>NW_003852422.1:16548907-16566458 GCF_000181295.1 Otolemur garnettii | reverse complement strand
TAGAGAAAAAGTCTCTTCCTTTTCTTTTGCTGGGACATTTAGCCTAGTCAAGAGCTAATGAAAGTCCCCTCCATTTCATGGGGCCACCTGTCTTCCCTGTGGTACATCCTGTCCCGCTCTTCTGCTTGTTTCTGATCACAGCTGGCTAAAAACTGCTCAGAGGTGACCTCCCACATATGTGGGTGTGCCTCAGAGAGCACTGACAGCCTGGGCCTGAGATGTTTCTGTTCTCTGCAGGAGCTCAGGATGTCTCAGACTGGACTCTTTGCTCAGCACTCAGAGGGAACAATATGAAGGGTCGGGTGAAACATGGAAAGGACAGTCATATATGTCCCCAAGGAAGTAGCTCCAAATCGCCACCCCAAAATGTAAATGGTATGTTAGGAAATTTTGTTTGTAAGAAGCAGTTTTTATTCTTTTTTTTTTTTTTAATGCTGAAAAAATATGGAACGCTTCACGAATTTGCGTGTCATCCTTGCGCAGGGGCCATGCTAATCTTCTCTGTATCGTTCCAATTTTAGTATATGTGCTGCCGAAGCGAGCACAGCAGTTTTTATTCTTATGTCATCTCAAATAATCCATTCTCACAGCAGTATGTCTTAAGCACCTACCATGTACAAGGCTCTAAACTGGGGTGTTTTGGAAGTCACCACATGGCAAGATGACAGAAATCACATGGAAATTCCCAGTCATAGGCAGGGCCTTGTGGAAAATGGACCATCAGGATTTGCAGCTAAGTCAAAGGTTGTACCACTTACATGATAACCAGTGAGTCAAGAGGCAAGGCATTGGGACCAAAAAAGAGACTTTTATTCAGAGAGCCAGCAAACTAAGAGGATGGCAGACCAGTGTTCCAAAGAACCATCTTAAGTTAATAGGAACTTTAGGCTCCTTTTTATGTTAAGAGAAGGGGGAAAGAGAAGAGGGTCGCAAAAAGTGGCTGATGGCCACAGATATCTGGAAAGTTCCAAGGAGTTTGTGAAAATTCTCTGTCCTTGGTTAACTATGGATAACATAGGTCAGGTCACAAAGTTCTATAAATCCTTAACATAGCATTGTTCTTGTGTGCATACTTCCCTGGAAGTTAGTTTGGGGGAAGGGATGGTTATTCCCATCTTTCTTCTAGGGCTGGACTACAAACTAAATTCTCTCTATTATTAGCTGGCCTACATACAGAGCTAAGTCCTTAACCTAAAGGATATTACCATGGTTGGGGGTGGGGGTCAGAAGCAAAATGGAGCTGGTGATGCTAAGCCTTCCTTTCACTGTTACAAACTCCTGAGGGCTCCAGAGATGTGGGTCTCTAGTCACCCCAAGGCTGTAGCAATGAATCAGGCCCCACCATTATGGAGATTCATGGGCTCCTTTCTCCTGCAACTCCTGCTCCCATGACAGCCTGCTCTTCATCTGCAGTTTCTCATCACCACCTGCCTTCTGCTAATTCTGGTTCTCATGGCCCCCGCTGCTTTAGACCTCTGCCTGCCTTTCTGAGAAGTGATTATTTCTTAAGCTGTGTGTTCCCACTGGGGCAGAATTTCTGATTGTGGCCAGGACACAAGGCTGCAGGGCGACCTTTGGGACAGGAAAGTACAAAGGGGGTATGTATGAGATAGTCTAATGTGGGAAGTAAGATGTAAACTTTATTCTTGGCAGGAGCTACCTATTCTCCAGGTGAAAAAGTTCGGGGAATGGTTCGGCACCTGTGGCTCAAGTGGCTAAGGTGCCACATACACCTAAGGTGGTGGGTTCCTAATCCAGCCTGGGCCCGCCAAACAACAATGATGGCTGCAACCAAAAAAGGGCCAGGCATTGTGGCTGGCGCCTGTGGTCCCAGCTACTTGGGAGGCTGAGGCAGGAGACTCGCTTGAGCCCAGGAGTTGGAGGTTGCTGTGAGCTTTGATGTCACAGCACTCTACCCAGGGGGATAGCTTGAGTCTCTGTTTCAAAAAAAGAAAAGAAAAGTAGGGGAATAATTCTCAGGCAAAGGGATGTGTGAAGTCTCTGAGTGGGATGAAGTTTGTATCAAAGAACTTGAAGTAGGCTGGTGTGGTAGGAATATGATGAGCAAAGAGGAGATAGAGAGGAGGCAGGAACTTCTGTGTGTCCCTGGCATCAGGAGGGGGGTGGAACACAGAGGAGGACTGCAATAGTGGCCACTGCCACTTACCAGTCACGCATTTCACTGACAGGATCGTCAAGGCCAGGGGTGGGCAACCCATAGCCTATGGGCCGAATCCAGACCAATGTCTGGTTTTGTATGAACTAAGTTTGTTACATATCCCATTTTTTACAAGTTGAAAATAACCAAAAGAGGAACTTTTCATGATATGTAAAAATTTATATATAATTCAATTATATGTGAAATTTGTATGTGAATCAATAGGAAAAACATATCACATACAAGAGATATGAAATTTATATGATTGGATAGGAAGTCTCACAATATGAGACTTATATGAGAAAATCTTAGGTACGGGTTGTCAGAGTTCAGTGAGAGGAGGAGGTCATCTTTGCTTCTCTGTGTGTAGCTGTAATGACAATATGACTAAAGCTTTAGTGGAAGTCACCAAAAGTCCCTGTTTGCCCAGAATATCTCAGTTTGGTGCCAAAAGTCTCAGATCCTAGAAAACCTCTTGGTCCCAGGCAAGCAAGGTTGGTTGGTCACTTGGAACACAGCCAGACTCATTCACCTGCATATTGTTCATGGCTGATTTCACACTCTACTAGCAGAGTTGAACAGTGATGACAGAGGCCGCCAACACCTAATATACTCTCTGGCCCTTTATAGAAAACGTTTGCTGACCACTGATCAAGACCAAGGAAGAGATAATCATAACAGTCCTAAGACTTTTGCCGGTGCTTGTTAATTTTCTCACTGGTAACAGATTCATTTTCAGAAGCTAAATGAGATCTTGTCACTCCCCTGCTCAAAATCCTTCAATGGCTTCTCGTCCCACTGGGAATAAAATCCAAGGATCCTCTCATCCCTTTCAGATAGACCTCATCTTCTCCTCTTCCTCTGACTCACTCTGTGCTTTCTCCATCCCCTTGTTCCTCAAGCATGCCAAGCACACTCCTGCCCCAGGACCTTTGTATGTGCTGTCCTCTTTATCTGAACTCTTTCCCCAGATATACACATGCCAATTCCTTTATGTCATCCATATTTCTATTCAAAGTTGTCCTTCCAGAGAAGACATCCCCGTCACCGTAGCACTCTTCTCCACACATCACTGATCTATTTTTCTCTGTCCATACTAGAAGGTCAGGCACATAAAGATGGAGACCTTACTGTATCACCAATTAGGACAGAACAGTTCCAATCACATAGTAGGTTGGCAATAAATGAATGTTTAATGGATACATGAATGTTTGGTGAAGTCGAGAATTGTGTGCCTGTCTCAGGGCTCTGTCCCCATTCACTGGGCCATATTATTGAGAATCGATATTTCATTTTAGCCAATATCCATTCTGTTATAATTATGTAGTTGCCTGTCTCTGTCACCCACTGGCCTCATTTCATGCCAAAAACCTTGTCTTTAATCATCTGAACATCAGCCTTGTGTGGATTTCATGCCAGATGCCAGCCTGAGATGCTGCCAATTCTCTTGTCCTAAGGATGGATGTGTTAATTCTGAGTCCTGGGGTGGAATCAACGTGATTCTTCAATTCAATGCAAATGACAGATGTGCTTTTCTGGGGCAAAGGTCCAGAGCTGTCACCCAATGCATGAGAGAGTCCCCCGCCCTCAGAAGGCCGAGGAGCTCTGATCTTAAGCACTGGCAGTCTGTTTGCCTAAACTATGCCAAGCTTTCTAGTCTGTGAGGCAGGAGTCTGGGTGTCCCCATCCCACTGACTACCCTGCTCTCTGCTACCTCACAATGCCTGTGTTCTTCACGCTCAAGCTGGTTTCACTGGGACACTCTGTGCATCTCTGGAAGATTCTGCCCTTCTGCTACATTCTGAAAGTGCCTGCTCCCTTCACTGAGCAGAGTCCCCAGCAGCTACCTTGCCCTGACTGTTTTCTTCCAAGTAGTGAAACGAGCTAGGCGGGGCCTCCTGCAAGTGGCCCAGCAGAGACACTTTTCTGGGAGAGCTGGCTGCCAGATGGCAGAATGGTGTCAAACACACATCCTAATGAACCTGAGGCTTGAGCATGAACTCTGCCAGGTGTTTGCACTGAGGGATCATTTCCCACCGTGCCCTCCTCATTTATGTCTCAGAATAATGGAGGCGAGGCTGTCTGGCTGTGGGAGCAGAGACTCGGCATCCTGCTATCCCCTGACTCTGAGGGAAGGTCTGAAGTCCATCCTTTCTAAGAGCAGCTTGCAACAAGGAGACTTGGATTCTGCCATGTCCTGGCAGGTTTTCCTTCTGGGAGAAGAATCACTCCAACAAGCTTGCCTACAAAGACAGCTGCTGGCCTCCTTTAATTTATGCTTGGAAGGCAAGGAAGAGCGGGGAAGAGCAGTTAGGGCTCTAGTTGGGGAATATGGGGCAGGGGTGTCAACAGTGAGTAGGCCCCAAGGGACCTAGCAAAGAAGGGGCACCCCAGGGTCTCCTTGGTTGGACCATCCCAGGCTCATCCTCCACTGGAGCATAGGCCCAGCCTCTGAAAGCCACCCTCTTTTTTTTGTATGGGGAAATTCTTGCAGAGCACCCACCATGTGCTGGGGCCTGGGTGTGGAGAGATAAAACATTTCTGTCTTTAGAAGACTAGAGATTCAATAAAGCAATTGTACCCAAGCTCAAGGAGATGAAAGTCTCTGGGGCTCTGAGGGTGTAGACTTGGGGCTCAAAGGAAGACTTCCTGGACAAGGTGACATCTAAGTGGAGATTTGGGAGACAAGTGGAGGTTATTCAGAGAGGAGGGAAGAGACCCTCTCCGAGGGCGCCTCTGCCTAAATTTCCATTGAAAGGACACAAGCTTTTTATTCTGTTTTCATTAATAATAGTGAATAAACAGTAAATCCAAACAAAGAGCCTGGGGGGCAGTGGGGCAAGGAGAACAGGATTAGGGAACAGGACAAGGGCACAGAAGGAAGAGGATGGAGAAAAAAAGAAACACCCTGGAGGATGCTAAGGACGCCAAGCAGCACAGGCAGCACCTGGGGGCTTATGAGAAATGTAAATTGTCTGCCCCCCAGACCCATTAAATCAGAAACCGGCACCCTGGGTTTTAACAAGCCCTCCAGGTGATTCTGATGTATGCTCAAGTTTAGAACCAAAAGGCTTATAAAGCCAGGGACACTGTGGTTCTCATTAGGACTTAATGAGAGTAACGAGGGAAATCAATCAGCCAATTACTCCACCTTGGAAGAGAGAAGAGCCCCATGTTGGCAGCCTTGGCAGCACTTCAGAACCCCCCCGGAGAGATGTTAAAAATCCCAATGGCCAGGCCTTGCCCCAGACCAATTACATAAGAATCTCAGAGGGGGACCCGGGCCCTGACATTTTTAAAGCACTCTAAGCGATTCTCACTTGCAGTCAAACTAGAGCACCACTGCAGAAAAAGAAGGCATCAGCTCTGCTTCCAATGCCTTGGAGAACTTTGTTTAAAAACAGAAATGACTGACATAAAAGTGTGTATCAAGTAGCAAGTAATTTAGACAGAATGAAGCTTTACTTTCTTTCTCCTTTAATAAAAAGTCTGGAGGCAGAGAGCCTAGGACTGGGGTGGCAGTGCCATCAATTTTGGCTCCTTCTAAATGTTCACTCCATCCAGTCCTCATGATCACGGTGTGATATTCATGTTCCAGGAAGAAAAACCTTAAAGTGTGACAGAAACAAAAAGTAGCTGCCTTCTAGTTTAATTGTCTTTGAGGGATGCTTCTGGAAGCTTAGATCTCCTATGCTTAGATCTCCTCAGCCAAGACTGTGACAAGTGACTACCCTCAGCTGCAAGGGAGTCAGGGAAATGCAGTATTTTAATTACTTTAACTGAGCATCTTGCCAGTGAACAATATTGGGTTCTGTTACTAAGGAAGAAGGGGGAAATAGATATCAGGTAGAGAGAGAAAGGATAGCGGGTAAACAGCAGCCAGTCCATTCGGTATTAGCAGGTTCTCCAGAGAACCAGAAGACTTACTCCCCTCACCTCTACAGAATCACTTCCATCCCCACTGGCCTGACACAGACCCCACCACCTCCCTCCTGCCCTTGCCCCCGTGTCGAGCCATCCACAGCCAAATGGCCAGGGTGATCCTAGTGAAACCAAAGTCAGGAGATGCTTATTGCTCGTCTTCCCAGAACCTCTTATCTCCCTTAAAGGCCAAAGTCATCACAAAGGCCAATACAACCCTATGCCATATCTCAAACGTCTCTTACCTCATCTCCCTACTTCTGTACTCAGTTCCCATGGGTCTTCTTACCATTCTTTGAACATTCCTGCCTCAGCGCCTTTGCCCTTTCTGTTCCCTCTGCCTAGAATGTTCCTCTACAGCAGTGTTTTTCAACCTTTTTTTTATCTCATGGCACACTTAAAGCTGTAGTTAAACTTCCGTGACACCCTTAAATTATGTTGATTTAAAAAAAGTGTAAAAAAAAAACATATTTACCATGATTTTGAACTTCTTTCAAAAATAATTAATGATCTTTACAAATTTTTGCTGCACACCTAAAATCCTCTCTTAGCACACTGCTTAAAAATCACTGCTCTACAGGTATGTACCACCACGCATCTGAATATTTGGTATGAGAAATAAATATGAAACATTTCATTAATAATTTTTTCATTGATCACCTACATTTTGGACATATTGGGTTAAATGATTACATTAATCTCACTTGTTTCTTTTTGCTTTTTAAAATGTGGTTGTTAGAAAATATAAAATTAATTATGTTTCCTTTGGAAGGTGCCAAACTAATTTAATCAGATCAAGTTAATCAAACTGGCCTAATCGACTAAATTGATCGAACTGCACTAATCAGAATGATTTAACCAGACTGAGGTGATGGGGCTAATTTGATCATGCTGAACTAATCAGAACTGTATTGGACTAAGTTAATCAATAAATGAGGCTAAACTAATTGGACCAACTCAATCAAACTAAACCCATCAAGCTGGAATCAAACTAAACTAACCAAGCCATCAATCACACCAAACTAATCAAACTGATTTCAGTCAGACTGAACCAATCTGACTCAGCTAAACAGGCCGTCTATCAGACTGAACTAATCAGTCTAATTTGATCAAACCATTTAGACTAAACTAATCAAACTGAATCCATTGGACAGAACTGATCAGACTTAACTATTCAAACCAAACAGATTATACTGATTTGATCAGACTAAACCAGCCAGGCTAATTCAATCAGACTAAACTACCAGGCCAAGTCAACCATCTAAACTAATCAAGCTAAACCAATCAGGATGAACTAACCAGAGAAAATTAATCAGATTGATTTAACCCATCTCAACTGATCAGGCCAGTTCAATCAGACTAATTCAACCAGACTGAACTAATCAGACTAATTTATCAGACTGAACCAACTGGGCTAACCAGCCTAATCTAATTAGGACAGCCCATTCAGGCTAATTTAATCAAATTGTTTTAATTGGATGAAATGAAGGTCATTTGAGGGTCACTTGGCGGTCTAATGAAAGTCATTTAAAGGTCAAATGATGGCTATCTGAAAGTCAGTGAAGGTCATTTAATGGTCACCTAGAAGTCAGATGAAAGTTACTTGGAGGTCACCTGGAGGTCAAATGAAGGTCACCTAGCTAAAAAAATTCTTTGTTGTTTTATTTAATAAATTAAAATTTAACCAGATGTGCAGTGTTTTTGTCTGCTAGATGTTGTAATCCTAATGAATAGAGTGAGTTCATCAGTGGATGTAACAAGATTTGTGATATTGTTGGTCTGAGGAGCTATTAGCTGTGACTTCCCAATAAAGAAATGAAGAAGGCCACTTAAGATCTCAAAGGCAAGAAATACTTTTGCCCATTTTCTTGGTACCATGTTAAAAAGTTAATAATGCAATATATATCGATTGAAGCAACCAAAGATCTGAACAATTATTCATCCATAAAGACGACCTTTGAATCTGAAAAGAAAGGAAATACTCAATTGACTTCAAAATAGGGTGTAGTGAATAATAAATTCATTCAGCAGGACGCAGTGAAATGAAGTTGAATCTAAAGTTATTTTAAGAGTGTTGATATGGATATTCCTTGACATGAAAGTGAATATTGAATGCCAAATACAGGTTACTGAAAATTTATTTTTACTCTCCACTCTCGCTGAAATTAGGATCCCTTCAGAATTTAGTGGTGGCCAGGTGGAAAAGATAACATAATTGTCATCAATGTGCATGTGAGCAATTAATCTTTGCTGGTTTCACCTCAGTTGAGTTATCTGCATTTTGCTCCAACACATTTTGAGTTTGCCATTTAAAAGTTCTTCAACAATTATACTATAATTCAGGATTGAAATGAAGTTTATTTGTATGTAGAAATGCATGAAAACAAAATAGGGACTAAATTTTATTTTAGTGATACAAATTTTCTTTTTGTTCTGGAGAAATGAGAACAATGTTTTTTTTGAGACAGAGTCTCACTTTGTCACCCTCAGTAGAGTGCCTTGGCGTCATAGCTCACAGCACCTCCAATTCCTGGGCTCAAGTGATCCTCAGCCTCCCATGTAGCTGGGACTACAAGTATCTACCGCAATGCCCAGCTATTTTTTTTTTTTAGAGATGGGGTCTTATTCTTACTCAGGCTGGTCTCAAACTCCTGACCTCCAACAATCCACCTGTCTTGGCCTCCCAGAGTGCTAGGATTACAGGTGTGAGCCGCCGAACCTGGCCACAGTTTTACATTTTCTTGCAAAGCAATGACCAAGTCCAGATAAAGGGTGCTGTGTTTTGCTACTAAGAAATGTGCAAAAGTATTGCCTATCACAGGTCAGTAAGGCAACTGAAGGTAACAAATTTGGTCCTGGGACAATTAAGCAAGGACAAGAAAAACTGAGGACAGAGCTGGAGAGGAGAGGCCAGCTCAGCTCTGGGGACCCAAACTGCCATGTACAGTGTACTGACTTCTGATTCTGTTTGGTCCTGCTAAAACAAAGGGTGGGAGAAATTGAGAAGGCCCTACATGGTGCCTAGAACTCTCCAGCTGTTCCTCTCAACACCCAAAGTTACTCTGAGTGACAGCAGGAAGAATGGTGGTGGGTGAGAGGGCACAAATGGGCAAGTGTGGTGCCACCACTTAATTGGTGTATCTGTTTTCTAGAACTTGGCCTAGTCACTTGGGAGATTTGAGTAGAGAGGAATCCTTGAAGCCTAGGCCAAGGGCCAGAATTTACACTCTGGGCTGGCCTTAAATCTCTGATCCAAGAGTCCTTCTACCCAGCAAAGTGAAGAAGGGGACTTGCAGCAGCCAGACTCCACAGCCCCAGTGGCAGGGTGGTCTCTGTGATGATGAAGCATTTCGTGCCCCCTCCACCAGCAACCAATTCAGTGTCTCTTCTCTCAATTTCCTCTGTAATATCTGCTCTTATCCATGACCTGTGCATTTCTCTGAACAAAGACCCCTGACTATCATCTGTCTTTATTGTTCTGATCACTCTACCTTTATTTTACTCCCATTCTTGGGCCTGCCTCTTCCAACCTAGGTGCCGTGTAGACCATGTAGACCATGTTCCTTCTTTGTCCCCTGTGCCCACAGTAGGGCATTTGGCCTGGTGACTACCATGATCCCTTGTGTCTACCACAATCCCCTGTGCCTCCCACAATCCCTGGTGTCTCCCATGATCCCTATGCTTCCTGTGGTCACCTGTACCTCCCACACTCCTGGCCCACAGCAGCAGACTCAGCCCTGTGTGTCTCCCATGATCCCTAGGCCTCCCACAATTCCCTGTGTTTCCCATTAGCCCCTGTGCCTCCTACCTCCCTTGTGCCTTCCACAGTTCCCTGTTTTTCCCATGAGCCCCTGTGCCTCCCACAATTCCCTGTGTCTCCCATGAGCCCCTGTGCCTCCTACCTCCCCTGTGCCTTCTACAGTTCCCTGTGCCCACTGCAGATGCTCCACATCATTTGTGCTCCCATGATCCTCATTGATTCCCACTATCTCCTGTGCCCTCAAGTAGAAGATAGTGTCCCCTAAGTACTGCCTTGGCTCTAATGCTTCTCCATTGCTGATGGAATCATTCCTTCTGTTCAGCCTGGTTGCCAGGGAATATTTGGGCCTGGCCTAAGCTCAGCAGCATGTAAGAGCTGGTTGCAGTGGCACATGCCTGTAATCCCAGCTACTTGGGCGGCTAAGGCAGGAGGGATTGCTTGAGCCTAAGAGTTTGAGTTCAGACTAGGCAAATTAGCCATATCCTATCTCTAAATATAAAAATAAAAATACATCTGTAAGATCTCTTGCAGGCAAAACTGGCTATAGGCTGCTTTATAGAACAAGGAGCATTTTGTAATCTGCAAGCCAGGGGAACCACTTCAGAAAAAAGGCTAGAAATGGCGGATTTCCTGAAAAAGATGAGATATGACAAACTGAAGTGTTTCTCCTTCAAATTCCTTTTCAAAACAAAAATGTTGCCTATATTCCCTTTTCTTGTTTGTTTTTAATCAAAACCCCATGTGTAAGGAGAGTAGTATTACAAAGCAGAAACAGACAAGATTCTTCTACAGAGGCCCAGCTGCCCCTCCAAGAGGGGTCACTCAGAAATCAGTGTGCTACCGTCGATACCTGAGGTGAGCACCTCACAGGGGCTGTTGCTCTCCTGCTGTAGTAGCTGGGCTTCTCCTCAGTCACACTGTTCTTTGGACTCTAGGAGGCCCACCCACTCTCCTCAGCATTCAGGACTCTTGCCATGGTCTGGACTCCCCACTCTGAGTGTGGTCCCTGCTAGCTGCAGGACACCCCCATGGAGCATGTTAGAAGTGCAGAATCTCAGGCCTCACCCCAGACCCACCAAATTGGGGCCTGCATTTTCCCCAGGTCTGGGTGACGTGGGTGCAAAAGCACCGATCCTGCTGCTCAGAGGTGGCCTAACAATTCTCTCAGAGACCCCAGAAAGGCAATGAAATCTGTCTTAGAAAACAACAAACTATCTGAAAAGGCTATATGGACTGTATGATTCCAATTCTATGACATCCTGGAAAAAGCAAAAACTATGAAGACGGTAAAAAGATCAATGTTAGGGGTTTCCAGGTGTTAGGGGAGGCAAGATGGGGAATTGGGGCGCCAGGGATATCTAGGGTGGTGCTGCTTTTCTGCATGATATCACAATGGCGGCTACGTGTCACATTACATTTGTCTAAAGCCATAGAATGCACAACACCAGGCTGGAACCCTATGTAAAACTAATAATAATGTACCACGATTGGCTCATTGGTTGTAACAAAGACACCACACTAAAGCAAGATGTTAATAATGGGGGAATAATGGAGTAGTGATGAGGGGATAGGTGGGAATTTTCCATGCTTTCTGCTCATTTTCTCGTACAGCTAAAACTGCTCTAAAAAATAAAGCCTATTAGTGACACAACAATAGCAACAGACCATTGGGGCAATAGATATTCTCATACACTTTGGGGACATAACACTGTCCCTAAGTTGTCTTTATACTGTTTTGTCTAGCTCTGTGTGAACTGCTACTGTCGCTCTGCTTACTAAATCATAAGAGAATGTGAAATATGGCACAAATTCTAAAGAACGAGTGTCTACGATGATATATGCATCTTACACTTTCTGTTTAAATATGAATTTAATTACACAGAAAATTGTAACTGGCTGTGTGAATAACGTGGGCAATGGCTTTACATTTCAGAACTCACCTCCAGCAATGACAGCGTATTTGACATTAGTGCAATGACTTGACCCAGCGGGGAACTCCTGATTTCTGTTTACATCAGGGCAGGATGCCTCTAGACATGCCGAGGTTAGGAATAGTGTCAGAGGGGAGGCATTTTGGCAGTGGCCACACCCTGCTCAGCACCAAGTCCTTGACAACACAACCACATACAAATACACAAACAGACACATGATGTGAGGTGGTAAAAACGCTAAACGTATACACAAGAAGACTGTCTTTGGGACTGACAATTGATTCAGTCTCTCCGTGAATCTGGTCACAAATCCTGTTCCAAAATCATTTCGGTGAAGAAGGCAGGTGATGGTTTTAGAAGCGTCTTACAGCCCAGGCAGCTGGGAACAAAGACTGTCACACACTCTGCACAGGCTGTGTATCCTCTCTGGTGTGTCTCCAGATTTTCACTCATAAGACTATGTGCCGCCAGCCAGTGGTCATTAGTTAGCCAGGGATGTTAGGTTTTCTTTTCTGCTGGAGTCCCTGACTCCGTCTTCTTCACTGCTATGGAGTTTGTCTGAACCTTACTTTTCCCAGGGTTTGGCTTCTTCTGTTTCTGGTTGCTGTTCTGAAGGGATTTCAGCCCCAGCATTTTACAATACTTGTTACACTGGTGTAGTGCTTTAAACTGATCGATGAAGGTCATGGAACAGTTGCCTTTAAATCCTTTGTACCTGTAAGTGGGGTGGAAGGAAATATAATTTAAAAACTCAGGACATTTCACCAGTTTATAAAGAAAAATTTTTAAGGAGAAACTAAAGGTGCATGGAAATATATTTATTTTAGGCAAAAACAGGTGCACGATGGCCATACTATTATTGAAAAAAAAAAAAAACCCCTGTGAACTTAATTAAGTAAAGGCACAGATCCACTGACATGCATGGTAAAGATCAAAGGCCTATAATTAAATGAATGTTCCAGGAGCTCACAACTGCAGTATTACACCCTTTTCCTCCCAGCCATAATGACAAATATTAGGCCACTGTGATAGACATTAGATGTCTTAGTGATCTGAAAGTTACTCCATTCCCCCCCTCCAACTTTTTAGAACTTGGGAATGGACAGAAATTAGTTAGTTCAGATCTTTCAGTTTACAGTGGAAGGAATTTAGGCTGAGAGGTCATAGGTCTTGCCCAGGAAAGCCAAGCAAGTTGATTCAAGAGACAAGATTAGACAAGATTAGAATGCAGCCCTCTGTGTCTTCCTCCTGCAGCAGAGCTCTCTCCTAAGACATCCCACCTTAACGCCCAAAGAGAAGAATCTCTGTCCCTGGCAGAGCCTTGTCTCTGGCAGGCTCGAGAAGGGACCATGTTGACCCACGATCATGTTTTCACGTCCCAGTCATGATGGGCTAGTGTGTTCCTTGAATGCACAAGAGCCTAGGCCCCCAATCTCCCCATTCACCTACGGATGAGCACAGTCCATCAAAAAGCAGGTCAAAGGCTCAGGCTTCCCAGGCTCTGGGCAGCCTCTCTAAGGGGAGGAGGTTATTGCAGTTAATTTTGTTGCTAAAAAGTGACCCTGTAGGTCACCACTTGCCAGGCACCAGAAAACTCTCAAATTCTTTGTACACATTGACCCCAGCCACACCTCCAGGGTGAATGTCCATGCCAGCCAGATACGAGTGGCAATTTTTTGAGATGTCCCAACAGTCCCCCTTCTCACCATGGATGAGCTCCTTTGAATTTGCCTTCAACATGAATTCCATGGGAATAACATTGCTTCGAAGCAGCACATACATAAACCCACAAGGTCCACATTGCCTCGACTTGAACCCTCCCCATCAAAGCGTGCTCCACACTGCTACTAGAGCGCCCTCTACAGAACATAAGTCATGCCATCTCACTGCTGTTAAGGTAAAGGCAAAATTCTTTAATGTGCTGTGATCCTGCACTGTCTGGCCATGTCTCCAACCCACTGACCCTCTTTCAGCTATCAGAATTATCTGTGCCCCTCCTTCCCAGGGTCTGTGCCCACACTGTCCCCTCTCCATGGGAAGTACTTTTCTCCACTTTCTAGCTGAGCCCTGCTCACCTTGAGTTCTCAGTCACTGACTTCTTCTAGGAATCCTTTCCTGACCCACTAACAAAGTCCCACCCCCATCAGAGACTCTTCTGGGCCGTGGACCTCTCTTTCATAGCAGGACCACACACACACAATCTGACATCTGTGAGTGGATGTGGGTTAACGTCTGTCTCTCCATACACTCTGTAAACTCAGAGGTCAACACTGTTTGCTCACCCCTGTGTCCCAGCCCCCAACCCAGACCTTAGCAGATGGTAGCCACTTGGCAACTAAAGGATTATTGCTTTTAATGTTTGTGGTTGTTCAAAGTATTTTTTCCAGTTTTCTATCCCTGTGTTGATCTGCAGCAGTGCTGTGTCCTCTAAAGTGCAGTCCCACAGGAGGAAGGGACTTCCCTCCATCCTTTCTCTGCAGAGCACTTAGCCCAGTGCCATGCCAGAGGCTACAGGTTCAGCAGAGAACAAGGAAGACATTGACCCATGGCACTTGTCTAGGGAAGATCAGCGTCAAAGTTTTATAAAGAAATGCCATGAAAACAACGCAGGTGTGTCCTGCAGGCTTGGTAAGCCTGATGTTAATCAGTAGCCTCGCTCAGCTTCTGCCAAAATCTCCAAAATGGGAATGATGATAATACCTGAGGGGATAAAATGAGAAACTCCATATAAAGCACCTAGCTCCATGCCTGACACACAGTAAGATTCAGTTGATGTTGTTTGAGTGATTGCTACAATAATAATTATCAATATTATAATTGGAGCAATAGATGGGGACGTCCTATGAAGGGGACATTGAAGTTGAGCTTGAAAAGGAGGGGAGCAGGGTGTGCCTGGCAGGTCCCAGGGCAAAATGAACATATGCTCCTTGTTCAAAAAGTACTAAGTAAGAATTCCAAGACAAAGGCAAAGCCTTAAGCTAAAAACAAGGCCTTTCTGAGTGTGGCGTCTGTGCAGCTCACCCACCCAGGAAACTTGACTGCTGGCGACAGGAGGGTTCTGGATGTTTCTGATTAATGGGGCCAAAAAAGAAGTCTGCAACACTGGCACAACACAGATTCTGCAGCTTTTAGGGTGTCATTCAAGAAACAGGGCTTCTCTCATTGCTCAAAAAACCCATAAAGGTCAACACATCTGATGAATGCAGACTGTGCTTTTTTCCTGATCAATTCAAGCCGGTTTTAAGCTCTTAGGGACATGAAAGCTTTCTTTCCTCTCTGAAGCTAAAGCCTGCAGCCCCCCATCCTGACGTGTTTGCTATGAACCCATCGTCCCCCTCCTTTCCCTGCTAGGGAACTGCTCTGCCCCAGGGAGCCCACAGCCCATCTCCTCGTGAAAAGTGACTTGGTTTTTAAAAGCCAAGCTTCCTCATTGAAGAAAACATCAACCTAAGACAGAAGCTGGATGTAGCAGGCCAGAAACATTCCACTGTGAACCACATCATCTTTATCCTCCTTGGCAGGAGACCCCGAGAAAGGCTGAACAGGCCTGTCAGTGTTTCCTTCGTCCCTGGTGGGACACGAGGCCAGCGGGACCTGCATCGGTCAGCATGATGGAAGGCCCAGGGCCACTTCTGCTGGGTATTGGGGGCTGTGGCTGACTCCCACCAATCTTGAGCTTCTCAGACAAACTGGGACTGTCACAGGTGACGGTACAGTGGAAGCACGGCCCGGCATATGTGTCAGGACTGCCTTTTCAGCCTTTGGACAACATCTAGTCTCTGCAGAGAAAAATAACTAGTTGACACTGACCTTGCAGAAAGGTTTTTTTGAAGGCCGGGAGCAAATGCAAGATGACAAGTGAGCCCTGGTCTAAAGCACCCCCCTCTGGAATGGGTAAAGCTGACTTTGCTCAAAGCAGCATGACTTCTGGGTGGTCCCTGGGAACCCAGATTTCTTAGAGGATTTCGGGCTCCCTCTCTTCCTCCACTGAGCCTCTTTCCTTAGATCCTCGCAGAACAGCTGGGTGGCAGAGACAAGAGCTGGATTCTACTAAAGATGGCTGCACATGGGCACCGCGAAGCCCTGGAGCAAAGATGGCCTCGCACAGTTGGGGAGACCCTTTCCTAGAACCCCCACCCCCGCAAATTCCGGCCTCAGGGCCTTGTCTGTGGAGCACCACCTCTGCCTTCCCCACCCTGGGAAAGGATCTCCCCAACCTCTTCCCGGCCTCTTCTCGAGGACTGATCCACCTCTTGGAATCAGGGGTACCCGTAAACATCTCCCCATAGAGTGTGAGCTCTCCCAGGGAGCTGTACGCCCAGAACTCCTGTCTGGTGCGGGGCTTTTCAATAAACACTGAGGGAATGGATAACAGCCCCGTCCTCAGCACGACCTAACCCTGGCCCTACTCTTGTCCGTATGTCACATTTCTGAACTTTTCTTTTTCCATCTAATTTTGGATGAACTTATCCTCTCAGGCAAAGCTGCACTTCCCTCTCCCCAGCTTTCTCTGGTGCAGACTTTTACTTTTGCTACTCAGCATCTATAGAATTAAAAATCTCTTTTATTTCTGAGCTTGATCTCTGTTTCAGCCGGGATGTCGGGCTTCTGCTTTGATCTATGGTGCTTACAAGTGGCAGCCACTACCGCTGCCATTGCCCTTACCCAGGGAGAAAAGGAGGACAATGTCCTTCACATTTCTACACCAATTAACTCTAGAGTTGTTCAAAGGGCAATGAATCCAATTACACAAGGCTCATCTACCCAAGGAGTGGGAAGTACAGGTTTCTCTGCTTGTGACCCAGAGGGCATGACGCCCTCAAGACTTTCATGGTGCCTCTCCATGACCACCATTGCAGAAACTCTCTATTCTTTTTCTTGTTGGATAGATATACAGTACAGGGTTGAGTAGTATCCCTCCCCAGAGTTGTGTCCTTCCCAGAAGCTCAGAGTATGACCTTATTTAGATACAATTACCTAAGATGATGTCACACTGGAACAGGATGGGCCCTCAATCCCCTGTTGTCTAAGAAAAAAAAGACCCAGAGTGCAGGGAGGATGGCATGTGACAGAGGCAGAGGTTGGAGTGATGTGACTATACACCAAGGATTGCCAGGGACTGCCGAGGAAAGCCAGCAAACTCAGGAAGCCCAGAGAGGCCTGGGACAGACTCTCTAGAAGGAACCAATTCTGCTGACTCCGTGTGATGTCAGACGCATAGCCTCCAGCACTGTGAGATGACACATTTCTGTTGCTTTCTGTCTCTAAGTTAGTGGCCATTTGTTAAGGCAGCCCAAGGAATCTAATACAATGGACTAAAGAATCTTGTTCCTTGATACATTTTTCACATTTTTCCACTTTTGAAAACCTCATAGCTGTGTCAAACTTTACTAGATGGATCTTTTTATCCTTCACTTCCAATTAGTAAAGTTTTCTAGCCCATCTTTATGTTAGTCTGTCCAACCTCTCTTGCAATGCCCAAAAGTGGAGCAGTAAAATCATTCCACTGAGCAGCATTCAGTGGCGTCTTCTCTGGACCATCTTTCCCCTTGGATGGGAGCAGCGTACATGTATCTCCCAGGCATCTGCTCGAAATGCTGATTTGGAGTCAGTCCGTCTGGGTGGGGGTCTGAAGTTCTGCCTCCATAATAAGCTCTGAGGGACACTGTGCCTCTGGTCTGGGAATTCCACTTCTAGAAGCAAGGATGTAAACTACTCAATGCGTTTAGGGATTTTAACACACTCTTATTTTACTTTGGAAAGGTCTTTGTATTTACCTTG
>NW_003852422.1:16548183-16548825 GCF_000181295.1 Otolemur garnettii | reverse complement strand
GATCCACACTCCTGCTCTTCCTCAACAAAGATGTATTGGAGACTCACCATGTGTTGGCAACGGTGCCAGGCAGAGTCCTTGCTTACAAATTATTATAGACCACACGATGGTCTCCAACTGGCAGCCTGCCAGCTCCTGTCTCCCAGCACACCCCTCGTGGCCTCCCTGCACAGCTGATTGCCACCAGACACAGCTGGGGAGGGGGGACACCACAGAAACGTCCAGTTCTGGCATTTATTTATTTAAGATGGAGTTGCCCTCTGTCACCCAGACTGGATGGCACAATTGTAGCTCACTACAGCCTTGAACTCTTGGACTGAGGCAATCCTCCTGCCTCAGCCTCTCAAAGTGCTGGGATAACAGCCACCATGCTTGGCTTTGGCTGGTTTAATAAAGGGCTCATTCAAAGGAACTAGCAGAGGCAAGAAAAACCCACAGAGAAGTCTGGGAACCCTTTTAGAAGCCAACCTGAAGCTATTTATAACAGCTTCAGTTTAATATCCTTTCGAAGAAAATTTTCATATCTAGGGAATGGGTAGAAGGACAAAGAATTCAGGATGAGGATTGAGGTGAAGAAGCGAAACAAAGCTCTAGTTTGGTGTATGATGTGTGCGTGTAAAATATGACCAGCCTAGATTTGTT
>NW_003852422.1:16545109-16548017 GCF_000181295.1 Otolemur garnettii | reverse complement strand
CCTGGCTATTTTTTGGTTACAGCTGTCATTGTTTGGTGGGCCCAGGCTGGATTCGAACCCACCACCTTAGGTGTATGTGGCTGGCGCCTTAGCCACTTGAGCCACAGGCGCCGAGCCAAGACCAGCCTAGATTTATGTGTCAGGAGAGCAGACAGTCGCCTGCACGAACAGAGAGGGGCTCCAGGAGCCTCCTACACTGAACACGTCTATTAATTCCTGAAATTCTGCTCATCCCTTTCATTTTTCATGTTTTTCATTTATTGGGCACCAGCTGTATGCCAGATACTGTGGGGGAATTGGGAGGATTAATACAATCTGTGGCTCTTTCTCAGAAGCCGGCCATCTCACAGGGAACATGGCAATGGCGTCACACCACGAGGCAGTGCTGTGGAAACACGGACCATGCCATTTTCACACTGCCTAGTAGATTCTAAGGTTTCACAGAAGAAAATGGGTTGGGGGTTCTCTGGCAGTGTTCGGAGGCACGTTCGGAGCAAGAGCAGCCATTCTGAGAGATGAGGTCACAGCACATTTGCCGAAGCCTTCAAAGGCAAACTGTCATTTTTCTTGTGGGGCAGGGTTTCCCAAAATACATTCCAAGGAACAGCAGTCCCACAAGATGCTTTGGAACTCTGTGCTATAGGTACTGTGAGGAATGTTATATAATGTCTCTCCTTAGTGCTGGGGCGTTCAAAACACACGTCCGCTCTTTAAAGACCCTGTGACATCTCACACTAAAGAAACCCCCCAAACTTATTCCTCTCAGGGATTTCCAAAACTATTTGACAAGGGAAATCTGGTTTTCACATAATCACTTCTTTAAAAATCACTGAGTCTTTCTAGGGCACGTTGTGATACAGCCAGATCTGTGTTTTCTCGGGAAGTTGTCCTCTGGATGTTTACAGAGTGACCTTCTTTTCTTGAGGTGGGTGACCTTCAGCAACCAAGCTCAACAAACACCACAAGCACGCGGTCCAGCCCCACCACCTTCACTGCAGCGAGGGAGGGCACCTCTTAGTGGTTTGTTCCCTGTCCTGTCTGGACAAGCTGTCAAACAACTGCCCAAATGGTTCCATCTCCCTTGGAACAAAATCCAGCCCTTGCCCGGGCCCCTCTCTGCCCAAGTACTGCCCACTGCCTGCCCTTCTTCCCCAGCACTGTGACCTCTCTTCTAGCCCCAGGGTAAACAATGGCCTGGGCTGCCTCCGTGGAAAACTAGTCCGGCCACTGTCTTCCCTGACAGCCACTCTGGCTGGAAAAAAGGCAGACCACTGAGTTTCCTCCTTTGGTAGAAAGTTAGAGGAGGGCAGAAGCACCCCACCATGAGTCTGGTCTGTGGTACCGTTGGCAAAGGCATTCTAGAATCCCTGCACACTTTCCGGGTGCACTGCTTTGGAAGACGCCCCAACTTCAGGAGGGTCTCTGTGATGTGAGCACTGAGGGGCCCTGGGGAGGGGGAGAATGGATCATGTACTGTGGGTCCATTCTCAAGGTCACATGAGCCCCATCCCCATGAACGTGCAGGAAGCATGGAGTCTGTTCCTTGATAAATGAACTGAAACTGGAGTTGAGGACAAAGAGAGCCAAGGAGGAGGTGCTGGGTAAGTGGCCAGAGATCCGTCCAGAGCCCCAGCTCCCTAAGGCCCATCTTGTCTCTATAGCTGGAGCCCTGCAGGCCCGCAGGGCAGGCAGCCTGGGGAGGGGGAAGCACATTCTTATTGTGTGTGTACTGGCCGGAGACTCCACCGCTCAGAAGAGCATCGGGGCCCACATCCCAGGCAGGGGTGAGGGTGGGTGGAGGCAAGGCCACACCATCAGTGTCTGGCTTGCACCGCACTGACAGTGGGGCCTTCTTCACTGACAAGCTCTGAAATCCTCAGGGAGAGAGTCCTCTCCTCTGGAGTATCGCCTGACAGTGAGTCCCTTCCTCTTTTGTCTCTTCCCTTCTGCCTTCAAACAGGCATCTGGCTCCCTCTAGACAGAAATGCACAGACACGCAGCGCACACCTCCTGTTTCTGACTAGGTCTAGACCTTGCTCTGTCTTTCATTGACAAACCTGCAGAGTCCATGGGGTTTTGGCAGCACATTCCCTCTCCGATCCCTGTCACCTGCTCCCACCATCTCCTTTGGCATAGACCTTCCTGAGGGCACTGGTAACATTTTTCTGGACAATTCTGGTCTCTGCCCAGCCTTAACCATCGACCTCTCTGTGACCTCCAACCCTCCCAGCCATCCCTGCCCTTTCTTTATCTGTCTCTCTCCCGCTGGTCACCAGCCTTTGGGGGCAAGCATGCACCCACCAGGCTTCTCCATATGTTCTCTCTGTTCAGACTAGTCTCTAAAGCTGGAGGACAAATGACAAGAGGCCCATCTGTGAGTCCTCAGGTCCTGGAAATGGTCTGGGCAGGGGATAACTAGAACCGTCCTTTATAAGACTTTGGGCAGAGTTCAGGAGGCTGCCGCACTAGCCCCTCTGTGGACAGTGTTCTGGCTGCCTGTGTTGGGCCCAGGATACTCCCAGCACACACTAGGAGCCCTGCTATGGCAGAGGCAGCCTCGCCGACATTGAGGGAGTGAGCACTGCTGCCTTTATGAGCCGACAGACTTCCTCTATGGCAGACTGGCCAAATAAATCAGCAGTTATCTTGATCAGTTAAAATGAGATACAGGTTGCCTTCTGGGGCAGGTGACAATAGCAGCAATCTGAGAAAACAGATATGAGTATGTCTGCAAACATACAAAAGAGTGGAAAAGCGTCTTCCTCAGGTCCACTAGGCTCATGAAACTGGCTCTCTGCCACTTGGTACAGGGGAGCCAGCCCAGATGTTTGGTATCCTACAGTGATACAGGCCTTGCTGTGAGACACACTTAAAAGAAATCCTGTTCTTTTTTTTTTTTTTTTTTTGA
>NW_003852422.1:16529347-16544779 GCF_000181295.1 Otolemur garnettii | reverse complement strand
AACAGTCTGCCTGGAGTCACCACACACACACACGCCTATTCTCGGGTGTGGATCTTGAAGAGTGGATTCTGTGTCTTTCCACCTACAAGTCTCTTCTGGTCCTTCCTCCCCCAGCATGGTGATGTCGTGACTTGTGACTGGGCGAAGCATCCCAGGTGGCTGCTGTAGTCACTGTCTATCTGCCTATAGTCACTGAGGGCAGAGCACCTCTTCTGGAACTGAGCTTGGTTAAATGTGGGAGTCTATTTTAATCGCTCCTCTTTTTCATGGGTTGGGAGATCAGAGCTGAGCACGCAGATGCTGACGGAGCCTGCTCTGTCTAGGTCTAGGCCCCTGTCTCCTGTGCGTCTGCCTTGACTCATGTCTCTTATCACCTCCATTTGCTCCATCCCAGGGAATAAGTCATTCAGGCTTCTGTCCAGGGTGGCCTGAGTTAGGCTTCCACTTCAGAGACACCTGGCACATGCCACCTCCCCATTCCTTCTTCCAAGGTAGAAAGATGCCACTCTGGCAGCCACACAGCAAGGAGTCCTTTGTGGCTATTCACACATTACTGCCTGGGAAGAAATCTGCTCACGATATTTCTCTCTCTCTTATTTTTTTTACTTCAATCCATCAACAGGAAATTGGCTTTGGGGTAGGGGTGGGGGTGGGGGGGAGGGAGACTACAGAAGACAAAGTGCTGGCTCTGGTGCCCTCTGGTGGCTGAATCACAATCCCTCCATCACTCCTCTGTCTGGAGGGCGGCTGGGGTTGGAGAGCCACCTGAGACTCTGCTCCCCTGCCTGAGTGGTTTTTGGTTGATTTAGGGTTGGTTAAGTTCAATTTCAAAGTCTCTAGTTATAAAAGTAGGCATTATCCCTTGTCTCCTTCAGAGAACTCTAAATGGCTGAGCAATTTCAAATCAGAAATGTGTTCATGGGTCCAGTTACTATCTTGGATCTACCTAGAAAATGGATTATTGGATGTCAATCAAGACAGCACCATTTGCCATACTTTATAACTTGAAATTTCCATATTCAACATTTGCCAAAAGATTAAAGGTACTGCGGTACAGGGGATGGATTTCCAGACAAACTCATATCGCTGGCTCCCCAGAGAAAGATGACCTACTTCTGTTTTAAGGCTCATACTACCAAGAAAAGTTGAATTAAAATGAATCAGTCATGACAGTTCTCTATTTTCTTTATAAGATTATAATAACTATTTATCCCCCAATAGTATCATAACCTCTCACTTCCTTAGGCAAGAGAGCCTTATCTGCTAGATAAGTCATATCACTGGGTGTCAGCAGCCATATATGGATTGAGACAGAGCGAATATTTTCTTTAAAAGACACACAGAACACCGCTTCTTACAATGGCATCACTCCCTGTAGCTCACTGCTGCCAGACACCAGCCTTCCACAGAACTCGAATTCATGACTCTCCCTTTTCATCATGAGTGAATTAGGCTCCCACATGGGTGCTTGCTGAAAAAGAAGACAACTGTGCTCAACCAACCCTTGGTTCTCTGCCCCTCTCCTGCTCTCTGGGAGCCCCTGCAGTCTGCAAGGTTCTCCTTCCTTTCTCCTCTCTGCCCATGCGCCTTCCCACCTGCACTCTTCTCTTCCTGTCTGCAAAGTGCTTTTGAACTTGAGCCTTTTCCAAGTCCATCACCATTGTTCAGGTCCCTTTTGCAGCTTTAGTGTTCACTGGAGAACTTCTTCAAGGGAACCTCCCCTCCCAGCACTGAGGATCTATCTTCCTTGTTAGCTTGGAGTGCTGGCCTGTGTCCCTTACTTCCAGCAGTAAGGACTTCCTGACCCCTGCCTGCACACAGGCTGCCCAGACCCCACACTGCCTCCTCACTGTGAAGTGAGAAGCTTGGACATGGTAGTTTTCACACCAGAGCAGAGGGATCCTAGGAGCCTTGAATTAAGCCTCCCACTACCCCTTACCCTCTGACTGATGAAGTTCCCCCACCTTTCATGAGTTTTTCAAACTGTAATTCAAAGATATGTTTCTTTGAGGGGAAAAGGTGGCTAAAAAAAGTTTAAAGAAAAGTTAAGAAAAACAATGTACGGGAAGATCTAATATCCCTTCCACAGCTCTCAAATGCTTCTGAATTCCCTCCTGTCCAATCTCTTGCTGTCGGCCTCTCCTTGGGTGGGAAGGCAGTAAGTAACACTTTACAGGCAGTGTTTTGCCCTGGGCTCCAGCCATCAGCTCTTCTAATGGGTCTTGGGCAGCTGTCCCAGGCCAGATAAGTCACATTAAAGCTGAGAACAAAACCAAAGGATTGGATTTCTTTTTAAATTAGGCGAGGAAAAAAGTGCCATTTGAAGCTCCCAGTTGGTCTGGGTTCCTGGAAGCTGTTGACATGCTTTTAAAAGATATCTTAAATAGTCATGCTCTTAGGCCCATCTTCGTTTTGGAACTTCCAGGCAAGTTTACTGTTTGCTTTGGTCTAAGTAACAGTTTGCAATGTGCCTACTCTGGTGTCAGGCTGAGGTGCAAGAAGGGAAAGGAAACTAATATTTATCTAGCTCATGCCAAATTTCAGGGACTAAATATAGATTTACTGGGGGACCTTCCGGGTAATCCCCACTGTCCCCACTCTTTATATCACTAGCTTTGAGAACTTAAAGTTGCTTCCCACATCACCGAGCTGGTACGATGAGAAGCCAGGATTCAAGCCAGGTCCAGCTGATGCCTGCATTTGAATGTCCTGCAGAGGACACAGAGTCTGGAAAGGAAGACTCCTTTAGGGGAACTCTTCTGGAGTCTAGAAGCCATCATAAACAAGATAGCATCTAATTTATTTTCTACATGGGGACACTTGTCCAGGGCAAATCCTAATCTGGATGGGAAGTGAGGGCATCAGACATAAGCTGGTACTACCATGGGGAAACTGGGATGCATGGCCATCCTCTTATCAGGTTGACTAGAAAAAAACCCAAGATGCTGAAAGGCAAGGCTACTGCCAGGAGAAACAGAAGTGAGAGGCAGGGCCAGGATATGAACCAAACTTCCCTCTAAAACCCCTGTCCAATTACCCTCCATGGGCAATTGGTGGGACCACAACTATGGTGCATTTTACAAGGGTACATGTTAAATCTACTAAGTATAGAATATAAATGTCTTAACACAGTAACTAAGAAAATGCAGTGAAGGCCATGTTAATCAGTTTGATGAAAGTATTTCAAATTGTATATAAAACAAGCACATCATACCCCCAAATTGCATTAATGCATACAGCTATGATTTAATAAAATAAATAAAAAATAAAACCCCTATCCAGACCTCCCCACCACAGCATGTCCCCTCCCTCTTTATAAGCTCAAGGTCATACCAAATTCCCTGAAGCTTATAACAAACAGGACTCCAGACAGCATCATAGGATAAGTACTGAGATAGTTCCAACACAAAGCTTTGTTACCCCTGAGCAGGGAAGATAGCCAAATTGAACCTTGGTTCCAAAACCAAATTGGAAGCTTTGTAGAATCAGTGAGAACTTCATGACTCAGAAGTATTGATGTGAAGGTTAAAAGAGTGATCCCTTTCTACTTTTTTCAAATCCCCCCACTTCTTTCCATCCTTCATTAAAGCTAAAATTAGCATATTTGTTAAGGCATTGCTGATGCTGATGATTGGATATAACCAGAAGCTTGAATGGGAAGTAAGGCTCCTGATACCTCCTCTAAGGGCTCCCCACTCAGGACCACTGCAGTGTCATCACCACAAGTCAGACACCAGACAACTAGGGACAGCCCAGAGCCTGCTGAGAAATGTTAAACTCTCAATCCTAGGCCTCCTTACCCTGTCTCACCCACTCCTTCCTGAAGAAACCATCGTAAAGGGTCTTGTTCACATTTTTCTTTCACTTCCTGTGCCCCCTGACTGACCTGGTGCCACCCCATGTGGCCCCCGAGAAGCATGGCACACCCCTTCCTCTGGGGATCTGTAACAAACTACTCTTCAATGGCAATGGTCTCCCAGTCTGTTGGCCTTCCCTTACCTAATAATAATAAAACACACATTTTAAAGGAAGCCAATCTCTGCAAAGGTCATGTGCCCTCTTCACCTCCTCAGGACAGATGGTCTCAGTGTGCGGAAAGAGTGGAAGCGTGAAAAGGCAAGGGTAGCTCCGACACAGACTTTCATTTTCATCAAGAACCACAAATGGCCGCTTTCTCCTCAGTGGTGATCAAGTAAAGAAATGAGAAGGGAGTTTGTTGAAAAGATACCCCAGTAAAAAGTTACCATCTCATCATCTTGGTGTGACAAAACAACAATCTAAATTAGAAAAATAAAACCATCAACAACAACATGTAACTAATCATAGCTGCGTGACAGCCATTTGCTCCTCTAATTATCATCATTGGCATCTGTGAGCTGCCTACAGTGCTTTTGGGGGAAAAATAAATTTAAAATACAAGCATTGAATTCACTGCACTCAACTACAAATATATACATGAATTTTTTTCAAAGAGACTGTTAATAGAGACGATATTAATGTAGAAGGATGAAATATTCCTAGATAGAAGCCATCCCAGTAATGCTGACATTTCTCCCCATGGCACTCCTGTAACTAATTAATCTTGAAATGTGTTTGTTAGAGATTTTGTTTGTTTCAAAGTTAGGAAACACATGCATTTCCCTACAAGAACAAAGTCCATAAATATTTTATGCAAGAGAAATGAATTGAATCCATCCCAAGAACATTTGTCATCCAGATAGTCAGGACAAGGAATTCACTTTGCCCACCTTGTTGTGACAGCATCTGCCTGGAAGGTGTCTGCAAGGCCAGTGTGAAATGACAAGCATTCCATTTTTTTTTTTCCTACTCACCCTTTAGCCAGCGTTGCTATGCCAACGTCAGTTAACTTCATGCCTACGCCTACAGGAAGAGAGAGCAAATGGGGTTTGTGTTACTCAGGGCTCCTCAGAAAGATGGGCCATCTGTCCCCAGGAGAGGGATGGCAGATACTCCATCCTCACTTCCCTTCCTGTATAAATGTAAACGTGCACTTTCCTCCTCATTTCTGCCCTCCTAAACCTCCTTTGGTTGAGGCCTTTTAGACTTACATCCCACTTTAGTGGGTGATCACAGGGAAGGCGGCAGCTGAGGTATCAAGCCTCCTCAGAGCAGACAACCCACCACCTTTCCGCACCTGCTCAGCCCACCCACCCTCTGACACAAAGGGTCATGAGTGGGTCTCAGGCTGCTGTTCGCCAACACCTCCCCCCCAGAAATGCTCCCATTTCAGCTTAGGTCTGGACACCCCCCGCCCCCATCATCAGTGAAGGAGGAAACCATGGAAAGGAGGGTGGACACAGGCTGGGTGGTTAATGTGAACAGTGAGAAAGTTCCAGATCACCTCCCACATAAGATGTTTGTACATGAAGAGACTTATCTTGGATCTGTCTCGGAGGAATGCTGATTATGACCACACACACACACACGCACACACACACACACCCACACTTCATACAAGAAATGGTATTCCTAAAAGATTTCTACATACAAGGGTCTGACAATTAAGTTTTAAACTTGTCACCATAAACTTACATTGGCAGCACTGTACAAACAACTCCATAAGGTTTCATAACCTTGGTATATCAGAGTCTCAGGGTTGGGTTTATGTTGATGTGTGGCAATGTCTTGCTGAGTGGCATTCGTTATTGTTGTTGCATGTTTTTGCGTGCCACTGTAAGAATGTCAGAGCTCAATCAGAGCCACAAACATTCATAAATTTCCTTGTTAAATTTCGCAAGAGTGGAAGTGAAATCAGGGACCTGTCAGTCCAAATTTATGGGGATAATGCCAAGAAGAAAATGGTGGTGTACAGATGAATTAAATGTTTTTGTGAGGGGAAAGAAAGCATTCCTGATAAAGAAAGGTCAGGGTGGCCAATAATGAACAAAACTGATAAAAACATTGCAAAAACTCATCAAATTGTGCTTCAAAATCATTGGCTGGCTGTGAGAAACATAGCAGACCAAGTAAATATCAATAGAGAAACAGGAAAATGTGGAAATGTTGTCCAACAACTCATGGCTCGTGCATCATGACAATGCACCAGCTCACACGGCACTATCTGTGAGGGAGTTTTTAGCCAGTAAACAAATAACTGTATTGGAACACCCTCCCAATGACTTTTTTCTTTATCTGAAGATAAAGGAAATACTGAAATGAAGATATTTTGATGACATTCAGGACATCAAAGGTGATATAACAACAGCTTTGATAGCCATTCCTGAAAAAGAGTTTCAAAATTACTTTGAAGGGTGGGCACTGGCATTGGGGCATAGCTTTTAAAGGGGGGTACTCTGAACGTAAGCACAATGATATTCAGCAATGAGGTATGTAGCGCTTTTCCTAGGATGAGTTTGCAAACTTGATTGTTAGGGCTTCATATATTGAGAACATGCTGAACGCTCAGCAGAGAAGCTTAAAATCTATAGCACCATAAAGACTCTTTCACCTATTAAAAATGAAATGCTACATCTTAATTTACCTTTGGGCACACATCTGGATTTTTATATGTTTCTGAGTTTGCACCTATTGGGGATGTAATAATAAAGTCAGTCTCTGGCTATGTGCTGTAACGGGAAGGTATTTTTGGCATGAATTATTAAGATGAACTTTACTACACCATCTAGCTGGTCATTTCAGGCTCCTTTGTTACGCTTTGTTTCTGATGAGAGATTAGTAACATCTTGTAAGGATTAAGGTGCTTGAAGGCACCCAGCAGACCTCTCTTTCCCTTCCCTCCTGCCCTCTCTCCCCCCAGGGACATCACAGGTCCACGGCATCCCTGGAGCCCAGGTCAAGTTCCTCACCCTGCATGTCCGTGACTAGCAGGCAGCCACTGGTTTTCTGGTAGACCCAGTGCTGGAAGGTACAGCATTTCTGACCAGCTTCGGATTCTCTTCTCAGGAAGTTTATTTCCTTTCCATCCCTGATGGAATATTTCACAAATTCTCCAATCAGCTCCTCCTCCACTGTTGCATACGGGATATTGTTCTCAGGCCGATAAATAAGAAAAATAGGAATGATCCTGGAAGGGAAGAGAACACAGGTATCCAAGTTCTCAGATAGGAAGAAAGCCTTCCACAATGCCCTGCCCTCACCTGAAGCCGCCGAAAGATACAGAATTAATCTCTATCGATTAGGTTTAAAGATCCTCTCAATGACTATCCAACGAGTAAGAGGATAGGTTTGTGTTTTGTATTTGTTCTTTAAAATTCCTCCTTAGGATGGAGTCTAATTATTCATACAGAAGCACATGTCATTGATATAGTCTTATCTTAAGGATCCATTAGTTAGTGACTATAACCAATCTATCCATTCCTCCCTCTTCCTTCCTTCCTTCCACTCGTCCATCCATTTATCCTTCTTCCCTTTCATTCAGTCAATGAATTTTATTCAGTGGCCTCTCTGTGTTAGATGCTCTTCTAGATGTGATTCCCCACAACAGCGGTAAAGAAAACAGGCTCTGCTCTCAGAGACCTCACCCTGAAATGAAGGAGACAGACAATAAAGAAGTAAGTGTGTGGTGCTCAGCGCTCCATGAACAGAGCATAGGTAGCACTGGGGTGGGAAGGGGCTGCTGTTCTGCGTAGGGAGGTCAGAGTCATCCTTGCTAATGAATAAGGAGCATGTGAGCAGAGACCCTTAGGCAGTGAGGAGGGAGGCACGAGGTCATCTGTGGCAAGAGCATTCCAGGAGAAGGAACAGCAAATGGAAAAGGGTGTCTGTGGGCAGAGGACTCAGCGTACGGCTGGGGTGCAGTGAGCCAGGAGAGAATGGGACGGTGGCAGGTGCTGAGCGAGGCAGGGAGGGAACAGGAAGCCTGGCTTTGGGGAACTGGGAGGCCACTCGGAAAACTGTACCCTTGACATTGAGTTGGATGAGAAGCCATTGGCAGGTTTGGGGCAAGAGGGGGAACATGTTCAGGTCCTCTGTGTTAGGCGGATCAGTGGTGCTCTGCGCAGACTCTGCTGGAGAGGGGCTGAGGGAGGGGCAGAGCAAGGAGAGGGGGAGGAGCTGCACAGTGGCGACAGCAGCAGGACGTGGGGCGGTGACGAGACCAGACATGGGAGGGGGTCTTCAGCATCTGCCCGTTCACTGTCGTGTCTCCTAGGTGACTCTTTCCTGCCTCCCCCTCTCACCCCAGATCACCCACATCCCTTCCCCAGCCTCGCTCTCCTCCACCGATATTTCCCTCTCCAGGGTCATTCCCAACAGTGCAGCAACACACTGTGGAAACTACACAGCCCACCCAACTCCATCACATCTGCTTTGCAGGTCAGATCCCGAGCAGACCCTCTGTCTCCCATCCCTCCTCTCCTCCCTCTCTCTAACATCTCAAAGGAGGCTTCTCTCCAGAGAAGCTTCTGTCAATGGTACCACAGACACCTCCTCCCAGCCCTCCCCTCCCGCAGCTCTGGACATGGTCACTGTCTCACTTCTTTCTGAAGCATGGTCTGAAAGGCCTCCGGTTCCTCCCGGCCTCCCCCGCTTCTCTGGCTACTTCCTCTATCTCCTTTGCTGGTCGGTTCCCCCACCATCTCCCCAACATTTAGGCTCTGTCCAGCCCTGAGATAACTCTTCCCTCTCTGCACACACCCCTAGTAACCTCCATTCACCCTCCAGTGTATCTCCAGCCCAGCCCCCCTCCCCAGTCCTGACCCACACGTCCAGCAGTCTGTCCACCCCTGCACTCCATATCTAATGGGTATCTCAGATTCAACGCAGCAAAACTGAAGAACTCATTTTCCCAGCCTCCCACATCTGCCCCATCTCAGTGACAGACAACTTGTAAAAACGGAAATTATCAGTTCATTCAGTAAACATGAACCCAGTAGCTCGTGCCAGAATCTCAAATTTGAACCAGGAGAGCAAAAGTGAATGAGACACAGACCCTGCCTTCCAGCAGCAGCCTTTGGTCCCGCTGCCCACTTGCTTTGGCCCCCATGAGAGAGAGCTGAGAGAATTCTAGAGAGTTCTCCACCAGGGCTGTGCCGTGATGGGGGGGAGTGGGGGGGGCTAAAAACTCCATGTGGGTATCAACTTGAGTCAAAGGTGATTGGAAAAATATAGATTTTTTTTTTCTTAAAACAAATATAGACATTGAGACAAGAAGGATACAAAATTCAAACAAATTTAAAAGATATAAAATACAACACTTCAAAGGAATCACAGGTGCAGGCAGCTGCTTTGGACTGAGCTCCCAGACCCTTGGAAGGGCAAATATTTATGCTCCTCTGTTTTCATACAAGTATTTCCTTGAAAAAATGTGTGACTGTCCCTTAAGCATGAGGACACAGAAGCCGTCTCTCAAGCAGACTCTGAACCAGACCAGGGTCCTTCTAGAACCTGGTCCAGGGACACGAAGCAGGCAGCCCTTCGACACCAGCACCCTCTGAGTGACAGTCACGCTAGAGTCATCTGGAGCAATGTTTCAAATTTAACTTCAAAGAAGCTCTTTCTGTTTTGTTGAAGAAATTTTAAATATCAGCCAGATGGGAGTGGGCATATGTGAGGCTGTGGACCTTTGCCTGTCTCCCTGGAATCGGCCCAGCCACCAAGGCTCCCTTTGTCAAGCTTTGTCATTTTTTGCAGGATTTGGAGCATCCTGTTTTCCTCCTGAGGACCCTCTGAGAACCCCTCTGCCCACTGACCCTTAGAGCAAAAGCGTTCTCAGCTTGCTTGGGTTCTTATTAATTTTGCAGAAACTAGAACTGGCCATTATTCAGGTTCTTAATTAGGCCTGGCCTCTGCCCAGTGGGATGTCATTTGCATAGACAATGTGACTGTGTTGATATTCATGAATTCAAAAATAGAAGCTACCCAAACAGGGAGTGCTTTCTTTCTAAGACCCCACAAGCTTCATAAAAGGGAACTCCAGGCTGCTCCAATGTCTGGAGATAAACGTGGGGGTCCATTCAGGGGGCTGGCAGGGGAAAATCCAGGGCCATGTGGGTGTCAGAGAAGGCTGGAAACGTGCAGGGCAGCTGTGTGTGTGAGTGTGTGTGAGTGTGTGTGAGTGTGTGTGTGTTCTGACTGTGGGATCCTCTGAACATGGATCTGGCCCCGACGCCCTTCGAGGGCCCTGCTTTCCCTCTATCTACTCCATCACTCGTGCTCACACATTCTCCCCTTGCCAGGCAGGCAGCCAGGCATTCAAGATGGAAAAATGTCCTCATCGACCTTCAGGACAGTGGCCTACTCGCCGTGATACTGACAGAGCTGTTTAAGCAGCCCCTGCATCCATCCTTTGCCTACGCCCCTTCTAAGGCCCTAGATCACTATTTTCAGCCCATGTGCCAAAGCACATTGGTATGCCATGAAAAAGTTTAAAGATCATTAATTAAATTATTTTTGAAAAAAGTTCAAAGCACAGTACACAGTAAATATATTCTTCTTTTTACTCTTGTTACTGTTGTTTAGCAGGCCTGGGCTGGGTTCAAACCTAGTAGCCCCACCGTATGTGGCTGGCGCCCTAACCACTGAGCAATGGGCACCAAGTCCTTTACACATTTTTAAAAAATCAATATAATTTAAGCGTGCCATGAAAGTTTTGTAACTATAGATTCAAGTTTGCCTTGAGATAAAAAAGGTTGAAAAACGCTTCCCTAGATCAATCTTGATACTCATAATTTTGCGTTCTTTTCCTTAGAAAGGGCCCCGAATCATGTAAGAGTCATGCCACACAAAGCATGGGTCTGTTCCCTCAGGAAGGCACTGTGGTTCTGCACGTGGTGGGATTGATTCGTGGGTTTCGACTTTTCTGCCCTGGAAGAAGAACTTAACAGTATGGAGACCGGGAGGAGGAGAGATTGACAAGAAAGAACACAGCCAACTTCTTACAACATGAAACCTTAACTCAGCCCAGCTGGCGGGCTCACTATACTTAACCGAAAAGCTATTGTAAGTGATTTTTCTCTGGATTACACTAATTTTTCTTGAAGTTGCTGAGAAGTACTTGTGTAGTAACTAAGTATGTGATGCATTTCTTGAGGAAGAGCAGAAAGACTTTATACATGATCTGCCCAAAGTATCACCTAAGAAAAAGTTATTTTTCCCATTTGGGGGTTAACAAAGGCAATGTAGATAAGAATTCCTTCCTTCTTTCCAGTCCCAGTTTTCACTAATGGATAAAAAACTGCTCTGTCTGAAATTTCCAACATGCACTGGCAAAGGCTATTCTTTTTTCACGTAGGCATGCAACTATGCTGTCAACCAGGAAAGCAGAACCATGAACACAGGCTCCAGACTCCCCCACATTTGCTTGGGCCATGAAATATTTAGGCAATGAGTGGATAAAAGTAATCCGTGTAATTTACCTTTAGAGGATTCCAGAAGGTGGTTACTTTGCTCCTGATCATCCAATCCACTCTTCTCTGACACAATGGCACATCTTATTTTCGTCATAGAACTAATTGTATTGTGATAGTCTCTTATATTTGTTTATTGTTAGACAATACATATCCATGAGAGTAGAGACCTTTTCTTTTCTATTTAACATGAATGAATTTGCATGGATTTATTGGATGAATTAATCCACACACGTATCCATCCATACATCTGTACATTTATTTAAAGAATATTTATCCCATATCCCTCTGTACACCTCTGGAGACCCAGTAAAAGGCAGGAGAGCAACATGAGGGCCCTCGTGGAGCTGAGAGCTGAAACTTGTCCTGGTCCTTCTCACATACCTCTAGTCCCCTTCCCCCAAAGTCCCCAACAAATGGGGATTTGACACCAGACAGAGAAAACACACTTACTCGGGCACTTCTCCGAAGCCCTCTAGCGGCTGTGCCTCAGCAGCATAGATCTTGGCATAGTATCTGGCGGTATTTTGAACATAGCATTCCTGTGTCATCGAAACACATGAGAAACGCAATTGATTAGAAGAAATTTAAACAGTGTGCTACCTGAGAAGACCATTTGGGAGTTCCTCCAGTACCGGTCAAGCCAGTGGATTCCCACCCTACACACATTTGTTGGGGTCTCAGAAGCAATATTTATTGCCACCCAGAGGTGGCCACTAACAGAGGAGCTTTGAGACGTGAGGGAATTATCCAGTTGAAGGTCAAGTGGTCTCCAGGGCCAGGTGTCCCTGAATGCCATATCTTGAGCCAGCATGGCTGAAACTCACCCAGAGCTTAGAGGACTGGGTACACCCTCACGGTGATGGCAGGTAACACTCAGGGCCCTGAGGGTTTCTTGTGAGAGCTCCCATCATGATTCCTCTTCCAGGGTGTAATTGGAACAGCAAATAATGAACACCTTGGCTAGATTTCTGACTTGGGAAAAGCTAAGTGGATTCTGCTTCCTACTCTGTGACGCCTATCTGAGTGGGATTCAGGATGGGAGATATTCCAGGACTAGGTAATACTTGAGGTAGAAGGAATACCCAGTGAAAGAAAAAAGAAAGAGGGGTATATTCAGAGGAGAAAAGAATATAACTGTCAAAGCACAAAGTTGCACAGAACACTAGCATGAAATCTTACAGAACGCTGCCACAGGACAGCGTTCATCTAAGTTTAACCTATCAATTTGCTTGCAAAAAAGATAGACCCGGCTCAGTGCCTGTAGCTCAGCAGCTAGGGCACCAGAGCTGGTGGGTTCGAATCCAGCCCAGGCCTGCCAAAAACAACAACTATAACCAAAAAATAGCCAGGCGTTGTGGCAGGGACCTGTAGTCCCAGCTACTTGGGAGGCTGAGGCAAGGGAATCGCTTAAACCCAAGAGTTTGAGGTTGCTGTGAGCTGTGATGCCATAGTACTCTACTGAGAATGACATGGTGAGACTCTGTCTCAAAAAAAAAAAACAAAAAACGGTAGACCCACCTCTCCTGACAGCCTCACCTATGCTGGTGTCAAAAGTGAAATATTATCAGTTCATCAGTGGGGGAGGACGAGGAGGGGGAGAAACTCCTCTCCTCCTCAGCTCTTCTCCTGTCCGCTTGTGTCTCCAGGGTTCTGTGGCGTCCAGCACAGACAGGGGGGACCTTAGCTAGGGACCTGTTCCAATCTATCTTCATAGTTTATAGGCCAACATAAACCAAACTCAGGAAGGCAGAAAACAAGACAAATGCTGACCCTTCTGAATATCCTCCACCCTTCCTCCCCTCTACAAAATAAACCCAAAGAAAACATTCCAGAAACTACTGCTGATTTTATCTGTCCTTGGGATCCTTGGGGTTTCTGGCGTCCAGCGTGGCTTTAAACCCCCACTTTCTACATCATCCTATGTCCAAGTAGATTCATCCCCCCCAGGGGTGGCATGGGGCTTCCCAGGAGGAGGAATGATTACATCTCGGGTCAGAACTGGTGAGGTGTCTCCAGGCGCTGGCAGAGGCTCAACTAGCAGGCACGAGGCCAGGAAATCACTCCTGAGAACTAAGAGGTGATTTTCAACATCACCCTTAACGCAGTGGCAGCCTGCTCACCCCGCCCCCAGAAGAAGAAAAACACCCGCTTGGGGGTACTCGGGTCAACTCCGAGTCTGATTTTCACCTGTCACCGTGAGCTGCTCTCTCCCACCAGAAGCCCGGACGTGACACCTTCGGGGCAGAGGGACCCACCTGGACTGCGAGTCTGTAGTTCCTCTGGATGAGCTCGTCGTTGCTCCTGGTCCCGTGGGCGACGGCGTTGTGCACCTTGAGCACGCAGGCGTGGCCGGGCTTGAAGACCGGCGCGAGGCCCCGCATCACCCGGCTGCGGAAGGCCTTGCGGTGGATCCCTTCCCCGAAGTGCAGCTCCTCCGTGGCGATCTGCCCCCGCAGCCGGTCCCCAAAGTACCTGTCGTTGAGGAAGTCTTCTTTGAACATGAGCTGGCTGAATTCAATCTCTTCATATCCTGAAACACAGCACAGCTTTGGTTGGACAGAATCCCGCCCCGCCCTGCTCCTTAGTTAACGCCACATGGGCAGAGTTCCCACAGAGGGCAGTGACCAGGCCACCTGCAGAACAAGCGGGAAAGGACAGACTTAGTCCCAACAGAAGCGCAGCTAAAAGAAGAGACAGGCAGGGTGGGGAGGCAGAGATGGGTGTGGGAATGGAGCTGTGGGAAGATCAGTTTGTGCTCCGGTGGATCCGATGGTGGCGCCGAAACTGAGACAGCAGGGAAAGAATTCTAGAGAGATCTGGAAAATAGAAGCAGAACCATGCCGGGTAACCAAAGGCAGGTTAAAAAGATGGGGAAATGTCGGAGAGGGGGAAAGGACCCATGATGGGATTTATTAGTATGGCATCAGCTTTTTCTCCTTATTATTGCCTCCTTAAATACATTTTAGGTAATTTTTTATTTGCCCCCCCATGAATTTTTTTTTTTTTTTTGCACTTTTTATTCAGGGCTGGGTTTGAACTTGCCACCTCTGGTATATGGGGCCCGCGCCCTACTCCTTTGAGCCACAGGCGCTGCCCCCCCCCATAAAGTTTTAATACCACAGATACACTATATATCTGTTTATGTGTTTTATAGGTAGAGTAAAGGTGGGGTTTTGCTTTCCGAGTACTGATTTTGCCCTCCTGGAGGCAATACTGCCTGTGTTGAGAAACATGTGATGGGCATAAGATACAAGGAGGGGATAAAGCAAAAAAGTAAAAGAAATTGTCTTTGAAGAGAAATTGAAAAACCTAGACTCACTGTGGATTAATCTGTGTTTTTTTTTTTTAAAGTGGAATTCTTTTCTGAGTGTTGTGGCGGCTGTGTTTTGTTTTTTTTCAGAGTTGATTGTACACATGTTTTAGATGGCAATGAATTCAGTCAGGGTGTTCCATTTTAAACCAGAGCTGATGGAATCAGACTTCTGATTCACTGAGAGAAGAAAATAAGATGGCTTGCAACGGAATAAGATGGTTTAGACTTTCAAAAACACCTTCCACTCCTCAAAGTTAATGAAAACTGACATCTTCCTGAATATTTAAAAGAAGAGAGAAATTGCAGGTTGTGTGAAAATCCTACTTTTCCTTTGTCCATGGCATATTTAGAGAAATATTTCTCTCTTCTTTTCAAAATGTTTACAAATCATATGATTTAAGAGCAGGCTATGACTGGTGCTTGCTATTAGAACTATAAGGCTATTAAAATAGTCTGAAAATATTAATACATTCTGAAAGGGCATGAAGATCTAGACCTCGTTGTTGCCAGAAAGAAAAGAAGAAAAAGGAAAGAAAAGAAAAGAAGGAAGGAAGAAAGGAAAGGAGGAGGCAGGATTTTCAAATAGAAAAACTGGGTAAAGAGCCAGAAGCTCCTAGAAGAAAGAGGGTGTTTATACAGATGCCCCAAACATGTTCACAAAGGCTGGCAGGCGACCCTGAGAGCCCTCCATATGCCACCCCCAAAATCTCCCTCTTTAACAGAAAGATCGTTGAGCCAAAAGGCAATTAAGAAGCAGCTGATGCCACGTACACCTAAGGTGGTGGGTTC
>NW_003852422.1:16493417-16529054 GCF_000181295.1 Otolemur garnettii | reverse complement strand
TCCCCACCCCACCCCACCGCCCCCTTCTACCAGGGAGAACAAAGTTTACCCACTGAAGACAATGTTAGACCTTTGGGGTCAAAAGAAGGTATCAGAGGAATCTAAGTGAACAAGCCTGACCAGCTAGCTTTAACCTGCCATTCATTTGCCCTCCCACAAGTTGCCACACCAAGAGACTCAAAGCCTTTCCCTCTGTCTACACGTCTCTGAACATTATTATTCTTTGTCGAAGATGCTCCTGAAGCTGGGATTCAAAGCCGCTTTTTGGAGAATTACTCCCTGCATGTCCCTCATGTTACATAATAATAAACTTCTGTTTTTCTCTTGTTAATCTTCCTTTGTTACCGGGATCCATTCCAGCTAAGAATTTATGAGGGTTAAAGACAAAATAATTTCTCCTCCCCTACAACTCCTCCTGGGTAGCTTGCCCTGGGTTTCTAGAGGGCACTGGAGTGGAGCTGCGGGAAAGCAGACAGGCAAATAGAAGATTTTCTCAGATAAATGTTTAGGCCATAGTTGTGTCACAGATTTGATTCTAAGGCACAGAACCAGCAGAAAGATTAAATTTATGGAGAAAAGTAGAGTTGCATCTTCTTAATAGTTAAAGTGATATTTAGATGAAAACATGGGGAGGGAATGCTTTTTATATAACCTAAACTTTCTCAGTTCTAGTTACATAATTAACTAACAATTGCCCTTTATCCCTGAAAGAATATAGGAAATGTTTTACATCCATACGCCAGAGCCCAATAAATATAAACTACATAGGCCACATCCTGTTTTCCTTCAAAATGGCAAAATTTCTACAATTGAATTATTACAAGGACAGCATATATACATTTGTGCTTTACAATTTATCAAATTTAATTAACTAAAGACAAAGGCTGACCCCCCATAAAGGAAGGAATGTTTGTGTGCAGTACTGTAATGCGTGTGGTATAATGAATAATTCTGTATCATTTCCAGCAGAAATGTTTACTCAATAAAGATAAAACCATGAAATAAAGAATAACCGATCTTAGGACTGTTCATTGTCTCTAGACCAGTGGTTCTCAACCTGTGGGTCACCACCCAGAGGAACTGGGTATTAAAGGGCCACGGCCTTAGGAAGGTTGAGAACCACTGCTCTAGACAGTCATGAGGAGAAAGAGCTGGGGTTGCAGGTGGAAAGCTCCCAGGTGAAACTTGTCCATCAGGCCTCCCTTTGTGGAGGAAGCAGGTATAAACTTTGCCGACATCTAAAAGAATCTGCTGTCCAAAAATGTCTTCTGTAGCAATGCCTGAAAGGTGTGAGTCACCTTAATTAGAGCGTGGGCCTCTTCTAAAGTGAGAGATGGCAGGAAGAATCAATCCTTCTGACTAATTTCTTCTCCGGTAAGAGTGATTCCAGGTAACAGGACACTGAGCACCCGAGGGTAGGGTTGGGAAAGACAGGAGTGTGGCAGTTGAAATCCAAGGCTGTGAAATTTTCCTGGAAGCTTTGCAGACTCATCCATTGCTCAGACCCAATGCTGCAAGCTGCCTACACTCCCTGTGAGGGGTGGTTCCACGCAAAAGAACCTGGAAAGTCTCATCAGAATCCATTAAACAGACTTGTGCAAATGAGTGTTTGTTTGATGGTAGATCAAAAAACCTCATGAAAGGTCTATGCTATCCCCATAGGTTGCAAAGTCCGAATCCTAACCAGCACAGAGAAACTGTGTGCACGCCCGCCATCACAGATGCCAAAGACTGGCTCCAGGCAAAGAAAAACAATCCACAAACATATTCATAAAATGTAATAACATTATTAAGTCGGGCTAGCTTGTGTTTCATTGGGTCCATCACTCATCCCTAGGCTTCCCAGGAGCTTACTTTTATTAATGTTTTAATTAGAGACCAACTTGTAAATGGTTTTTGTTCCTCCTATAGAGAATCAAATTAATAAAATGTTTAGAGAAAGATTCCTCCGAATAAAAAGTGATTAAAAGTAATTTTAAGCATCTTCATCTGAAGGCACCAGGGGAGGGAGAAGCTGGGTTTGGCCCCCGCAGGTGGGCAAGTCAATGAAATTGGAGGCCTCAACCACAGTGGGCTTGGAAGATGGGAGGAAGTGATGTCATCAGGTTTCAGACCCAGACTTTGTGGTTGGAGTCACTGGGCTACTGCAGTGGCACCATTTCAACCAGGTAGCCAGGAGCTTACCCCCACTAGGGTCTCACTCTTGATGGGTAAAACCCTTGATTAAAGTAAGTTCATGCAAACTCATATAAATAGAGTTACAGTGAGTATCCGAGATGTGAATGCCAGTCAATTCTAGAAAGTTGATGAAACAGAGAATCCCCTCTGAGTCATTTTATTTTATGAAGGATATAAAGGAAAAGGATTCTTTAGCTTATTTTGACTTTGGGGGAGATGGGAGCAGAAATAGGGAAGGAAGATTTTAAATGATAACACAAGTATACTACATACTAAAGACAGAGTTAGCATTTGAGTGGGTTTACATAGTATAAAAAGCTTATATTTACGTCCATTATTTTGGATAAATATCACAATATTTGCTAGATCATTTATAAGTCGAGTTCTCAGTTTCTTGCTTATAATACACTGGATGTTGGTGTATCTTAATAACTTCCGTGGCTTGTTTTTGCAGAGATTTCAGGTATATTGTTTTAAAAATCAGCACATGTGGAAAATTGTTAAGACACTAACTCAATTTAATTGTCAGAGTCTTATCCACTGTCTCCCTAAAACTGACAGAGGCACTAGTCTGATCTAAAAATTGTGGTAACCGGGAATGTGAGGCAGGACCATGGCAGAGTACGGGGCCAGTGTGCTCCGGCTCCTAAGAACTGATCACAGCAGTTGATAGTTTAAAACTGGCCACACTGAGTATGTACACCACAGAAACTGGAAAATTGTGCACATCAGGGAGCCCCAGAAGGTTGGAATAATTCATTTGCATCAGGACACAAGTAAACAGAGTCATTCTTCAGACCCCTGGCTCTCTTTGGGAATCTGCTCAGCTAGTCAGACCGAAAAAGAAGTCAAAGAGACAAAATCGGCCATAGAAGAGTCAGAGGCTGGAAACCCCTGCACAGAAGGACTAATGCAAGTCTGATGTTTACAAGAAGATGTCACCTCCAAACTCTGCCTCCACACTTTCCCCCAAACCACACGGCTACAGACTAATCTCTTCCATAAATGACACCCTGCCGGATATTGGTAGCCTAACAAAATTATAATAGGAATTCTATAATAATAAAAGCTCATCAACTGTCATTCGTTCATTTCTCCACAGCACTCTCCTACTTGACTGGAAGAGCCCGTGGGCATTTCTACCCTTTGTCCTGGGACCTATTTTATGCTTTGTGGTAAGCCCATGTCCTCCAACAGCTCAACACAAATTGACTTACCTTTAATATCCTGGTAACTTGAAAGCTGTTTGAGAACTAGAAGAAGAAGATAAAAAGAGAATGGTTTCAGTATAAATATCCACTGGGAACTGGTAGGGCCAGTGGTTTCCATTTGAAATTGTAAAGCTGCAGTTTACCTTCAGCTGTGAGATTGAATTCAGCAGTCACTTTCCCGTAACTGTTGTTGATGCAGCAGTAATAGAGGCCCTGGTCTTTCTGACTGGCTTGAATGATGGCAAAGGAAACCGTGGAATTGTCCCCTGCACTGCAATGGGAGACATTAACATCATTCTAAAGTTACATCTTTTCTCTAATACGCTTAAGGAGAAAAAAGCTATTGCCTCCCTGTCCTCATCAGCCATTGAAATAATTTCTTCAACCATAGGGGAGGATCATTGTTTTTTGTTTGTTTGTTTTGTTTTGAGACAGAGTCTTACTATGTCACCCTCAGTAGAGTGCTGTGGCGTCACAACTCACAGCAACCTCAAACTCTTGGGCTTAAGCTATTGTCTTGCCTCAGCCTCCCCAGTAGCTGGGACTGCAGGCACCTGCCACAGCGCCTGGCTATTTTTTTTTTGTTGTTGCAGTTGTCATTGTTGTTTTAGCTGGCCCAGGCCTGGTTTGAACCCACCAACCTTGGTGTATGTGGCCAGCACCCTACCCACTGAGCTATGGGCACCACCAGAGTATATAAATCTTGCCCTCGCCACCAGAGAGTGTTCTGACACCTAATTTCCAAACTTTAGCCTGTTTAGGAAAGTACTCAAAGTTGGGAACAAAGACAAGGAGATGTGCACCTCACTGCTCCCACTCAGGGGTTATTGAGTTACAGAGCAGCGCTTTGCTCTTATTCAAATAGGCCCCACTTGGACACGTTCAAGGTACATGTTAACCTGTAGTTACACGTTATGAGGATTAGAAAAGATAACCCTCAAGGTTTACAACCTGCTGAACATTAACCGGTTTTCTACTTGAAAATTTATTTCTGCATTCTTTTGTCTGATTGGCCATATAAACTTCACTCCTCGAATGTGCCTCTGAAGAGTTTTATCATATTATTAGTTCCCTCATTATTTACTAAGTTCAAGAAGCCCTTTGCGGTACGTTCCATATTATTATTTGAGAGATTTTAACTCTTTGAAAATTATACCTTGACAAGACAGCGAGATAGCTCATAGAAAGATGTGTGAAAGGAAACTCTCTATGGGGAGCAGGGGTGAAAAAAATTAGCTAACATTTGGAATCCCATCTGAAATAATGCAAATGATCGCTCAGAAAACAAAGGAGTTAGAGTGGAGAAAACGAGCGATTTCAACTAAGCCAGAGACTGTTGCCAAGAAGAAATGAAGCGAACATCACCAGGAATTTAAAGGCCTTAGGCACACATCATTAGTAAACAGAATGCTTACTAATGACTTATACTCCCCAGATAAGGTTTACATTTGTGTAAACACACCACAAGTGCGGAGGGGGCCTGCAAGATTCAAGTGCCAATTCTGAGCTCACAGCAAGATTCATTCAAAAATTCTGAAAATGCTGGTTACTTGTTCTACAGCTTCAGAAAATAATTTCAAATGACAAACTAGTACTGTTTTATAAAGCTGTAGGGAACCTCCCTGATTGAAAAATCTAATCATTTCTTTTCCATTATGATTCTTCTTAAGCCATACCTAGACTGTCAGGGTAATGGTGGCATTTTATGCAAAGTGGTTATTACATCAATCTCACTCCAGTCATTCTCTGCAGTGACGTTAATAGAAACTTCAGTATTCCATAGCTGCTCTTGGGAAATTATTTCTGGACATACCAGTTATGTTCCAACCAGACATATTTAATTAATTAACCAGAAAACTCTCAGATTTTCTCACTTTTTCAATCTACTTACGATAAAATTAAGGGACTAGGAACATCTATGACTCCGGGAGCTGAAGTGGGACCTCTTTTGGAAGAAATGAACTTCTTTTTGTTTTTGAGTCTCATTCTGTTGCCCAAATAAGACTGCAAGAGCCTCATCCTAGCTCACTGCGACCTCAAACTTTTGGGGCTTAAGTGTTCCTCCAGCCTCAGCCTCCTAAGTAGCTGGGACTATAGGTGCCAGCCAAGTAGCCCAGCTAGTTTTTTTATTTTTTTTAATACAGACAGTATCTTGCTCTTGCTCAGATAGGTCTAAGCTCAAGTGATCCTCCTGCCTTAGCTTCTCAGAGCCCTAAGATGACAGCATGAGCCCAGCACCCTGCAGAAAGCAGCTTTTAAGGGTAAAGACTGTTGCCATCAAACCAGGTGATTTGTTTCTAGATTGTGTGAATGAAGCTTGAGTTCATCAGTTCACTTGAGTAAGCATTTATTGCTAAGAAGGGATTTAAGTTACCATTAATGGTTGATCTTACATGGGGTGTTCTTGGGAAAGCATCTCACCCTCATCTCTCTCCTCATTCACCTAATACTCTAGGGACCCCAACATAAACTGGTTTTCCCATCTTGGAGATGGATGTCTGTCACCCTTGATAGCTGTTACTTTTCTGTAACCTCATGAACTATTTTTATTTTCCATTTGATTGACCTTCTTAGCTTTGTTTGACCTTTGTCAGATCAATAGGAATTTATGAAGCAGAAAACAAACAGAAGCAAATCTCACAGACACACAGAGTGCTTATTAATCTCAGGACCACCGAACCTCACACTAGAATATGATTTGACATGTTCCCCTGACTTTAAAAACCTAATGCAAAGTTCTGTGACTTCCTAAGACCACAGAGCTCAATGGTGGCAGAGCCAGGATAAGAATCCTTCATCATTCTCCCTGTCCAGGCATCCGGCTGGCATTACTTGTTCTTCTCGGATATTGTGGATGTGGAATCTCTACTTCAATTTTCCTTTTCACTTCCTATAATTTATTATATTCTCTTACAACTATGTGGTGAATAAATAAGCAACACCTGTGAAAAGTGACTGGGACAGAAATCACACCTTCTCTGGACTTGGGCTATTGACTTTGAATCCTTTGTCCACAAGATAGTAGAATCTTCATGAATTTCTGCAAACTGGCAGCTTAATTTTATATTTCCAGAGTGGTCAGGGAACATCTCGGCTTGGATTTTTTTCAGTAATACTGGAGCTAGAAACAAGAGGTTTGAAGGTCAGTACAGGCAAAAGCTTTTGTGTTTCATCTCATTTAATTCTCACAGCAATCCCGAAAGTCAGGAATAATAATTTTTATTCCCAGGTGGCGCCTGTGGCTCAAAGGAGTAGGGTGCTGGCCCTATATGCCGGAGGTGGCAGGTTCAAACCCAGCCCCGGCCAGAAACTGCAAAAAAAAAAAAAAAAAAAGAAATTCCTTATTCCCAACATAGGATGAGAAAATTGAGTTCTGAGGGGAGATAGGGCTTTTCCAGATAGTAGGAAAACAAACAGGTCAAATTAAAACAAATTTAAAAATTTAAAAAAAATTAAAACTTACAAAAAGAAAATAAATTGATCTCTTATGACCCCCCAAAGGAAAAAGAACAAATTAATCTAATAGAAAACTCTCACCGCTGTTATTTAAAATTCCTTGGGTGAGGTCTGTAATACTTACAGTGAGGCAGAATGTAATAGATTTTTATAAAAAGGGGTGAGGGGTGAGACAATCATAGATACCTAGTCTGTAGGGCCTCAACCAAATAAAAGAAGCTTTTAAATGATTACCAGATGATCCAGGTCAGAATCAGAGCTGGGGATTAAGGAGTAGAATGAAGTCTGAATTATCCAGGTAACTATGATTAAGCCCCCTAAATGGAAAACACAACTCAACAATAAGTTATTTGCTGCCTAATATTCATTCATCTTTCCCCTTTGATCCCAGTTCTTTTCGCAGAAGATAACTTCGTAAACTGGAGTCTGATATCACTCTCATCAGCAAGAAAGAATGAAATAGAAGCAATAAGGAAACCATTTCCACCCACTGGGCTAAGACCTTTGAAAATCGCTTTTTATTTGTATCAGTGAGAAAAACGTGGCCTGACAGGCAAATGTGTAATTAGCCAGGGCAGCCACTGGGCGGCAGCATAGACATTGGAACAAGACGAGATCGTGGACCCCAGCAGCGATCACAGCCATTGTATAGACTGAGATTACTGGAAATGTGGTGTGAGTCTATTTAAGTGCCATAACTCTATCGCTTTGGTAACACAAAGGAGAATATGATTACAAAACTATATAATCCACAGCCAAGCAAAAAGTCACAGATCCCGAGGCTTTGTTACCTCCATTACCTCAAATTGCGCTATAATGAAATTAGTGAATGTGTTAAATGTGATGGAAAAAATACACCAAGTACTTTTTTTTTTTTTTTGAGACAGAGTCTTACTTTATCGCCCTTGGTAGAGTGCTGTGACATCACAGCTTACAGCAATCTCCAACTTCTGGGCTTAGGTGATTTTCTTGCCTCAACCACTCAAATAGCTGGGACTACAGGCGCCCGCCACAATGCCCAGCTATTTTTATTTTTATTTTGCAGTTTGGCTGGGGCCAGGTTCAAACCCGCCACCCTCAGTATATGGGGCCGGCGCCCTACTTACTGAGCCATAGGCATCACCCTACAACCAAGTACTTCCTGATGGCAAAACCCATCTCAGTTCATTTGGCCCATGGGCTCTTGGCCAGACAGAGACTGTGTCCAGGAGCAAAGTCTCAAACTCTTGGCCCATTCTGGACCAAGCCCCCCTCCTCATTTGAGACATTTCTTTGAGGGCCCTTCCAACACCATGCGGTGGCGGTCTTCATGGGTAATGTGGGGATACCTAATGTCTCTACATCTGCCATAACCTATTGCTAAGTATTAAACATGGGAAATTGGGGGTGGAGGGAAGGACATGAAATGGGGAGCAGAACTGAACAATGATCTTCAGGAAACATGAAATTGGCTCAGAGAAAGATTCTTAGGGCTTTGGGAAGGATCCCTGTCTGGGTGAGACAGAGCCAGAAATGCAGCTGGATGGGCTCACGGCAGCCCTGGAGTGCAGGTGTGCACAAGCCCACAAGCACCTTTTTTTCTTCTAATACGGGTGGATATCAACTCAGATCATTGGGTCTGAACTAAGTTCTTGATTTATTTTATGAGCATAACAGTTGGCATAAAAATAGCCTCATTTTTAATTTAATAATAATTTTTTTAAACGTAACGAATAACCATGAGAGTTTGTGCTAGGCCAAGCACTGTTCAAATTGTCATACATTTCTATACCTGTGATGAATGCTATTGTCAGTACCCTCATTTAACAGGTGAGGAAATTGAGGCACCCAGAGACTAATGCATTTGTGCAAGGCTAGCAGTTACTAGCAGAGGCCACACTCGAACCCAAACAATACAATTCTTAATACATACTCTGTCTTACCACGTCACAGCTTCCTCCCACAGAGGTGTAGCCGCCTACAAATGCCCCCAGCTCTGAACCTTTGCCTCTGGAATGTTCTCGACATCCTGGGTGGCATTAGTAATAGTCATTCATGGCCTGGAAAAGTCTTTGGTCATGTCTACCCCGTGGCCTCCTGCAGGGCCCTCATAAGATGTGGCCCTCTGCCTTCACCACTACCCACTTTGCTGGCACCAGCCCCTCCCAGAACACCACACTCTCTGTCTTTGCAGCCTTTAGTGCTTTGAAGGGGCTGTGCTGTGGCTGAAATCAAACTTTTCCCTGGAAGTGGCTAATCCTTTCCCTTACAGATCAGTTAAGTAATTATGGGCAAGAATTCCAAATAGAGTGTTTGGATTGTCTATCGTTCCCTGAAAAAGAAATCCCCACACAAGATGGGCAAGAATGGGCAATCTATCAGCCTCTGGGCTGAAACCACTTTTTAGATTTTTTAAAACATTGCTTCATTCTCCTTAAATAGGTTCTAAAATCTTTACACTCATAACTGGGTTGGATACCTCTGAACTCTTCAGAAGGTAATTTTGTCTTTAATCCTTTCTGTGACAGGGCCTTTCTGGATGTGTGCTGGGAATTACAAACCCCAGCCTCAAGGACTGGGTTAAGGGAGGAGCTAATTACAAACACCTGAGGACTCAGGTGAAGGGAGGCGCAGATTCCTCCCCTCCAAGCACACAGGGCGGCAGCTTTCTGCTCCAGCGCACTCAGGCCACCGTCACTTGATGCCGTATTTTCTCTCCTGGCTTCTGCATGGGCACATGGGACAAGAAAGAAGAGCTCTGAATTAAGAGGTAAAACTTGGGCTCTGGAATGAAATTCGGGGCTGAAAAGTGTTCCCCACGTAGGGTAGAAGTAACTACAAGGGGTTTTGAGGTTACAGTGGTCTACAACCTGGAATAGTAGAATCAGAAAAATGGACAGGGTGAGCTGTAAAGAAGTTTTATACTCACATTTGGAAGAAACACCAAGGTGCAATGAAGCCATTTTTAGTGAACAATCAACTAAAGAAGAGAATCCCGAATTATAATGATATGTTTATTTCCATCAATCCCATTTAGTGTGTGGTCTTTCTAATTATACTAATTGGCTACATTGATTAATGTTTCTGTTTATCTCTTTTTAATACTTTTTTTTCTGGTAAAAATTATAATGAAACAGAGAGGCACCTTAATCACTCCCTCAACCACATAAACCTACTGGTGGTTTTTATCAGTGGCTCAAGTGTCATTCTCCCCCTGGGCTGCCATGGAACTTGTTAGAAATGAAAATTATTTTATTTTATTTTTCTTTTTTGAGACAGACTCTGTTTTCTAGGCTAGAACCATGCCTCAGCCTAGCTCACAGCAACCTTAAATTTCTAGATTCAAGCAATCTGTCAGCCTCCCCAGTAGCTAGGATTACAGGTGTCACCCATCAAGCCCAGAAATGCAAAATTCTTAAGTCACACATCGAAGGGCCAGTCAGAAACACTGGCCCTCCAGGTGACTATTATGCAGAGTGCCCAAGCCTCCTGGCCACAGCCATGGCCCCACATGGGTGACATTCACCTTAATTGCATAGGACTCTTTGACACATGGTCTACAAACCCAAACTTTAACACAGAAAGCACCAGGGCCTCACCTTTTCCTTCCCTTTTGCAAGATGGCTTTTTGGGGTCTTTTTTCTCATCTGTGTGTGACGAGGACCTTTCCAGTTTAGGCATCTTTTTAAGGAAGCTCGAGTTCTTTCTGACATTTTCTTTCTCTTCTAGTCGCAGCCTCAGGGCTGCCACCCTAGAGAGGATTTTCTTCTTTACTCCTTCGGCTAAATGTCCAGTTCCTGATGTTTCCTGCTTCTTCCTGACCTCCTCTGACCCGGTCCTTATCGGTCGGGCCCCTGAGAACTTGCTGGTTTGGGCTCCCCTTGGCTTGTTCACACAGCCCAGGGTGGCCTTTGGACGTGGGTCCTGCAGTAACGGATGAGCTTTGTCTGACTCCCACTCTCTTGAAGTGGGTGCCAAAGTCACTGCAGGAGGGCCTGATGAGCCTGAGGGCTCGGTTTCCCCAATCTGAGGCTCCTTCATTTTAGCGTCCTCAATTCTATGGCTTATCGAAAAGTTTATGATGTTTCCTCCAGGAGGTGAAGTGTGAGGAGACTTGGTCAGATCAGTAGAAGAGGTAAAGTGTTTCCCACACTCATTCTCGATAGGTCCCCTTTCCTTTGAGTCAGAAAGTACATGTGGATGGTTTCTGGGCTTATCTAAGTCATTTTCAGGAACCGCAAGACCCTGGCCTGTGGAGTCCTGAGTATTAACCCCCACAGAAGCATGAGTCATTGCTGCACAACTAGAAAGAGCTGAAGCGGGGGGAATAAGTTCTGCTTTGTCCTTATTACTTAGTCCAGCAGCCGCTAAGCTCCTGTCACTGCCTTCTTGAACTTGGCTTAAGCTGCATCCACTTGGAATTCTCTCCCCTTCCTCACCAGGATGGAGGACACACCGCCCGACAGGTTGGACTTCCAATCTCCGGCCCCAGTTTCTGCCATTTGGTTTACTCCCCTCGCTGATGCCCCCCAGAGGAGACTGGGAAGGCTGTGGCTCGTTAGTCCTCGTGCCCTCCGCCGCTCCGCCTTCATCAGTGGGATCCACAGACGACTCTAGGAGGTGAGAGCAGGTCAGCAACTGCACGAGGAAGGCGGGGTGGGCCCCTGTGACTTGGTTTTCCCTCTGGTCTTGACTGGCACTGTGAGCATTTTCCTCTGAGGCCCCTGAAGGTGCATCGGCTGCACAGACAGAGAATTCCTGTTCGTCCACAGGGTCCACGGACGACTCCTGGAGTCTGGTTTGGCTCAGATCCTGGGAACAAAGACTAGTCCAGTGTGCTCTGATGGCTGGGTCTTTACGGGGTTCTCCGCCATCAGCAAGGGCCGAGTCAGCCTCCAGAGGACTGTGAGGTGATGCTGCCATTTCAGAGGGGCCCAGCCCAGGCGCAGAGGCATTAGCCTCTAGGATGTGGGGTGCAGCCCAGGGTCTCGCAGGAATTATGGGACCAGATTCTAACTCCTTACCCTCAGAGTTTGTCATTTGTCTTGGTGGCCAGATATCTGAACCAGAATCCTCTAGAGTTAGCCCCTTCAGCTTGTCGCCTGCTTCCCCGGCTCCTGGCCCAGCAGCTTCAGCCTCCTCCTGTGGGACATTGAGGGGAGGGGGAACCTTGCTCAGAGTCTGGCTGTCTTCTCCCACAGTCACATCAGCCACCCTGGAGACACATGTCCCCACTCCTGAGTTCTGCCCCATTTCTTCCCTAGAGCTTGCTGGTGAGTGGCCCGAGGGCATCAAGTTTATTTCCTCATGAGCAGCAAATGTTGTGAGCCAGCTGCCTTGGGACTCGGGTGCAGAAACGGAGCCCCACGGGGGCAGACCGTCCTGCTGGGCCCGCTGCTCCATTTCACCTCTTTCTGGGAAATTTTCATCAAGGCTCCTATTGTCTGCTCTGTCCACAGTCTGGCTCTTCCTTCCAAATAGGTCATCCACCTGCAGAGGGGGAATGTCACAGGATCCCTCTTCCTCCAGGGGCCAGGGAACATGGCCACACACTCCTGGCACCCTGGGCACCATGCAAAGTAGCTCTTTTGTAGATTTTGTTGTGGAACCACTTAAAATATGACCCCACTGTACGCTGGAAGGAGATTGGGGAATCTTTTCATCTGGTGTCTGAGGTACACTCTCCTCAGCGCCCCCTGCAGGCTTGCTCTCTGCAATTGAAACAGCAAGGTATTTGGCTGGGTGGACGTTGGTGGCAATGCTGATAGTTGACGGGTCCTCAGTTTCCCTGGTTACTTGGAGACACTCAATATCAGTGGTTAATGTTGGCGTCTCCTGAGGGAACTTCACCGTGGATCTATGGCTGGCTGGCATGTCTGTCGTGTCTGTGGCAATGGTACTGGGGCTCCTGTCACCTCCGTCTTTTGATGGCATGAAAGAGCTGCTCTCAGAAGAAAGGAGCTGTATTTCCTCAGGCCCAGTGGAGTTGCCAGGGCTCGGCCTCTCCTGGCCAGCCTGTACCGTGGAGGCCAATGTGAAACAGGAATTCTCCCCATCAGCTAGACTTTCACCGTCACTGGCTTGGCGTGAAATGTTCCAGGTGAAAGTGCTGACAAAAAGAGGGGACCCAGCTGAGTTTCCATCCTCACTGCCCCCACATGGAGACTGTGGACACTCAGCACCTTGTGTTTGAAAGAGGACCAATGTCTTGGCATCAGGAGAACATAAATCAGACACTTCGCTATGCCCCCCTGCCAGCTCAAAGTCCATGGAGCAAATTTCTTGAGGTAAATATTTATCAGTTGGCACCCCCCCAGGAGACTCCATGGCATCACATGTTCCTTGGCCATCGGCTTCAGGGCACTCTGTCACACACACTGCTTCTCTGCCCCTTGGCCCATCGTGCTCATCTTCCAGAGTGATGTCAGCATCTATGGGTTCAGGGGCAGCAACAGACGGAGCCGCAGGCTCCCTGAGGTCAGTGCTGGCTCCCTGGGGGGGATGTCCTGAGATTGCACCTGGGGACATAGTTTCCTCACTGGGTCCTGGGTAGCTAAGCTCATGTTTTAGGCCTTCCCAGAAATCTTCAGGTGTGTTGCCTTCTCTGTCTTGTTTTTCTTTGTGCTGTGGGCCTTGGACACAGCCTTCGACCTGCAGGGAGTGGTCCAGTGATGTGTTTTCCTGCTGGATGCCTCCTAAGCTGGGGAAAGAATTTGCTGTGGTCCCAGTGAATGGAAACTCCTCCCCAGCAGGCTCTGAGAAAGCTGGCATCTGGCTTCTCTCCCTGACCATTTCCTGAATTTGCACCTAGGAAGATGAAAAGTGGTATTAATAGAATTGTTCCGAGGAGAGCCCACAATAGGACATAACTACAGTCCCAAGAGTGTTAATCCTTGGTGACTGCAATAATGGAAAACAAGAGTGGCAGGGATGACTGAAATCTAAACATGAATCCCCAAACTCCTCTGGCCATGGGAGACTTCCTGAAAAACCACAAACTTAAACAACTCTGTGTTCCAGGAGACCCTTCATCAAATTCACCATTATAAGCAAAAAATCTCCTGACCATCATTACTTATCTAACAGTTTTTTTCTTTCTCTCTCAGAGAGAAAGATGGAAGTAATGGGAACATTAACTATTTTGATCAAGTATGTCACAACAAAATCTGTGTGCATCTTTCTAAAAAGATAAATTTCACATGATCGTACCAAATGAAATATATAGTACTCACAAAGTAGTGATGAGTGACCTTTGTCCCCAAAATATAAAATATTGCTGGTTAGTTATTGCCATGGTTTGGATGTTTGTCCCCTCAGGTTCATGTCAAAATTTGATCCCCAGTGCTGGAGATGGGGCCAGATGGGAGGTGTTTGGATCGTGGGGGCAGATCCCTCATGAATAGAATAATACTGTCCCTTGGGGTACAATGAGTTCTCACTCTATTAATTCCAGTGAGAGCTGTTAGTTAAAAGCAACCTGGCACCTCCCCTCACTTGTTTTCTCTCTCCACACGTGATCTCTGCACAAACAGCCTCCCCCCTTTACCTTCTACATCTGCAAAAATAGCCTGAGGCCTCACAAGGTATAGATGCCCAAACTTGAACTTTCCAGTCACCAGAATCGTGAGCCTTATAAACCTCTTTTCTTGAAAAATATCCAGTATTCAGTAATAGCAATACTCAACAAAGATGATAATACTGAGGAACAGAGAGGCCTGTCCTTTGAACCTTCCTTGAATAGAGTAATGGAATTATGATTGGCCAGCAGCCCTGTCAATCATTTCTGCCCAAGAGAAGGTTATAAAAATCCTGGAACGACTCCCTGAAATCAAATGCCCTATGTCAGGCAGACCACCTCCATCAGAAGTGGAGGATGTGAGACTGCATAAGTTTCTGAGAAGAAGGAAAAGGGGAATGGAGACAGGAAGGAAGGGGTGGAAAGGAAGTGAAAACAATCTCCCATTCTAAGGACAGAACCTATTATGGTGCTGTCTGAATATTGTGTTACAGCATATTGTTGAAGGAAGCAGTAATGCTTTGACTAAATTCTTATCTCATAAAACCTTCAGCTCTTCAATTATTTCAAAACAAAACAAAATTATGTCTAGCCAAGGAAAAGGAAGAGAATTGCTGCTAACTTTTGGCCACAGCTCATTCTTTGCCCCTGGGACTCCTGCCTTGGAGCAGCACCATTCAAGTGTGCAGGGCACAGAAGGTTAGTCTTAGAGAAGGAAGAAGATGAAGTCTCTCTCCCACTGTATGGCAAAATTAAGCTGAAATGTTCATGTGCCTGATACAGCTTCCAGATCCTGAGGCTGATTTCCATCAATCACACGTGAGAATTTGCCTTACTACCTTGTGATCAATTCCTGTACACAATGCCAGAGGAAAAAGGACAATAGTGTAACTGTACTTCTGTCCACATGCCCCCCTGCCAAGGCTACTTGAGTCCTCGTCATTTTGTTGGCATAAAAATGTTAACTGAACAAAAGGAAATTTAGTATAAACTCCATGAGGGCTAGGACCGCTTATTGATCCAACAAATATTTATCGAATGTCTCCCAAGTACTAGGGAGGGTGTAGGTAACGAGGATACAAGAAAGGCAAGTGCTTGTCTGCAGGGAGCTCCCGTTCGTGTTGTGTTCAGGGCCTGTTACAGCAATTAGCACACAGCAGGTGCTTCAGAAGTACTTATTGAGAGAATGAATAAATGAAATAACCATGTACCAGCAAAGACAATTCCATCCAATCTCACCCATTAAACCTCTACAATTGAAAGGGTTTAGACCAGCGGTTCTCAACCTGTGGGTTGTGACCCCTTTGTAACAATGAAAATACATCGCAGCATTAGGAAGGTTGAGAACCACTGGTTTTAGACTTTCATCCCCTTCTGGCTTTGAAACAACCCTATTTTAGAGGTGACTTTTTTTTTTCTTCTTTATAGTTTTTGGCCGGGGCTGCATTTAAACCTGCCACCTCTGGTATATGGGGCTGGTGCCCTACTTCTTTGAGCCATAGGCGGAGCCCTAAAGGTGACTTTTAATCATAAGCACTACTGGTTCACATCCCAATGTTTCTAAAAAGAAAAAGAACATATTCTTTCTATGTCCATTTTCCTTCCTCATTATATTAGAAGAGAAAACAAAGATAACTTCTGGAAAAAAAACAGGGATTTTTTAAGTGTCAAACAGTTTCAAGTATATAGTTTCTTCTTCTCTCTCAACTTCTATAACACATGTAGAAAGTATTTTTTCCATCTCTTTTGGTTCAGATTTTTTTATGATGTGCTATAGCACCAACATACTGAATTATTAGGCAAGAAAGCATAGGTGAGCTGTTCAACCTAGAACACCAATAGGCCTGTTTCAGACCTTTCCATCTTGCCTGAATTTCCATCTCCTGTGTCAGTCCTTTATTTTCAGGTCTTGCTATGATCACAGTGTCCTCAGTACCAACAGACATTTGGGGAGGAGGGAGCTGCCATGTGTAGAATTCTCTGCCAGGCACAGGACAAGAGTTCTTAGGAAAAAGGACTTCAATTAAAAGATGCTATGCTTTTATTCTTCTCCACCCATTATTGATTGCTACCATATCAATAGACTAATGGGCTGATACCTGGAAGAAGACAAATGAAATACAGGACAAGTAAGCTTTGATTAGAACAAGTGTGGTCCCTGGAATAGATCGTACTGTCATCCCTTAGTTTACAAAATAATCATGTTCCAATTAAGATTTGTTCCCTCAGGCTCTGCGCCTGTAGCACAGTAGTTATGGTGCCAGCCAAGGCTGGCAGGTTCGAACCTGCCCGGGCCTGCTAAAACAACAATGACAACTGCAACAGAAAAAGCCAGTCGTGGTGGGCGCCTGTAGTCCCAGTACTTGGAAAGTTAAGGCAAGAGAATCGCTTAAGCCCAAGAGTTGGAGGTTGCTGTGAGCTGTGATGCCACAGCACTCTACCAAGGGTGACAGAGTGAGGCTATCTCAAAAAAAAAAAATTGTTCCCTCCTTCTTGCTTTTAAATTAAAATTATATTTTAAAATACCCTAGTAAAGCCCCACATGTAAAGAAATATGGTGAATCCCTGACTGTGTACATTTATACAGTTGACAGGCGTTTAGTGAACATCTTCTACGTACTGGGCACTGTTCTAAGCATCTGGAAAACTTCAGGGAACGTAACAAAGATTTCTGGCCTGTAGAAGTTATGGCCCACCAACAAACCATACCATTGGTCTACTGCTGATGTGGAATTCCATACATTTGATTTCAACCAGTGGGAGTTTTTTCAAAGTGAAGCCTTTAGCAGCCCAGCACGTATTTGTCAATGGTTATAGCATCAGTTCCAAGAGCAGGCTCCTTGGGTCTCATTCAGCTTCCAGCTCACAGAGAAAGGGAAACCACAGACTCATACCTTTCAAATGAATCAGATCTTTCTTTTAGGAGTAGATCACTTAGTTAGGTCATTACAACAGAATGCCAGCCAATGATTCCCCTGCTGCTCAGCTGCTCTTATCATGGGGTCAATGAGGAGACACAAGAGATTTTGTTATGCAGGAAAATTGTTCTCATGAACCGAAGGGGTGTTTAGGGCTCTAGGAGGAAGCCCATCGTGGTTTGTGGTGTGTGGACTCAGAACACTGGCAATGTGGTTGGCTTTGTAGCCCAGCTTGAGTATAGCATGCATGACTCTGGATAACCTCTTTAGCCTCTCTGACCCTTTGTCTCTTCTTCTAAGGCTAACCATGTCAGCACCATCTTGTCAAGTGCCTGGAATGTTGCCCTGTGCCCAGAAGGCATTCACTAACATTAATTTTCCTTCTTTGTGAAAAGAAAAACGTAGCTAAGGCCAAGAGGAAACTGAACAGCCCAGATGAACACAGCCTTGAGCTATGGGCTTTGCAAAGTCCTTCTCATTTCATCTGTAACAGAAATCTGAAATAAACATGTATAGTCTCTTCTTTACTGACGGGGTGAATAGCCTGGGTCCAGTCATAGAAAGCACACAGTAGGCTACATAAGGAAAGTTTAATATGAAGAGTTAACAGTGATAAAAGAGTTGTCTAAGGTAGAAGAAAAGTCTATATAACACTCTAGGCGAGAGAAAGTCCCAAGAAAGGACAAACTTGAAAATGGCTTAAAACTAGTTGGAGAAGGCGTGATGAGGCCACCAGGTAACAGAAAAGTTTGCTGGTTTAGCCAGGCCAGAGCTGGTCTAGAATTGCTGGGCAAGCAAGAAACCACCCTTCCAAGTATAGGCAGGGGCACGCAGGGGAGTCTGGGGCGAAGGCTGAGGCCTTCAGACCTGTGGGTTGTGTGTGATAGGGGTGGGGGCTTTGCTGCGTGTTGTGGTTTGAATGTCCCCTCTGAAACTCATGTTGAAACTTAATCCCCAATGTAGCAGTATTTAGAGGTGAGGTCTCTACGAGGTGATTGGGTTGGGAGGGCTCTATCCATTCATGAATTAACAGGTTAGTGGATTAATGTACTATCCATTTATCATGGGAGGGGAACTGGTGGCTTTCTAAGGAGTGGAAGAGAGACCTGAGCTAGTGCGTTGGCATACTCAGCCCCCTTGCCCTGGGATACCCTACCCAGCGTCAGGACTGTAAAGGGTCCCCACCAGCAAGAAGGCTCTCACCAAATGCAACCCCTCAACCTGGGACTTCTCAGCCTCCATAACTGGAAGAAATAAATTCCCTATCTTTATAAATAACCCAGTTTCAGGTATTCTGTTATAAGCAACAGAAAACAGATTAAAATGTAGAGGAACGGCGCTGTGTGCTCCAGGGTTTGGTGGCTGTGTAGAGACCACACAGGGGCTTGTGGGGACACTTTGGTGTTGGTCCAGGAAGGAGGCCTTCAGGGAAGGAGGAGGCAGGCTGTGTGGGGCTCTGCTTTATAAACAGACAAACCTGCAGAAAGGTTATCACTAGGCTGACCCTACAAGGTTGCAGGTGGACCACACTCTGGGCCTTGGAGCTGGGGCAAGATGCACACATGTCCCTCTCCCCAACCCCACCAATGCTGAAATTACAAGAATCCTCCCCTGCAGCATCCGCCCAGCACGCTCTACTGAGAAAGCTTAACATCACGCTTACTTTAAAGGACGGTAATGGAGTTATTAGCACAGAGCAGGTATTAAAGGATAAATTCAGAGCTGAGAGGTATTAGTTGAGAGCTGATACATGAGGTCAATATTGCTCAGGGGTCAGAAGTCCCCTTGGGGTCCCACCATCAATGACAGAGCCAGGATTTAAAACCAAGTCTGCTAGGCTACTACCCATAAAGCCCTTTCTGACCCAGTTTTTCTCATCGGAGCAGTTAGAGCACCCCCTGCCCCACCAAGGGCTGTGAATCCTCTACTGCTGGCCCACCTACCTGCAGAGTGCCCATCGGTTGATCTCTCTGCTTCACAAGTTCTAAGGGCAGGGACCCTGTTATTCATTTCCGAGTCTCTGGAACTTAGCATGTAGAAGGAGCCCAAAGAATTTTGCTGAATGAGTAACCAGATGAATGGATACAGGAGGGGAAGGGTAAACCAAATTTAGTCACACTCCTGAGCCTCTTTTTGAAAGCAGCCTTAAGCTTGAAAACTTAATGCTTGTATACCATTTTCCAACCCAAACCCCGTTCAACAATGCCTCTGGTTCCCTAAACAATACGTTGTTTTCATTTGCTGGCCTTTCCAAAATTTCTGCCTCCTGCCTATGTTTGCCACGGATCCAACGGAAAGGTGTGTTTCCTCTCTGTCCACCCCATGACGTTCAGGGTCTCACTCCTCATCCGTAATGCCAGTGACCCGATCCCAGCCAAGTGCATGACGCTAACAATGGAGGGTGGTGTGAGGTAAGATCCCTCTTCTCAAATAACTTATAATCCAGTTGAAAAGACAAGCTGCACGTGGTAAAGATAAGTAACAATTCTTGACAAGCCGAGTGGATGGAACCGAAGAGCTCTGTGCCAGGACGAGGCGTGGCAGGTCGCCACTGACTCACCCTCTTCCCCCCTAACAGCAACACCCCTGCAGCACAACACTCACAGGCTGCGCTCTCACATGTACCAATTCTGAGATTATTCTCCAGCGTCTCAGTGCAGTCTCAGGGCCCTGGCCTGGGGATTAGAGAAGGCAGAGGCATAGACACTATTGGGTGACTAACTCAACAGCATTCCCAAGCCCCCTGTCTCTTGCTACTTCCAACTAAGGCAGCTGGAAAACCACCTACTCTTCCATCTCCTGCATAGCGAGATGAGGCCCAGGGGTGAGACCTTCAGTACTGTTCATTCCCAGGCCACCTGTGAACGACAAAGGGCCCTATGTTTTAGGCCGCTATTTATTAGTGACTCTGTCAACTGCAGCTAAAGGCACCTGAATGGGTACAAGAGAAAAAGACATCGCTGAGGAGCGGAGGAGAAGGCAAGTGAAGGTCACCCTGGAGCCCTCCGGAGGCACTGGGCAGCTCTGGGTAGGGATCAGCTGAAAGGACTAATCCCAAAGGGCAAGGGGTGCGGCTTCTGGAAAAGGAGCTCAAGGGGTTGGTCAAAATGCCAAGGGATCAAAAGGGCCTGTGCAAGGTGAACTTGAAGTTCAGTGGGGGAGGGAGAATGGGGAAATACGAGAAGATGATCATCAGAGGAGAGAGGCCAGGGGTCTAAAGCCAAACGCACTCCCTCACTCAGGGCCTTGCTGCAGTGGGCAACGTGTCCACGTGCCAATATGTCTACTGTGCATAGTTTTCTTTCTCTAGTGCATTTTTCTTTGTGTGTGTATGTTTTCTTTTCGTGTTCTTTCCTTATCTGGAGTAGGCAGGTGCTTCAACAGCTGTCCTCACGTCACCCAGTTCCCCTGAGGTTCCAGGAATCTTCAGATGAGAACCTCCCCTCTCTCCAGCCACCCCAGGCTGCTGCAGCCTCCTCCACCGATAACCTTTCATAATATCTGCTGAGCCCTCACAATAGGCACAGTGTCATTCCCTCCGTTTGTCATTTGATAGATCAAATCCATACCACCTGGGGCTGCGAAACTGAAAACAGATAGCCCAGTCCCCAGCCAAAGAAAGCTTAAAGGCAAACTAGAATATTGCAGGAACCAGAATCTATTTTTAAGAGTTGCCTGGTTGCCCAGAACAAAGCTCCACTTAATGTTAAAATAGCATAGAATAAGGTAGAAGACTGTGCCTTCCTTGAGATTCTTCTAAAACACCCCGATTTCTGAAATCTGCTCCTGAACCCCCTTGTCATCTGACCAGCTCTTCTTCGTTCCACTCCCTGCTGGGAGGCAAGAAATCTTCAGTCAGCGGGTGTGACCATCCCGTCTTGATTTCTTAGGCATGTTATAGAGTTTGTAAAGTGCTGATGTGATCTCTTGTTGGGAGAGGACTGGGTTTCCATGACTCATGCCCTTCCTAGGGCTAAGGGGTCTGTGCATTCAGTGGGTCTTTGCCTGGTACCTTGGTGCAAGTGAAAGGGCTTGTGTGTGTGTGTCCTGCCTCTCAGGTGGGGACCATGGCTGCTCCTGGGTAAACCCTAGGTAGCCTTTATTTAACACATGGTGGGCCCTGCTCTAAGTATTTACCTGCATCAACAAAGTTTATATTTGTAAAATGGCATAGTAATGTATGACTTGAGGGACCTTGAGGTGTGCATTGTGAGGGAGAAACAGGAATGGAATGTGAAAGGAATGGTCAAATAGACACACAGGGGAGGCCACGGAGGGGCAAACTCTCACCAGAAACAAGACAGAAATGCAGCAGTCCTCCCCCACCCCCTACCCCCGTGCATCTGTCTTTTCCTGCATAGATAGCAATTTGCTGGGCTGGGGAGGGAGCCCGAACTTCCATAAAGTGTAACGACAGGCCAACATAAGAGAAGATGGGACTGTGAAAGCCAAGGATTTTTCTTGACTTCCACCCTGCATTTCTGATAGTCTTTGGATTTTTGTGAGTGTGCGTGTGTCTGTGTGTCTCGTGGAGACCAGGACTTGAAGGAGGAAGTGAGAGAAAGTGGTGCAAAGAGGTTTGGGCCTTAGAAAACCAGGTTTGGTCTTGGATCTTGCTACGCAGGAAATGGCTTTGGAGAAGTCTCCAAATCTTTCTGAGTCTCTTTCTCCCACAGTGAAGGGAGTAGTTGGAGAGAGACCTCCTGGTTCCCAGCAGTGTTGGTCTTTTGCTACCTGCCGGTGGGGGCTCTAGACAGGGGCTGGGAAGACACAGTGGGGTGGGTGCTGAGCTCCTCTGTGCCTCTTCCCTCCTTCTTCTCTGTGGGTTAAGTGGCCGTCTTTTTGGTACATGGCACCGTGATGGAATGTGTGCCCTTACATGGATCCTGCAGAGTTCCAGAGGCTCACAGACAAGTTCAAACAAAGAACAATCATCACAGCCACAGAATAGGAGACAATGACCATGCGCCTCCAACTTTGCTAACTTTTTGAGGGCTATAGACTGCTTTGAAGAGCCAATGAAAGTAATATCTTCCCCCCAAATATCGCTTTACCCACACAACATGGCATATAAATTCAGGGGGCCCAGGGATCCCCTCATAAGGGCCCATAGAGCCTCAGAATGAATTCTTGCTGTGAGCCCTGAGCCTGGGGCGAGTATACGGGTGTTATTTACATCCCACAGGCTGAAACTGCACTGCAGATTTCAGACTGGATAATAAGGGGGAGAAAATTAAATCTTAATCAGGTTCTAGGAGACTATTTTCAAATCAGTATCTCTCTTGATAATTTCTAGAATTTGTGAGCAAAATCAAAACCAAGGTAATAGCAATTACCGTACTGCGCTGACAATAATACATTATACAAAGCAAGTTCTTGTAAACTTTAGAAACAGGAAATACTTGTCATGGTTACTACAATAGTACTTTGCCTATTCAGCGTGGGCTTCAAAATGCACAGCAGCGATCATTCCATTCGGCTACTGGAAAATCTGAACGTAAACATAAATATTAGGCAGGTCGTCTGCTTCAGGTGTTTGTCACCAAAAAATGAGAAGAAAAGGCAGGCTTGGGGGTTGCTGATTCCCTCTTCTCATATGTGGGGAGGACAGCTGTATGTCCTCAGGCTGCCTAATCAGCAGAAAATGGCACCCCTGGGGGGGGGATGATGACCTCGCAGGCAAAAATGGCTGCCTGGTTAGATTAGGGACAGCCCAAGAAACAACATTTCCTGAGACGCTGAGATTCCTGAAAGAGGACATAGGGAGTATTGTTCAACTTGGTGCAATGCACACAGCTCAAAAATCACGCAAAGTAAGCGGCCAGCCATCCGATCTGACCTCGGTCCAACATCCCTTTGCCAACATATGCAGGAAGGCTTTGTCACTTCAGGCTATTCTCCTCTCTCTTCCAGCCTCTGTTGAGATCTTGCTCTCCTACCTGAAAAACTGTGCTTCAGTTACTATGCAGGTGCCACTGAACTAAACTCTCTCTCATCACTAATAATTCAGTGCCTGGTTTACCTGGGTCTTCCTTGGATCTAAACCAAAGCCTTGTGTTCTCTTTTGAGCAAAGCATCTTTTGTTCTAATCATGTTACAAATATGTGCCCCTCAGAAGACATGAGCATGACTCTGTATCTGTAGCCAGGCACCAGGCACTGAAGGTGAGGATGTCCAGTTTACTTTGGGACCAGAGTTGTACAATTGCAGTGTGAATGCAAGGGTCAAGTTTCAAACACCTATACTTTTAAGATGAAGGTGTAGGAGACGCCAGAAAAGAAACACCTTGGTAATAAGGGAATGGGGAAGAATACCTGGGTAATAAGGATTGTTCCCTTGTTAAAAGGCATGAGAATACACGAGTACGTGCATTATTGCTTGGCAGTCTCCACACCTGTGGTACAAAGAGCCCCTGGATCATGTCTATAAAGAGCCTTGGGAGAAGTTAGTCGGGGCTCCTCCTACTGAGACTCCCTGCTGCACCTTTGAGGCGCCCCAGTGCCTCTGACTGAGCCTGAGGGCTCCCCAGCACCCATGGGGAGTGATACCACGAGTGAAAATGTACAGCGGTCTGTGACCTGGCAGTTTCATGGGCCGGGGCCAGGGACCTGGAGTCCTGGCTCCGACATGAAGGGCATCAAAGGTAGGGTGGAACATGGAGGGGACCGTGGTGCAGATTTGGCCAGAGAGCCAGGGACCCCTTTGGACGGATTCCTTAAAATAAACTTGCCCCTTACAGGTGGAAGGAAACATAATGATTCACAAAGGAGCTTCTGGGAGGCTGAAGAAGGCAGAGAAATCCTTTGAGAACCAAGAGGGAAAGAAAATGTTTGGGATTCAGTGTTGTGATGTGAGCAAGGAAAGCAAACACACACACACACACCCACACACGGAACTAATATTTGTGCCTATGGTGGCTTGAAAATTCATAGTCGTTACTTCTCAAAATGATCGGTACATGCAAGTCTGTCCCTGGAACTGACCTAGTCCTCCTTGCGAGCCCCTAGGCACAGGCATGGATTTGGGGGAGGGATGGACAAGAGCAAATGCTCTCTCTGACTAAACCTGCGCTGCCCGATTCTCCAGCACTGCTCTGGGGAGTACGACCCTCTTAAGAGCTGCTTGCTTGCCCGAGCCCTCTGCAAGGTGGCATGTGAGCTGCTAACAGCAGCAGGTAGAGAGGGGGCTGGTTCCCATGTCCTGAAAGGGAAGCAGACAAAACCCTCCCATCCTCTTGGTTTCCCTTAGCTTGTTCCAACACACCCCTGGCATGGGGAAAAGTACCCAAGTGTCTGTCTGTGCCCAGACTCTGTCTCTGTCACTTTCCTCACCCTGGCATCTCCAAGGACACTCTGGCTTTCTGACCATGCAGAGATAATACCCTGATCTAAGAAGAAGAAAGAAAGTTAGAAAACTCCTCTCTCAAGAAAGCCTGAATTTAAGGGTGGCTGTCCTGCTTTGACAGATACAAACACTTGTTTCTTTTCATCTCCATCACATCACAGCCCCATCCCATCACGGTGATTGGGTGGTGTGGACTTGAGGACAGAAAGGTTCGAAGTGACTTTTCAGTGGCAAGAGCTTCTAGGGAGGCTGGCTCTCTCCTGGAGGTTATGGCTACTTCTATGGTGAGCAAAGTCTGTCTGGACAGTGGAACTCGGTGCAGCCCAGAGACTATTTCTTGTCACTACCTCTGTCACTAGCCCAGCCCTCTAGACCTTGTGTTCAGCACTGCTCCCATCAGAATGTTCTGATGAAGACCAATCCATGCCTGAGCTGGACGTTCTCCCATCAGCCTGTGGAGAGGTAGGGGAAGGGGAGTTCCTTAAGGATGTTGTCAGATTTAGACCTTGAGCTAGAAATGTAAAAGATAAAGAAATTTCAAAGATTCTCATGATGGTTATTTTCCCACCCACCCCCATCAGTTTGATGGTAAATGTGAAAGCACTTGTTTTTAAACCATGACTTAAAAAAAAAAAAAATGCCCCAAATCTCAAGGCAGTATCAAAATACCTGTGCTGACTCAGAAAGATCATTTTTCAAGCATCAGCAGAAACGGGAACTTACAGAATTTGCAATTTTATCTCCTGCCCTTCTCCCACCCCCGCCTCAGTTCTGCACACGGGATGGAGGCAAACAATTGCCGGGGTGGGAGAACACGAGTGTTCATGTTTCTCTCTCGCCTCTTTGACTAGATTTCATTCAGGTCAACAAATATGGACGGGCACTGTGTTTGTTCTGTGCATTCAAAGGTGAATCAGGCTCAGCATCTGTCCCCACTTTGTAGTTCACAGAATGTAGTTCACAGAACGACACTCTAGCTGGGCAAACAAATAATTATACTATACGTGGAAACACCATCTACCGAGAAGTTCCTTCTACTTCAGGGAAAAGAGAAGGGGCAAGGGTATCAGGGAATAGTACAGAATTGATTTATTCGTACTACACGTTTCCATTCATTAATTCCCTCATTTCCTTGAATCAACAAATACTTGTGGAAATCCCTTACGTTTCAGGCCTTGTTTTAGCTCCTGGGGGAAAACCATCACAGGCAGAGTCTCTGTTTTCTTGAAACTTACATTCTGGGCTGGGAGGTGTTCAACACTTAGATGTTCTGTGAGGAGCGATCGTTGGTGGTCTAAGCAGAAAGCCATGGCATCGGTCTAGATAAAACCATGAAGCCTGGGCTACAATGGTGGCTGAGAGTGGGTTGAAATGTGTCCTCAAAAAGATATGTTCAATCCTAACCCCTGGCACCTGTGAATATGACCTTATTTGGAAATGGGGATGAGGTCATCCTGGATCAGAGTGGACCCTGACCCAAGACTGGTATCTTTACAAGAAGAGGGAAATCTGAACACAGAGACAGGGAGAGGGAGGCCATGTGACGATGGTGGCAGAGACGGGCGAGATGCAGCTATGAGCCCAGGAGTGCCCAAAATGGCCAACAGCCACCAGGAGCCCAAGGGAGGCACAGAACGGCTTGTCCCTCAAGCCTCTAGAAAAATTCAACCCTGCCAACACCTTGATGTCAGACTTCAGCTCTCCAGAACTGTGAGAGAGCAAATGCCAGCTGTGGAAGGCGCCCAGACTGTGGTGATTTGTCACCGCAGCTCTTGAAAACAAATGCAGAGAGAATGATTTTGATTCAGGAGACACTTGTAGGATTGGAATTGACAGACAGTGGGGGGTGAAGACTAGGAATGCAGCAAGGACCACCCGCAGGGCTCCAGCTCAGGAGTTTGCCTGTAAATGAGATCTTGGCCTCATTGATCTCAAATGAGATCAAGGCCTGAGGCTGCTTGCTACACTGAGGCTACTCAGTACACTAAATGAGAGTTTAATAAACACATGTTAGCTCAGCTCTCAGCTCTGGGGCTGTAACGAGCCGCTGTACAATTCAGTCCTTTGTATGAAAGTTCTAAACTCTGGTCCCCAGTCCCCAGCTGGTACCAGTCTGTGGCCTATTAGGAACAGGCCACACGGCAGGAGGTGAGTGAGTGAAGCTTCATCGGCATTTATAGCCGCTCCCCATAGCTTACATCACGGCCTGATCAGAGTTCAGGGCTCCCACTGATTCTGCATTATGGTGAATAGTTACTGTATAATTACTGCTGTATAATTATTCCATTAGATATTACAATATAATAATAATAGAAATAAAGGGCACAATAAATGTAATGCTCTTGAATCATCCCCAAACCATCCTCCCCAACCCCAGGCCATAGAAAGATTGTCTTCCATGAAACAGACAAAAAGGTTGGGGACCGCTGGCCAACAGGGTAGATTTGGGGGAAGATGAAGGCGCTGTGTCCAGGGCTCCCAGGAGGTGCTGAGTAGGTTCAGGATGGAAACAGTAGAAATTCTGCTGCTTCTGTGTCTCTGGGCACGGTGGCCTGGGAAGCTGCACTAGGCCGCATGGTTGCTGTGTGGTGTGACAGGCTTCACAGTTCATTTCCCTCTCTGTGTCACTGCAGGTCACATTCTGGGCTCTGTTCCTCCATCATGAGACAGACAGCAGCATCTCTGTGCACCAATGTGGACTTGCTTCTGCTCCCACTGGATGTGGGATGCCCCCTCCCCAGAAGCCTACCAAGTGTTCCCCAGTCTCTGCTTCTCCTAAGGACCACACCCGGGTCCCTGAGATCAGTGTGATGGGTCCTTCAGGTCAGCCAAGGACCAACAGGCTTCTCTGCTCTCCCCTTTCTTAGAGGTACAGAGCCGGGAGGATCTGGCCAGGGGGGACTAGGCCTTGTGGCAGGGCCTTCAGGTATAATCTTAGCGCATAGCATGTCGAGAGATTGAGAACTCTGATGTACCATGGAAAACCAGAGTTCATCCAAGCCTTTTTGCAAAGAAGAGGTTCATAATCTAGGAAGGTAGATGATGTTGGAGGAGCCCAGGAGAAGGCGGCTGCAGTTTTTCTCCTGTTTCTTTTCTGCCTTTCCCTGCCCTTGCCCCTCTCAATGACGGTAACTGAGGAGAGAAACGGGGGACAAAGGAGCAGCCTGAGGGGTGGATGTGATTTGCCCGGGCTTGGGGCCTCTCCTGCTGCATTGCACATTTGACTTTTTCTAAGTTCAAACTGTTTGCATGTTTCAAGCCAATCCTCTGAGTTTCTGGGTCCTCTGAAAGGGTTAGCACGGTAACAATTATGAAGGCCAGGTTGGACATGGGATTGGCACACTCAGCAGCTCAGAACTGTCCTGCCCCCTCTTTAATCTCTGTGCTGTGCACTCCAACCTGAGTCCTCTTGAGAGCATAAGAGTGAGACTGCCACTCAGAAGTTGAGCTAGGGGATTGGCGATCACAGTGAGATCCTACTAGGGAGTGACACGCCTCACTCCCCTCCCACTGCCTGGTCATTGAGGGGCTATTACACCATGTTTGCTTTTCCTCATGGATTTTCTTCTTGCTCCGTCCCCACTCAAGCAGATGGAGAAGTTATTCCTCATTGCCTCTCCAAGGGGAGGAGTTGGAAGGGTGAAAAAGAGAGTCAACCTGCATTGCAGACTCCCAGGCTCTTGGGCATCAAATGCTTAATATCTTAGAGGAATTTGCAGGATTTTCAGAACAGTTAGAAGATTTTTAAGAGGCCTGGTGCCCTTCCAAGAGTAGCACACCACGTCCTATCTTGCTTTTTTTGTCTGTATAGAGCTCATTGCCTGCTGATTTGTTACCCTGCATGTCTGGCTGCTTATTGTACATTCTCTGCACCAGAAAGAAAGCTTGCTGCAGGCTGGGGCTTGGCTTTGCTTCTTGGCACATCCTTGGCACATAGAAAGGGCTTTACAAATAGTAGGTCTTCAATAAATATTCACTGGACAAACAAATGCTCTTTCTGAGTATTTTGACCAAGACTTGAAGGGAATCTGACTTCCCCCCCTGACTGAGAGAGAAGTTATCTGGTCTGGGGGTGAAGGACAGGAAAGGGGGAGCTGGTGTCTCGGCCCCCAGCTTCCAGCACAGTGCTGCTGCCACAGAGGCAGCAAGAGCCCAGGGAGGACATGGCTATGTGACATCTGCATGACTCTGGAGTAGCACAGAAAGGCAGGGAGCCACCAGACCTGAGGTCATGTACGTCAAGGTGATCAACTCTCATCAATGACCTTAGTGAGCTGACAACCCAAGGACTGTGCAAGGGCATCTCACCACAACCCTGAGGAACAGGGGCTGAGGACCTCCCCAAGATCCAGGTGGATGGTTTCTGCAGTCTGCAGAATGTGTGGCACTTAGGTAGAGCCATGGTAATACGTCTCACACCTGAGCGTGGGCTGAGCCACATTCCAGAGACTTCTGTTTGTTCTGTGGTGCGGATGTTCCTCTTTTCCTTCTGTTAAAGAGCAGTCAGCGGAATAGGACCCTGTGGTTATATGTGAAGCAAATGACGGATTTTGGACTAGTGATTCTTTGGGGGCCAGGGGAGGTATCCAAAGGTATTTTGAACATATGAGAAACGTGGTTCTTGCACGATATTTGGTGTGGCTTCTTCCCACTCCTAGGTTAATGAGAAGGCCCTCCCAGACTTTAGCTCTAACTTTCCTAATGTTGTCGTCTACATATCCCAAGTTCCAGCCAAACTGGAACATCCCTAACTGTCAGTCCCCTGACGTGGATCCCCACGGAGCTGACTGTTACTCTAACACAGTGTTTTTAACCTTTCCCATCTCACAGCACATTTGAACCTATAGTTAAATTCTGCAGCACACTTAAATTATGTTGATCAATTTAAAAAAGAGTAAAAAAAAGTCCTTATTGTGCTTTGAATTTCTTTTGAAAATCATTTAATTAATGATCTTTAAAATTCTTGCAGCACACTAGTTGAAAATCACTGCTCTAACAGGAGTCCTCTTGACAAGGGCTAATTACATCAGGAGCTCATCTAATCAGTAAAACCTAGGTAGGCCAGAGCCTCTTCTTGTAAACCCTTCTTAGCAATGGGATTCACTCACTATCTGGATTTGAAAGTAATTAACCTACATTCCTTTATTTATTTTTATTTTATTTTTTGCAGTTTTTGGCCAGGGCTGGGTTTGAACCCACCACCTCTGGCACATGGGGCCAGTGCCCTACTCCTTTGAGCCACAGGTGCCGCCCAATCTACATTCCTTTAAAATACATGTTAAAACTCAACATTTTCATGAACAGAGCAATTAGCGTGGGTCTGGGAGATAGCACTGCGGTTGGAATCTTATCTGAGTACTCACAATGCCAAGTCCAATCATTTTTTAGTGGTCACGATTTTCTCCTCTTTGTCAACGTGTAATATCGCAAAAGAGCAAAGATGCTACAATTCACACCTATGCCAGGTTATCTGAAGGGAAGGAATTCTCAAATCAGACTTTCGATATTTATATTTATATATCAGACTTTCATTTTTACCAATATTTTCTACTCTTCAAATTGTTACTATAGAGTAGACCTACTCTGAAAAGTCCTTGCCAACCAGGTGGTAAACCTATCATCTCTCATGTGGTGGGAAGTCACAGGCCAGCCTTGTTCTGCGCATTTCCAAAGGATGAAGGGGGCATGGCTGGGAGAATCTCCCCATCTCAGCGGTGATGCTGAAGACCCAGTGCCTTGGTGGTGGGGAATTTCTCATCCACCTACCCTGGGAACTTGTACTAGGAACAGGCTCAGCTGTTGGTACACCACGGGCCTGTTTTAAAACTATTTTTTAAAAACTGTTCATTGACTTATTTAAATAGATCTCTCTGTCTCTCTTACACAGATGTGTACAAAATTCACAAGGTCTGAGGTGAAAGCATATATAGTGTCCCTCCCACCCTGCTGTCCAGCTACTCAGTCCCCTTCACCAGAGGTGACTGTAGTTATCGAAGAGTTTATTTTGGTTTTAAAGAGAGTTAAGGAACTCAGACCTAAAATGGAATCCGAGCAGCTATTTAACGTCATGGATAGAGCTGAGGGCCTGGAATCAGACTGACTCTGTTCAAAGCAAGGCTCCGCTGCTTCCTGACGCAGAGCCTGGATTTATCTCCCACGGTTGTTGAGATAATGAAATGAGCTAACGCAGCAAAGCACTTGGCCCAGTCCCCAGCTGGTATTCCTAGTCAATGCATGTCAGCTGTCATTAGCTATTGGGCAGTTAAGCGGGTGGAGGGAAAAGGGAGGGAAGGTGCAGCATATTAAATACTTTCTGAGGGACGCCCTGAGCCGTGTGTGGCCACTGGGAATCCCTCCTGGGAGTCTGCTAGAAGTTCACCATATCAGGCTCCACCAGACTTGGTGAGTTGGAAGCTGCACTTTGACAAGGTCCAGGGAGAGCAGGACTATCCTATGTGGTCCCCAAATCCTTGAGGGCCAGGGCCGCAGCATCCCTGCCTCTGGAAATAAGTGCTCCTGTTCTTTCACCTTCAGATGTGAACCTTTAGGTTTTACATGATGGAAACTCAGGGTAAAAGGGCGTCTCTTCCACCTTGCCATTTCGTGTGGGATATCCCAAGCTCAATAACCTGTGACCTCAAAGATGACTGAAATATATCCGGTTTTGTCCTGTAGCTTGACAGTAACCTGATAGGTAGCCTGGGGGGTGGAGTGGCTTGTTGTTTTTAAAGTGATATAAGAGACACAGTGGAGATGGTCCAACAAGCAGCAGGGCTGCCAGGATGCCAACTGGGACACTAAAGCCCTGGCAGTGGGGGTCTGCCTTAGCCAGGGCTGGTCACTGGCAATAAGGTCTGCAAGGGTTGAGAGCTGAGAGGCCAGAGGGACTCTTGGGTGACCAGTGCTGTTGCTACTTGTTCTAAACCAGTAGACTGTGGCCAGAAACATGACCTACAGGGAGCAGCTCTTTCCTTTAGAGTAGAATTCTGGAATTCAGTGGTAGATTCATCATCAGACATTGTCCAAACCCAGACTGTGCAACCTTGTCAGTGAACCCTAATGTCAACTGTGCACTTGGGGCCATAACTATGCATCAATGTAGGGTCATTGATGCTAACAAACACACCATCCTGGAGGAGGTAGGAAGTTGTCTTGAGTTCCCAAAAGCAGACTCCAAGAAAGAATTTGGACACAGTTTGTTTGGGAGGTGATCCCAGAAAACATGGGGAGAAAGAAAGAATATGAGATGGGGAAGAAAAAATAGCCAGTAAATAATTTGAATAGCCATAAATGAATAGTTTGCCCCTGAGGATAGCAGGGGACTGCTTAGATGGGGACTCTAAGGAAGTGTGTGATGAAAGCCCTAGAATCATTCCACAGAGGGGTGTGTGTGTGTGTGTGTGACGGGGCTGGGACATTAACTACCAACTCCTACCCCCATTGGTTGACTTTCCTGACTTCTAGACACATTGCCCTGTGTGGCCAAGCAAACTCTCGGGCCATGAAAAAAGTTACCAGGCAGTGGGGTACTGTCAGGTGCTAGAAATTGTCTTCACCTGAGCTTCAGGTGCGGCTAGGACTGCATAGCTATAGGGCAGGGCCTCATCAGTGTCTGTTTGGGAAACAATTTGATCATTTCATAAGTAAGCTGGATGTTGGAGGCCAATCAATGGGGTTTCTCACCGGGTTGCTTCTAACGCTACCCTTAGCCAAAATTTAGCAGTCATCATACTCTTACCAGCTTCAATTTGTGGTGTGTTAATCTGATTTCTTTATGGAATTTGAACATTCAATAAATGGTTATTATTGCTATTATTATTATCATTATTATTATTTGAAGATAGTTTTGCTCTGTGGTCCTGGCTAGAGTGCAATGGTATTATGCTAGCTCACTGTAACCTCAAACTCCTGGGCTCAGGTGATCCTCCTGCCTCACCCTCCCAAGTAGCTAGAACTACAGTTGTGTATCACCACACCTGCTTAATTTTTGTATTTTTTTTAAAGGGATGAGGGTCTCAAACTACTGAGTTCAAGTGAGTTTGATGTTGCTGTGAACTATGACACCATAATACTCCAGCCTGGGTGACAGAGTGAGATTCTATATGGAAAATAAATAATGTATGTGCAAATAACACATACTGTGATGAGTTGGTTTGGGAGCGCATAATGGGATCGTGTTGATTATATTGTTTTGCATTGTATTCTTCTGGTCCTATGTTACATTTTGATGCATCTATTCTTTGCATGGGTCACATTTTATCTAGCCATGTACCCCTAACTGCTTCATTAGACAAATAATTCTGCAGCACACATTATGTTACATGTCTCCTTGGACCCTGTGCAAGCTTTTCTCAAGAGTGAATATTGAGAAGTAAAACGTCTGTGTCATGGGTAATGCCCTTTTTAAAGTTTAAAAAAAAAACTGCCAAATAACATTCATGCTTGAAATGTACCCATTTCACCAGAATCTCAACTTGATATTATGATCCTTTTAATTTTTTGTCTATCTGATAGGTGAAAGATGTTATGTTTCTAAAATTTATATTTTCCTAATTACTCACATGTTTATTGACCTTTTGTATTTTTATTTACCTTCTTAAAAAATTTCAATTAGGGGTTCTTTCCCTCCCTCCCTCCCTCCCTCCCTCCCTCCCTTCAAAAGAGTCTTACTCTGTCACCCTGGGTAGAGTATCATGGAATCATAGCTCATAGCAACTTAAGTGAAGTAGCTAAAGTGAGCTCAAGTGATCCTTCTGCCTCAGCCTCCCCAGTAGATGGAACTATAGGTGCCCACCACAATGTCTGGCTATTTTTAGAGACGGGGTCTCACTCTTGCTCAGGCTGGTCTTGAGCTCCTGAGCTCAAGCAATATTCCCACCTCGGCCTCCTAGAGTGTTAGGATTAGAGGCGTGAGCCACCACTCCCGGCAAGGGGTATTTTCTTATCTATTTGTTTTTTATCTACTTTGGAAATTAATCTTTGTCTATTACATATGTTCTACACATAAAATGTGACACTTTATTTATGGTATTTTTTATTATATAGAAAAATTTTAATGTGACATAATTAAAAATATTGATTTGGGGTTTGTCCCCAAAAGGCCTTGTATCTCTCAAGGTCATAAAAATAGTTTCCAACATTTCTTACAGTCATTTACAGCTTTCTATTTTTTTACGTTTAGCTCAGAGATTCATCCTGGTTTATTTGGGGCCCACTGTAAGGTAGTGATATTTTTCCCACATGATGGCTAATTGTATCACCACGAAAGATTTTGTAAACTGAAAGCCTTTTTTTCTATCACAAACCAAATTCCACTAGTGGATTCTGTACTCATTATTCAGTTCGCTTTGTCTATTTATCTATTTGGGGCTACTCCCAAATAGCCCCAATAGATCGCTGTTTTTTCCATCTCCTTTTGGAGATGTAGGTTCATCTTCAGTCATAGCAAAAGAAGGCCAACGAAACCTGTCCCTGGCACTCAGGGTCAACTGAGGGCAGTGGTGAGAATTTGTCACAGGTTCTAAAACCCACCCTACAGCGAATTGACCCTCCTCTCACCAGCCTCCCTGGCAGCCACCTGAATTCCTGTCATTGAACTAATCTGCAAAATAAAGTGCAGCTGTAAATGGCACACCTGTTCTGGATTAGTTACAATAAATCAGAGCCTATGTTTATTTCAGTTACCCGAACAGGTGAAGAACAAGCTGCATTTATAGCAAGCCAACTAGAAAGCAGAAGGCAATTCAAATCACGAGTTCTTCTTTCCTCTTAGAGCAGAGGGGTTACACTTGAGGAACCCTAAACTTCCTGTTGTTTCTAAAGTCTCTGTAATTCTCTACAGACATGCCTCAAATTGTAGTGGTCACTCTAAGTCTGTATAATTAAGACTGTGGTTTCTAAACTTTAAGGCCCACGAGCATTGCTCAGAGAGCTTATGAAAAATGCAGTCAGTCCAAGAGCAGTGGCTCACGCCTGTAATCCCAACACTTGGGAAGGCCAAGGCAGGAGGCTCACCTGAGGCCAGAAGTTTGAGACCAGCTTGAGCAGGAGTGAGACAACCCAGTCACTTCCCTGCTGTCTCTACAAAAAAAATAGAAAACTCAGCCAGAAGTGGTGGTACATGCCTGCAGTTCCAGCTACATGGGGGAGGCTGACGCAGGAGGAGCCCAGGAGTTTGAGGTTGCAGTGAGATACGATGATGCCACTGCACCTTAGCCCAGGAGACAGACCAAGACCCTGTCTCAGAAAAAAAAGAGAGAGAGAGAAAGAAAAGGAAAGAAAAAGCATGTTCAGCAAGTCTGGGGTAAAACTTAGAGACCTGCGTTTTTTAAACATGCACCTCGTCTGGTGATTGCAATGCAAATAATCTGGGCCCTCAGTTTGAGACACTGTTCTGAGGACCCAGAGCAGACTAGGAGCACCTGAACAGGAGATGGTGGGGACCCTGGTGCTGTCTCTTTTCCATAATGTTTCTGAAACAAGTTAGCCCATGAGACTGGTCTGGAGGGGGATAAAGTCAAGATGTGTCGGTCCATATGCAGTGCTTTCCTGGCAAAGGGAGCCTGAATAGCTGAAATAAATTAGGTAAAATTGAGCAGAAAAGGAAAAAGCCTTTAACTCAGTTTTTGCATTGGCAGCAGCAGCCTTTTCAAGTTGTATTTTAACAACAGAATTTAAAACAGAGCCTGTCCCAGGGGACCTCTCTCCAAAGCAGCGAGCTCCAGGCCTGTGTGCTAAGCAGCAGCCATGCTGGCTCAGAGATCCACTTGTGTCTTTGAGGTCTCAGTACCCTCCAGCTTGCTCTAACTAAAACATTGTCAGCATTTCCACTCTTGTATATACTTTTATCTTGTATATACTTTTTAATATTTAAAAAAAAAATTTAAAAGCCAAAGTATAATTATACATTTCCTTATTGATTATTAAGATTGCTTTACATAATCATCTTTTTATTTCAAAATACTATGTGGGTACAAATGTTTTTCATTACATGGATCGCTTTTGTAACACCTGAGCTGCAGCTATAAGTGTGCCC
>NW_003852422.1:16488107-16492626 GCF_000181295.1 Otolemur garnettii | reverse complement strand
GACCCAAACTGATTTATAGATTCAATGAAATCCCCATCAAAATACCAACATCATGGGTGGCACCTGTGGCTCAAAGGAGTAGGGGACCAATCCCATATGCCAGAGGGTTCAAACCCACCCTGGCCAAAAAAAAAAAAATACCAACATCATATTTCAAGATCTAGAAAAAATAATTTTACACTTTACTTGGAACCAGAAAAGAGCCTGAATAGCCAAAATAATCTTAAGGTAAAAGAACAAAGCTGAAGGTAGCACATTACCATATTTCAAACTATACTGCAAAGCTATAGGAACCAAGACAACACCATAGTGGCACAAAAATAGAGACCTAAGCCAGTGGAACAGAACAGAGAACTTAAATATAAAACCATCCACATACAGCCAACTGATCTTTGACAAAACAGATAATGACATACACTGGGAGAGAGAAGCCCTATTCAATAAATGATGCTGGGAAATTGGATAGCCACATGAAGATGAAATAGGATCCATTTTTCTCACCACTCAACAAAAATTAATTCAAGATGGATAAAAGACTTAAATGTAGAGCATGAAACCATAAGAACTCTAGGAGAAAATGTAGAAAAACTCTTCCAGACATTGACCTAGGCAAAGAATTTATGGCTAAGACCCCAATGGCAATAACAATAACAACAAATCAACAATTTGACTTTAATTTTTGATTGAATTAAAAAGCTTTTGAACAGCTAAGGAAATAATCAATAGAGCAAATAGACAACCTATGTAATGGGAAAAAAATATTTGCAAATTATCTGTTCAGTCAGGGGCTGATATGGAACGTCTCCAAATAACTCAAATGAAAAAAAATAAACCTCACTACAAAGTGGGTAAAAGATACCTTGTGTATTTTTAATATCTGCTATGGCAGCCTCCAGCCAGCCTGGGCCACTTCCCTTGGCAGTCCAAATGAGCTTGCTTTTGTTAGTCTCTGGTTTCAAAATGGTGTGTTTCCCAAGTGACCTCTTGGGAATGCTATTTTCCCCCAGGAACCCTTATATTTTAAGTATGTGATTTAAGTGTGTGGTTTGTTAAAATGTGAGATGCTTCAGGAAAGTATATATTGTACGAGGGTAGAAAGATCTCATGTGTGAAGAACACCTATTCAAAGGAGTATTGAATGTCTTGGCACTTTGTTCCTTGGCTTAGATTGTGGGATATCTGAGGCAAGGGCTCCAGAATCCCTGAGAAAGCACTTTGTGATGTATATGACCTTTAGCTTTCTGCAGCCCTGCTCAGTAGGGGAATGGAACTTGGAGCCCCCACCCCAGAATAATCCTATATTCATCTCCACGTGGCACTAAGTGTCTCCATCATGGCTGAGCTTCAGAGTTAACTGGGGTAACTTCCGTTATGGTGCACATGCATGAGACCTTCCCTAGATCTACTGAAGTCAGGACCTCCAAGTTGTTGGGGCATGGACATCTGTCTGTACACAGTGCAGGATATCTGTGGGTTCCATGGATTCAATCAATCAGGGATCCAAAAAATTATATCTGTACTGAACTCGCACAGACGTTTTCCCTTGTTATTCCCTAAACAATACAGTCCAACAACTATCTACATAGCATTTACTTTGTATTAGGAATGATAAGTAATCTAGAGATATTTTAAAGAATGGATTACATGCAAATACTATGCCATTTTATATAAAGGACTTGTGCATCCTTAGATTTTGGCAGCAGGGGTGGGGGGCCCTGGAACCAATCCTCCATGGATTCTGAGGGAAGACTGTAAGGAACCATACATGGTTCTGAAGCACAGTTATGGCTCTCAACCTGGGAGGAACAGAGAGTTACCTGGCAGCTTTTACAACTCCCAGTGCCAGCTTAGCGCCCGTTACACAGTGGTTATAGTGCCAGCTATATACACTGAAGTTGGTGGGGTCGAACCCAGCCCGGGCCAGCTAAAACAACAACTGCAACCAAAAACTAGCCCAGTGTTGTGGTGGGCACCTGTAGTCCTAGCTACTTGGGAGGCTAAGGCAAGAGAATCGCTTAAGCCCAAGAGTTTGAGGTTGCTGTGAGCTGTGACTCTATGGCGGCACTCTACCGAGGGCGACTTAATAGAACTCTGTCTCCAAAAAAAACTCCCAGTGCCCATCATCATCTCTGGGGGGGCAAAACTTAGGCAGCTGAATGTTTTAAAGCCCTCCTAGAAATCTGATTTAAAATGCAGATTCTGATTGAGTAGGCCTGGAACAGGGCTGGAGCGCCTGCATTTCTAACAAGCTGGTCCACTGATCCCACAATGAGTCACAAGGTTGCCAGTCCTAGTAACTTTTCACTGATTATTTAACACTGAGTACAATTACTGCAGTGAATGGGGACATGAAACTGCAGGCCCAGGACAGTGTATGGTATTTGGCAGAGGTGGCCCAGCAGGCTTTGTGATTAAAGACAAAGCAAATGTTTGTGTTCCATCCTGGGTCAGCCGAGGAGTGGTGTGTTGACAAGATGCATGACAGCCACGTGCTGAGAGATGAACAGTCATAAACCTCTGCCCCTTCCCGTCATCAGCAGAAATCTGGCTTGTCAATCTTCTGAAGTTATTATTCTAACAGTTGTTATTTGGGGGAGGTATTTTATTATACAAATGAATCAAGATCTCAGGTTGTGCTGTCCCAGATATGAAAACTGTATTGCAAAGAACTTTAGATTGGCCGCTTATATTCTCCCATTCCTTAAAAAAATTTGCTAGAGTCCTGCTATGTGCCAAGTCTATTATGGGTAAGCCATGCAGATTTCCAAGCTGCTGTGTACCCTGTTTTTGCACCCTATGCCTACCTAAACCTATATTAGTATGACGTTCATACCATATCACTGCAAATCTGCTTAGCATAGAAGAGGTAAATCCTCTGCTGTCTCACTTAAACAGGAAGTAGTGGGCTATGGTAGCAGTCAGTCACCTCTGAGGCATGTTCAACCTCAAGGTGTGAATACATTATTTAGCAGGGACTGCTGGACTTGGACATCAAGGTCTCCATCTCTCTCTCTCTCTCTCTCACCTTTTGGCTTTCGAAATCAGTCAATCCTCAGATTTGTGGTCAAATCTAGGAACAATGGCACACCTAGGGTTTCCCTTTCTTTCCAAAGCACAAAATAGTCCTACTGATTAATTAACTGCCTCATAGATAACAAACACCCTTAGTTTGTTTGACCTTTAGCTCAACTGGGCTTGATCATCTGTCTGTCCACAGGCTCACCGGCACCTCTTCCCTAGTTATACTCCCAGCTCTTGGCTGTAAAATTGATATTGTCCTGGCCACTGGTAAAATCGCTGGCAGGAAAGTGGTCATAAGCTCTTCTCCGACCTCAAAGAGGGGAGGAGGCTCCGATATCTTTATTGAACACTTACTGGGTACCTGGCAATATATTAAGGGTTTTAAAAAAAATAAGTATAAAGCATTACCAATAAATGGTACTGGAAAAAGTAAACAACCATAAGCCAAAAAATAACCTCAACCTGAACCTCAAACCTTCTACAAAAAACAACTCAAAATAGATCACAGACTTCAATATAAAACACAAAGCTATAAAACTTATAGAAAGAAACATGAGAGAAAGATCATCTAGAGCAAGGCAAAGAATTCTCAGACTCGACACCAGAAGCAGGTGCCATAAAAGAAAAAGTGGGTAATTGGACTTCATCAAAATTAAACATTAAACTAAGTTCTAGAATATACGTGTAACTCTCAAAACTCAACCATAAAATGAACAATTCAATTAGAACACTTAGCAGACACTTCACCAAGAAAATATATATTTGGCAAATAAGCATGTGAAAAAGTGGTCACAACTGGGCAGTTTCTTTACAAACTAAAATACACTCCAGGCATCGGTCCCAGAGAAATGAAGACTTAATGTTCACACAAAAACACGTACATAAATGCTTTATTTAAAAGAGCAAAAAACTGCCATCAGTCTGAATGTTGTTCACCTAGTGAAGGATGAAGTCACCTGCAGTAGACATAGACCATGGAATGCTACTCAGCAATAAGAAGGAATGAACTTTGGACCCACACAACTTGGATGAATCTCTAGGAATTACATTAGGTGAAAAAAGAATCCCAAAAGGTCACATACTACATGATTCCACTTATATAATATTTCTAAAATGACATCACTTTAGAATTAGAAGGCAGAGTTGTGGTTGCCAGGAAGTAGAGAACGGGGTGGATGGGAGGGAGGAAGTGTATGTAGTTATTAAAGGCAACACAAGAGATTTTTATGCTAATGGAGCTGTTTAATGTTTTGACTCTGGTGGTGGATGCAGGAACCTATCTAGATAACAAATTTCCACAGATCTTAACACACAAGTACAAGTAAAACCGGGGAAGTCTGACTAGATCAGTAGATTGTATCCGTGTCTATACCCTAATTGTGATAGTAGACTACAGTTTTGCTGGTACCACTTGGGGAACCTGGGCAAAGTGTGTGGCCATCTCTCTGTATTATTTCTTACAAGTGTACGAATATACAAGTATCTTAATAAAATTTTC
>NW_003852422.1:16477549-16487453 GCF_000181295.1 Otolemur garnettii | reverse complement strand
GCTATTTTTTGGTTGTAGTTGTCATTATTGATTAGCTGGCCCTGGCCAGGTTCAAGCCTACCAGCCTGGGTATATGTGGCCAGTGCCCTATCCACTGAGTAACAGGTGCCTCCCTCCTTAAAACACTCTTAAAGTAACTATTATTATTTCTGTTTTATAGATGAGGAGGCTGGTGCTCGGAGAACTTATGTAATTTTTCCCAGGGTCAGAGAGTTAGGAAGTGGTAGAACAGGAACCAAATTCAGGTCTGGAGCTCACTCCATCATGCAAAGTATGAGGACAAGAGTGTTATGGGTTTTTCTGGGAGAGGAAAAATCATAGTTAGTGATGAGGAAAGCAACTGGGAGCACCTTGCAGGACCTGGAGCCCAGGTGGGCTGAACCAGTAGTGAGGTGGATGAAGGTATTATAGATAAGAAGATGAGCAATCCACCACGTGTCTGAGAAAATACTTCTTTTTCCAGGAGAAAAAACCACCATGTACTCCTCCTTTGCATCCTAGAGATAGAGGCAAAAGGGCAGAAGGTCTTGAGTGCCAGGTAAGTGTGGTCTAATTAGCAATTTGTGCGTGCTAATAAAGCCAAAGTTATACGTGAATCACCAGTGTTCACATAGGAACCCAAGTGTGGGGTGTGGTGTGGATGGTTTAGAGGAAACCAATTCATTTCCATGGCCAAAAGAGCAAGGGAATTGTCTCCTGTTAGTAGAGTTGACCACAGCATCTTGGTTGATGTGGAGGCAACCCAAGAATGTGCTTAGGAAGATAAAGGTCATAGAGTGGTTGAGAATAATGATCATTACGATCATACCTAACAATACTTGGCATTTAATATATATACCATTGAATGCCTGTATGTGGAAGGCACCATTCTCATGCCACTTGGAATATATCAGTGGGCAAAATACAGTGAGCAGATTCTCATGCATCATGGAGCTCACCTTCTATGCTTGCTGCTGACTCCTGATCAGGAAGATTCTTAACTACTAGAACCTAAGAATATATTTTCATACTGTACATTTATGATCCCATGACCTCAAACAGAAATGCAAACCTTTCTGGGGCGAAGCTGAGTGACTCTGCAGAGAGACATGGCACTTCTGATTTAAGGGTGAGGACGATCTTACAGTGTGGCTGCAGGGAAACTTAAGACAGGCAGATTGTCAGACTGTGCCTCTGAGCTGGATCAGAAAAGTGAGCTCCAAAACCCAAGGCGATGTGACTCTTGAAGATGATTCAAGTTAGCCTGGGGTACCCTCTCTATTTTTCCATTCCCAAACTGGGATTAACTTTAGAATCTTCCATAAATGTAGAGAAACTGGGCGCTTTCCAATACTAGCCTGGGTCAGTACTATTTCAAGACAAGTCATAACAAGATGGCCTTGCACTGTAAAAGAGAAAGAAAAGCAGAAAATGAACACACCTGGAGATACATCTTTAAGCAGGAGATATAGTCTTGGTTTTAGAAAGTTTGAGATAAGGACTTTTTCTCAGACTGCTAAAAGCCATATGCAGATGAAGATAAAACACTAAGAGATAAGTTGCTGATCACTGTTTCTACAAAAAGACACCTAAAGGTAAGTGAACCAGGCAAGATTCAAGAGTGGGAAAATTTATTAACATTACCCCCAACCCAGGATTTTTAATCATTTTGAACTTTTAGGTTCCCATAGCCCCAGGTGCCTGAGAATAAATATTTAAAATGTATTTTGACTTAGTTATGGAAAGATTCACCCATCTTTTTTTTAACAGTATTATAAAAAAGTTTCATTTAGCTCCCACTGACTCCCTATGCTCTGTGTCACATTTGCAATGATAGTTAGACCTTTTCTGTAAATTTGGCTATATTTTATTATGTATGTGAGAAATATGGACATCTACAATTAAATAAAGACTTTTTGCATGGGAAAAAGAATCTGTGTTTTCAAATATGCCAGTCCCTGTGGCAAAATTCTCCTGCTTTAGTCAAAGGAAAATAAAAGGCATACTTACAAAGATCCTAATTCTAACTTCAGGCTGCACAGTGCAGCTCTTAACTCTACAGTTTTCATTCAAGTTCCTGGTTGTCCCTTGAGTGAGAGGTCAGTTCTGCTACTGACCACTGCAAGGTGAGAAAAGGTACTGCCAGAAGGTACTGCAGAAAATGCAAGCTCTTCTGAACAGCAGTGTGGTCACATCACAAAGCACAGGTAGGACCTTGAGGTGATAGCTGGCAGGGTAGGTATGTGGACACAAATGTGTGTGTAGGCCAAAGAATTCCATAAGAACTTCACTAGGACAGACAACCTTGGTCAGAGCTGGTCCATTTTACTGAGCTGCATTGCCAGCTAATAGATGGTCACCAGGGCTTTTGACCTCAGAATTGAGTTTAAGGTACAAGCTATGGGCTGAGCATAGTGGCTCACCCCTGTAATCCTAGCACTCTGGGAGGCTAAGGTGGGAGGATCACTTGAGCTCAGGAGTTCGAGACCAGCCTGAGCAAGAGCAAGACCTCATCTCTACTAAAAATAAAAAATTATCCAGGCATCCTGGCAGGCACTGTAGTCCCAGCTGTGGGAGGCTGAGGCAGGAGAATTGATTGAACCCAGGACTTTGAGGTTGCTGTGAGCTAGGCTGACACCATGGCACTCTAGCCTGGGCAACAGAGTGAGTCTCAAGGGAAAAAAAAAAAAAAGGTACAAGCTGCTGGTGACGAAGAGGGCTCCTCCCTGCAGCTCTTTGAAATTTTTGGTAGTTGAGGGAAGTAGAAACTGCCTCTTGCAGGGGGGATCTAAAACCAATATTGTCAATAAATAGCTACCTTCCTTTACACCTTATCACCTCCTCCAATCTTTAATAATAAAAGCAAGTTCCCCAATGAAAGGTCTCTTAAATGACTGTAAAAAGGCACTTAGCTGAGCAAGAAGGAGCATTTTATGAATAGAAAAGGAAATGCCATATTTATTGACATAAAAAAAGAACATTATCACTTTATTTTGTGTTAACATTTACCAAACCAACTTCATAGACTTATCTTGGGCATGAATCTGTGGTCACGTACTGCTAAGCTGTATGTTTGCTAAAGAATCAGTAGGATAAAGCTGGCTCACCTGCAAAAATTAAGGTATAAGTGTGGTTTTAATCTGGCTAGTGCAGCTAGGAGAACCAGACAATTTGCTTAGTCAAACGTTACCTCAAGTCTGGACATTTTCTGATTGGCTATTTTATAACTGGGTCTTTAGAAATCAACGTATCAATATTTTATATTTTCATAGAGACAGTCAAATAATGTTTCATTTGGGAATATTTGATTTTCTTTGGAGTTTACTTAGTCCCTAAAAAGAATAATTAGGTTTCTGTTGCAAAAAAGGGAACACAAAGTATAGTAAAAATAATTGATAAATAACTTTTCTTAGATTTTTATTTACAAAAATCAAATCTTGGCCATGGCATAGCATCCATCTAAAGCCCATTTAAGACCCTTTAAAATTAAAAATAAAATTAAAAACATAAGTCATATATCAACCACAACATCCTTTGTACATTAATTATTCCCATGAATTTAATTCTATTTCTTTACACCGCCAAATCCGTGGTAAGGGAAAACAAATTTATTTCCTTGCTGTATTTTCTTAGCCTCCTTTATACTTCTGTGGGTTTTTTGAAAAACAAAATTAAAAAAAAAACACAATCAAAAATATCCCACCATCAGGCAGTGCCTGTGGCTCAAAGGAGTAGGGCACCAGCCCCATATGCCAGAGGTAGCAGGTTCAAACCCAGCCCCGGCCAAAAACTGAAAAAAAAAAAAAATCCCACCATCAGAGCAAATTCTACTTCGCCTGCTTTCTCCAGCATCACCGTGTCAATTCTACAAGTCTTTGAGACACGCTGAAATCTTTCATTTGTACAACACATTCTGATTAAAGCCCAAACCTACCAGTTTGAAAGTACTCCAGCCCAAACAACTAGAAAGAATTGTATTTTCCTTTAAAGACTACACCCCCCCCCCCAAAAAAAACATTTGAGAAACTTCTGAATAGTGACATTGCCTAGTAAAACACATGCGGTAGACAAAATATCAGATTTCTTTTTCCAGCTGTCCGCAATCCCATTAGTGCCTCTTTCTTCTATCAGTCTTTTGCTATAATTAGGATGGCTTAGGGTTTATCTGGGCCTTTTTTCAAAACCAGATTTCCTTCCTAGCGGCAGCAGCTGTCATGCACAAGTACCCTGATGGTATCGAGAGACTTATTTTGGTTTACATTATAACATAGCCATTGTGAACATGAAGTGAAGGAAGAGACACACACAGACCCCGTTGTTTTATAATTTTTAAACAAGGAAACCTTACCTGAGGATGATCAGTGAGGTCTGGAACTTGGCTTGTTTCAAATAGATTATTAACCCACATTCCTTCTCCCTCGAAATGTGCATTCCCTTCTTTGGGGACTGAGTCTGTTGGAGTTTGAAGGGGGTTTGCTTCCTGCTCTGTGTGGTTTGAAATAGCACATCCTCCAGCAGGGAAGTGGGAATTCCAATCAGTAGCTTCTGCTCTGCCGTGAGAAATGCCTCTTTCATCTGTCCGGGTTAGTGGGCGCTTAGCAGGTTCTCTGGGACAGCAGGGCGGAAGGGAGCCGTCTGCTGCCCTTTCTTTCAGGCTGGGGCTCAGCTTCTTGGCTTTTCCTTTAATGCCCAGTCGCCTCACCCTGGCGGGTTTCTGTGAGCCCCTTTTGCTCCATACTTCCTTTTCCTCTCCTCTTTTCTCAGCCGTGGTCTCTGAGCATTGGTTCATCCCCGATTTTTCTAACTCACTAGACAAGGGCTTCGTCTCCGTCTCTGCCACTGCTTCATCCATGTTCAGTTGATTGTCACTGGAGAATTCCTCTCTTGTTTGGGGTCTGTCTCTGTTTTCTCCTTGAATGCCTGGATAATCATTTTCAGCAGCCTCAGAAGCAGTGGGGAGTTTATATCTCCCCTGTTCGGTCACCACCGATGTCCCATCCTGGTGAGGTCCCAACGTGAGAGTCATCTCTGTTTGTGGGAATGTGGGACTGAGTGTGGAGGCTCTGCCCCTCCTCACCCCCACTTGTTGGGGTTGTGAGTGATAACCACAGAAGCCACTGGTGGCATCCATAGGCCTGATGTCACCCGACACCCGAGGCCCACAACCCATTCCACTGAGGAGATGCTCACACCCACCCAGGCAACACTCGCTGGATTCCATCTCCTCGGCATCGCTTTCTAATAAAAAAACATGCTCAGTCCCCTGCAGGTTCCTTTGCCAAACTGCATTAGAGTAATCTGTCATAACGTCGGAACATTCCAGATACTCCAGGTCATCATCTGAAAACTCCTCGGTGTAGGTTAGGGTTATCTCTGGGCAAAGTTCATAGTCACTGTCAGAGTCTTCACTGGAAACCTGTGGGCCGTGTTGTTTGTTGACCGTGGCACCGTCACCTGGGTAAATGTGTGCAGTTGCCTCAGACAGCGGGAGGCTGAGGCTAATGTATTTCTGTACTTTTGGATTTTGATGATTAGCGTTTAATACTTCATCATTAGGGCCGTCATTGCTCAGGCTATCATCCATGAACCTGGATAGCTGGGAATTCACTGTCCCGGGGCCACATACATCTTGGTTTGGGGGAGTATTATTTGACTTAAGGAAGAGCAATCCGTCTGCAATTTCTTCTGTGTTACCTGGGTCATGAGCCTCTTCAGTTTGCTTTGTTCTTTCAACATCCAAAGGATTGTCAGAACTGGATGCCCGAATGTCATTATCGGCCAATAACTGGGTTGAACGGGAATGGATGGATTTGGTGGGGGAGGAGCCAGCTGCTGTGGGAGTGGCCAGGAAAGTGCTTTCCGTTTCCTTGTGAGGACTTTCTTTCTCATCAAGTTGATTTGCACTTTCTTCTTCATATGTCCAGCCTGTTTCGTGTTTCCAACCTGTGTCCCTGTCATCTTCCAAGACAGGAGACAGTTGTGAGTGCTCTGACACCTTAACCTCAACAGAAGCAGAGCAGCAGATCATCCCAAAACAGTTCTTAGCTGAGATTTGATAAACAGCAGCATCATTTGGGGTACAGCTAGGATGAAGAGAATACACTGGTAAGTTCACTATCTTTGGACCATACATGCCAATCTTTTTCATGTCATGGCACCTAGAGAAAATGACCATAATTTACTGCATGCTCAGGAGATCTGCAGTCGCCCTAGAAAAGGGTTTGTGGTTAAAGGCAACTGGTCTCTGGGTTCCAACTGCCTCCCATGCTGAGAGTCTCAGAAATTTTCGCTTTGAGCGTTTCTCAGTCTTACCCCAAATTGAAAATGCTGCCAATGACTTAAACAAGTGAGGAAAATGTTTTATATTCTAGTTTCTTCTCTGTTTTTAAGTCACCTTTATGTTATGAAAATTTGACAAAGCATTATTTTTCTGAGTAAGACTTTGTGTACAACGTCAAGTAAAATATTAATTCTTTATATAATGAACAAGCATAAGCAGTGACTCTCTTTAAGACCATCCTAAGAAGGCATGATTCTTGTCAGGAGGCTGCAAAGACAATACCATAATAAGATTATGTATATGAAAGCTAGTGCTGTTTCCTTTTTAATTTAATATGATGAAAAGGTCTAAACCACAGCCCATGAGGCCCTACTGGCTGGAAAACATGTCCACATGCCATTCTGACTAACATAGATCAAGCCAGGCATTTAGATTTGGCCCTGCAGGGGAGGAACAAGATCCTGGGTTGGACCAAGAAGAACCACACTTCTCTAGCCCTTCCCCTTACTGATTGGAGCTGCACGGAGCCTGGAGCCTGCTGTGCTTTCCTGAGTCCCTTCTCACTGGGAGCCTTCCCCAGACTCTCCAGTGCCAATACAAACTCTCTACACTTGTTTTATAAATTCATTTGACCTCATTATAACTGCAGTATCGCTGACCTTGCTCTGCAAACCACCCAGCTCAGAAGTCAACAACCATTTGTAGAGGGCAGGAGCTGTGGATCTGGCTTGGACTTAGAGAAAATGCTTTGATCTTACTGACTATCCGCTCTGTAAAATATACACAAATCTTCAACTCAGGAAGGCTCAGCGTTAAACACAGACAGCTATAACTCAGTCTTCCTTATTATCTTTTCTCTTCCTTGCTGGAGGGACCCCTCACATCTTCAAGGTCAAATGTACTCTAAGCCCTCAATTGAAGGGTGTGCACTAACATCGGTTTCATGTTCAGAATTCAGAGACTCATTCCAATTTCGACAATGTCTTTCATTGGTCACCTGGCACCCTGAGCTGAGCCACTTCAGCCTGAAGTCACAGTTGGTTCCTGCTTTTGGGCCAGCAGCACAGGGAAACTAAAATATAAAGCAACTTTCTGGGGGAAACAGTACCACTCTTATTTATTTCAGAAAGTTATTCTGAGGTTCAGATGAGAAAATCAACATGAAGAGACTTTGCAAAGCAGACCTTATGCCAGGTGTATTCTCCCAGAAGGTGAAAGTGCCAAGATCAAGTTATCTCTGCTCACTTTGTGCAGAAGAATCATCAGAGACCTTTATTTACAATTCTTAAATCACAATTCTTGCACTGGGGCCAGGGAATTTGCTTTAGAAGAACCCAAAGCCATTCTGATACAGATTATCCTTGAGCCACCCTTAGCGACATCCTCAACATCTTTAATTCAGCTTAGATCTCTCAGTTACAGTGGAATCTTTTTAGTTGAAGACAAGCAACTATGGCTACGGTTTCACATCACCCACACTGAGCCTTTCACAACCCCCTATGTCAACCTTTTCAATTAATTCTCGGAGATTTGGCCTCTGTTAAGAGCTGACAGGGAGCATAAAATAATCTATGTACTACTGGGAAATTTCAAGTAACTGATTTCCTGACCTATCCAGCCCATCAGGCCTCTGCCAGAGAAACCAGCTATCTTGAAGGTGCCATGACTTATGCAGAAGAAAAAGAAAGGAAGAGAAAAAAACTGGCTGAGAGGCACAAAAGGCCAGGTATGAAAGCAGGAAAAGAGGGCACCAGAGATGATCATTAAGAATTGAGAACTCAGGGAGGCCGAGGTGGGAAGATGGCTTGAGCTCAGGAGTTTGAGATCAGCCTGAACAAGAGAGAGCACACATCTCTCTCTGGGAGCCAAGGTAGGTGGATTGTTTGAGTTCAGGAGTTCAAGACCAGCCTGAGAAAGAGTGAGACCCTGTCTCTAAAAACTAGCCAGGTAAAATAATGGCAGGCACCTGTAGTCCCAGCTACTTGGGAGGCTGAAGCAAGAGGATGACTTGACCCCAAGAATTTGAGGTTCTTATGAGCTATGATGCCATGATATTCTACTGAGGACAACAAAGTGAGACTGTCTAAAGAAAAAAAAAAATGAAAAAGAAAAATTATCCAGATGTGGTAGAGTCTTCCTGTAGTCCCCGCTACTTTGGAGGCTAAGGCAGGAGAATTGCTTGAGCCCAGGAGTTGAAGGATGCAGTGAGCTATGATATTGTCACTATACCCCAGCCAGGGTGGGGTGACACAGCAAGACTCTGTCTCCAAAAAGGAAAACAAGAATCAAGGAGAGAAAACAAAAAGATGAGAAAAATATGGAGAAAATAATTGGGTTAAATACACTGTATTTAACTTGTTAATGACTAAATAAACAGATGGGAGATTGTTGCAATTTAGTGCTGTTTAAACTTATGGAACATCTGTTTTAATTGATATGAGATTTACAATCTATCCTAAGTACACTAAGTAAAGAGGAAAAGGATTAAGTATAATTAACTTCTCACTTAGCTAATGAGTGCCTTTGATATGGTTGTGATTTGTGGCTGACACATCCTTCATAATTATCTCTAAGCATCCTAAAGAAGAGGGGAAGAAAACTGGGCAAGAAGCCCAGCATCTGTTGGATGGTTCCTGTGTTAAACAATGTCAGCCAGTCACAGTGGATCACACCTGTAATGCCAGTGCTTTGGGAGGCCAAGGCAGGAGGATCACTTGGAATTTGAGACCAGCCTGGTCAACATACAAAAATTTAAAAATTACCCGGGCATAGTGGCACATGATTATAGTCCTAGCTACTTGGGAGGCTGAAGCAGAAGGACTTGAACCCAAGAATTCGAGGCTGCCGTGAGCTATGATCATATCACTACACTCCAGCCTGGGTGACAGAATTAGACCCTGTTTCTTTAAAAAAAAAAAAAAGGTGAAAACCAATGTCTGCCTACTCCCCATGTGCAAAACTGAGGCTCGGGCTCAGAGGGAGTAGTTTCCTCAACGTGATAAAGCTGGTAAGCAGTAGAGTTGGGCTAAGAAAGTGGAGCCATCTGACCCTGAAGCCTGGCTCTGTGTATGCTGCTGAAAAACTAACATTCAGGGAAAGGAAATGACAACATGAAGGGATCACTCAGCAAATGAACTGTTTCTGCCCTCAGTCTTCATCTTGATGGGGCAATTAGCAAATGTGCCCAGAGTCTATACAGGGTCTATGTGAAGAGCAGAGGAGGAGTGAAGGAGATGCCCAAGACATCATATCCACCTCTAAAATAACTAAACATTGATTGAAGGAAATAGTGCTACTTTCTCAGAGATCCTTGTAGGGCACGCTGTGCTTAGTGGTATAGTAAAAAAAAATGGAAAGAAGAGGGGAGTTCATAGAGGGGTTCAATGCAGCAGTTAGAATGGTGTGAGTAGGGTGGTAGTGTAGAATCACTGTGAGATGCTGGCTGAGAGACCTGCCTGCCCCACAGTGATTTGACAGGTATGCAGAACCATCTTGGAAGAAATTCCCTGAACAATTAATTAAATTCCCTCCTTGAATATCTTTTCTTTTGGCTGAAGGAAGCACTAACATTCCTCTGCACTGTTGTGAACATCTTGCTTGAATTCTCTAGGTTCTTTCTAAATGAATCATTTCCTTACTAAAGAA
>NW_003852422.1:16471290-16476404 GCF_000181295.1 Otolemur garnettii | reverse complement strand
TTTCCAGTTTTCAATGAGAAATTATGAGATAGGCAAAGAAACAATAGTGTATAGATGGCCTGTGCACAGAAAATAAAGCAGTCAGTAGAAACTGTCCCTAGGCTTGCTAGACAAAGACTTTAAATTATCTATTTTAAATACATTTAAAAAACTAAGGAAAACTAGTCTATAAAGCTAAAAGTAAAGTATGGGAAGAATCTTTCAATAAAGACATAGAAATTATAACTAAGAACCTAATAGAAATTCTGAAGTTTAAAATTATAATAACCGAAATGAAAAATTCACTTAAGGGCTCACTAGCAAATTTGAGCAGGTAGAAGAAAGAATCAGTGAACTTCACAATGGTCAACTGAGATTGTTCGATCTTAGAAAATGAAAGAGAGAAGAATATAGACAAATAAAGAGTTTTAGAGACCTATAGTATGCCATCAAGCTTATAACACATAATGAGACTCCCAGAGGAAATGAAATAGAGAAAGAGGCAGAAGGAAAATTTGAAGAAACTGTAAGTCCCTAGTTCAGAACAGAGATGATGATAGCTTGAAAGTTTAGATATTAGCAGTGGCAACAGATACTTTCAGGTTTCCTCAAAGTAGCAGACTTATTTTTTTCATTTTTAAGAAAATACCTGCCAAATGCCCAAAGCTGATTAGCCATCATTTATTCATTATTCTTTCAAGTAAAAATTAAACTCCATGAAAAAAGTTCATCTGGCAATGTAAACAGTCACACAGGCGCTTTTCCTCAAGTTGTCCATCATCTAAAGGAAATCCAGTGGGAGGGGGGTGGTTCTGCCTGTTTCCTATTTTATTACATGGGATAGTAAAGGAGCTTTTACTGAGTGATCAAGATTTAATAAAATTATCCATTTTTACTGAGGCATCAAGGACATTATCAAGTAAAACTTCCATTTGTTGTTTTTAACTGACTTGTATAGCAATGAAGAATTCTATGACAACTGTAGTTTGGGACCCCTGCCTTGATTCATGCTAAGGCACCAACATATTTATCCTTCCATACTTTTTATCATCTGCGTACATGTCAACACAGTGAAAAGGGCAAATAATGTTTGGGTATTTTTATGATAATAGTTTTGACCTTCAAGATCCTCAAAAGGGCTTTAGGGACCCCTAGAAGCCCATGGAACACACTTTGAGAACCACTGATTAAGCTATTCACCAGGAGAAGTTTTATTACATTTTCAGCATCCTCTCACAGCAGAACACCTGGCTGTTGCACCCTGGAAGACAGGCATTAGCATGGAGGAGTCACTGTTTTCCTTGGTTTGATCCTTTATATGTTCTCTTAGGCAGATGATGTAATCTCTGATCTGCTAAGGAGAAAGAAGACTTATGTCTGGGCTCCACCCCCAGAGATTCTGACTCAATACTTAATATATGGACCTATGTGACTTAATTTTGGGCAGGAAGAAGCTGGTTCTGTCAATTCTAGAAGAGCCAATTGTGGAAGTTCCTCAATATCCAGCCAACTTAGCATGGTTTTGTGCTTTGAAAATGGGTTAAAAATATACTTAAGCTGGGTGCAGTAGCTCCTACCTGTAATCCTAGCTCTTTGGGAGGCGGAGGCAGGAGGATTACTTGAGGCCAGGAGTTTAAGATCAGCCTGGACAATGCAGTGAGATCCCATCTCTCGAAAAAAAAAAAAAAAAACCTAAAAATAAAAAATTAGCCAGGTGTGGTGGTGTGCCTATAGTCCTACCTACTTGGGAAGTTGAGTCCAGAGGATAACTTGAACTAAGAGTTTTAGGTTGTAGTGAGCTGTGATGATGCCACTGCCTTATAGCCTAGGCAGTAGAGCAAGATCTTGTCTCAAAACAAAACAAAAACAAAAATGTGATTAAAAACTAAGAGGGACAAGAACCCACAGGACTAGTAACCTTATCAAATAGGAATATGAAGACAAGAGGTTGGTTACCAGAATGTAACAAGGGCAAAGGAAGACGTGGAATAGTGATTTACTTTCTGTAGTTACCAGCACAATATGCTCATCAAAAAATGATGGACTTTTAAATCCCTACATTTCAGTCATCATCAGGACAATGCCCTAAGGGTGCTGTGTTTTCACGTGCATTATTCCACATACCTACCTCTTGCCCATTAAGGCCGAGGAGTCCACTGCACGAATAAAAATAAAATCAATAATTTCATGTGGCTTGAAAAGGGGATCATCCCAGCCTCACTGCTATTCTTCCCCCTCATTGTCCGGCCTGTGGCCATTTCCTGGCCACTAACAAAATTAAAACTGCTTAAAGTCAAATTGTATGACTTGACCAGGAGCCCTGAAGACAGGGTCCATGGGAGAAGGAGTTGAAACTAAGAGGCTGAAGGTGAGATTTAGAGTACTCTCTGGAATTCAGATATTATATAGCTACTGCCCTGCACCCCAGGCATTCTGTTTTATTATGCATTCCACTTTCCTTCCAATAGAAGAAAACAAGGTCTGGGGACGGACGAAATGTCTGCAATGTCAATGTTGTCACCACTGCAGCCAGGAATGCGGGGGTGTGGAAGCCTCAGAAGCTTCCCCTCTGGAGGCTGTGAATTCTCTGAGCCTTGCCTCCCCCTGCAGCAGAGAGGGGGAAGAGGACTTCACTCAATAAATAATCACACGATGACATCGTGTCCTTTCCTTGGACATAGTACCAAGTTAAGGTCATAATATTTTCTTACACTAAGTATCTGTATTTTATTACCTGCCTGACTACTGCTATTAATAATCTTATTAATAACGGAAGGACTGGGAAAGGCTTTTGTTTTTTTCCCCAGCTCCAAAGCTGTGTTTATCATAGAGATGAAAGAATTATGAGACTGAAAACACACCAAATTTCTTGGTCGCAATTTCTACAAGCAGCCTGATACATTTCAAAGCTAATGAGGAGATTCTCATGCATTTATTAATTCATTCCACACCTCTGAAGAGCCCACAGGGACCTCAGGGCTGTACTGCTCCCAGGCTTGTTTGCCTCCCAGATGGTGGAAGGTTTTCCATTCCCTACTGAGGCGTTTCAAACAGATCACGTAGTCACTGAGGAAGGAGTGGGAAATAATTCTGTGAGCTGCTTACTGCATTTTACACTGCAGACCAGGGGTGAGGAGCGGACACTCTTGCTCTCCATGTCTGATATGGCCCGTGGCCCCAGGCTGAGTAGAACACCCCACTCTCCCTCAGTGCTGACGGACCTCACATCTACTTGTGCCTGGCACGTTGTATGGGACATGAGAAGGGAAACAAGAAATTAGCATAAGACTTGGTTTCTCCCCTAGGGAAGCTGTTCATTTTGCCAAGACTTTCAGCTATGAAAGCAGGAGCCGCATGGGATTTCCAAAATCTTGTATCACTGAATTCCAAAAGGCACAAGCTGAGATGGCGAGTGCTTCTGGTGGCTAGGAGGGGAGAGGTCAGGGTGGCCTGGACCTTGGGGGAACAGAGCCAGGAGCATGGAACTCGAGCCCAGCAGGGAAGGATTAAAGTTTGGCTGATTGGGGAGGAGGGGAGGGCATTCCAGGCAGATGTACCAGAGCTGGAATGATGAGGTCATGTGTGAGGGACAGCAAAGCAATGAGCTGGCATGAGAGTGGAGAAGGCAAGGCTGGGGGGAGAGGGCCCTAAAGGACCGGGGTCTGGCTTGGATGGAGCTTCTGCTTGGAGGGTTTGGAGTTCTAATCAGGAGCACTGTGTGCAAGTGAACTGCAAGGGAAATTGTACTTTTCTTCTTTACCCAAGTGCAGTCATGTGCAGATGGCAGAGGCAGCTTGCAAAGTCAGTATGCCAGTGTGGTTAGGGACAGACTGGGCAGCTAGCCTGCCTTGGGTCTCCTGCTGGCCCATCCACCATGCAATGTGGGACAAGCCACTTAACAGCTCTGGACAATAGCTGCACCTGCACCAGCAGGGTGACATGAAGATTAAAGGAGTTAACTCCTATAAAGTGCTTAAGGCAGGGTCTGGCACACAGTAAGCTCTAAATCAGTGGGTCTCAACCCTGGCTGATCGTTCAAATGACTTAGAGTGCTTTTTAAAAATTCCAGTGTCAGAGGATTTTTAGGCCCATGAGATTACTCTTGATGATTCCATAATGACGGGTACGCCTTATGACACCTTTGTCCAAACCTAGAGAGTGGACAACATCAAGTATGAACCCCTGTGTAAACTGTGGGCTTTGGGTAATCACAAGGTAGATTTGTGGATGTAACAAAAGTGGCATGTGTGGCAGGCAGAGGAAAAACGGGAACCCTTTGTACCTTCTGCCCAATTTTGCTGTGGACTCAAAACTGCTCTAAATAATAAAGCCTATTGGGTGGCACCTATGGCTCAAAGGAGTAGAGCGCAGGCCTCATATGCCAGAGGTGGTGGGTTCAAACCCAGCCCCGGCCAAAAACTGCAAAATAAATAAAAATAAAGCCTATTTAGAAGGAAAAAGAGATAGCAATGCCAGAGCCATACCTCCATCCCTCAGAAAACACATCAGCTGAGCAGCACAATTGGGTAAAAGCTTCACATTTGTTTTTTGTTTTTTTTAACCTTCCAGGCTATTCTGTTTAATAATGCTCAGCCAGCATTCAGAAGCACTGTGCTAAGTAAATGTTAGCTCTTGTATGAGAGTGAGTGTCCTCAAGAAACAGGCAAGTCCATGGTCTTTTCCATGGGGAGGCGTGGGGAGTGGTTTCAGTTTCTGTTTGGCACAGAAGCACTGCACTTTTGATAGTTTTCTGAGCCTCTGGGACCAGTGCAGATCCACCAGAGATTCTTCGAACAAAAAATGGGCAAACTGGATTTCATAAAGGAAGAATAAGTATGGCACTACTACCACCAGGCTTAGTTCATAGATGAGTGACTCCTCTTATCAAGATCAAACTCAAGGGCAGCTGGAAATGATGCCCAGCCAAGTACCCAATAGACCACCAACCTAGCGTAATGTTCCAGAAACCTCAAGAGGCATCGTGACAACATAAAAAAGTCCTAAATTTATGTTTCAGATCCATTCTCAGAAGGCAGGACTGACAAGCCAGAATAGGCAGTCACAGCTCTCAGTAGCACACGTGTCACTGGCCAAGAGGGCCCAGAGCTCTGCTAATTCATCAACCACCCCGCGTG
>NW_003852422.1:16466625-16471234 GCF_000181295.1 Otolemur garnettii | reverse complement strand
CCAGAATAGGCAGTCACAGCTCTCAGTAGCACACGTGTCACTGGCCAAGAGGGCCCAGAGCTCTGCTAATTCATCAACCACCCCGCGTGTCCCAAACCAAACTCTAGATGCTCCTCTCCAAACCTGCCTCTCCTCTCAGAAAAACTGCAATCCCATTCCGCCTACTGCTCGGCCGAGCACCTTGGAGTCCATCAGCCCTCCCTTCTGCATCGGCCTAACAGCAGCTCCTGTCAGATGCATTGGAACCTGGCCACCTCCTGCCACCCCCTCCAGGATTGCCCTGGTGGAGCTGCCCCTAGCTCTGAATTATTGTGATTGCTGCTTGCAGGTTGCCTGCTGAGCTCCTACTCCGCTCTAGATGGCACATTCTCAGCTCTTTGGCCAGTCACACTTCTAAACCCAAGCTGGGAAATATCACATCTCTATTTAGAAAACTTTCAGCAAGTCCTGATCTTACTTGAAGCAAAATACAAAGTCATGACCACACATTGTCCCCTTTATCTCTGTCCTGCCTCCCCCTCATCTCTCAGGTTATTCTCATTGAACTCTGGCTTCGAAAGCCTCACCTCTGGGCTTCAAATTTGGCTGTTCCCTCCAGGCACTTTCTTGCCCCAGGTAACAAGCACTTCACCTCCCACTCTTCCCCTCTCCCCTCAGCTCTGACCACCTCATCAGAGTGATCTGCCTCCCCACCTCACCCCCGCTTCCCTCTCCTCACCTTCCTTATTCTTTCTAGAGGGGGTCTTGCTCTGTTGCCCTGACTGCCATGTCCTGGCTATTAACAGGTGTGATCATAGCTCACTGCAGACTCAAACTCCTGGCCTAAGCATTGCTCCCAGCTGGATTCCCAGAATGCTAGGTTTATAGGGGCAAACCACCATGCCCAGCCCCCTCCTTTATTTATTCTTTTCACCAAACACAGTGGCAGATTTGTTAACTGTCTAAGTTCTCCTATTATTCCTGTCCCAGGAGTTCAGGGACCCTAGCATTGTTGTGTCCTGAGGGTCTAGAATAGTCCCTGGCACACAGTACACCTTCAACTGGATGGGTCCTCTGCTGTCACTGTGGGTGTTGGGTGACCTATAAAGTATAAGGAGTGGCCTAAACCAGTTGGATTTGACCAATTAGAGCTGGTCTTAGGGGTGGGGCTTGAGCAATAGTATTTTTTAAGAGTTCCCCAGGGGTGATGTCTAGGTAGGAGTGGGCCAATCCTCAGGGCAGAACTTCTCATGCATTAAATGAGTGCACAAATCTCTTGGGATCTTGTTAAAATGTTCTTATTTGCTACATCTGGAGTGGGGACTGGGATTCTGTTCTTTTAACAAGCTCCCAAGAGATGCTGATGCTGTTGGTCCAAAATCAAGCTTTGAGTGGCACTGTCTTAAAGTCCCTTCCAGCATTGCAACTCCAACATTTCTATAAAAGATGGAAGTCCCTTTGTTAAAGTCTCGGGAAAATACCAGCTGTCACTGCACTTGCTGCTCCATTCGAGCTGAGTTCCTTAGTTAATGCCTTGGCAAACTGCCCCCACATGCAACTCTGTGAGTGTTAAGTGTTGGCTTTAACTTTTAATTAATTAATTTATTTATTTTTCTGAGACAGACTCTCACTTTGTCACCCTTGGTAGAGTGCTGTGGGGTCACAACTCATAGCAACCTCAAACTTTTGGACTCAAGTGATTTTCTTGGTTCAGTCTCCCAAGTAGCTGGGACTACTACAGGCACCCACCACAATGCCTGGCTAGTTTTAGAGACAGGGTCTTGCTCTAGCTCAGGCTGGTCTTGAATTCCTGAGCTCAAGCAATCCACCCACCTCAGTCTCCCAAAGTCCTAGGATTACAGGTATGAGTAGAGTGACCAGACATCCTGCTTTTGGCGGGACAGTCCCGCTTTTCAACAATTTGTCTCACGTCCTGCGGCGTTTTTAAAAAGTCCCGATTTTTGGAAAGAATGCACAAACAGGCGGGAGAACAAGAAGGGAATATAGGGTTTTCGGCTGCCATGTGGCTATTTCGCCAGAATATGAGTTTTATATTATTTTTGTTAATTTTATAATGTTAAGCTGTAATAATAACAAATAATTGCTGAGAAGTGATTATTGAGAACTGCTTATCAATGTGTGCATTGTTGTCAGGCCCTGCCCTGCCCATCCCCTGCCCCGCCCCGCCCCAACCCCCCACATGTTGTCCCGCCTTACCGATATTAAAATCTGGTCACCCTAGGTATGAGCCACTGCACCCTGCCCGGGTCTTGCTTCAAAAAAAAAAAAAATGAATTCCTGGACCCTGGCAAGGGGAATTAGCAAAACCAGACAGGAGAACGCTCTCAAAGGCAGGCTTGGAGAAATGTGGTCAAGGAAGAAACTCATCACGATTCAATTGTTGTGGGATCCAGAGAAAAGGTAATTTGCATATGCAGAGGACAGACAAGACAGAAAGTCAAGGTGATGCAGCCTGAAGGCAGCCAGAGGAGACTCAGGGGACCAGGCAAATGACAGTTCACAGAGATTTCTCAGCAGGAACAGGAGAGGTGTCCAGGTGTGACAGGGCAAAGGCAGAGGGGACTGGGGCAGTTTTCATGGGATGCCCTCAGCTGCGTGCATGAGGGGGCTGCTCAGGACAGAGACACAAGTTACCAAACTGAGCCTCAGTCTTGCCCCTGTACAGAGTGGGGACGAAGCCTTTCCTGGGGCCTGCGAGGCCAGATTAGTTTCTAGCCCTGCCCCTAACTAGTTATTCACCTATGCCAAGTGACTTCTTTATGGTGTTCATCTTAGAGGGAGTCGGTCAGACATTCTCAAGAGCTAAAACACCATGATTTCTACATCAGCAAGACCGCCCATCTTTTCGATTAGTCTTTTCAGAAGTGTCTGCCCCTGATTCTAGGCTTACTAAGTAGGATAGTACCCCAGTTGGCCCAAGAATTTCCTAACATCCCTGGTCTGCTCTTAGACCTCAGAAGGTGTTGATGGAGTGACAGTTTCAGACACATTCAATGTGTGTCCAATTTCTAGTGATCAGTGTACCTTTTCGTGGCTGTCCCAAGGTCTTGGAAGGGGCTCCTTAGATTAATCTGTCAGCTGCCCCCAGGCTAGCATGATGTGCTTTCAGCAGTCAGCACCATGGCAACCCAGGTTCCTATCCCCAGGAAAAAGGGAGTGAGTGTCCCAGGGCCTGGCCCATAACCATTCACTTCTCGGAAACATTTACCTACTCAAGTGACAACCAGAATGTGATGATAAGCAGGGGATTCTCAGAAGGAACCTGTCATCTCTAGGACTAAATGGGAATTTCTGAAGTCAGACCCTCAGGCTCCAGGCGTGGTCTGAGTAATGACCGTGATGCATACCTGCTGGATTCACCCTGGAGGAATGCCACAGGAACCTGCCTCAGCTCTGTGCTGGGAACACAGAGGCCTTCTAGTGCCAGAAAGTTCTACCAGTCATCCTTAAGACTTGTTAGACCTACTTAAGCTCACAGGAACACAAAGTTCACAAAATGCCTTCTAATCTTGGATGAAAAGCATTTTCTCTTAGCCAAGACATAGTAAGACTCAATCATCTTTATTTCTACCTAATGATTCCTGGGTCAGGCATGCTAATTACATTCTGCCTCCAAAAAGTAAATAGCAGAGAGGAAAGATACTATCTTTCTTACCTCCAATCTCTCCTATTTTAATTAGTTCCAAAATTATAATTTAGGGAGGGGAACATGTTTAAAGCACATGAATATTCAGTAAATAGTGGTTATTTATTGAGTATTGAAATTTTTTGCATGTGTTGATTTAATCCCCACAACAACCTTATTAAGCAGGGACTATTATTATCCCCATTTTACAGATGAGGAAACTGAGGCACAGAGAAGCTAAGTAACTTGACTGGGATGATAAAACTTATTGGATCTGGGATTTAAATCCAGATCTTTGGATCCTGGCTCTCCATGGTAGGAATAATATCCTGTCCTTTGTCATTGAAGGGATGGTAACAGATCTACTATTAGCAGGTAGTGTGCTTTGAGGTATTTCATTCAGGAATGGGGATATCTTTAACTGATTCACCTATATTCACATGCCCAGCCTCAGTCACAACCAGCAACTCATGTTTTCCAGATGTCTAGCAAAGGATTTAGGTTTCCTCTGGTAAACATGAACAGAAAGAAGCTGATGGCTGTTCTAGGGGCTAGACAAAGCCTGTGGCACAGACAAGTACAGACAATTCTCGAGAGTAGCTTAAGGAATGTTACATATTGTCCCGGGGCTCCTGGGGTCTCTCTGCCCACCAGGATGTGAGGAATAACCAAGAAGACTGACTAATTACTGAAGTCACAGATTCCACCTTTTAAAAACCACCTAAACAGGGTCATGGGTACAAACACAGGTAATAAAAACAGCTCAAACCCTTATGTTTCGGTCACAGCTCTCCCATTAAATATCCATTGCTTGTCTGTGAGATCAGAGAAGACTTTGCATCCCCCTAGTGAGTGCTCTGACTAGTGTATATGAGGTGCTCTTAATGATTGGGTAAGAAGGAAAACAAATTATTCTCTAGGCAAGGGGAAAGTCATAAATTTTTTTTTGAGCAGGACAAAAAATTTGTGAATAGGTGATTAAAA
>NW_003852422.1:16441082-16466382 GCF_000181295.1 Otolemur garnettii | reverse complement strand
CAAAAAAATAGCCAGGCATTGTGGTAGGCGCCTGTGGTCCCAGCTACTTGGGAGGCTGAGGCAGGAGACTCACTTGAGCCCAGGAGTTGGAGGTTTCTGTGAGCTGTGATGCCATGGGACTCTACCTAGGGGGACAGCTTGAGGCTCTGTCTCAAAAAAAAAAAAAAAGATTAATTGTTTCATCAATGGATAGAGGGTGAAGTGGATTATAAAATTTGGGCAGCAGTTCCTCTCATCCAAGTATGCATGCCTTGTTGCATGTGACTTTGCCACTCCACTCTTCAAGAGGTAGACTCTATATTCCTGTCTCTTTAAAATAAGCAAACAAAAAAATTGGCCTCCTTGCCTTTCTTTGTCATGATAATGGAGCCCATTCTCTGTCCATAGCAAAAGTATCTTGTTTTGTAAGTCTATACCTTGCTCTCACTCTATAATCACATGCCCAGCCTCAGTCACAACCAACAACTCATGTTTTCCAGATGTCTAGCAAAGGATTTAGGTTTCCTCTGGTAAACATGAACAGAAAGAAGCTGATGGCTGTTCTAGGGGCTAGAGAAAGCCTGTGGCACAGACAAGTACAGACAATAAACCCATCTTTCCCTTTCTCAATAAATTTTGTTTCATGCTTGCCTTTAAAAAATTATTTATTTTTATTGGAGATGGGAGTCTCACTATGTTACCTAGGCTGGGCTCAAACTCCTGGCTCAAGTGATCCTCCAGTCTCAGCCTCTCAAGCAGCTGGGACTACAGGCATGAGCCGCTGTTGCCAGTGTATTTTCCTACCTCTCAAACCTGGGTGGGACCCGTGATTGCTTTGGCCAGAAGCATGTGACCAAAGGGATGAGGGTGTGACACTCAAGAGATGCTGCAGCGATATTATCTCAAAAAGTTGCCCTGAGACTGCCCCATCAGGAAGCCAGTTCCAGCCCACATGGAGGAGAGCTGAGTGGCTCAGCCAACAGTGGCAACCACCTGCTGGGGATGCCATATTGGGCCTTCCAGCCCAGCCAATCCTCAGCCTGACCCAAGCGGCATGAACGACCCAGCCAGCCAGCCCACAGAATCACTCCAAATGGAGTGGTTTGCTGTGCTTTCTCAACCTCAGCACTCCTGATATTTTAGATCAGATTGCTTCTCATTGCAGGGGGCTGCCCTGGGCCCTGTCCAAAGTTTAGCAGCACCCTAGGTTTTGCCCCTCTAGACACCAGTAGCACTCCACCCTCTTCAGCTGTGACAACCAAAAATGTCTCCAGATGGTGCCGAATGTCCCCCAGGGGCAGCGTAATGCACCCAGAAAACTTACTGATTTCTCCTTCAAATCCTTGAGTAATCGATATCCAGTTTAGGGGAGAGTTGAAAGTTGTTTTTACCCCTTGACCCATAGACACCTCCCAGATGGTCTATCCGAGTTTTTCAACCTTTTATTTTAATCTCACAGCATTCTTGAACCTATGGTTAAATTTCTATCCCACACTTTAATTATGTTGACCAAAAAAAGTAAAAAAAGAAATATACTTACTGTGCTTTGAACTTGTTTTGAACACAATTTACTTAATGTTCTTTCAAACTTTTCAAGGCATACCTAAGAGCCTGTTATGGCACACCCGTGTATTGTGGCACACCAGTGGAAAATCACCTGTGTGGATGAGCCCAGCTGGTGTGTGTGGAACCAGGCCTGTGGCAGGCAAATGACCGCACTTCCTTTCACTAGACTGTTCATGTGCACCAGGTCTCCTAGGACAGCCAATAAACAACCACAAACTGAAATTTATTCTTTCATTGTTCTGGCAGCTTGAAGTCCAAAATCAAGGTGCCATCAAGGCCATGCTCCCTCCAAGGGCTGCAGGGAAGTGTCCTCCCTTGCCCCTTCCTCGCTGGTGGTTGCTGCCAATTCTTGGCATTTCTTGGCTTGTAGTCACGTCACCCCTATCTCTGTCAGCATCTTCACATGGCGTGTTCCCTCTGCTGTATCTCTGTGTCTGTTTCTCTTTTTATAAGGACACCAGTCATTGAATTAGGCCCCACCCTAATCCAGTAGGAGCTCATCTTTATTAATTAGACCTGCACAATCCTATTTTCAAATAAGATAGCCTTCCAGGGTTCCAGGTGGACATGGATTTGGGGGATGCTATGCAACCATGTATAATCCATAAGCAGATGGGTTTGTGGTGACCATGCCATTCTCCTGGCCAGCACTCTGCAGGGCCTGCCCCCCAGCCCAGCCTCTGCCAGGGCTGTGCTGCCCAGAGAGCCAGAGCGTGAGAGCTGCCTCACGCTCATGTGCCAGGCTTGGGCTGCGCTGCACTGTGCTGTCCTGGCCTGTCTGCTTACCTTCCTCCTGCTTTCTAAACACGGTGGCGCGACTGCCACCACCGAAGGAGGCCTCCTTGCTGAGGAGGGGGTACATCTCTCGAGGTGTGGGTTCCTGGACAGATCTTTATCTATCGCTTTGCTGTCTCTCTTTTAAATTGTGTTCACAAGAGACCACAATTCCCCGTTTATATACACATCATTGCGATTTGCTTTCACTATGAGGTAGAAAACATCTATTTGCATTTCCTCCCCCCTCCCAACTCCCACATCCTTTGAAGAACGAAAACTCTTTTTTAAGCAACAGTGCACACCATGATGTGATGACTGATGTTTTCTCTCCCTCTGAATGCTTTCTTGGCTTTCCATTTCTCTCCCCTGCCAAGCACACTTGACCTGTGGTGATGTAAAGGTTATGGCAGCACTGATAAATCCCTTCCAAGCCCTCTCATTTGCCCGAAGTGCCCGGGTTCATGAGATTAGAGTAAGATGGGGAGGAGAGTGCAGTGAGTTCGGGGAGAGGGGACTCCCGGGTACAGGAAAGAGAGAAAAATCAAAAGGTCCCTAAATACAACAGCAGGGCTCTCAGCCTCAAAACAGAACTGCAGGCTAGATTTGTGAAACCATTAAAGGCTCTTGGGAAATTCAGAAACAGGAGCTTTCAAATATCTAAGAACTCAGATTCAATGACCCAAAGACCATACGAGGGTAAATAAAGATAAGTACTTTTCTTTGGTCTCTGAGCTAATCCAGTGGTGTAAGGTGCAGGGCAGAAAATTTAGAGATACTAATATCTAACTAATAACTAACTTTTAATCTTTGAATGGCATTTGTACAAAATACCATTCATTTTCCTAACCAGCATTTAACATACTGGTATAATTCAAATTACTTTGCAGCTGAATGGTTGGGATTGAGAGCGTTTTTCATCTTGGACAACACATTGGAATTGCCTGGGATTTAGATTTACTTGGTCAAGGGTAAAACCCAAGCATTAGTGCATTTTAAAAGCTCCCCAGGCAGAGCTAATGGGCAGCCATAGGTCAGAACCACTGGCATAAAAAGAACTTTCAAAGATCATTAGTGCCGGGCATATTTACTGCAATACTAAGCAGCGAAATGTGACCACATCCATCATCAATTTGTTCTACCACCACTTCTTGCACTGGGACCGAATACTTTTCCCAGTAGGTGGGCTGCTTTTCCAAATGGCAGTCCAGGAGCCCCAGGAGCTTGGAAGTGTGGATTCTAGTATAAGTCTTTGATTTTTATTTAATTTAATTAATTTATTTATTTGAGACAGAGTCTCAAGCTGTTGCCCTGGGTAGAGTGCCATGGCGTCCCAGCTCATAGCAACCTCCAACTCTGGGGCTTAAGCTATTCTCTTGCCTCAGCCTGCCAAGTAGGTGAGACTGACTACAGGTGCCCGCCACAACACCTGGCTATTTTTGGGTTGCAGTTGTCATTGTTGCTTAGCAGACCCGGGCTGGGTTCGAACCCGCCACCCTAGGTGTATGTGGCCAGCACCCTTGCTGACTGAGCTACGGGCACCACCAAGTCTTTGATTTTTAGCGTGAACTATTAACCCTGCTGGACCTCAGACAGAATAGTGTCTCCCTGCCTCTTCCACAGTGCAAGTTCCCTTCCTAAGCTTCTCTTCCCTATGTTTTGTGTTTCTCACTTTGACCAGCATAACATAAAACATTAATAGCAACTCTCAGTTCTTAAAAGAGCACACACTAAGCATTTCTTTGGGCTAAAGTGTGAGTACAATATTTTGGTTTAGTGTGAGACTAAAATTAATAAAGAAATATGTTTGAATGCTCAGAGGGAGACAAGCAAGGGTAGAAAACACATAAAGAAGTTCAGTGTGTGGATCCTCAGGATCTTACCAGGGTCGGCAAACTATAGCCAAAAGGGCAAATCTGGCCCCTCTTTTGTTTTTGTAAGTGAAGTTTTATTGGTACACAACAATACTGTTTAAGAAAAAAGCCCTATTATCCATGGCAGAGTTGAATAGTCATGGATCATTTTTGTGACTGGCCTACAGAGCTTAAAAAATTGAGTATCTGACCCTTTACAAAGAAAGTTTGCCAATACTGATCTAGACAAACTAACAACAATGACAGATAGATAGATAGATAGATAGATAGATAGATAGATAGAAGTAGATAGGTAGGTAGATAGATAGATTCACCTGTCCATCCTTTCCAGAAATGTTTATGTTGCAGGCACTATACCAGGCTCTGGGGTATGCATTTGTATAAAATAAAGAGGATTCCTCCCTCCTGTGAGGCCCAGGGCCCATTGTTCTTCCAGCCTGAGCAATAACTAAGCACCTAAAGGGAGGTGTGTGCAATAAAATCAAAAGAGAAGAGAATGTTTGAGACCAGACAGATTCATGGGTAATTGGAATCACTTATAAATGGACAGGATTTGAATAAAGGGGCAGGAAAGTCCAAGCCATGGACAAGGGGCAGCAAACACCAATTTGGCTAACTGTCAGATACATGGAACAGCAAGGGAAGAATGGCCTTATCTGTTCATTACTTGTCTTCCATGCTGGAGTCAAAGTCTTGTGAGGCTGTGGACAATGTCTGTGCTGTTCACCTCCATTTTTAGCATTAAGCCAAATGTGTGGCATACAGTAGGTGCCTGATAAGCATTATCTGAAGGAATTAAACAATAGGTGAATAAATAGATATCTTGAGTGCTAGACTAGACAGCTGTCAGTGAGATGAATCAAGCATTTCAACCATTGTAAAATGATCTCTGATATTATGACTTTAAACCAAAGGGATGGATGGGAGATAAGAAAAACCAGCGTTTATTGGACAGCCACTACATACCAAAACTTCTCCAGGCACTAAATCCTTTCATTTTCTCAGTCACCCTTTTGTTTCACAGATGGAGGAATTGAATTTCAGAGAGATTAAATAATTGACCAGGGTCACACCAAGAAAATGGCAGAACTGGAATTCAACAAGTCTTTTTATTTTATTCCCAGATCCAAGGCTATCAGCGCATGCCCACACCTACTATTCCTGTCATGTTCTGCAGAACTATCCTGCTCCTCAGAGCCCCCTTGAGGGCACCATGACCCATTTACTAGCAGTGGGGACCAAGAGCATACATAGACTTCCCACCCAGCTTCAACCAGAGCAGTTCACATTTTCTCTACCTGACATATGGAGTTTCTTGATCTCTTTGGAATGAAAAAGAATTAGAAACTACTACAATGGACCACACCATTCCTAAAATAAAGACAGAAGGCTTCTGGCCACAACCCATCACCAATTCTCTATGTGATCATGGTCAGCCCCTTCCTTCTTACCCATGGAAGGTGAGATGACAAGGCTGAGGTCCCCTCCTGCTTTGTTACCTTTCCAGGGAAGAACAAGACTAAATGAAATGCTCATTTAATGAATGACAGTGGCTGGATCACCTTGAATAAAATTCTAGATAAAGTTTGACACCATCCAGGGCAGCAAATTAGGGGAGTATAATTAGTTACTGGGCAGAGTTCCTCTGTTACTTATCACTGTTCAATGCCTTGGCCGGTGCCTGCCAACAGCATCTAAAATTAGGACTCCAAGAGCAAACATGAGCCAATCTGTTGTCCTTACCTCATAGTAACCAGCACATGACAGAATATAGGGATGTTAGTAAACAGTCCCTGGAGGCATAACCACTTACCGTGAGAGGTGTAACAGGTGAATATACTGATTCTCAAAGAATTCATAACAGGAAACAATGCCACAGTCATCTATGGCTTGACCATTCTTATACCAAGTTACCTCTGGCTTGGGCTGACCTGATGATAAAGAAATAAGAATATTCTTATTACTTTAAGTATTTTTAGGAAAAATAAAGCTATGAATATGATCAGGCAGTAAGTATTAGGAGTGTGCACACTGGGTTATGTCTGTTTGGGAACCAAAAACCCTTCCCCTCATGAATGTGCTATTCAGTAAGAACCATTGAACAGGTCATGCAGCTAAGATAGTTCTGTGCAGAGGACTGGGAATACGAAATGAAAAATGCTATTCCTCATCTAAAGGAGCCATTAAGAAAAGCTATCCAATACTTGGAAGGCAAAGAAATGGATGGAATCTTTTCTCAAAGTCAAATGGGGGAAACCCCATCCACGAATGATCTTGGGGTACATGCTTTCTTTCACTCAATAGTAACTACTGATGAAAATTCCCAGATTTCATGAAGTCATATGTTGTAGGTTTTACCAATTACTAGTACATTTTTATCCAATTCACATGCAAATAATTTCCCCCAGCAGAAAAGATAACATCTTAAGTCACAGTTTAGTGCCTTGCGGGTTACTAACCAGTTACACACCTAACCCAGCAATTTTATCCCAACATTACCATATTAACTTGCTTATAAATAACTAGTTCCTCAGGCCCTAATACTTACTGGTTTCCTCTTTAACTAATAAGTTGAATAAAATCTTTGAAATGTTCCTTTTATACTTGCATAGAAATCAGTTTACCTTTTTTGAAATTGTACTTTAACAGTGCTCAAAGTTGAGGGTCTTAGTGATGGTACAAAAGAAAGAAGAAAATAGATTAGCAAACAGTATTTTCTTCCTGAGGGTGAAGGAGTCTGGAACGCAGTTTCCCAGGCTGGCACTGTGCACGTGAGACTGATGTCAGCACAGAAACTGAGCTACACTTTCTCCCTCAGAAGTTTTCATCCTTCCCTTGAGATTGATCAGGATGTGCCTTTGAGCTAATCTGGTAAAAACCCCAGGAATTTCATCTACCCCTGGGGAATTTTTTCTCTCTTACTATTGGGGCAGGAAAGTTTCCAGTGCGTTCCAAAGAGTCTTCTCTTTTTAATTTTTTTTAACTTTTTGTAGAGAAAGGATCTTGCTATATTGCCCAGGTTGATCTTGGACCCTGTTCTCTCAAAGTGATGGGATTACAGGCATGAGCCACTATTCCCAGCCTAAACAGCTTTCTCATTGCCTTTCATGTCACTGAAAATTTGTCAAAATGTACCATATATACAGGAAGGAAAGGAAAGCCCAGTATTTGGAAACTGCCCCTTTCTAAATTCCTTCCAGGAATGTTCTTGTGTTCCTGTTTTATTTACCACATGATTTTTTGACAAGCAACCCCAGAGAGCACTAAGATAAGAACTCCGTATTGTTCTAAGGCTATAGAAAGAGGAAAGCCAAAAGACATCAGGAGGGGACGAGACAAAGTCGGGGAGGCCTGCACCAGGGGCGGGGCCTGAGAACAGTCCGTGTCCCTGTCTCTTTCTCTGTGTCTCCCAGCTGGGCCACCTCTGCAAAGAACTTTGGGCTCTTCCTCCTTGTCTCCTCCTTGGATAGGTGCCCAGCTGGCTGTCCTTCGGGGTAGGAGCAGATGGACCCACACACAAGGATAAATCCTTCTCCAGTGGCTGCTTGGCAGAGCCTCTTACAGACTCGACCACCAAAAGTGGGCTTCTCTGAAAAATCACCAGAGAGCTGATTGTAATTCGTTTCTGCCTGTGTCCCCCTTTCAGGTAGTTTTATTAGATTCCTTTTTAGGAAGCATTTAATTGCTCCTTTTTAGGTGTATATGATTTTTTTTTTTTAATGAACTATGTGATAGAGCTGGGCCTAAGGAACTAATTCTGAGCCGTGGACTCCAGTTTTTCATTCAGACTCAGCGGGGCTGGTTGGTTTCCCCCCAGTTTCCTAGTGGCTGACTGGTTTTTTCCCTCTATGCGGTATAGATCTGAACAATCAGCCAGAAATGACACTCGCATAGGGAAGTGGTATCTTGTACCTTGTGGGTGGTTCTCTTTTCTCCCTGCACTTGCTGGAAACCTCACCTGAAAATCCTCCCCTTGTTTTTTTTTTTGAACCTACCTTTGGCTCGGCTATTGAGAACCACCTCCTAAAGGTTTCAGAAGTAGCTGGCAAACATGTGGGTGGTGGGCAGCAGCCAGATACAGGGCACATCCAGACACATGGGGGCTCTGCTGTAAAGACTCAGTCAACTCGCACCTCTTCACCTGTCTGAATGACCATCAACCATGTGAACAAAGGAAGCACATGGCTTGTGTAGTTCTACACTCCAGCCTCTAGGCTGAAGACAAGGTTTTACTATGACTTCTGTTTGAGAGGGGTGGCCATTTCCAAAGCTGGATCCTCCCTCTGGACTTAGAAAAAAGGGGATCAAAAGAAGAGTTTTCTGTCTTCAAGAAACACTACTGGTATCCTAACATTCTAAAAGAGTAGAGGCACAATCCAAGAAAGAAAAGAGAACCACCCTAAAGGTATAAGGTACCACTTCCCTATCCAATTATTTCATTTCTATTTTCTTTTACTGTTGGGGGTACCAATACTTGATCACCTCTGAGTCATTTATTCTCCAATCCAGAAGAAATCCCAGTCCTGGTCTTTTTCTCTACCGGATACCCTTTGCCTCTGTTTTAGCCTTTTCACTGCTTGTTAATATGGGCCTGAAGAAGGCAAGGAGTGGGAGTCTAATTTAGCCAGTTTGGGCAGATCAGTTGAAGAGTAACAGAAGAAGAGTTTAGGACATTTACTGAAGTGAAGCTATTTATGCCATTCCTATGTGCTACAGGAAATTAAGAGTAAATTATCTGAAAAAAAAAATAACCAATGTGAGAGCAGCCTAACCCAGAACCACAACGTAAAGTAGAGATTGCTAAACTGTGTCCAGGAAGTCACTTGAAGAAATCTCGTAGAAAAAAATAGAGAGGGTTTAGTTGCTTCATCAATTACTCAGAAAAATCTACCAAGGTAATTTTCCCAAATGATTTTTTTTATTTGTTTGTTTTTCTGTTTTGGGGTAGGGGCGGGGTGTTGAGACAGAGTCTTACTCTGTCGCCCTGGGTAGAGTGCCATGGCATCATAGCTCACAGCAACCTCAAACTCTTGGGGACAAGTGATCCCTTGCCTCAGCCTCCTCAGTAGCTGGGACTACAAGCACCCGCCACAACACCAGGCTATTTTGTAGAGACAGAGGTCTCGTTCTTGCTTAGGCTGTTCTCAAACTCCTGAGCTCAGGCAATCCACTCACCTCAGCCTCCCAGAGTCCTGGGATTACATTTTTGAGCCACTGCACCCCCCCTCCAACCCCGTGATGTTTTAATAGTGCATTTATGAGCCAAGAAGCCCAGTCTGCAGGGAGATTTTGGAGGTGATCAGCTAGCCCAGGGATGGTTACCAGATATTATGCAGCGGAGCATGACGTCTGACTTCTCAGGAACATTCTGGGAAAGCAATGTAGATAAAAAACACAGCGTGCGCCTCTCAGGCCTTCCTGAGTCTGTCATCCTTTCATGCCACGTGAATCTGAAAAATAAAAATCCCCAACACTACCATTTATTCTAGGATCTCTGATCTTCTTAGGCATTCGAGAAAGCACAGGTACTCTGTTGGTTCACTTGCACTCAAGCCTCGGGCAGCCCTTCCCAAGCATGGTGCTGCTGGCATTTGGGCCAAATCCTGTCAAATGTCCCCTAGCAGGAGGGGACTTGAGGACCACTCCTCCAGTAGTCGGAAGCAGATCTCAGAGCAGCCAGAACTCAGATTGAGAGGGAAGAATCCCACCAACCGATAGCAAGTACCATCTCCTCTCATTCCCATCTCCTTCTCTCCTTAAAGTCTCCTCACTCTGTGCTAAAAAGGTGTCTATGCATCTTTGCCTCTGAAAAAGAGGAGTGGATTGCCTTTAAAAGACTGTCCAGGTGGGAGATATTCTGAAATTGAGAAACTCCTGCTCCTCCCAAGCACCAAACAGGTGCCCCAGGGGGAGACAGCATCTACACTCACGTTTTTGAGCAAGCTCAAATTCACTGATACCACCGGGCACCAAACACCTGATTAGTCACCAGAGATGTTCTTCCATTCAGTGTGCTTTAAACTACTTACAGGATAGTTATTAATGCCTCCTGCATTTTACAAATGGGGAATCTGAGGCTCGGAGAAGTTCAACAACTTACTCAAAATCACATAGCTCAGGGGGCTGCCACCCTGGGGCCAGCTGACACCTTCAGCATGGAAGGTGCCCCTGTAGCTGCAAAGTGCACAGCTTACACAGCTGTATGGAAGACCCTCTCCTCTCTCCTCTACCCAGCAGATACGTGCCAGTGCCACTCAGCTACACCCACCCTTTGGGGGACCCCAAGCTTGGAAATAGCATTGAGCCCTATCCAAACAGGAGTACCTCACTTATTACTGTACAGAGCAGCTCTCCCGCATCATGGCGCCCAGGGAAAGGAAGGGGCTGTTAGCACAAACTAAGAGGGGTAGTGAGGACCAGGAAATTGTGCATCCAGGGATACTGAGGGCCCTGCAGCAAAAGCCTGAGCTGAGAGCTCTTGGGAGAGACAAGGTCAAAACAGTTGACTTGTAGAAGGGGACACCCATTTCCACATGGGTGTCAATAATAACTTCACCACTTAGAACCAATCCGTCCCTATTTTCTCCCACTTTCCAGTTTGTCTCAAGCACCCTGAGAATTGGGTCACCAGGGACAAGTTCCCTGACAAGTACTTCAAGGTTTCAGCAGCACCTAAAAATCTTCTGCTGAGCAGCAGTGGGTAGAGGCAGAGGAAGCCTAGGTGAGAGCGACACTGGGGGACTTCTGCCTCAGTAGCAGGATCAGCTACATTATTTGCAGGGCCCAATTCAAGATGAACAGGAGGGATTCCTTGTCCTTCCTAAGAGGGTGACAACAGAGCATTAAATGAAGATAATAGATTTTGGCCCATGAGGCAGGCCCTGCTTGGTAGACAACACCCTTAGAACATTCTGCCCACAAATGCCCACTCCTGGAAGTTCCCATAGTATTCCTTCATCTCAAGATGTTCTGTTTAGAAATAAAGTGGAAATTATATTTCCCAAAAGCATTTCCGAACTGCCCCTATGTGAGAAACCCAAGCTCTCTGACTTTCAAGGTAGAAAATATATTCATTTTGAATACACTGCCTTCTCTTCCTCAGCAAGAGTGTGTGCAGGAAGCAACTTCACGCTTAGACCTAAGATTAAAGGAATTCACCGAACTGGTAGAAAAAGCTGCAGCTCTTTGACTTTACCAAGTTGAAATTACACGGTAGCATCAAAAAGGAAGAAAACTGCTTGAGTGTGGGGCTGAGCACATCAGCTGGGAGGGAGGATTGAGACAGGAGTTTGGGGAATTGGATGGCTGCTGAGACAGGCGTGGAAGACTGAGGGAGAGAGATTGTAAAGAAGATTTTTTTTTTTTTTTTGCAGTTTTTGGCCGGGGCCGGGTTTAAACCCACCACTGGTATATGGGACCAGTGCCCTACTACTTTGAGCCACAGGTACCGCCCATGAAGAAGATTTTAAGAAAGTGTGCTTTGTGGTCATGAATTTGGACCTTTTTGATGTCCTTTAACAAAGACTTGACCCACATCTCCAATGTTTGGTTACAGGACTTCTTAAATACAGCTGTGCAGAGCCTGGGCCACAGGGAGTCCCTAGTCAATAAGCATTGTATTTCAGAGTACAGTAAGCTCCTCTCTGCACAGATCATAAATTACCTGCACAGAACAGGAAGAAAAGTCATCTGCAACCTGGCAAAGCAGTTGCTTCCATTCCAGTTTAGGTTACAAGTACATTTGGTGGTATTAAAAGCCAAGATTTAACACATATTACTTACAAGTCATAATAATGTGTAATGGAAAGTTCCAATCTTTTTCCAACTAGATTGAAAAAAGCATCTATAAAAATAGTCAAAAGGACAACTTTTATGATACCCAACCTGCCCAAGAGTGAAAATGTTTAAAGAAAACTCGGTGAGGCTCGGCACCTGTGGCTCAAGTGGCTAAGGCGCCAGCCACATACACCTAAGGTGGCGGGTTCAAATCCCCAGCCTGAGCCTGCCAAACAACAATGATGGCTGCAACCAAAAAATGGCCAGGCGTTGTGGTGGGTGCCTGTAGTCCCAGCTACTTGGGAGGCTGAGGCAGGAGACTCGCTTGAGCCCAGGAGTTGGAGGTTGCTATGAGTGTGATGCCATGGCACTCTACCCAGGGGAATAGCTTGAGGCTCTGTCTCAAAAAAAAAAGAAAACTCGGTGAGTGTTGTTGAACTATTGTAATGAGCAAATGAATATAACAGAATGGGCAGGTCCAACAAACCAATAACAACCAATGGTAACACTCTGTCCTCTCAGAGCTGAAGAAGTATGGGCCCACTCTGCCAAGACACAATAGGGACAAAGGCTTTTCTTTTCACATCGATGTATTTGCTTACCCCAACTTAGGAGTTCAAGGTGAGTTTGGAAGCTAGCTAGGGCTGTAGATCTGTTTTGAAATAAAAAGTCAATATTTCTCAGCATGAATAAACCAATAATTTTAGAGCACATATAAGCCTCTGGCAAAAATAACAAAATCTAAGTCCAATTTTAAATTGGTTATGGTATTTCACAGCTAGCAGTGCAAACTGTATTCATGGTCTCCTCTACTGTCATGGACTCAGTACAAGACATGAAACAAGAGATGACAAACATATAAAATGTGCCTTCAGCTTGGAACTGCCGGCTCACATGACTTGCTGACCCATTGTGATGCTGAGTCTCTCCAACATCTTTCTCTCCCTTTTTAGCAGATTGACTGAGATATAATTCCCACACCACACAATTCACCATTTATTTAAAAGTGTACAATTCAATGGCCTTAATATATTCAGAATTGTGCAACCATCGAACACCACAATTCATTTCAGAACATTCTTCTTTCCCCCCAAGAATCACTAGACCACTTACCTCCCCATTTCCCCATTTCTACTCTCTGAAAGTCAGAGAGCTTGGGTTTTTCACGTAGGGACATTTTGGGAAACATAGTTCCCACTTCAAAACATGCACACAGCCTGAGGCAAGCACTAATCTACTTTCTGCCACCCTAGATCTGCCTGTTCTGGACACTTCATATAAATAGAAGTTTTCACTTGGCATGATGTGTTCAAGGTTCGTCCATGCTGTAGCCTCTATCAGTATTTCGTTTCCTTTTCATGGCCGTTCTTAGGAGCACTGGGCAGAAGGATGACCCCCCTAACTCTCCACATTCCTCAGGGAGTTGACCCCAACACGTAGGGGGCTCTCATGGCTGGAAAACACTCTCCTTACCAGGTGGCATTATGGACCTGTGGACCAAACCCAGGCTCTGTCATCTGTCAGGGACAAATCCACATCCAGCTCTGCCACTTACCTAGACAAGGTATTGTGCCTATTTCTCCTCTATGAGAGGAGATAATGATAACTTTCTAAGGATTAGAATAGTGTATGTCAGTTGCCTCATGAGAATCTGTTACATAATTGATTTTCATAATGTAATCACTCAAGTATAAGGAAAGACTTCACTTGTTTCATCAATTTCCTTTCCTGCTGTGGGTTACCACAATAATTTTTTTTTTAAACATTTGAAGTGATGAAGTAATTAATGTGTAAAAATGTCTCCTCATGTGATGCTCAGCTGTAAGAGTAATGAATACACAGGACACGAGGCCTCCCTTCCCCATTCCTGGAGACCACTTCTGTGGATGGAGAAGGAAGAAAGGACAAAGCAAGCGGTCAGGAGTCAGGCTGACGCTGAGGACCTCGTGTGTCATCTGTGACTCCTCTCTCGGCGCCTACTTCCTGACTCTGCTGTCCCACATGTGAAAAAACTGACAAACACACACTATTTGACTCACACAGTCAGTTTGGTTACCACGTGTCTCAGCCACAGGGCACTCATTGTACCCTGGAGAGGAAAAGGACAGTTAAGTCAGGCCAGGGTTCATGTTTCGTGGCTTCTCTGAAGGTGAGAACTCTTGATGACAGATTTATCATTCTCTGCTAAACATGAATAATCAATGTTAAATCATTGGTATATTGCAGGACTTTACAGATAGCCTTGCAGAGATAATGGGTTAACCAAAAAGAATTCTGGATTTGCTCTATTTTTCTTCCTTTTCTTTTCTTTCTTTCTTTTCTTTTTTTTTCTTTAGCTATATAGTCAGTCCATGGTCCACCTTTTCAAAAATTATATTTACTTCTAATTATACAGATCCTAAATGGATACATTTGTGTCCTTAAAAATATAATGAAATACAAAAAAATACAACAAAAGTAAAGCCCTCTCTAAGCCCATCCCTCAATCTCAGTATTCAGCCAAGAGGAATGATTTAGTATTCTTTGGGGCATTTTTCTATTTGTTACATAGATAATCATCTAAAGCTTCATTGTATGTTATGGCTTTAATGGTATGTATGTGTGTAAGTACCTATGGCATATGCTTTCCTGACAATTGGCTTATTTTACTTAGTGTTAAGTTTTGGCAATGTTACAATGTCTATCCAATCCAAAAAAGGCTGTGTTCATTTTTTAAAACTGCCAGATGATATTAGTATCCATAATATGGTAATATCCAACTTTACCTGTCTGCTGTTTCCTGCACTGATGTATAGCTTGGTTGGAGTGTTTTCAACTTACAAATGAGCCTCAAAGAATATCTTTGTACATATCCTTAGCCACAAAAGTGGTTCTCTAAATTGGATACCAAGAAATGGAATTGCTGGAGAGAAGAATAACCACATATCATATTTAATAACACTCCAGGATGGGCAGGGCCCTTGACAGAATGGCAGAGTGCTGTGGTCATGCAGGGGGGGGCTTCCTAGGTGTGCTGCCTGGGCTCAGTCTTAGTTCTGCCACACCCTAGTTCATCTTCTTTCTGCCTCAGTTGCTTTTTCTGTAAAAGTAAGATAAGAGCTTACTTGGTTATATTCACTTGGATGTTATGATAATTAAGTGAGTCAGTCTGTCTAAAGCTCTTCTGAACTATATCTATAGTAAGCACTGAATAAGCTTTAGCAGCAGTCAGTGGCTTTGGGTTTAACATCAGCAAAATTACAAAAATAATCTCTGTCTCCCAAACTGATGGAGATCGAGGAAGGCTACACAATTGTTATTTGAACAATTTAAAATGCTTGAATGATGCCAATTTTTATTTTCTCTCTGCCCCCTGATGTCCCTAAGATAGCCAGAGGTGTGACTGCTGTCAGCAGAAAGTCCACTGGCAGCTGAAGGCATCAGATGAGAGCTCACAACCCACAAGCAGACCATGGGTAACCAGCTCTTGTGGAGCTGCCAGGAAGCCAGCAGTCAGAGCGCCTTCTCGGTGGGAACAGCAGGGATTAATTCTGATTATCCAGTCTAATCCATGGCAATTGTGTTCCTGAACTTGGCATCTCAGTTACTGCAGATTTAGACACTATACCACTGTCACTTAATACTCAGTCCCATGTTAGGTAAGGAAAGGACCTTCCCCAAAATGGTTTCCAGAAATTTGGGCAGTGGGTGGGGAGAATTAGCATGTTTTGGGTGCCTCAGGCTGAACACTTCACAGACAGATCACATTTTATCCTCACAGCAGCCTACCAGGTGGATGTTCTTTCCCATTTCCCAAAGATGTGGACGCTTAAGTAACTTTAAAGGGTTGAACAGGCCTAATTTCTGGTAGCCTGAAAGTGGCAGAGCTGGGATATGAGTCCAGGGTAATTAGAAACCAAATGGATGTGTTCTCTTTGGTGTGATTTTAGAGCTGTGAAAAACAAAGGCAAAAAAATAAGCACATGAAAAGATACTCAACACCGTTAGTCATCAGGGAAACACAGGTGAAAATCTCAAGGCGCTGTCACTACATACGCCCTGGGATGCTTTACTGAGGCAGACGGCCGAACGGTCCTGAGGATGAGGGAAAGAGCATGAACCCTCACACGTTGCTGGTGGGAATGTGAAAATGGTATTCTTTGGGGCATTGGAAAATATTCCAGCAGTTTCTTACAAAGTTAGACAAGAATTTATCAAAAGACTTAGCAACTCCACTCCTAGGTATCTTTCCAAGAGAAATAAAAGCAACCATGCACACAAGAATTTGCCTACAAGCGTTCCTAACAGGACTATCCGTACAGCCAGTCCCCGAGTTACAAACATCTGGCTGATGTATGACTTGCACTTACAAATGGAGGTTATTACAGGTAATAGGTCAATGTACCTGTTCCAACTTACATACAACTTCAACTTAAGAACAAATGTACAAAACCTATCTCATTCATAACCGGGGAGGGGGCTGCCTGTAATAGCTAAAAATCGCAAACTACCTAACTGTCCATTGGAAACCACCTAACTGCCCAACTGGCAAACAGACAGACAAAATGTGATGGAACAATACAATGAGATACGACTGAGCAACTAGAAGAAACCAACTACAGATGCATGGGACCACATCGACGAACCTCAAAAACACCCTCATTATGCTCAGTCAGAGAAGCCAGACATGGAGACAGCATCGTGTATAATTCCATGGATATGACACATCCAGAAGAAGCTGTGAGGATGGAAAGTGGGTTAATGGTTGCTAGAGGGGAGAGCAGTGGGGAGAAAATACTAACAAACAATTAAGGCACATGAGGGATATTTGGGGGAGAATACAATGTTCTAAGACTAATCTACAGTGATGGTTGCCCAGCTTGGTAAACTCAGTCAAGAAAAAGTCATTGTATTGGACACTTAGAAAGGGTGAATTACATACTATGCAAAAGGGGCCTCAAGAAAGAAAGTTAATTTTAAAACTAGAGGCAAGAAAAAAAACTGGAGGCAAAAAGAAGATAAACATTTAATGAGCTCCTGCTATATTCACTGCAGCATCGTTTGCGATAGCAAAAGATTAGAAGCAACCTAAACGTTCATCAGTAGGAATCTGATTACAGTGTCTCTAAGCAATGGGATCATTTCTTTTCTTTTTTATTTTTTTATATCAACAAGAGGCATTTAGAAAGAATAAGAAAGTTCAGTATATGTTGATGTGGAGTGACCTCCAAGATACATTTAGTGAAATAAACAACATATAGAAGTACAGAGAATCCTATCACTGGTATAAGCAAAAAAGGAACCGTCATCTAAAATGCTTAGGCACATAATGACCTAGAAATACGCAAGCAGCTGGGAGCCTGGTTGCCCTTAGGTGGAGGCCTGAGTGGATATTTTGTATTTATATATGTTACCTAATAAGCAAAATTTAATTTTAAATATTAATAGTGAGCACTTCTCCACCTGCAGTGTGCGGGAACACACCCATTGTCACATAGACACGGTGAATGCTAAGCTGTCTGTTCTTCTTTCTGAATTTGTTTGGAATTTTTTTTTAAGGTGGAATAGAGAGTCTTTCCACTGATACTTCTCTTCCTTGCTACTTAAAATCCACAGCAGTTTCTAATTCTTTAAAGAAGGGCAGAGAACAAACCAACAAACAAAAACCCTTAAGGTTAAGCCTGAGAGGTTAGTACCTCCCTGATTTTACAATTGAAAAACACTCCTGAAACAGAGAGGTTAAGTGACTTTTTCAAGCTTGTTAGTGGCAGAGTCCAGGTTTCTTGATTCTGATTTTCAATTTATTGTATGGAAAGGATACCCTGTCCTGCCTATCTTAGGGTAAAGAAAGAAGAGAGCAGAGTTTAGGGTGTATAAAGGTACAGAGTGGGACAGTATCCTAATCAGATCCATTTCCATGAGGCAACCGGTTAAAATCACTTTGATTTGAAGGTGATCGTGGTGGGCTGACTGCTGCACCCACATCTGGGACAAGTCACCAACATCACGAACACTTGAACTCTTTCTGACTCCTTCTCCTCTCGTCCCCCACATCCATCCAGGTTCCCTGTGTCCCATGCTCACTCCGGTAAATAAGATGAACCCCAGAGCAACCCTGAGTTCTCTGTCACAGTGGAAATGCAAACATCAGAGAAGATACGGGGCAAACCTAGGAAATCTCTGCCCCTTAGAGGACGGGATTAAGACCGTCCCTGGATGTCATTAACTCGGCCTGAATTTATTATACTAAACTAACCCCCTCTCAGTTAGCTGACTCAGTTAGCTGTGGGGGCATCAAGAGGGGTGCAGAGGGCGGTGGCCATGTGACCTCTGCCTTCTCCACCAGCATTCGCTGGCTCAGCCCAGAGTGTCTTAGAACAGTTCTTATGTAATGCTCCCGCTTGCCTTATTTTCTGAAGATTTTTGGGTTGTTGTTCTTTATCTGATCTTGTTCTAGTAAATACAGTATGCCTTAGAAATAAGGAACATCATACCAAATAAAGGGGCCTCTGGGTGTAGTACCACATCCTGGGGTTCACTCGGTTCCAAGGAAGAACTATTCTGTGGAAGAACATGCTAACCTATCTGAGCTGAACCTTTAAGCAGGTTTGTCCTAAATCTTTAAAGGATGAACACTACTCATGGCTAACCTTATGACTAAGGAAAGAGACAGTGTGACTTTAGAGGCCTTTCTGCAAAATATCTGAAACCTCTTAAACTGGCTATTTTGCTTCCTAACCTCATTTAAGCCTCTCTGTTCACTCAGCAGCCCCCTGATTGGCCTAAATGGTTCAGTGTACTGATGGGTACTTACTGATTGGTTCATAAACTGAAGTCTAAGCCAATCAGCACATGGCGCACTCCTCAAGGTGAAGGATGATCCGATCAGCAATGCTTAGGTTGCTCCTTGTCCTCTACAAGAGAAAAAGACAGCGTGAGGACCCCAGGGAAGACCAATCGCTAGCTAGCTTGGTGTAATGAGAAAGCTGGCCTGAGGTTAAAGTCAAAACAGTGGAGCAGAGACTACAGAAATGCAGAGAAACAGAGCCAGCTCCTGACCAGACGTTTTCACTATGTGAGCAATAAATCCCCGTCATTGTTTCAACTAGTTTGCACTGATTTCTTTATTCCTTCTACAAGACATATTGAAGTGTCCATACCCTCTCCGGCTCGCTGGGCTCACAGCCTGAACGTCCTGCTATTTGGTTCTCCATTCCAGATATCTAAGTTAGACACAATTTCCGACCAAGTTACAGACAAAAGTAATAGATTTGAGATTAGAACCACTTTCCATCTCTTTCTGTTTTCAACCCCCTAGTGCTAATGCTAGCTTCTCTCTGAAGACTTCCCTCATATCCCAGCTGGTGGGGGGGCAGCCCCCTCGGCATTAGGAACAGCTTGCCTCGGTGTGTTTTCCCCACCGGCAGAGTTCCCTGGGGGCAGCTTGGGCCCAGCTGATTTCCTGCAGGATACCTGACGAGTTAATCTTGTGTGCTCTCTGCAGCACCAGTGCTCTGTACTTGTACCTTTGACATGCCCAAAAAGTAAGGAAGGTTTTATGACCGAAAAGTACAAGCATGACCTGGGACCCCGCACCCCATGCAAATCTGGGGGCTCTTCAGAATGGGAAAACTTGGGGTGGAGTCCAGCAACCTGTGTTTTTACAAGCTCTCTAGGTCCTGTGTCACCTGAATGTTGGACAGCCAGTGGACTCAGAGGAAGATCTTAAACTAGGGAATGAGGAGCAAATAAGGCAGGTTATCTAAGTGCAGGGTTGAAGATCAAATGGCAAGGAAGGTGAGTTGTGCTGGCCCCAGACATGACGAGAGCAGCCGTGGAGGAGATGGCTCTGAAGGGGCAGGATGCAGTGTATCCAGACCTGAACTAACCCCTCTGAGCTTCCCTTCAACCTGGTGTCGACCTCCTGATGTCGAAGTCTTGTGATCATTTTTGTCCATTTGGGCCACGCCAGGTAGATATGCATCTGCGGAAATCTCCAAACCTTTGTTCTTTTATGTAGGTCAGGCAATCATTCTTTCATTTTTGCCAACCCTAAGATGACAGGATCACTTTCTCCCAAGTTTCTTTACACATTTGTATTTTTAACTTCCCTCTTTGGCAGAATTAAGTGCATAATTACAGAGTTCCTAATACTGAAGCAAAGAATTTATCAAGGTACTGAGATGTGTCTGGGGAAAAGCTGGGAGGTATCTCAGTAAAAATAAGAGGCAATGGGGCAGTGCCTGTGGCTCAAAGGAGTAGGGCTTCATATACCAGAGGTGGTGGGTTCAAACCTGGCCCCCGGCCAAAAACTGCAAAAAAAAAAAAAATAAATAATAATATTCATAAGAGGCAACAAGAAGACATCTGATAAAGTTCTATGGAGCTGTCTGATAATCCCTGCTGTGATTCTTGTCTGCCCTCTCCCTCCCTATCCATTGTGAACCTTCATCACTGATCTCACAGTTCCAGCCCACAGTGTGGCCCCTAGACTGGAAACTGCATGGCTCCTGAGATGGCTCACCTGCCTCTGTCTCTGCTCAGCCTCTCCATGGCCAGTCCACTTCAGAGAGTTCTTACCACCATTCTCACCCCTGCCACTTTTCTTTCTTTTTTCTTTTTTTAGACAGAGTCTCACTCTGTTGCCCAGGCTAGCTTGCCATGGCATCTGCTTAGCTCACAGCAACCTCAGACTTCTAGGCTCAAGCAATCCTCCTGCCTCAGCCTCCTGAGCATCTGGGACTATAGACACCCACCACAGCACCCAGCTAATTTTTCTACTATTAGTAGAGACAGGGTCTTGCTCTGGCTCAGGCTGGTCTCAAACTCCTGAGCTCAAACAATCCTCCTGCCTCAGCCTCCCAGAATGCTAGGATTACAGGTGTGAGTCAGTGTCCAGCCCCCTGCCACTTTTCAAGGCAAGGCTATGCTAATAATTCTTGAGGGAGGGCTGTGTTTGTGCCTTAGTTTTCAGTTTTTATAATAATCACAAAGATTTACTCATACTGATAGATTTACCTTCCCTTCTGTTCTTAGGGACTCCTTAGGGACTCATATTTAAGTAGGATACTCATATGTACTAATTAGTATTCTCAGATGATATTGATACATCTCTACCTCTGTTTTTACGTAATATATCATCAATTAATTTCAGTAAAAAATATCTTCTCTTATTTATCCTAGATGCATCTTTTTTTCTCATTTTGCCTTCAAACATACTGCTTCCAAGTACAGAATTTTTCTCAAAGAATTAATTGTCCATGTTATGTTTGCTTAATCATTGCACTGATGTCAATAATGTATATTTCTATTACTTTACAAAGTTTATATTATGTTAGTATCCTGAAGTACGTTTTAGCAAAAAAAAAAAAAAAAAAAAAAAAAAGAAGAGAGAGAGAGAGAATTTTAATTAACACAAAGTGAAGAACTAATTTTTGTTGAGAAAACTACAATTTGGCAGATACTTTAGGCATATTTACTCATCTAATCTCCTATCGGTCCTGTTAAAGTGGTTGTTAGCATCTTCATTTGCAAATGAGGAAACAAGAGTTCAGACAGGGCTCGGCACCTGTGGCTCAAGTGGCTAAGGTGCCAGCCACATACACCCAAGGTGGCGGGTTTGAATCCAGCCCGGACCCGCCAAACAACAATAATGGCTGCAACCAAAAAATAGCCAGGCGTTGTGGTGGGCGCCTGTGGTCCCAGCTATTTGGGAGGCTGAGGCGGGAGACTCGCTTGAGCCCAGGAGTTGGAGGTTGCTGTGAGCTGTGATGCCATGGCATTCTACCCAGGGGGATAGCTTGAGGCTCCTGTCTCCAAAAAAAAAAAAAAAAAAGTTAGAGTTCAGACAGATTGGAAAATTGTGCTAAAGTCAAGAGTTCATTCCAAATCTGACTCCAAAGCTTGGGCCTGCTTCTTCATGACCACCCCACCCCTCCCACCCACATCAGAATCCTCACTCTACTACATCATCCTTATACTGGCTGATATTAACATGGCAGTGTGCATGGGACTGTTAAAAGCTGATGGAATTGGAGGGAAATGACCAGGCACCTGTCGCTCAGTGGTTAGGGCTCCGGGGCTGGTGGGTTTGAACCCAGCCTGGGCCTGCAGAAAAAAAAAAAAAATAGCCAGGCATTGTGGTTGTCTCCTGTAGTGTCAGCTACTAGGGAGTCTAAGGCAAGAGAAATGCTTGAGCCCAAGACTTTGAGGTTGCTGTAAGCTATGACGCTACAGCACTCTAACGAGGGCAATAAAGAAAAAAAAAGAAACTGGAGGGAAAAAACTTTGCAGGTGATGAAAATAGGAGCTCCACCCTACCTAGGAAATTTCCCCACATTTGTGATGGAATGGTCTGTATAAACTTCAAAACACCAGTATAATTTGAGAGCTCAAATGTATGATTTCCAAGACCTGAACACATTTATTGGCTATTTGTGCCTTTTCACACAGGATTTATGAAGCTGTTGATTCAGAAGGTAGCTCACAACATCCTCAGTTTCTTTTTTTTTTTTTGAGACAGAGCCTCAAGCTGTCCCCCTGGGTAGAGTGCCGTGGCATTACAGCTCACAGCAACCTCCAACTCCTGGGCTCAAGCGAGTCTCCTGCCTCCGCCTCCCAAGTAGCTGGGACCACAGGCGCCCGCCACAACGCCCGGCTATTTTTTTGGTTGCAGCCATCATTGTTGTTTGGCGGGTCCGGGCTGGGGATTCGAACCCGCCACCTTAGGTGTACGTGGCTGGCGCCTTAGCCGGTTGAGCTATAGGCGCCGAGCCAACATCCTCAGTTTCGATTCAGAAACGTCACGGGAAGAAAGCTCCTACAATTTGCCCTCAGCTGGTATGCTGTTGAAAAAGTGTTGCTTACACTAAAACGTGATAGACTTCCCATTGCTGGTTAATCTTCCAAAATGCCGCTACCTTTCCTCAAGGAAAAGGAGGTGGAGAGGAAAGAATAAGAGAAGCAGCAGCTCTGAATGCTGTTCTTGCTTTTATCTATTTTTAAATGATTGCTAGGTGTCTGTAACTGACACCCTTAATCGGTGATTTTAAAGTTTAGATGGGTTCATTAAAACATCATGTGACAGTGGTGGCATTTTATTGATGGATTTTTTTGGAGGGGGCTGTTTTTCTGCCTTAATTTTTTTTAGAAAAAACTATTTAAGGATTCAATGTTTACATAAACTGTTTTGAAATATGCCTAATAGCTTTTCAGCAACTTGCATTACCTGTTGTCAGACAAGATACTGCTGTATCCACCCACAAAGGGGAAGTTTTCAAACATGCATGTAGTCCAAGGTAAAAAGGATAACTTTTAACTAAAATACTCAATACTTTTCTCAGGCAAAACTGTTGGGGGGCCTGAGTTGCCTAGAAAATTGCCTCAGTTTTTTATGCTACTTTGCAGAGCCTTTACAAATCACTCCTTTGAGTATGTTTAGTTAAGATAGACATAATGTGACATAAACTATTTTAATTATTACCAAGTCAAAATAAGCAAGCATTTACAAATAAGAATAATTTGCAAAAGGCATCAGAATGGACTTAAACTGCAATTCATGCGAATTCGGCTCCTTTAAAACCCCAGATTCCCAAATATCCCAGAGAGCCCCCATTTGTTTCATTTTGTTCTGTTTCATAAGGAAACAATATGCTTTGCTCTTTGTTGCAGAAAATGTAAACAACTATACGATTAAGGCACAGCTATTCCTTAGGTACAAACCAAAGTCTATATACTTACTTTTCAATACTCTTTGTCCAAGAGATGGTAAAGGAGGTCAGGCTTGGCTGTGGGCTCCCCAGGCTGTGTGTGAGGCATTGGCTTGGGTGTCCCTGTCCCTGGCACAGGGATTCAAAGGAGATACAGGGCTCAGGGTCTTTTCCTCCACGATCAGGTCAAAGCACAGCCAGAGCTGTGTCCAGTTTTAGTTCCTATCTTCCTAAGAGGGAAAGTTCTGTGCCCAGGGAAGTTCTGGAAGAAGAGCATTTTCCCCCTGCCCTTGAATGAACGAGGTCATCGCTGAAGCTGGAGAATGTACTCCAGCATCACTGTGATGAAACTTGAGGGCTGTTGTGCAGTAGGTGTGACACTTGTTGACGCCGCCGGGGAGGCCCTGGCAAAGGGATCCGGCTTGCTGATGAAACCCAGACGCCCTGTCACTGACCGCTGCCTGCAGAGCCACGCAGGGCATCAGGTTTAGTTCCTCACCCCTTAGAAAAGTAGAGACTCGCTGTCTGCTAAAGTCATTAAGGCTGCAGCCACACAACTGGGAAAGGGAGTCAGGCGTTTGAAATACACAGAGGAAACCCAAGGGAGGGTGGCAGGGAGGTGAAAATAGGAGTCATATGTTGTTCATTTACAACTGGTATTACAGTGGTCCTCTCACGTTCTCTGAGAGAGGCAGAAACCACAGAAGCAAGGCAGGATCCTCCCCCTCCCCCTGCACACACCCTCACGCACGCACACACACCCTCTTCCTATTTTGACTACAACAGTAAGAAAGAAGACAGTGAACAAAGATGAAATGAAATACCTTGATCAGGCCTTATTCCTTCACATTTTCTTTTGGCAAAATAGACTTGTATAACGTGGGCATTTCTCTTACTGAATTTTGTCCGAGTCCAAAAAAGAACAGAGAAAAATCCCTTAGCATCGTTCTATAACTGCTTTGCCTCGCCAGAAAAGTATTTTAATGTGCAACACCTGGAAACTGACAGCTTAGAAAAAAACCTCTTGTGAGACCCAGGGAGGCAGCTAAAATTAGCAGCTCCAAGTGGGTGACTTTGAGAAGGACATAGCTGTAAACATTCACTCTGCGACGAGCACCACAACCCTCAAAAGCAAGTTGTTTTTACACAGTGCAGGATGTGCACCGCTCTACCTGGATGGAATGAAATTTTTCCCAAGACAAAAAAACATCATCTGCAGTGATTAAATATTAAGGAATACACAGTTGATGGGCTCTGCTTTTTCAGTTTTATCTTCCTATGAGGAAAAAGAGATGAAAAGCAGAGAGATTCTAATAACTATCTCTTTAGAAACACATTTATAAAATGCAACAGGATGCAGAAATCACCAAGTCTCTGTAGCTGTAGGTATTAGTTGGCTTTAGGTGACACTGGGGTTGTCACAGCATAAGGTCTTTTCCACGTAAGAGGAGATAACAGCGAGGAGGAAGGTGTGACGCTGAAGAATACAGGCTGTCCCACATGGCAGAAGGAAAAGCCAGTAGATAAGTATGATGTGGTTATATAAGAAAAGTTGTCTGGGCTCAGCGCCTATAGCTCAACCGGCTAAGGCGCCAGCCACGTACACCTAAGGTGGTGGGTTCGAATCCCCAGCCCGGACCCGCC
>NW_003852422.1:16407891-16440001 GCF_000181295.1 Otolemur garnettii | reverse complement strand
GTAGAGTGCCATGGCATCACGCTCACAGCAACCTCCAACTCCTGGGCTCAAGCGAGTCTCCTGCCTCAGCCTTCCAAGTAGCTGGGACTACAGGCACCCGCCACAACGCCTGGCCATTTTTTGGTTGCAGCCATCATTGTTGTTTGGTGGGCCCAGGCTGGGGATTTGAACCACCGCCACCTTAGGTGTATGTGGCTGGCGCCTTAGCCGCTTGAGCCACAGGCGACGAGCTGAGCAAGCAATATTGAATTCATTTCAAAATCAGCTGCTTTGATTCAGCAAGCCATTACAGTTAAAAACAAGAATATCAGAAGAATTTTGGATGGTATCTATGCCTGTGAAAAAGGAGCAGTTCAGCAGGTTGGTGAATAAGATCTAAGAGTTGTCTAGCTACAGAAACAAGATGTCAGATGATTCCTGTGGTATTTTCATGATGCAATAAAAAAAATTAGAAAAATACATGAGTTTGTGATTAAAAGTAAAGATTTAAAAATGATTGGCATCATTCCAAGTAGCGCAGTATAGAATATAAAAAAAAACACTTAGGTCGGGCACAGTGGCTCATGTCTGTAATCCTAGCACTCTGGGAGGCCAAGGCATGTGGATTGCCTGAGCTTAGGAGTTCAGGATCAGCCTGAGCAAAAGCAAGACCTCCCCCCACACATCCTGTCTCTACCAAAAATAGAAAAACTAGCAGGGCTTTGTGGTGGGTGCCTTATAGTCCCAGCTGAGGCAAGAAGATCACTTGAGCCCAAGAGTTTGAGGTTGCAGTGAGCTGTGATTGACCCTGCAGCACTCTAGTCAAGATGACAGAAGGAGATGCTCTCAAAGTAAGGAAGGGAGGAATAGAAGAAGGAAGGAAGGAAGGAAGGAAGAGGGAAGGGAAGGAGGGAGGGAAAGAGGAAGGAAGAAAGGAAGGAAGGAAAGAAAGAAAAGAAAAGAAAATACATTTAATCTCTATTTTTTCTGAAGGTATAAAAGAAGGCGGGGAGACTTCATTTGGGCAGGGTGCGGTTGCTCACGCCTGTAATCCTAGCACACTAGGAGGCAGAGGGGGGTAGATGGCCTGAACTCAGGAGTTTGAGACCAGCCTGGGCAAGAGTAAGACCCTGTCAATACTCAAAATAGAAAAACTAGCTGGGGGTAGTGGCACACACCTATAATCCCAACTACTTGGGAGGCTGAAGCAAGAGGTTTGCTCAAGCCCAAGAGTTTGAGGTTGCTGTGAGCTACGATTCCACAGCACTCTACCCAGGGAGACAGAGTCTCTCCCTTCATTTGTAGGGAGCTTTTCCTTTTAAGGATTGGAGCTGGAAATATATTTTGTATCAGATGGTTTTTAATTCTCTCTCTGAGGGCCTTTTGGGCTTTCTGAAATATCCTATTGTTCTCCTGGCTTCACGAATGAATGGGTGCCACTCAGTTCACCAACTAGTCAGTGGGGACTGGGATCTAGTCAGTTTCTAACTCATCTGAACACGAAGAGCAAATTCATCAGGTTCTTACGCTGCTGGTTGAGCCCACAATGTGGGCTTAGGTTGGTACGTGAGTGGCTTATCTGCTCTTTTAGTTCTTCCTGGCACAGACGGTCCTTGAGCGTTAGTGGTGAGGGTGACAGCAAGCCCTTCCCAGCGAAGCACATTCTTGCCTGAGGCTTAGTACCAATCACATGTCAGATCAGAGGTTCTGCCAGGGTCCTTGAGCCAGGCTGGAACGGAGCAGGTCTCTCCTGCTGTAAAGAGCTGTCTACATCCAGGGAGAGTCCCCCAGCACGGAGAGCATCACTCACGTTCCCTGTCTCTCTGTGTCCCTGCCCAGGGCCCAGGGCTTCTCCTTGGTGGATGTGATCTGAGTCGTGCGTTTGCAACCTTCTCTCAGCTCACCTATTGAGAAAACCTGCCAGAGACTCCGGTAAGTTGACTGCACAGGCATTTTTTTTTCTCCCTCAAGTACAATGGCAAAAGAAGTTTTCATGTAAGTGAGACTGTTCTCTCATGGTTTTTTCATCTCAGGGAACATATTTTTGGGGGGTAAAATTCCTCATGAGAAGATGGAATTTAAAAATATTTGCATATGGAAGATATGTAAGCATACTTTCTGAAAGAAGCATCACAATCTGTTTTCTTAAGTGAATAGGCAAGTTTGGCAAGAAAAATCTTTTAGGATATAAACTAACAAATATGCTATAAAACCATATTTCCTTCTATAGTGGCATATATGCACATTATTGAAATAATAAATAAATAAATAAAAATAGGCCAGGCCTGGTGGCTCTAGCACCTGTAACCCTAGCACTCTGGGAAGGCGAGGTAAGATCATTTCAGGTTGAGTGTTAAAGAGACCAGCTTCAATAAGAAAGACATAAGACTGCAAAAAACAGTAAAATAAAAATGTAGCCAGATGTGGTGGCACCTGCCTGTAGCCCTAGCCCTGATACTTGAGCCCAGGAGTTGGTTTCTGTGAGCTATGATCACTGATCATGTCACTACACTTTAGCCTCAGTAAGACCCTGCCTCAAAAATAAATAAATAAAATAGAAATAAAAATATTTTCAAATAACAATAAAAATTACAATTTTATCAGAATTGATATATCTGAAAGGGACTTTTTCAAACATACGAATGTTATTTAGATCTTGGGATTAGTTTCCCCCGGAGTAGCAAAATCATAAATGGTAGGTGGGTTCACAGACACAGAAATATTTAATCCATTATGTTTCCAAAGCACACCTAAAAATTAAAATATCAAAACCAAGTTAAATTTCAATGTAATTAAAAATAAAAGTAAATACCCAAACAAGGTCTGGCACAGTGGCTAACTCCCGTAATCCTAGCACTCTGGGAGGCCAAGGCAGGAGGATCCCTTGAACTCAGGAGTTTGAGACCAGCCTGAGCAAGAGTAAGATCCTATCCCTACTAAAAATAGAAAAATCAGCTAAGTGTGGTGGCCAGCATCTACAGTCCCCAGGAGCTTGAGGTTACAGTGAGCTGTGATAATGCCACTGTACTCTAACCCAGAAGATAGAGAAAATCCTGTTTCCAAAAAAAAAAAAGAGAGAGAGAGAAAGCAAGAGAGACAGAAAAAAAGAGAAAAAACAATAAAAAGTACCTAAATTTTCAAGATAAAATTCTGTCATGGTTCATTCCAGTGCTTCAGTTTCATTTTTAAAACAGCAAAAATAAAGCATTGCAACTCTCAGAATAAGAGCAAAATTCCAATTTTTATAAATTTGTATGTTGAGCTCTAGGCTACATTTGACAAACACTAAATCAAATTAGTAAGTTGAACAGTGTATGGAAATTTAAACTTGTTTAAAATATTTGCATATATTATCTATACTAACTTAAGCTTTACTTGTTAAGGCTTTTCTTATTATAAGAGCAATATATACTTACTACTGAAATTTTTTAATATTTTCATTTTTCAAATTTCAAATCTCTCATCGCCCAGAGATAGTCACTATTAGCATTTGGGTACATTTCCTTTTACTTTTTTTTTTTCTTTTAAAGAGACAGGCTCTCACTCTGTCATTCAGGCTGCAGTGCAGTGTACAGTGCAATCCTAGTTCATTATGACCTTGAACTCATGGGCTCAAGCAGTCCTCCTGCCTCAGCCTCAGTAGCTGGGACTGTATGTGTGTTGACCATGCCTGGCTGATTTTTTTTTTAAGAGGTGGGGTCTTGCTCTGTTGCCCAGGCTGGTCTTGAACTCCTGACTTCAAGTGATCTTCCTGCCTTGCCCTCCCAAACCACTGGGATTACAGGTATGAGCTATAGTTTGTGGAACCTTCTACAGTTTTTATTTTCCCTTTGTGCATGCTTATATACATATATATGGACACAATTTGGATCATTACAGATGCTTTCAACTTACAATAGGACTATGTCCCAATAAACCCATGGTAAGTAGAAAATGCATTTAATACACCTGACCTACAGTACATCATAGTTTAGCCTAACCTACTTTAAATGTCTTCAGAATACTTACATTAACCTACCGTTAGACAAAAATCTTGTAACACAAAGCCTATTTTACAGTCCGCCATACAGACACACATACACACACGCAAAGAACATGAAAGGACCCTCAACATCATTAATCATTTGGAAAATACAAATTAAAACACAATGAACAAAACAATAATTTTTAAAAGTTTTTTATTTTTTAACTTTAAAAATTTTTTTTAAGTTTCTTAAATTTAAAAGAACACAAGAACCCCGGCATGTTCACTAAAATGACTATAAGAAAGACAGACAATCCCAAGTACAATGAAGATGTGAAGAAACTGGAACCCTCAGACATTGCTGTTGGGAATATAAAACAGCACAACTGCTTTTGGAAAACGATTTAGTCATTTCTTAAAACATTAAACCAAACTTTACCATATGACCTGGCAATCCCACTCCTAGGAATTTCCCCATGAGAAGTGAAAACCCAAACCCAAACAAAAACCTGTATGCCAAAAACCTGGAAACAAACAAACAAACAAAAACAAAACAAAAACCTGGAAACAATCCAAATGTCTGTCAACCCAGGAATGGATAAAGCAAGTTGTGGTTCTTACAGCAAAGCACAGCCGATGCATGCTACAGCTTGGATGAGCCTCCAGAACATGGCGTGAACTCAAAAGGCCCTGCTCTTCTGTAAGGAGCATGCGGGCCTTGTAATCAAGCATTCATACTGCCTCATTTCCTCATCTGTTCTAGCAGTTGTCAGCCATGCTCTCACCTCTGTCCATTAGCAATGTGCTGGATCAGAACTTAATGACATCGATTGGTGACGGCATATAACATTAGCACTTCAGAAACTTTTCACAAAGGATAGACTGTATCCGGACATTAAGCTAGCATTTTGGGGGTAGGGGGAGGCTCATTCCAGGACCATAACATCTTGAACCCTGGGTAGAATTATTGCCACTGAACCCTGCTCCTCCCTACAGGTACTCCACGCAGGCCCATCTCCTCGGTTGTGGCAGACACTCTGTGGTCCACCCTCTGCCCTTGTCTGGCCACCTCCTCATAGCCTGTCATCAGGGCACCTCCTGGCAGCTCTTTATCCAGCACTCCCGCACCTCCCTTCCCTGAACTTATACATCACTCATTTGTTTTTATACTTTAATTTTTTTTTATTTCTAAAATCAGTGGTAGTGATGGTAGGAGTTTTTCAGAGAATTTTGAGTAGGAAGACCACACATGGCTGAGCTCATCTGCCCCTGGAAATCCACTGTGACTGTGGGGGGAAACTGAGGCAGCCTCAACCAATTATACTTTGGTGGCCTCCTCTGACTACTTAATGACATTGCAGGGCTATGTGCAATTATATTCGTAACATCCTAGAGAGATTGAGACCCATCTTTTCATTTCTTTGGGGTTCCTGCGAGGTTAGCATAATACTATGCCTGTTATAGATGCTCAGGTGGATAATCCTTATCTAGATGCTTCTGTCTAGCACTAGCCAAGATACGTACTGGATTTTCAGTCTTAAGAAAGCAAAGGAAACATCTTTTTTGGAAAAACAAGAACAATTTCAAGGGCCCTTCATGGTTATCTCAACCACCTTCCTCATTTGATCTACCTTACAAATTCAGACATACTCAAAGACCTGGTGTGGGTGAGGCCTGGCGAATAATTCTGCTACATTCTGAAGCCCACACCTTTAAAATAGAGTAATTCCCAGTGATGGGAGGATTATGTATATAGCTGGTGAAATCATCACTTGTGCCACGATGCGTTATTGCTCATAGTTTGGCTAGACCCTTCACTGGAAAAAAAAGTCTCACACCCCCTACATGTTATGGATTTCCCCATTTTAACTTTTCCCCATATAGTAAGGGTGAAATACAACTAACAAAATAGCTTTCCATTTTAATCGTTAACATAGCAACTTATTCCTTTACTCCACCGAAGATTTGAAACCAAATATCAGTATCAACTTAATTTAACTGTTACCTCTCTCCAACCAGTCTGTAAGCCTTATGAGCTGTGTTTGCTCACCCTTCTGTCCCCAGCAATTACTACAGTGCCTGGCTCATACTAGCCCTAACCACAGTCCTTGAAAGAATGAATGGATGGATGGCACAGATTATGGTAGATTGTAAAGTAGATCATAGTGTTCTGACACGCCTCAGCAGGCGCCAGCCCCAGGGAAGACTGAATTTTTGAAGTGTTATTTCCTAAAGCCTTTTCTTTCAATTCCATTTCTCCCCATTTTAGTATTTTCTCTGCCCTAACCAGTCCATGTTGTGAGATTTTTTTTTTGCCCTGTGATTTTCACATCAATATAAAGGTAGTGATGAAAACAAAACATAGACTTGCAGGAGATTTTCATCTCATTTTAACTGAAGTTTATTTGACCTTTAAAGCTTTGAACTTTACTATGCATCAGAATCACCTGAAGGTCTGGTTCGTATGTAGATTTTGGGGGCCCAGAGATTCTCATGCAGTGGTTCTGAATTCAGGGTCAGAAATCTACATTTTTAACAAGCTCCCCAAGTGCAAGAGGCCAGTGAATCACTATTTTAAGACCTTTATAGACAATCAAACACTTTTCACCAGATTATATAATCATTTTCTGCAGTCTGGGTTAGAGTAAAAGTCTGTGAAAAATCCATACTCCCTATAGTGTTAGGAATTTAATGCCTTAACTTTGGAGGACATTGACATTTTTAAGAGAATCCTCAAAGAAAGCAAATATTTACCTCAAAGCAATTAAGCTCAAAGGGTAGATTTCACCAACATGGGTGAAAGTTGGCGTGTTGGGGGTGGGGCAGGAAGAAGACACACCCTCTGCAATGTGCAAATTACTCTAGTTAAATAAAGGAGGCACTCGTTACCTGATTAGGGGAATCTAGCATTCCTTAGGTATTTATACAATGCTATTTCAAATGTAGGCTTAATAATCTATTATCATGGTTTAGGCTAGTGGTGAGAGTAAGTTATTTTGTTGACCTTTTTATTTTTTGAGACAGAGTCTTACTTTATTGCCCTCGATAGAGTGCTGTGGCATCACAGCTCACAGCAACCTCCAACTCCTGGGGTTAGGCAGTTCTCTTGCCTCAGCCTCCTGAGTATCTGGGACTATAGGCGCCCACCACAAGGCCCCATTATTTTTTTGTTATAGTTTGGCCCGGGCTGGATTCGAACTCACCACCCTTGTTATATGGGGCTGGTGCCCTACCCACTGAGCCCTATTTTGTTAACTTTTGACTCACTTTTATTAGCATATCTGCCCCTAGATGTGTGACCCTGGGTGTGTTTTATCTCCCAAAGTCTCCTTTGGTAGATGAGAGCAATTATAACTCAGTCCTAGGGTTTGTGTGAAGATTAAGTGAGTTACTTATGCAATATTCCTAACACAGTACTTGCTGTGCAGTATATGCCCAGTAATTGTTAGTAATTGGTACTGTGATGGCCTCTGCACACATAGACTGGCAGAAAACAAAATTTCTGCCCTCAAGGGAGGTGTGCTCAGGTAGCCAAGGAAGATAGAAGAGAGACCCTTCAGAGAAAAAGGAGAGGGATTGGGGCAAAAGATGCTTCACAGACGTGACATCGGAGGAGTTTTGAAGGATTAGGAAGAGAATGCAGAATCTGGGGAAGAATATTTGGGTTAAAGCAACAGCTTGTGCAAAGTAATAAACCAAAGCTTAGCTTATTTAAGGGAACTGCAAAAACATTTTACTATGGATGGACTATAAGTAGCAGGAAGTAGGCAGAAATGGTCTCTTGGTCCTACCACCTATGCAGTAACACATGGCCTCTTTGTTTACAAAGGGTCCTGTGCTTTTTATATGTTTGGTTGTCACCATCTTGAAATTCTTAATTTTTGAACAAGAGGGCCTGCATTTTCACTGGGCAGGGAGCCCTGCAAATTATGGAGCTGGCCCTGGAAGCAAGTGTGATATGTGCTTCACCAGAAAATGTGTGTCGGGGGGAATTATAGGAAGTTTACAGAGTGGAAAATACAGGTATTTTTAGGAGAGGAATTCACGTAAAGATTAGTGTTTGTCCCAGGAGAAATCTTGAGGATCTCTTCATCCCACCTTAGAACTCAGCAAACGATAGTTTTTGCCATAGTTAGGTGTTTTGAAGCATCCATCTGAAAGTATGTGAACTTTATCACACATTGACTGAAGGTGGGGGATTTCTTTTAATTTAACTAAGAAAGCGTCTGATGTTTTATTCTTCCGGTGATGATTCCTCTCTGAAAGTCTTTTGTGTACCTTCACCTGTGAGAAATGATGACTGCTTCTAAAATGTTGCCCTGTATCTGAGTCCTTCAGAATTGTCACAAAACTTTCTCAAAGTGGAATTGCTAGGTAAACAGTAAAGGTGTTTTCCATTTTGATAATATTAAGTTGTCCTTTAAAGAGTTATAACAATTTACTTTCTTCCTAGTAATATGAGATGCCAGATTTAAAACTCCTTTGCCAACAAAATGTAGTATCAGAATTTTTTATTTGCAAATTAGTAACTATTTCATTATGTAATTATATTTCTGTTATGAAAAAGGTCAGTTATTTTTTCATATATGTATTCAAAAGCTATTTGAATGACTTGTGTGTGAACTGTTCACATTTTTCATTCACCTTCTTGCCAGTCTTTTTTATTTACTTAGAAGAGTACTTTTTATATTAAAGATAGCATTCCTTGTCCTTAGGATACTTGTTAGTTTTTTATTTACAATTTTCCATGGAGAAAATCTTAATTTATATGTGGGCAAATTTACCAATCATTTATTTGAAAGTTCTGAGATTTTTCATTTTCAAAAAACCCTTCCTACTTGGACTACAAAGACATTCACCTGAATTCTCTTTTTGTATTTTTATAGTTTCATTTCTTTAAAATAGCATTTAAATTTTTGATTCATTTGGAATTTGTTTTGGTATGATGCCTGAGTTAAGGAAACAACTTTTTTTTCCAATTGTCTCAACACTAAATTCAAAATGCAATTTCCCCACTGATTCTCAATGCCACCTTCATTAAAATTTGAGTTCTTGTCTATTTTGGGTCTCATTTATGGTTCTATATTCTGTCCCATTGATTTGCTATCCATGCACTGATAGGAAGCCATTTTATTACTCCTGCCTTTTATAAACTATTTTGATATTGGATGAGCTGGTGTCTTCTAATTACCCTTGTTTTTTCAAAAACTTCCTGATTGTTACCTGTTTACTTTTCCATATGAACTTTGTAGTCATACATTTTAAAATTATAATCATAGAGACCTTGATTTGGAGGAGGATTAATCAATTTGTTTGGTTCCCTGTCCCCACAAAATCATGCTGATGACATGATCTAATATGAATTTCAAAGAGGTCATCCTGGCTATAGTGTAAAGTACATTTGGGAAGATGAGCAAGACATGCTGTTGTAGAGGTTCATGAGAGAGGTGAGCGTAGAGTAACTTGGTCCAGGACTGAAGCAGTCTAGATAGAAAGAAAACAAGATCAAGTGATATGTAGGAATAAAAATTGGTAGGACTTGATGATGAATGTGACTTGGCAGTTTGGAAGGAGGTAGATGTTATTCTAGTCTTGCCTAGAAAAAACCCTAGGCTATAGTCCAGTTCTAGAAAGGCCCCAGTCTGTATCAGTCCACGAATGCAGGGTTAGAGTTAGAGTTGCCCTAAAATTCAGGGACCTCATGAGTAAACATAGGAGCTCTTCTGCACAGAGACAGCATGGGTCCAGACAAGACACCCTACACTGAGTTCCCTCCCCAACCATGCCCTGTGTTGGGAGTACCAAACCAGCTTTTCAGGCATTTGACAAACCAAGGGGATATACTCATGACCCCACCCCACATGGTTCTAAATGGCAGTAGTGTATTCTGAGACATTTTGTCACATCACATTGGAGCCTAGAGAGCCAACTCGTGGTTGGTAAAGAAAAAAATCCGATACTTCAAATGTTTTCCTTTCTCTAGTTCCTCAAAAAGTCAAGCAGAATTACCATAAGATTCAACAATTCCCCTGCTAGGAATGGACCCAAAGGAATTGAAAGCAGGGACTCCCGCAGAGCCTTGAACACCAGGGTTCACTGCAGCATCAATAACCAAAAGGCGAAAACAACCCAGAAGTCCATCAAAAGATAAAGAAAACAGATAAACAAAATGTGATACACACACACACACACACACACACACGTGTGAGAGCTGTGTGGAAAGGATCCAACCGTGTGTGTACCGTGTATGTTTCTGTTTTTCCTATTACATGGCTGGATACTTTAGGACACCCTGGAATATTATTCAGCCTTAAAATGCAATGACATTCAGATACATGCTAGAAAACGTTATGTTTAAACATAACTAGAAAATGTTATATTTAGAGAAATAAGCTAGACATAAAAAAGGACAAATATTATATATGAGGTACCTAAAACAGTCAAATTCACAAAGACAGAAAAAGAATGGTGGTTGCCAGAGGCTGAGGGGAGAAAGAATGGGGAGTTACTGTTTATGGGGGCAGCGTTTCTGCTTGGAATGATGACCATGTTCTGGGGACGCATAGTGGTGATGCTTGCACAATGGTAAATTTTATGTTCATTTTACTACAATAAAAATACATCTATTTTTATGAAGTTTTCTTAGGAAAGAACAGATCTGGATAGAAGCTACCTCCTTCACAACACTGGGACAAATGATGATCATGTGACTATGTTTATAAATCATCTTAGCTGTCTGAGACCGAGGTCTCACGGAGTAAGCAATACACTCTTGCACCCAAAATGATGCAAAATATTTTAGGAAACAAACCGTAGAGCCTGCATCTCCGGAAATCCCCTCCCAAGTGGCTAACCACAACGGGTGGAAACATAACAGGGTGAAAACAAAAGTTTACAGTCAAAGTTTAGAGTCCACATTCTTTCCTTCTGTGTTGGATAAATGCAGGACAAAAGTACATTCAGGAATGATAGGATGGGAGCATTTAAGCCTTCTTTGCTTTAGTCTTCGCTCTATATTCTAGGGATAGTCTTATTCCCAAATGTCTTTTGAAGCAAATAGGTTGGAAGCATTCCGTTAAATAGAAGCTATTTAAAACTCAATTGTCAAACCACCTGAATATTGAGTCACCAGAATTAGGCAGCATCCATTGAAGAACCCGGATGACAGACAGGGATAAAAGTGAGTTGCAGTCAGTCAATCTGGTGTTGCCAATAAACACTGAGCCACGAGGCTGTCGTGACGTCAATACAGTGGGGGGAAAATTGATGTTCCAGAGGGAACTCTTAGTGGCATCTGTCATGAACGGCTGAACCATCTAAATGCATGAACAAACCACAGAGTGAACAGTAACCTAGTATCCAAAAAAACAAAAACAACTGATGAACACTATGCAAATTAGTGAACGTAAAGTATTCACATTGATAAAATTCTCTGGCCGCATCCCACACAAAAAGGAAATTTTTTGAAACACAATCATCACATGAGTAAAGAATGTGCAAAGGTTTCAGCCTTGGCTTTATGACAGGAAATGGGGGGTAGGAATGAAGGGAAAGGTAATAGTCCTTCCAAGAGTCGTTGTTCCACAGAATGAAAATGTACGAGCTTTAAAGTTTAAAAGTTTGCAGGTATCAATGAGCTTGGGAAAATGCAAAGTTAAGGAAGATAAATGTAACAGGATGTTAAAATGAAAATTTCAACTTGAGGCCCCTGAACTAAACACTACATTCTAAAGAGGTAGAAGAACACTTAAATGTAGGGTATAAAAAGCAGGTGGCAGAAAGGTGGTTATTAGATTTGGAAACCCTTCCTCAAAGGAATAAAATGGTTCATGAATGGAAATAAGAAAAAGATTTTTGAGAGAACTGAAAGATGTCCAGAGCCTCCTGACGCCTTGGATAGGTGGGTAGGTGGTGGGTATACACAGCTTATCCCCTCAGCTCAAGTTTAGGAAAAAGGATAACTCAGGATATGTGGTTGGAGATACTCAGGAAAAATACAGGTTAACTCACATAACTTAATATTTTTCTCCTGTAGATTGGGGACATCCTGCACACATGTTCAACTCCTGCCAGGAAATTGTTAAGGCAGGTGGTGAGAAGGGGTGTTTGTATGGTCTGGACCCCGGGCTCTGTTGAGATAAGCAATGAGTGAAATGGGGGTGGGGAGAGGAAAATCTCTCTCTACTAACTCAGGTCAAAGGTCAGGGGCCTAGGACACAACAGAGAGATTAACAGGAGAAAAGACAAGGTCTGTACAGAATTTGTGTGAGCACTCAGGAATGAGGAATTGCGGAATCGCCAGGGGAAAAGGTTTATACACCAACTTCAAACAAAGGAGGAAGAAGAGCTTACAATGGGAAAGTATGGAAGGTTCCATTGGGTGTTTTGATGCTAACGGGAAACTGCATTCAAACTTGCTTGCGGTAAGGGTCGGTCTCCTCCCTCTGAGGATGGGTGATGGTAGCTGTATTTTCCAGAGGCTCTGCCGGAGATTCTTATTTTTCTATGGTCTCTGATTGTTCCAATGTTTTCATTACAAAGTGTTAATAATTTTCACACCATATTAGTGGGCCATTAATCCCTCTGAGGGCCTGATGCAAGATGGACCCAACACAAGAGAACCTAGGTCTTTTCTAAGGAGTTTACCTGGAAGGGCATAGCAAGCTCAGTAGAGTGCAGCCATATAGGTAACATGATGTTCCTAAGGGCTGATGAAGGAGGAAATGGCTATTGAGAGTTAGAGCTGAACTTGCCCTGGCCAGGGAAATTAGAGATGAGAGATCTCCAGTGATGAGGGTCAGCATCTTTGAAGAAGAGCCTATGAATGTGGCCACTGGAGAGGTAGCCCTAAATATTTTCCAGGTTCCAGAAATTCACCTGTTAGCTTGATGGTAGCAGTTGGGTAAGACTTCCTGTTCCCTTCATCTCTTCCCCTCTTTGCAGTTCATGCCTTCTGGGACGGAAACCACCCTTGGCAAACTGCAGGAGAAAAGGTAAAAGCGTTAGGTGGAATAAGACAGAAACAGCCTACCTGACCCCTTCCTCACTGTAGGCTTCTCACCTGGGCTGTGGGTAGGAGGACCAGCCTCCTAGATTTGGTGTTATGATGACTACCCAGGACTGAACATTTTAACTATTAATACTTATCACAGAACTTTTTAATTGCATATGAATGAATAGAAAAGTCCTCAGGGAAGCTTTGGAATGCAAATAAAACCACCATTCTATTCTTGGCTAGAAACCCTACTGGTTGAGAACTAAAAATAAAATCCTAAGCCCTCCAAACAACCGAATAGACCCCCTCTTGGCCAAGGAGATCCCAGAAAAACCTTAAAAACTAAGTTCCTAGCTATGACAGGACCAGAAGTTGGACTTGCCTCATTATACCCCCTCCCATTGTGGTTTAGACTAACCACAGAGGTCTGACCAGCATTAATGTTAAAATAGACATCATAAGGCTGACAGAACAGTCCTGTGGCAATAAGATATCAAATTACAAAGGGGACTTGAGAGCATGCCAGGCAAGGGTTAAGTTACACACCTCTATACTTATAGAACTTAAAGTATGTTCTAACTGCTACAGGGTTTTTCTTTTTCTTTAGCAGCTAAACAAGCACAGGCCTGGAGATAAGCAATGTTAAAACAGGTGCAACTTACCCAGCACAGTGGCTCATGCCTATAATCCTAGCACTCTAGGAGGCCAAGACAAGGTGGATTGCTTGATCTCACAAGTTCAAGACTAGCCTGAGCAAAAAGTGAAATCCCACCTCTACTAAACATAGAAAAAATGAGGCAAGAGGATAGCTTGAGCCCATGAGTTGAAATTTGCTGTGAGCTATGACGCCATAGCACTCTACCCAGAGAGACAGCTTGAGACTCTGCCTCCAAAAAAAAGGGGCAGCTCATTCACTACCAGATGGTGACTAACCGACCTCCCATTTCACAAGCCATAGTTACAGCTTTGACTGGATAGAAGAATGATTTCATCAACCTTCTGCTAATTAAAAAGGCCATTGACAACAGATTGGTGCTGGCTGGTTTACAAGGCTGTCCCTGCTTCACCTTTTGATGGCAGAGGACCTACCTGCAAAACATTTACATGTTAAGCTTCCACTCCAAAGTGAACATGGGTCATATATAACATGCATGTTTATTCAGTAGGCATGAGTTAGGACCCCCTTCAAGAACATTCACAGCTCTTCCCATGATCCGTAGAATGTGTATACTTGGCCATCTGTTCAGCATAATTTCCTCATCTACCCTCCTTCCCTCAAAGTGCCTGCCTTTTGGCTTTTGCCAGAGACTATGCCTCCCAGTTTACCAGGTTGGCCACTTTTCTTACCCTTTGTAAGAAATATAGATCTTCTTTCTAAATGTATAAATTTTTTGAGATAGTCTCCTTCCATTGTCCTTGGTAGAGTGCTGTGGCATCATAGCTCACAGCAACCTCAAACTCCTATGCTCGAGCGATCCTCTTGCCTCAGCCTCCCAAGTAGCTGAGATGACAGTGATACACCACAACACCCAGATAGATTTTTCTATTTTTAGTAGAGACAGAATCTTACTCTTGCTCAGGCTGGTCTCAAACTCATGAGCTCAAGCAATCCACCTGCTTCAGCCTCCCAGAGTAGTAAGATTACAGGCATGAGCCACCACGCCCATCCAATTGTGTGATTTTTTTGTGATTTTTTTAAGACAACACGGTGGTTGCCTCAGATAGTGAGTTATTGTTTAATGGGTATGGTGCTTCAGTTTGGGAAGATGAAATGTCCTGCAGATGGATGGTGTGATGGTTGCATGATGATGTGAGCGTGCTTAATGCCACTGGTCTGTACATATTAGAATGGTAAATTCTGTGTTATATATATTTTGCCACCATAAAAAAAAATAGTATGGGATTATTTTTTATCCACTTGGAAAATAGAGTCAAATTATAATTATTATTTTTAAAAACAAAACAAAATCTTATTGGGTGTTTTGCCAGTTTAAACATCTCCAGAAAGACGTGGAGAAGTTAGACACAGCACCAAGAGTAACAAAATGGCTTGGGCAAAAAAGAGGAATTGGTTGACTCAGCCAACTGAACTATAGGAAGAGTAGGTGTGAGCTTGGCCTCAGAGATGACCACACTGGGAACTGGAACACCACCCACTCTTTCTCCATCTCTCATTTCTGCTTCTCTCAATGCACCAGTCACTCTCTTTCACCACAAACTGGCCTCTTCCGCACAGCCACTGAACAGGTCAGAGTCGCCCTTCACAGATTTGCCGCCTGAGCAAGGCTGAAATCCTCCATCAGATTGAAGGGCAGAAATCCCAGGAATGGCTGAGCTTAGGAAACCTGACTGTCCCTGGCCAAACATACAGTTAAGAATGCATAAGGAGGCTTGGCGCCTGTGGCTCAAGTGGCTAAGGCGCCAGCCACGTACACCCAAGGTGGTGGGTTCGAATCCAGCCTGGGCTGCCAAACAACAATGACGGCTACAACCAAAAAATAGCCGGGCGTTGTGGCAGGTGCCTGTGGTCCCAGCTGCTCGGGAGGCTGAGGCAGGAGACTCGCTTGAGCCCAGGAGTTGGAGGTTGCTGTGAGCTGTGATGCCACAGCACTCTACCCAGGGGGACAGCTGGAGGCTCCTGCCTCAAAACAAAAAAAAAAAGAATGCATAAGGGTAAGAAACTGGGGGGCCAGGGCTACTCTAGACAGACAACACAGTAGCTGCCACTCACTGGGCAGTCTGCCTTTCTCTGGAACTGATCTCAAATAGCACAAAGACCTCAGCAGCACAGCCAGGCCACCTATGCTCCCTTCTGCCCCCGCCTCTTGAGCCTTCTGGATCCCTGAATTTCTCAGCTAACACTAGTGGGGCTGGAGTGACTGGAGAACAATTGAATCCTGCCCTAAATCATAGCCATCCAATTTCTGGAACAACATTGGCCAACACAAGATTCCCATTGTCTCTACTATCTATCTCCAAAGTTCATCCTCCCAACCCCTCACTCCTCTGAATCAGTGTTATTAGTGTTAAAACCCCAGGTCCTGGCCAGGAGTGGTGGCTCATGCCTGTTATCCTAGCACTCTGGGAGGCCACGGTGGGTGGATTGCTTCACCTCAGGAGTTCAAGACCAGCCTGAGCAAGACTGAGACCCTCCGTCTCTAAAAACAGCCAGACATTGTGACAGGTACCTGTAGTCCCAGCTACTTGGGAGGCTGAAGCAAGAGAATTGCTTGAGCTCAAGAGTTTGAAGATGCTGTGAGCTATCTGTGAGCTATGACACCATGGCATTCTACCGAGGGTGACACAGTGAGACTCTGTCTCAAAAAAAAAAAAAAAAATCAAACCCCAGATCCCAATCAGACTGTGCTGTGCTATTTTTTGGAGTGGATTGTGGATTATCAGTTTATCAAGTAAATAGATGTAATCAGTCCTTGTTTCCCCAGGTCCCTGCCCACTGCCTTCATCTCCTCTTAGGCTTGGCTCTCCTTCTGCAGAGGCCCAACCCGGCCTGTTATCCGTGAGGGAACATGACAGAAATACTTACACTTGCAAAGATGGTGTGCTCCACCCTTCAAAGAAAGATAAATTTAGACATAAAACAGGAAGTAATTCTCTATGTGGCTGTGAGTGATCAAAGAGAAGTTATTGCCTCAAAATATTTTGACGCAGAAGTGTGGGAGAGCACCTCTCAAACCTCAGAGTGGATTAGAATCAGCAGGGCTGTGGCTCACACCTATAATCCCAGCACTTTGGGAGGCCAAGGCAGGAGGATTGCTTGAAGCCAGGAGTTCAAGCCTAGCCCAGGCAACACCAGAGAACCCCCATCTCTACAAAAAAATTAGCCAGGTGTGGTGCTACATGCCTATAGTCCCAGCTAATTGGGAGGCTGAGGTAGGAGGATGGAATGAACCCAGGAGTACAAGACTGCAGTGAGCTATGATTGCACCACTGCACTCCAGCCTGGGCAACAGAATGAGACTCTGTCTCTAAAAATAAATAAAATAATGCCCAGATGATCAAAAATTATTTTATAACAAAGACATTTGCACCAGAATATTTATTATAGCCTAATTCATAATAGCCAAGACATGGAAACAGCCCAAGTGCCCATTGACCCATGAATGGATTAACAAATTGTGGTATATGTACACCATGGAATACTATGCAGCCATAAAAAGACAGAGACTTCACATCTTTTATGTTCATCCGGATGGAGCTGGAACATATTCTTCTTAGTAAAGTATCCCAAGAATGGAAAAAGAAGTATCCAATGTACTTGATACTACTGTGAAATCATTATATAACCACCTACACACTCATAAGAGTGGCAAAACATAACTATAGTCCAAAAAGTAGAAGAGGAAAGAGAGGGGTGGGGAGAGGGGATATGGGAGAAGGGAGGTTATTCTGGGGGACCTCACCTAATGTGCATGATGCAATGGTACATTTCAAAACTATTAAGAAAAGAGTATAATTGTGATGGATGTGTTACTTGGTTCAATGTAAACATTTCACATTGTATATCAAAGCAGTACCCTGAACCCCATAATTTCATCAATGTACAAAGTTATGTTTTAATAAAAAATAATTAATTATAAATAAAAAATAAATAAATGAAAATAGATAAAATAAATAGACTCATCCAGAAGACTTGGTAAGCCACATGTTATTTAACCACTGGAGTTTCTGATTCAATCCACTGGGAGGTAGGGCCTGAGAATTTGCATTTCTAAAAATCTCCCCATGATGCTGATGCACTGTTAGTCTAGGACCACCTTCGAGAACCAGTGTGGCTGAGGTTTAGAAAAAGACAGAGAAAACCTCTCCAGGCTCCAAGGCTTCCATCTGACTCTGAAGGTCTCGGGACTAGGTCAGCGAAAGGACTCTTTAGGACTGATACTCCAGGATTAGAGTGCTAAATGGGTGATTAAATATGTACTTGTGTCAAGCTACTCTGATTATTATCATAAATAATCATGGACTTCTTACTTCATTATGATACCATAAAAATTTCCGGGGGGGGAGCTTCAGAGCTCTATACACTGCAGAACCTCATTACATATGACTTGTTAAAGTCACTTAGTGAAAAGCTTGAATTATAGGATATTCTAAATAAATGCCCTTTTACTCATAATTTCTATTTGAGTAATAGAAACGACTACTTGAAATTATGAGCAAAAGGGCATTTATTTAGAGTATTCTATAATTCAAGCTTTTCATGCCTACAAAAACTTTTCAAAGCAAAGCTTTCTCTGATGTTGCCTTGCAGAGCAAATGTTTATTAATTAGTGTGTAAGGAACAGCATGTAACTACTGTGTAAATGCCTTAGGTATGATTGGAACTATTTCGTCAACTAAATACATGCCTTCTTCTACTCTTTCCCCCAATAAATAAATCTTAACTTGCATTTTAATTTAATAATCTTTCCATCCTTCCAAAATAGCTATGTTTATTCTCAACATCTAATTTTAGACATATAACTAATATGTTACAATTTCCACTGTCAGTTATTTAAATATCGCTCCTCTCTCCCACACACATAAATCCTATTTGCATGTCTATAGCCGCTCTGATCATTCTCCACAGCTAGTCTTTGATCTGTGATCGTTGTCACCTTGATCTTGGTCATATGTTCTCCTGCCTCAAGGAATTAATGCCCTTCCACCTCTGCCCAGCTTCGGGGTACAATCAAGGCCCCTACATTTCTCTTAGATCTTATTCAGCCACTTTTCAGTAACTTTTCTTTGGTTTCTTCCTTCTCCAAAGTCCTTTACCACTCAGAACCTCAGAATTGAAAGGGACCCCTTAAAAAGCTTTCAGGCCACACTCCCCATCTCATGCACCAAATGGGTCCACAGGGTACCAGGCTGAGCAATGGCCACACTCTGAACGGACAACCTGGTGATCAGGAGCTTTGACTCCATTCTTGGCACATAACACATTATGAAGAGTCTGCTAACCTCCCTCTACAGGAATCCCAGGAGACAGCACAGGTCACCCTTGGTGGCACAGAGCAGAACATTTAACCACTTTTCTGAGTGTGCATACCTGCAAAGGTTAACATTATCATTCACCTAGAATAATCATGGTTGGCACACTTAAAATAATAATAAATTATACTATTATTATCAGGAAATAATCATGCCTTCATTGGCCAGATGCTTTTAACTCTCTGGTTCACCATTTCTAATTCTAGGTTTCTTTCTGGTCCATCATTAGCCTCTTTCACTAAAGTCTCTAGAAAACTACTGAACTATATTCACCTATAATCCAGAAATCTTTAGTCTAATATCTTGCTTTGTCACTTTTTTGTGTTTATATAAAAAACTAGATCATAGACTCCTCGAAAACATAGGCTCTGTTTTGTATTTTGTGTCCCTTGTCAGCTGTATCTGAACAGTCACCAGGATGTAGAATCTCAAGTCCCCCTGCCAATGTCTGCATGGTTCCCAAGGGATGGATATATATATTATATATATGGTAGAGGGATTTTATGCAGGGGACATTTCAAGAAAATATGCTCTTTTTACCAGTGAGTCACCAGCCCAAATCCCTATAATGGGCTTCTACCCTGATGGAATGAGACAGACTGATGAAGAACCACCACTCCACCTCCAGGCCTGGAGCACAGCTGGCCTCCTCTGCTCTCTCCAAACTCCTGTCTTCTAGGTGTCGCCCTGGTCCCACACTGCCTTTCAGCTGCATGTGTAAATCCCCACCCACCCCTCGTGTGGTGGGCCTGGATCCAGGGGCCTAGGGCCAGAGTATGACTCTCATGAGGGGTACACACAGCAGGAAGGTAATGCAACCCAGTAAGCAGACTGAGCAAGTATCTGCACAGAAGAACAGACGTGCAGATGCCAGGCAAGATAAGAGTGATAGCTACCAGCCAAAGTCAGTGAGGATCAGTTACGGGTGGCGTGTCTACCACCTCAGAGAGCCTTCAAACAGAAACTGGCTCATTTTTCACACACAAGCCCTATGGTCTCAGATCACTTTACTCCCATCAGCCCTAGCTCTGCAGAACCCTAAATGGACAGGTCAGCCCTGAGTCCCTGCTGGGTGGGGAGAGGAATCCAAATGGGACTTGGGATTGGAGGTGAAGAGGGGAGCAGTGCCCATGTTGGGAACTGGTAGGAGCTGGATTCCAGGAGGAAGAACAGGAGCCCTTATCCCTCAAGAGTGAGCCCTTTCTCCTGGGCCTGCTACTGGCCTCCTTTGTTTCTCCTGTGTTTAGCATTCTGACTCCATATATGGCAATACATATATTCAGAGAAAGAGAAAAAACCAAATGGACACAAAGGATTTGGCTCTTTGACTCTCACCAGGGGCTCCATCCCCGCCATGCTCTCAATTTTATCAGTGACATACATTGAGCACTTATTCTCAAAAGGTAGAGTGAAAGACAGCAGACCTGGCCTCTCGTTCTGAACCTGACCCCATATTACAATCAGCTAAAGAGTGAAGACACCATCTCAGTGACCAGGCAGCTCCTCCAAGTCAATTAAATAAGCAGCTTGGGCTTAAAATTCAGACACCCAGTGTATTTTAAAACTCCCCAGATGATTCTACTAACCAGTCAAGGCTGAGCTCAGTGCCCTGAAGATTACACATCCACTGTCACGCTTGGCTGCATGTTGAACTCCTGTGAAGAACTTTAAAAATTATTGTTCAACTGCAACTTGGACTTTACCTAACAAACGCAAACAATGTAATCTAACTGTGTGTGCCCTTATATTAATCTGAAATAAAAACAAGAAAATTATTGTTGCCTGTGCCCTGCCCCAGACCAATTAAATTTAGAGTCTCAGGAGATTGTGGCCCAGTATCAGCATCTTTTAAGGTTCCTCAGAAAACATAGGCTAACAAATAAACAAATAAACATAGGCAACAAACTAAATGTTGTTTAGTTTGCGTGTACTAAACTATACATAACACACAATTTACTTTTTAACTATTTTTAAACATACAAGTCAGTGGCATTAACAGTGTTATGCCACCATCACCACTATCCATACCCTGAAATTTTTATCATTCCTTATGGAAACTTCGTACCCATGAAATGTCCCATTCCCTTCTCCCCGCTAAGCTCTGACACCACCATTCTCCTTTCTATCTCCGTGAATGTGACCACTCAGAGTACCTTCTGTAAGTGAAGTTATACAATTTCTGTCCTTTTTTTCCTGTCTTATTTCACTTAGCATAATGCTTTCTAGGTTCATCCATGCAGTAACATGTATCAGAATGTCATTCCTTTTTGTGGCTGATTATTATTCCATTGCAGGAAGGGACAGGAGGGGCAGAAGAGATTCACTGCTGCCTGGACAGCTGATCCGCCTGAAAGGAGAAGTGGCAGCACCTGTTAGTTTTGAGATCAACTCGGTATATTCTAAGATAGCACTGTCTAAAAGATGACCCGCAGAACACACTTAGCAAAAACAGGCCCTTACTTGCTTAGAAAGTTTGGAGAAACTCTATAAACCTGTGCAGTCACAACAGACTTCAGTGTTTTGAAGTCTCTGAGACTTACATTAAAAAAAAAAAAAAAAATCTGTGTAACTTTAACACAGTGTTTACCAGACTCATTTTGCCATGGAACTCTTTTCTTAAGTAACACATGGATGACGTGTTTGAAGGAATTGGTGTTTCTCAGAACATAATTCGGGGAATTTTGCTCCTGAGCCAGAGAACTGAGTGCTCTTACTACCATTGCTCTTAAATCCCAGGCCCACCAAACTCTTATCATTCCTCCTCCCATTCAAAGCCCTCGGTTGATGACAGCAACCCTCAGCTCTCACTTCCCTTTACTAGCCGTGTCTCTTCTTTCTGAGACAATGTGTATTCTGTCCCTCAAATACCACTTCTTAAAATCCATCTTCTGCACCTTTGGCCCTTCTCATTTTCCCCACTTGGAACATACAGTCCATCCCTTCAGAATCCAGCTCCAAACTTTGCCTCTAGGAAACCTTTCTGAAGAGGTCCACTTACTCAGAATGGTCAGTTTTCAAGTTCTACTTTATTTAATCCTTGTGCATCCCAGACAACCTGCTGATGATACACAGTTACACAATTCTTCTCCTGGGAATAATTTGTCATCTCCACCGTCCACGGTTACTCATTCACCCTCAGGGCTCAGCCTCCTAATACCTTTGCCCTCTTCTGCCCTGTCACAATATTCCACACACCAGAAATGTTTGTTTCATTTCCTCCTGAATAAAACAAGTTATGAATAACAGGTACATTTGAAAGTTTCAACAACATTCTTTCAAGCACAGTGATTTATGCAACTCAGGACTACCACAGACTAGTAAAGAATAATTCCATATATTTCTTCAATTTGTCCCTCCTTTCTGTGGCCAGTGTGAAGGCTATTGACAGAGGTTTTTCTTTCTTTCTTTTTTTTTTTTTTTTTTTTTTTTTTTTTTGAGACAGAGTCTCACTTCATTGCCTTCAGTAGAATGCTGTGGCATCATAGCTCAGAGCAACCTCAAACTCTTGGGCTCTAGCAATCCTCTTGCCCCAGCCTCTCAAGTAGCTGGGACTACAGGCATGTGCCACAATACCTAGCTGTTATTTATTTATTTATTTTAGAGACTGGGGTCTCACTCTTGCTCAGGTGAGTTTCAAACTCCTGAGCTGAAGCAATCTACCCTCCTTGGTTTCCCAGAGTGCTAGGATTACAGACATGAGCCCCTGTGCCTGGCCAGAGGTCTTTATTTCTCAACTACACTATTATAACACTTCTTGGACTTCCAGTCTTTCCCCCTCCCTACACTGCTGTCCAAGAAAATTTCTGAAAACCCCAAAGTAAAATTACTGATCTGCTTAAAATATTTCATCTACTTCCCATCACTTACTTAAAGAAGGATTTCTCAGAGTTCAAGGGCTTTTTCATAGCCACACACCCACCTTGGTACTGGGTATTTAATATATACTTCTTTATACAAAATCGCATTTTTAACTTAAGTAAATTTGACATTATCCTAATGGATATTACTAGGGAAATGCCAGTTCTGATTGGCAGATATTTCCTTTTCTATAGTAAATTAATATATAACTATTAAGATAGAAATATCCCTCCAGTACTACTTAAAAGTGTCAGTAATAACTCCAGTGGGGCATAGATAACTCTGTGGTAGGCAGAGACCTGAAGAGAAAAAGTTAGTCCTGTGACATGACATAATCTGGTCTTCACCGTCGTTTTCATCTTGGTTTCTGTCCCTTTTTCACCTATTCCCAGCTCTCCTGAACCTACTGCAGTACTCCAAACTTGCTGTGATATTTTACAGATGCCCTATGATGTGCTTTCACAGGGCAGTTTTCTATCCTGTTTCCCAAACCATCTCCTCTCATCTTTCCACCTGGATGGAAAGGTATTTTTATACTTCCTTCTTATCATCGGCACAATACTCTCACTAGTCTCTTTCCTTGCCTCAAATAGACATAGAATTTAGTCAACATTGTACTCTAAAAACTCTGAGGGAAAAGCTTTGATAAGGACTGAAGCGTAGCTGGCATCCTAAGTAGCTCATCTACTGAGGTTGTCTTCATTTTTCATTGTCTTTGCATAGGCTATTTCACAACTGTGCACGATTGAAGTGAACTTCAGAAAACTACAAGTAACTCTTGTTTATTAAACAAATTCTTTTAAAGGAAGGTTCAATTGAATTCCATCCTCTACTGTGGAAGAAGTCAGTTTTGTACCTATGAAGCAAATTTATTTCAATTAATCTATGTATTTATTTGGTCTCCGAATATTCCTCTGAAGTGGTTGTAACACATTTCTGATTCCCCTGTTAATTAATGAATTAAATAGAATCTTTGATACATGTTCATTATATATTTATTGAGAGTCACAATTTAAACTTTCTTTTTAAAACTATCCTCTAACCGTGCATATGTGACACAGAGCCTGGCGTAAGGTAGACACCCAATGACTATGTGTTAATAATTAGAAAAATGAATTTAGGTAAGTAATGTCTCCTTGCTGTGGTCCATATCAAGTATGTAGGTCTAGATGATTCATCATAAAGGAAAGGTGTAGAATACTGGTGTGACACTTCAGCTACTATTGCAAAGTTGAAATTGAAAAGAGAAAATTCCCATAACCCTTTGGGAAGTGATGGGAAGAATCGGCTGCAGGGAATGTGCTGAGTCTAAGGGTAGCCCGAATGGCCCCAACACAGAGGCTGAGTCAGAGAGGTTATGAGGAGTGCTGGGCATGGAATAAAAGATGAGAAAAAATAAATGTCATGTAAGTCACACACTCCTGTTTCCTTTCCCTCTATTAAATATAGGTCTAAGGACCTGCAGATTTCCTCCTCCCATGGGTCTTTTAAAACCTATCCAACTATGAAATAATATATCATCCCAGCATTTTTTAATTGAAGTATCATCTATAGTTAAATTGTATAAAGAAAAAAAAAACCCTATGAGTCAGTTTCCAGATCTATGAGTGTTTTGAAGATTTTATAAATGGAGTTCCATAGAATGAAACCACCAGCTTCCTGAGAATTGTCTAGATTCACAAAGATCTATATAACTTCCAACTAATCAGGAAGAACTCCTAAAAATATTATCTGTAAACATGCATGAACTTCTAAGGCACATTTAAAAGCCAGATCTCCACCCTCAATTTTTCTCCCATCTTTATATAAATACAAGGTTGATATAGGAAAGGAAACTGAATTACTGTTTATTACATTGTTCCAAAATTAACGTGGCAATTTTGAAAGTACTAATGTACAATGCACATATTTCTCCCTGACACTATATAATACTGTTAGTACTGTTATTTTCACATTTTACAGATGTGAAAATTGGTGCTCAGAGAAGTTAAGTAACTTGCCTAAGGTCACGCCACTAATAGCAGCATCAACATTCAAATTCAGGAGGGTGGGCCTGGGTGGGCATAGCAACAAGGTGAGATTTATTTAAACCTGGGCCCTGTGGATACAGCCTCATGTTCAGAACACAGTGGGAGCAGCATGGAAGATCCTAATGATTTCCAGGGTGTCCCACTGCCCTCAGACACCAAGAGACATCGTTGGGAGTGCACTGTCTACATCAAAGACAGCAGAGTGAGCTAGAAAAACAATTTGAGATGAAGAAGTACCCCACCCACGAGGACTGCCAAGCCCTGGCAGAACGACTCAACCTGTAGGAGTACCAAGTGTAGGTGTGGTTCAAGAACAGCAGGGCCAAATAGTGCCATGGAGGTCATGGACAGGGAGCCCAAGGAACCTGGGCTGCGCCCACCTGCCCCAGGCCCCCTCACCCCCAAGCAGCAGCTGCAGGCCCAGGTTTCCAGAGCTCTCTTCTGTCCAGCCCCCTGAGAACGTTCCCAGCCTCAGAACCCACCACCAACTGCAGCCTCCACCAGGCCTGAGGGCGCCCAGGGCATAGTGCCCTGGACAGCACCCCTGCTGCCCCCAGCCCCATGCCAGGCTCATGCCAGGGCCCAAGCTAATGCCCAACCTTAGGCCCATTACCAGCTCCAAGACCATGCCCAGGTTAGGTCCAATCTCAGGTCCATTCCTAGGTCCATTGTCAGGTCCAGACCCAATCTTAGACCCAGGCTCATTCTCAGGCCCTGCCCCAGACCCAGCCCCAGGACCACGGTGGTCCCAGAGCCCTTATGCCTGCGATTTCTCTGTAGACATTCCAATATTATCTGACATCTCTGAGCTCCTCTCATCCCAAGATCCCTCCCAGCTCCCCTCCGTCTCCATCACCACATCTGGGCACCAAGATGGGAATGATTTTGAGGATAACAAAGACTCAGGCTCTGGGTCACTACTCGATTTATAGGGAGCTATGCCTGCAAAGCCCTGAAGATCTCAGAGGCCAGAGGGCCTGGAGCAGTGGCTGGTTACTTTCTGCTGGTGGAATGTACTACCCTTTAACCAACCTGCTGGAGGGGCGAATTTGCTGCCTTAGCTGTGGGCCATCATAGGTCACCCTGCTATGAATGTGCTCACCTGGTTATTTGGGTTTACTAGGACAGAAGGCTGTTCTTGGAAGCCCAAAAGCTTTCTTTCTTTCTTTTTTATTTTTTCGAGTATTTATTTTTTCAAATTAATACAGATACAATTTTTGGATTATATTGTTCTCACTTCCAGGGTAAAGTTACATTTGTAGAAGAGCCCCTAAGCCAGGGGCGTGTTATATACCCTCACAATGTACACATTAGGTGAGATCCTGCCTCATGCCCTCTCTCCTTCTGCCAAACTCCCCCTTCCCTCTTTATGAACTGTGCTGAAATAAACATTCTAGGGCAAAAAAAAAAATTCAAATTCAAGGCTAACTCTAAAGGTCACATTCCACTATGCCATTATGCCCCAGAAAAGAGTCTCTGGAGTGAAATTATATAATAGAAACATTAACATTTGATGAAGAGGAGAAAAAGACCAGACAAAAATTGTCATGTCAGTTCACAAGGATAGGAGGAGAGAGCAAGAGGTGTCAATACAGTGACCAATTGAACTATATTAGGTAGGACCTAATCAAGTCTGAAAGGATATTCTCAGGGTAACTTACATAGGTACTCATTTTAACCCAAACGCACCTATGAGAAGCTGCATATGCAATAACTTGAACACAAAGACTTTTCTAAGACATCTGCACTTAAAAGAAGTCTGTTGAACCTAAATTAAAATGTAAGGTTCCAATAAAGACTAGAAAACTTGACTTTCATAACTGCCACATGCAGGAAATTGCTTCCCAGAAAATATTTGTTCAATGACTGAGAAAAAACAGGAAGTCACTAGAAACTATTGGAAAAGGCTTGCCACACCAAGCTGAATATGAAACAGCATTTGGATGTGCAAGGGTGATATTATTTATTAAGTACCTACTATGTGCCGGTCATTGATTAAGTGCTTCATGTACATCAACTCCTTTAATTTTGGCAACAACCTATACAAACCATATTTGCAGTCTCATTTTAACAGAGGAGACAGAAAAATTAAGTAACTTATTCAAGCTCCTAAAACTTCAATCCAACAGATTTTTCTGGATACAAAGGTTATGCTCTTAGCAAATACACTGCATTCTGAACTCCAAACCTACACCGGAGTGAAGAAGTTCAGGGACTGCTTGTGCTAGAATGTGGCAGAGACTGTATGGTGCACCTACTTCACCAAAAGGTATTGAGCATCTAGGTGTCTGAATCATTGCTATGGAAAATTCTGCTATCTTGGGCGATGAAAATGCTAATGGCAACAGAAATTGGGCCTTGTATCCGCGGCTACTGGCTGATAACATCTCATTAATTGTATGCTTTTGTTCCAAACTAACCTATAGTTTTCAATGAGATAATGTCCTTGGAAACTTGTAAGATTGGGAGCGGGTGCACAGGTGTAATCTTCATCTATTGCTTCATCTATTCTGTATCATTCTAGGGAAGGGCATTCTCTATAAGGTTCCTGCTTTGATTAGGAAGATTGTGGGTGGAAGTCTGATCCACCAGGAACCAGATGATTCCTGCTAAAACCCAACATCTTCAAGATCTGATTAGCCTTAAAAATACACCATAGCTCAGTTTTTTAAATAACTTTTTTTTTTTTAAGTCTAGAGATTTCGGTCAATTCCAACGTAAGTATCCCGATCTTCACCACTACTTCCCTCGGCAATCCACACACATCTAACTCTAAACCCAGAAGCGCCGGCGGTGTGGCCGGGTACCCGCAAGTCCCTACGTCAGCTGAGCGCCGACACCGGACAAGCAGGCGGGGGCCGGGAACCGGGACCAAGAGCCGCGTGCTCCCCTCGCTGGCGTAAGGCAAGCCTCCTCCCACGGTCTCGGGAAGCCCCAACGCCGCAGGCTTCCTTGTCGTGGAGCCGCCAGGGCGTAGTTCCTCCACGGCTTCCTCCTCCAGCTGCGGCCGGGTCCCTTCCTGCTCTACGAGCCTCCACCGCCGGGGTTTGAAGCGCGCGCCACGGCGAGACCGCAGGGGGCGCGGGAGGGCGCGGGAGGCGCGTGCGCGCGGTGGGTCCCCGCCCCCGCCTAGAGGCCCCGCCCCTGCCTAGAGGCCCCGCCCCCAGCGCGGCCGGCGCGGCCGGCCGGCCCGACTCCCTCTGCAAACTCTTCTCGGCGGAGCGGGGAGCCGAGCTTCCTCCTCCCAGGGCTGCACCGCGCCACCCGACTTGTCCTTCCGCCCCTGCCTCCGCAGCTCGCCGGCGAGCGAGGGGGCGAGCGGAAGGTGCGCTGTGGAGCAGCGGCGGTCCGGGGTCGTCGGCGCGGGCCATGTCGCTGTGGGGCGAGCCGCTTCAGGCCTCGCCGCCCTCGGGCTCACAGCCGCCTTCGGCTGGCGCCACCCTCAACCGCCTGCGGGAGCCGCTGCTTCGGAGGCTCAGCGAGAGCTTGGACCGGGCGCCCGAGGGCCGGGGCTGGAGGAGGCTGGCCGAGGTGGCGGAGAGCCGGGGGCGTCTCCGGCTCAGGTGAGCGCGGGGCTCTAGACGGGCCGGGGCGCGGCCGAGCGAGCGGGGCTCCGGGCCGGAGGGGTGGACACTGTCGGGGACAGTCACCTTTTAGAGAGAGCCTCGAGGGGACCCAGTAGAGTCCTGGCAGCTTCAGGGGTTCAGTGGGGCCCGGGACTCCGGAAGGGAGAAAGCAAAAAAGGCAGGGCGCTGCCGCGCACCCTTTTCCTACCCTCCGCCTCTTGGGCTGAAAGAGAGAAGTCGAGGTTGACCTCAGGTATAGAAACGAAGGCTATCGGGAGACCGCTGTGCTAGGCAGGAATTCCAGGGGACTTCAAACACAAAAGGAGGATATGGACCCAGCCCTGGAAGACCCAAGGCAAGTGGGAGAGAAGCGCAGGTGAAGAGGTAATGAAAAGCAAAGGGCTGGGCGCAGGAATTCATGAAGGTTTTGAATGACGGTGGGAAAGACTGAAACTTGAACTCATTGCTTTCCTCCATCAAACCAAGTTATCAGATCTCTTCCAGAGGTCACCTTGAACGTTCACCTCCTAAGTAAAGCTGTTTTTCTTATCAGACTTGAAACGACTCTCTTAATGGTACTTGAAGTTATTCTTCTCGGGACTCTCTTACACTCTTTAGAATTTTTGAAGGCCCCAGACAGCTATGTGGGTAATATACATGACATACATTAATATATACAGATATTTGCCACATTTGTAATTAAAACCAAGAAACATTCAAAATATTTGCTTAAAGAGAACAATCCATTACATGGTAATAGATATACTCTAACACTTTTATGGAAAAACAAATTGTCCAGAACAAAAAATTAATTAGAAAAGTGACATTGGTTTACATTTTGAAGATCTCTTTAATGTCTTGTCTTAATCGCAGAGTTGGATTTTTTAATGTGTTTCTGCGTTGGGTCTGTTGCAGTATCCACAGGTCAGGGAACACCGGAACTTCCAGTGTACGCTCCTGAGAGAATGAATGAAAGAGATAAAAAAGGTCTTAGTATTACCCTGAAAATTCGTTTTAACCTTGTAGACTCCCTGAAAAGGTCTCAGGAACTTGCAAAAGATTCCCAGAACCACACTTAAAGCCATTATGCCATACCAGTGTTTTCAACCTTTTGAAAGTGCCTTTTGTCTCAGGGCACACTTAAATTATGTTGACCAAGAAAAAAATATATATATAATAAAAAGATGAATATACTTACTGTACCTTGAATGTCATTTTAAAATAATTTAATTAATGATATTTAAAAATTTTCACAACACACCTAAGATCCTCTCATGGTGCACCAGTGTGCCACAGCACACTGGTTGAAAATCACTACTCTATACTACTATTATGATTTTGGTCTGTCTTTGAACCCCTTAGCAGTTTTTTAAACTTCTCAAATGACTAAACTTTGTCTTGTATTATAATTATTTGTGCACATGGTTATTTACTCCATAAAAACAGGACCATCTGTTAGTATTACGTGTTATGAGTAGAACTATATCTTAGACTTGATGAATCGAGGAAGCAATTCACTTAAAATTATATCTATTAAGTGCTTATTATTTGCTAGAAGTTTCATAAGATAAAAAGTTAACAAATATTTAGCTCCTATTTATAAGGGCTTATCCAATAATGGACTGTTATTTTAGGAGATTTTCAAATAACAAATTAAGTGTGAATGACAATAATGGGTTTTTTTGTTGAACACATAGTATGTACTAAAAATTGCAGTAAGTGTTTTAACATGTATTAATTACTTTAACCCTCTCAACAACCCTGAGTTTCAGAGTTTGGAGTTGAAGCAAAGAGAATAATGATTTGGGATTATTGTTCATACAGAAGAGTAATGATGTGAGGAAGGAATTAAGAAGTGGTAAACTAACAAAGTTGAGCAGATATGACATAATTTTTTTTCTAGGGAAAACATTGGGCTTTGGCTCTGCAGAGAAAATCCAAAGTATCATTCTAGGTCTTTAAATTTCTGAATTTTTAGACTTACAGTGTAAAATGTCTTCTTTGAGGGCAGCTCTCTGTAGTATTATGGTGTTAAACTAGTACTTCAGTTAGGGAAGACTCTGGGCTTCCTGAAGAGAGCCTGATAGCAAGGACTTCTAGTTGGCCATAGCAGAGAAAAGAAAGTCAGGGAGGCCCTGGGAAGAATCCTGATTGGTGGAATCTGAATGTTGTGGATACCTGATGTCAGCTGTTGTGTTTTCTGCCCACATAAGCCTTAAGTCACTTTTTGTAAAAGGCTGAAGAATGGTCTTAGTTTTGTTTGGCAACTAAAGATTTGAGGTTACTTTTCTGTGGAGTAGCATAGAGAAAGGCAGGTGCCTAACAAGAAGTGACAGGTAATTGTGGAATCTGAGATTTCAGGATGGGGAGTCTGGTAAGAGACACATGAGATCCACCAGTCTTCCAGGGTAGTGAAGGTTCCAAGCCAGTTAGGTAGAGGTTGGGAAAATTTTGGGAACTTTAAGTTCATCTACCCTTTTGAAATTGAAGAATTAAACTGACATGAAATAACAGCACTGGAAACTTGGGGGCTGGACAGTGACAATGGGGGCAGCAGAAAAGGGTGAGGAGTAGTTGCCTGGTGATGCTTACTCTGTTTATGACCCAAAAAAGTTGAAGTGATTTCATGCTGATGGGAGAAGAGCACCTGTGACAGTAAAAGATCCGGAAGGCATTTTTCTGGTGCCAACCCCAGGTTATAGTGTGAGCATCCAACCCAAGTAGGTAACAGGGCCTGTGAGGCTGTGATGTGCTTTCCTCACTCACTGGATTCACAGCCCTAAAATCTCTTAACATGGCCTATTTTGTTTCTTTTTCTTCTCTTCACTTTATTCTAACTCTTTATATCCTTCTTATACTGGATGAGAATATATTTAATAACAAAAGTAAGTAAACCACAAGGAAAGAGTCCATTCAGAACTTCCCACCGGGGGGCTTGGTGCCTGTGGCTCAGGTGGCTAAGGCGCCAGCCATGTACACCTGAGATGTTGGGTTCAAATCCAGCCTGGGCCCGCCAAACAACAATGACACCTGCAACCAAAAAATAGCCAGGCGTTTTGGCAGGTGCCTGTGGTCCCAGCTACTCGGGAGGCTGGGGCAGGAGACTCACTTGAGCCCAGGAGTTGGAGGTTGTTGTGAGCTGTGATGCCATGGCACTCTACCCAGGGGGACAGCTGGAGGCTCCTGTCTCAAAAAAAGAACTTCCCACCTGGGATTAAGAATAATTGTAAATGTTGTCAGATGGTTACTGGTGACTCAGATCCTTGCACATGGGCTGGTTTGCCATAGCCGGGTGCATGTGGGAATGCCCTGTATACAAACCCAGCCCTGGTTCTTTCCAGACTGATGTGATGTGGAACACCCTTTGCAATCTGTATGGATAGGCACAAACTCTGAGTACCTTGCCCAGGCTGTGTAAATTTCTTTGGTGGTATGGACCGCCTGAGTCCTAAGGATGGCTCTATAATGCTGTTTAAACTCCATTAATCAGGGAGCTAAGAAATGGAGCTATGGAACCTGGGCCAAGAAGAAAGTCAGTCAGCTCAGTGGGTAGGGCGCCGGCCACATACATGGAGGCTGGCGGGTTCAAACTCAGCCCGGGCCTGCTAAACAACAATGACAACTGCAATAAAAAAAATAGCTGGGCATTGTGGTGGGCACCTGTAGTCCCAGCTACTTGGGAGGCTGAGGCAAGAGAATCACTTAAGCCCAAGAGTTTGAGGTTGCT
>NW_003852422.1:16380337-16407306 GCF_000181295.1 Otolemur garnettii | reverse complement strand
GGTCCCAGCTACTTGGGAGGCTGAGGCAGGAGACTCGCTTGAGCCCAGGAGTTGGAGGTTGCTGTGAGCTGTGATGCTACGGCACTCTACCCAGGAGGACAGCTTAAGGCTCTGTCTCAAAAAAAAAAAAAAAAAAAAAAAGGTCAGAGTCATTCCTGACTCTAATTTAATACCCCACATCATTGTTGTCAGCAAATCCTGCCTGCCAGCCCTTTACTGTACATCTAGAATCCAGCTCCACTGGTTCCACACTGGGCCAGGCCACCATTGCCCCTTACTTGGATTGTCCCAGTACCCACTTAACTTTTCCCTTTTTGCTTCCCCCACCCCCAGTCTGTTCTCATTATAGCAATATAAGTGATGCTTTTAAAACATTGAATCAAATCTGTTCTTCCTCTGCTCAAAACCCTCCATTAGCTTTTCCATCTCAGATTAAAAACACCCTGTAGCTACCAGTTAACTTTTGGTCCTGATTTCTTAATCTTCTCTCCCTCCCACCCTCTCTCTACCCTGGTCACACTTGCTTTCTTGCTTTCCCTTGAACACAGTAGGGTCTTTAAACTCATTGTTTACTTAGGCTGAGATGGTGTTGGTCTCAACCACATGACTTGCTGCTTCACCTTTTCAAGAGTTTGCATAAAATTCACCTTCTCAATGAGCTCTTCTCCCATCATAATATTTAAAATTACCCCCTACATCTGCTCAGCAACACCTGTCCTCCTGCTTCACCTTAGTTTTCTCCAAAACACTTATAACCATTGGATGTGTAGACACACACATCTGTGTGTGTTTATGTGACTATCCCTGTCCTAGAGTAGGAAGAATCCAGGAGGATAGGGGATTTTGTTTGCTGCTGTAACCCTTAACACCCAGAAAAAAATGGTTGGCTCATTTTAAGTGATTGTAAATATATTGATTTAATGAATCACAATTCCAAAAGGTAAACTTAATTAAGAGGAGAAACAAAGTATTGCTTCTCAGCCTTTTGGCTAACATTAAGTGTGAAGAGGAGAAGCAAAAGAACCCCAAACCAGGTCTGTACATGGAAGGGTGTGTGATATGTTCTGTTGGATTATATATTTTAAAAAGTAAAAATAGATTTTTTTGAAGCAAAGTCCATTTGTCTCAATGATAAAGCAGTTTTTTAATTAAATCAAAAATTTCAAATTAGGGCTTGTAGAAACCACTTCAAAGCATACTCTTACAGGAATGTAACTAAAAAAGGAAATAAAGAAAAGTTGGGTTTGTGTAAGCATCATCTTAGCCGAAAGCCAGCACCCTGTGTGGAAAAATCAGTAAAATGATCAGTAAAAATGAAAAGGAGATTCAGAATCTTGTTTTTCTCCTGTGCCTCTTGTATTGGAAGAGAAATCAACTACTGCAATTTGATCTTTGTTCTTTGGGGGAAAAGTCAAAATGTCTTTTGTTTTCTCTATACAGTATAAACATTAATTAAAGCATCACTTGGTCTCATTTGATGAGCTGGCTTCTTAATATCATGGTAAACTTCTGAATCATGAGCAAATATGTTTAGCATGTATCCTTATTTTTATAAATCTCAGATTCTAATTATTTGCAAAATTAGTATTCCTCATAATAGGAATTATAAGGAATTCCAATGTAGTTTCCTGGCCTAACATTTCAGAAAATTTTGTAAGAGAAATTATACAAAATGGGATCAATAGGCATCATCTTTTTATTTTTGCTGCTATTTTGGTCAGCATTATTTCATAAAAGAAGGGACACTTTAACATTTAAAAATAGGAAAGAATTGGGGGGGATTGCCCTTGTTTCTGTCATTTACTATGAACTTCAGATTATGGTGCCACTGTCTACAGGCCAGAATTTGGGAATGGTTGATCTGTACTTTGATGATTCACATTTAACAAGAATAACATATTGAATATAAAAGAAATTTAGGATACTTAGAAAAGAATACATAATAGACATAATGACCCCAGGAGGCCTTGGGAAACATTATCTGTTACCAAAATAATAGATAAAAAAAAATTTAAAGGAAAATTAAAATAGTTTCAGATTAAGCATAGTTAATAAATCAACCTTGGTATTCTTTTAATATCTCCATATTTTTATTGCATAATAAGAACTAACCTTTACTGAGTTTTTATTACTTACCAGGCACTGTGCTGAGCACTTCTTACATGGATTATCTAATTTAATTCTAACAACCCCTTGAGGTAGAGAATATTACTATTGAAATTAATTTAGTTGAATACATTTTTTCCATGTAAGGTAATTAACATTATCACAGAATTATAAATCTTGGGTGACAGTGTAAGTGTTATGGCAGCATTTTAATACTGATCAAAATAAATGAGGATCAGGAGAATTTCATTTAATAAGAAAGCTTGTTGACCTTGGTTCTGCCACAGGTTGGGGCACTATTATGTTTGACCCCTTCTCCCACCCAGGCTTCCAACCTTTTTATTTTTTTCTAACTTTTAAAATTATGATTAAAATTCATTCACTAATCATTCATTTGTGAATTATAATATGGGCAAGACAGAATTTTAGATATTGAAGTATTTAAATATGTATTAGATGAGATTTCTATTTTCAAGTTTACTATAGGATAGAGAAGACATACTCCTGAAGAAAAGTTCACAATTTTAAGACAGATTATGTCAGATGAAACAAACTGCCAGAGGGCCACATCCAGGTGCTACCTGTTTTTGTTCTGCCCATGAGCTAAGGCTGGTTTGTATTTAAAAACGTGTAAAACAAAACAAAAAACCACAAAGAAGAATATGTGGCAATGACTATTTGGCATGTAATGCCTAAAATATGCACTCTCTGATCCTTTAGAGAAACAATTTGCCAGCCCCTTTTTTATAAAATAATCCCAGGTAGAATGGAGACTGTGTCTAAAGTGTGTTTGGTGGACTGGTATGGCCTGGGAGGATCTCATAGAGAAGCTACGAGTTTATATCGCAGCAGTAATTCAAATGAGTAGAGAAGGGAGCAGGATGCATGAAGATGGGTGAGGTGCAAAGGTGGGTGAGCTGCGGATTCTGTAGCTATTACAAAGATTATCTAAATGCTTGGTTGACCATTGTTGTTGGTTATGTTTCTTTGGGAAGGTTTTTGGTTTTGTTTGATTGTTGGATTTTTACTTTTTTCCCCCTTTGAATGTTTTGTACTTGTACTTTTCCTGTCTGTAAAATTATTGAAGTCCCATTATTTATGGCCTTCTATAAATATGATCTTAACCTGTCTGTCCTTTTTATACTGCTAGTGCACACAGTAACACAAAGAAGGAAATTGTATATGTATATTAAATACTGGTGCTAAAAAGAGAAGTGGTCTATCAAAAGGGCAGTAAGACAAGATGGAAAGATACTTTAAAGCAGGGGTTAGCAAAATATTTCTGTAAAGAGCCAAATAGTAAATATTTTTGAGTTTGGAGGACAACTGTTCAACTGTGCTGTTGTAACAGGAAAGTAACCACAGACATATGTAAATGAACATAGCTGTGCTCCAGTAAAACTTTATTTACGAGAATCAGATGGCTTAACACATTTGGCCCACAGACCAATGTTTGCCTGTCACTTCCATAGGGTATTTCTAGGTACTTAGAATGTCAGTATTATTGATTCTCTTTTTAAATTTACTTTTTAAAAACTATTGAAAAATCAATGTACATAGTAAAAAAATGAACAGTACAAAAGAGTTTATAGTAAAAAATCATTGAGCTGTGAACTCTACTTCCCTAGTTTTCCTCTTTCTTACTCTGAGTACGTAAACACACACACATGTTCTTGGTTATAAAAATAGTAGCGTAAAGAACACATACTGTTCTGTATCTTCCTTTTTCATATGAATACATACATGGACAACCTACCTCATTAACACACATAGTGGTGTACTATGCACACTGTTTTGTAAGTTAATTCTTTCATTTGTCAGTGTCATAAAGACCTATGGCTCTGCCTCAAGGTTTTTTAATGGGTTCATGGTACTTGGGTCAGTTTGCACTTCATCCTCTTAGAAGTAAAGAAATTTGGCCTTCTTATCACTCGTTACCAAATTAAAGACAGAATTTTTCCTCAATATTAAGGCTAAATTTCTCTCATATCCTGTTTCAAGGTTTCTCTTTCATTCTTCTGATTTAATAATCATGGGAGCTGAGTAGGGAAAAGAAATAAAGAGGAATCCCCTGTAATGGGAAGTAGGAAGAAAGAACGTGAGTGTACATAATGTAGAGTTCCTTACAGTTCACCAATTTGTGATTTGCTCCCTGCGGCACTACCACAGCCCAGATTTGTAGCAGGCCTGTTATGTTGAAGAAAGTTGTTGACTTATGTTAAATCTATTGCTTTCAGCTGCCTGGACCTGGAGCAATGTTCTCTCAAGGTATTGGAGCCTGAAGGAAGCCCAAGCCTGTGTTTACTGAAGCTAATGGGTGAAAAAGGCTGTACGGTCACGGAACTGAGTGACTTCTTACAGGCTATGGAACACACTGAGGTTCTTCAGCTTCTCAGCCCCCCAGGTAGGTTTTTCTCTTAGGAATCTTCTCCAGGAGGTTAAGGAGTCAGACTTAAAATATCTCAGTTGATCAGGCAAAAAGTGTTGAATATTTTTGAAAGCTATATACGTATAAAGCCTTGTTTTCTTTCCCAGGCTGAGGCTAAAGACATAAAAAGCAAATAGAATATGTGAATACCAATTGGATTATGGTCCAGAAAGCTAACTATCAGAGGTATTTTTGAGACAGTTGGGAAAATTTGAATATAACCTACATCTTTGATATTAAGATATAATAGTAATGATATTGTAGTTCTGTAGATGAATGTCCTTTATTCCAAGGAGGTACGTGTTAAAATATTTAGGCTAAGATTTCTATAACATACATTGGAATAGTGTAGCCAAAAAGAGGAACATATTTATATATGTATGTCTATGGACGAGATAAAGCAAGTATGACAATGTTTATCACTTAAATTTTTTGTTGACATGATGGTGATGTTGATTAACTCAACCATGTGAGTTTTTCCTGAATATACCAATTTTGACTAAGGCTTCTCACTTCCCAGGCCAAATGAGAAATAGGAAACATTCCCTTGTCTCCATAACTTCAGTGGTGTTGGGAAGGATGGACTTGCCATCAGAGTTGCCTGATGGTAGCAGCACTGCAGGCCTCCTTTCCAAGAGGTCTGTTTGGCCAAAGAGGCTGGTCAGGCTTGGAAGGACCACAGACTAAGGACCAGATGCTCTCTATTTTATGTGGTTTGATGTTTGCCATTTCTATAGCCAGTATAGTTACAGTATATTTTTAAGTTAACATGAAGAATTTAAAACTATAATTTAGATCTTTTTAGTTTGTTAGTTCTGGGGCTGGGGAATTCCAGATACATGGTACTGTGGTGTGCTGTCAGTTATATGTACCAGAAACCCCAACTCAAATTGCCATAATAAAAGGAATATATTTCTTCTTCTAATTTACAAGTCTATAAGCAGGTTCGGCCTCAAGAGGCAGGGTGTCCTACTTCCAAGGAGTTGGGTGTGTTTATGTCCTTACGCTTCCTTTTTTGTTGATATTGGCTTCCTTCTAAAGACTTAACTCCCCAGGTAGTCCAAGATGTCTGCTAGCTCTTCCCGGGTTCATTCATCCTCCTCCCAGTAAAACCCGGAAGTTTCACTTTTGTTAACTAGTTTTGGTCACATGCCTGTCCCTAAACCTGTCACTGTGGCCAAGGAGATGGAATGTGCTGACTTGCCCGGAATAAAGTCAGGTGTGGAGTTGGGTTGAGTCACCTTTCCTGGAACCGCATGGATCACCAAGTAAAATCAGACCTGTCAGACCAGGTGCAATGGCTCACACCTGTGATCCTAGCAACTTGGGAGGCTAAGGTAGGAGATCACTTAAGGCCAGGAGTTTTAAGACTAGCCTGGGAAACGTAGTGAGATGACATTCTGTCTCTTAAAAAAGTTATTTTTATTTTTTTTATTAACTGGAGGTAGTGGCCTGTGCCAGTAGTCCCTATGCCGATAGCTACTGTGCAGACTAAGGTAGGAGAATCACTCCTGAGCTCAGGAGTTTGAGGCTGCAGTGAGCTATGATTATGCCACTGTACTCCAGCCTGGGTGACAGAGTGGGGTCCCATCTCTTAAAAATAAAAAAAAAAAAAATTAAACATTTAAAAATTGGACCTGTTGGAAGGAAAAAGGAAGCCATAGATACTAAGGAGGTAACCAAAAAAATCTACAAATGGAAAGGGCCTTGGATTATGGGCAAGAAATCTTGGATTCCCAAGTCATTCCCTGCTTTGCAGGCTTAATGTTGATGGCAAAATAGGCTTCTGTAAATGACCCTTGTGACACACATTGTATTAAATGCTTGACTTCCTTTCCTAGCGCCTTTCTCTACCACGAGGTACAAGGTAGGAATAAGTAGCTGCTGATGCAGCCCAACCCCCATGACTTAACTGCTGTCTGTCACTAAACAGTAAACTTTGTAAGGTAGTACTTATTAATGTTTATATCCCAGTGCCTCTCCTAGCACCCAGAAATTATGACAATTGAACTCCACTAGTCCAGGGCACTAAGTTAGCTACTTAGTTGTCATACTTTATAGAATATCAAGGCTCCTAAAAACTTAAGAAACCTCTCTGGAAAGTAAACATAACATTTATATCTTACTGTCTTTTTCAATATTTGCACTTAATTTCTCTGACTATGGGTTGCCAAGTCTATTAACAGAGTTGTAGAAGTAACATGAAATAATGTTGTGTTGAAGTGCCTCTAGATAGTGATGGGGAACTCATATCCATCATTATTTGTGGTGTGATCACTGGCCTGAAATCTAGGCGTTGGGATTTTTTTAAGTTTTCCTTATATGAAAATGTGTTTGACTAAAATTGAGCCATGTGTTTATATGTAACAGTCTGCCTAAAATTTTTAAATAGTTCAGTATTTTATATTTTTATTTTTGACAAGCCAGTAACTAATAAAGTGCTACCCTAATAAATATCAATAATCTTCCTTTGTTTTTTTTTGTTTGTTTGTTTGTTTGCTTTTTTGAGACAGCCTCAAGCTATTGCCCTGGGTAGAGTGCCGTGGCATTACAGCTCATAGCAACCTCCAACTCCTGGCTCAAGCAGTTCTCCTGCCTCCGCCTCCCAAGTTGCTAGGACTACAGATACCCACGACAACGAACGTCCAGCTATTTTTTGGTTACAACTGTCATTGTTGGTTGGTGGGCTGGGCTGGATTCAAACCTGCCAGCTCAGGTATATGTGCCTAGCGCCTTAGCCACTTGAGCCACAGGCACTGAGCCTCTTCCTTTGGAAAATCCGTTTTTGGTTCAGTGCTTGTAGCTCAGGGGCTATGGTGCCAGCCACATACACCTGAGCTGGTGGGTTCGAATCCAGCCTGGGCCTGCCAAACAACAATGACAACTACAACCAAAAAATAGTTGGGCGTTGTGGTGGACACCTGTAGTGCCAGCTACTTGGGAGGCTAAGGCAAGAGAATTGCTTATGCCCAAGAGTTTGAGGTTACTGTGAGCTGTGTTACGCCATGGCACTCTACCAAGGGCGACATAGTGAGACTCTGTCTCAAAAAAAAAAAAAAAGAGAGAAAAATCCATTTTTGCTCTTTGTGGTTTTCTCCAAATGAGATTAACACTTTCCTATCAATGTTCCCTTATACAGATCATTCAGATCTTTGCCTCACAGGCTTATTCAAGATTATTCCATTGGACTTTTTTGCATTTAAAGGAAGAATAGGAAAATGAAAGCAGTTTATATATTACTACTTATACACTGTTTCTATGGAGTTTTATGTCATATTAGCTATATAGTATCCCTAGGAATTGGTTATTACTTGAATATTATTAATATAAGAAGAAATATTTTGGGTCCAGTCAAACTAAATATTCTAAGAAGTAATTTACTATTAACATACTACTTGCATATTACTATGGATAATTTAAAATTTACTCTGTATGATGTGGACTGTTCTCCTAGGAGTTAGGTGATATCTCAAGGTAGTTTTGATTTTCATTTCTCTGATGATTAGGGATGATGAGCATATTTTCATGTATTTGTTGGCCACTTATCTGTCTTCATGGGAGAAGTTTTCTGTTCCTGTCTCTTGCCCAGTGATTAATGGGGTTGATTGCTATTTTTGTTGTTGTTGTTGATTTGCTTTAGTTCTTTGTAGATTCTGGTTTTTAGACCTTTGTCAGATCATAGCATGCAAATATCTTCTCCCATTCTGAAGGCTGTCCATTTGCTTTGTTGATTGAGTCCTTAGCTGTGCAGAAGCTTTTTAGCTTGATCAGGTCCCATTTATTTATTTTGGTTGTTGTTGTAATTAGCAATGAAGTCTTTGTAAAACTTTCCCTAGACTAATATTGCTTAGAGTTTTTCCCACACTTTGTTCTGGAGATTTATTGCTTTGTATCTTAGGTTTAAATCTTTCATCCAGCATTAGTTAATTTTTGTAAGTGGTAAGAAGTATAGGTCTAGTTTCAGAGTCCCAAAGCTGCAGATGCTGGTGTGGGCACCAAGAGAAGGGAACACTTATACTCTGTTGGTGGGATTGCAAACTAGTACAGCCTTTTTGGAAAGAAGTATGGAGACTCCTCAAAGAGCTACCAGTAGACCTTCCCTTTGATCCCACAACTCCATTACTAGCTATCTACCCAGAAGAAAAAAAAACATTTTATCTTAAGGATATTTGCATTCAAATGTTTATAGCAACTCAATTCACAATAGCAAAGATGTGGAAACAACCCAAGTGCCCATCAACCCATGAATGGATTAGTAAAGTGTGGCATATGTATACCATGGAATACTATTCAACCATAAAAAAGATACAGACTTTCCATCTTTTGTATTTACTTGGATGGAGTCAAAGAACATTCTCCTTAATAAGTATCTCGAGAATGGAAAAGCAAGCATCCCATGTACTCAATACTAATTTGAAACTAGTAGATGAACAACTATAGGCCCAAATGAGAGAAAAACATAATTAGATTCAAGATGGGGGAAAGGTGTCAGATAGAGCATTAGAGGTATTGGGCATCCATCCTGGGTGAAGGACTCAACTACAACTAGGACTTTACCTTACAAATGCAAATAATGTAACCTAATCATATGTACCCTTATGATAATCCACAATAAAAATAAATAAATAAATTTTACTCTATAGACATTAGAATAAGAAAATATAGGAATTATAGAGAAGGGGTGACTCCTGTGGCTCGAAAGGGTTGCGTGCTGGCCCCCTATGCCAGAGATGGCATGTTGAAACCCAGCCCCGGCCAAAAAAAAAAAAAAAAAAAAAGAATCATAGAGAAGAATTGATTGAGAATAAAAACTCAAATTAAGAATGTAAGCTCTGGTAGAATCAATTTAATTGATGATTTTGCTCATTCATCAGTAAACTTTTGTGGTACTATGAATTCAAAGATAAATAAAACAATAGTTCTCCCTGTTGAAAGGTCATAGTTTAGTAGAGGAAACAAATGTAAATGATCATATCTAGGTAGGACAGTCATAAAAAGTATAGATAAAATGAATTTATCTGATCTCCAGTTTTTCCTTTAGGCTGTCTTCTTGGATCTTAGTGAAAATATAAAGAAAAACTAGCCAGGTGTTGTGGTGGGTGCCTGTAGTCCCAGGTACTGGGGAGGCTGAGGCAAGAGGATGGCTTGAGCCCAAGAGTTTGAGGTTGCTAAGAGCTATGACACCACAGCACTCTACCCAGGGTGACAAAGCGAGACTCTGTCTCAAAAAGAAAAAAATAGTGAAAACATAAAATAGAACTATTCTTATGTTCTTTCTCTTTTTTGCAATGAGGCTATTCCCTAGGAGGACATTAAATTTTTTTCTATAGGAAGTCTGATGATTTTTCTTTGCTTGTCCTTACAGAGAGAAGTCTGGTTTAGATTATGCTATAAACCTCTGAACAGGCCTTTTGGGTCTAAATTCAGGGAGAAGGAGAAACTTTAGATTTATTTTAATTAAAGGAGAAACAGTCTTATTTTGCCATATTTAGTTCCAGGTGTTTGTTAACCAGTAGTCAAAGATAACTGTAAGAGATAATTATAATATGGAGTTTCTCTGTTTTTTGAGAAACTAAGTTTCTTTCATGTTTGTTTTGGAAGCCCAGAAGTAGCCAGGGCAATGTTCCCCCATCTCTAACTGAGAATTTCTGTGATGAGGAGGCAGCTTGATGGGGGGCTGCCTCCTGGTCATAGAGTCTAAGACTCAGCATGAAGTCTAAGGTGAGTGTAAACTCACCCTGAGATCTTGCTCTTTCTGGGCTCTGATACCTAGTAAGTTTTCTGAAGGAGCCTCATGGGCTTGAGGTTACCCCCTTCTGCTTTCTCTCATTGGGCTTTTCCACTGCACATGGGTTGGCCCTCAGTTTGGCCTTGCTTGAACTATGTTAGTGAAAAGAGCATGGCATTCATCCCCATTTCCCAGCACTAATAAATTGTTTCCTTGTTTTTATACCTTTGGTCATCTCCAAAGGAATCAGAGAGGGGGGATGGAATGAGTGTGCTGAAACTGTTTTCAACCAGAGGTCTGCAATGATTTTTTAGACCTTTATTCTTTTCTTTTTTTTTCCTCAATTCTCTTGTAGCATACTCAGTGTTATTTCTGATACCAGTTTCTTAAATTATTTTTATTGTCTCTAAAATAAGTACAAGGATTATTGAATATTATTCTTTAGTTTCTAAAATACCTTTACTTCACATTTTATCTCACAATTCTGTGAAGAGACAGAACAGTACTATTATGAACTTTTTAATTTTACCAGAAAACATTTATATGCAAAATAAGATTTCTATCATTTGACTAAAGTCATGGTTAAATATTTACAAAGGTAGGATTAAAAACCAGGCCTGCAGTCCCTGACCTGAACTCAATGCCATTTGCCCGATGCTGGGACATTTCCAGGTTATTTGAGACACTTAGTTATAGTGTTGCCTCAGTTGCCTGTTTGACCTGTGGACTCAATTTTTTTCTTCCTGTTAAGTTAAAAAGTATTCAAATACTGTATCTTATTTTACACTCACCTTAGACTTATTTCATGACCATCAGGAGGTTATTTATTATTCCTTGAAAGGAAAATATCAGAAGTGAAGAGAGACTTAGATGGTATGGGGGAGGGGGATGGAAACGAGAATAAAGAAGTAGAGAAAGGGGTGGCAAGTGAGTCTTGAAAGAATGTGCTGCTGGTGGAGAGTTCAGGGCATCTCCGGCAGTGCAGCAGGATGAGGGATGTGATGTGGGAGCCACAGTAGATAACAATATAAATTGAGTTTGTGTAATGGTGTAGCAGGAGCATATGTGGACATTCTTTGGTTGTGTAATAGAGGAGATTGTTGGAGGAAGAGGAATGGTATTTATTCTGGCACACTGTGGGGCACATAGGTACTTTTCAGTAATAGCTTAGAAAATTTCAGAGTAACCAGTGGGAAGCTGATAAAAACAAAATTTGGTTAATGGCCTCCTAAAGCAGATTCACTTCAGTGTATGCACTAGGTGTGTTTCTGGAAAAGGTGTTTGTAAATTGCATCAATACATGGTGTCCATAAAGTTTGTGTGCAGTTTAAAATTGCACACTATTTTAAATTGCATGTGAACTTTATGGCTACCCTGTATTTAACTGCATTGTGAGAGAGAATAACTTAAAGAAGAATTATTAATTATTATTCAAGAATTATTCTAATTTATCTTTTTTGTAATTCCAGCGAGGTTTTAAATTTTGTTTTATTTCTACCATGTGTTTGTTTATCTATGTATATATATGTGTGTGTGTGTGTGTGTGTGTGTGTGTGTGTTGAAAGCACAATCCTTAGTTCCATCATACCTAATCGCATTCTCCCAGGCTTACAGGAAATCAAGTAACCTCTCTGACTTCTTTGCAGATGTTATCTGAAAAATATGCTTGTTTGCCAGGAAGCTGTGCATTCATCATTTAAAATAGAACTTTCATTTGTATGCCTTGATACTTCCTACATAGCACCATGCCATATTTTTTTCTTACCTTTGTTCGGTACCTCCTGACTAGTGGGCGCTGCACTGTAGGGTGGCTAAGGGCTGACCATGGGTCCCTGTGCAGAGTGTTGTGTGGGAGGAAGGAAATGTGTGGTTAAAACATGGGAGGTATCGTGACTTCTTTTCTTTACTACTCACCAAGGGAGATTTCCAAATCACATTTTGCCTTTCAGTTCTCAGTATTTGAAGCCATAAATAATAAATGTATGTAACACATATGTATTATATATTTTTTTTACTGATTGAAGATTAGACTCCTAAAGATGATACAGGACAGACTTAGGAACTGTGAGTTTGAATGTACACTAACAATCATTTAGCCTTATACCTCACACAAAGAAAGGATACCGTTTAGAACCTCTTCGTATGGTCCCCTTTCAGAATTCATTTATTTCTTTGTAAGACACTCGAGGGGAAAAAAATCCTTTTCGTTTCCATCATTCTTACCTCTGTATATGATGGCAGAGAATATTTGCCCTGATTAATTTATGAGAAGTATCATGGTACAAGATTAACTTTCAAGTTGTATTAAGAAATACAGGGCAGTGTCTATGGCTCAAAAGGGTAGGGCACTGGCCCCATATGCCAGAGGTGGCAGGTTCAAACCCAGCCCTGGCCTAAAAAAATAAATTAAATTTAAAAAAAAAAGAAATACATTTTAGACTCAGTCCTTGTGGCTCAAGCGCCTAAGGTGCCAGCCACATACACCTGGAGATGGTGGATTTGAATCCAGCCTGGACCTGCCAAACAACAATAATGACTGCAACCAAAAAACAGCCAGACGTTGTGGCAGGTGGCTGCAGTCCCAGCTACTTGGGAGGTAGAGGCAGGAGAATCACTGAGCCCAGGAGTTGGAGGTTGCTGTGAGCTGTGATGCCATAGCACTCTACCCAGGGTGACAGCTTGAGGCTCTGTCTCCAAAAAAAAATTTTTTTTTAAAAGAAATACATTTTAAAGCCCATAGATAGTGATTACTTTAATGGATCTGGGTAAACGTACTGAAAACCTTCTGGAAAGGAGGCACCATTTAGATGCCATTAAGAACATTTGTGGGCTCGGCGCCTGTGGCTCAAGCGGCTAAGGCGCCAGCCACGTACACCTAAGGTGGCGGGTTCGAATCCCCAGCCCGGGCCCGCCAAACAACAATGATGGCTGCAACCAAAAAATGGCCAGGCGTTGTGGCGGGCGCCTGTGGTCCCAGCTACTTGGGAGGCAGAGGCAGGAGACTCGCTTGAGCCCAGGAGTTGGAGGTTGCTGTGAGCGCGATGCCATGGCACTCTACCCAGGGGGATAGCTTGAGGCTCCGTCTCAAAAAAAAAAAAAAAAAAAAGAACATTTGTGATTTATGGGAGGAGGTCAAAATATCAGTATTAACAGAAGTTTGAAAGAAGTTAATTCCATTCCTCCTGGATATCTTCAGGCAGTTTAAGACTTCAATGGAGGAAGTCATTACAGATATAGGAGAAATGGCCAGAGAACTAGAATTAGAAGTGGAGCCTGAAGATGTGACTGAATTGCTGTACTCTCATGACCAAACTTTGAATGGATGAAGAGTTGCTTATGGATGAGCAAAGAAAGTGTTACCTTGAGATGGAATCGGCTCCTTATGAAGATGCTCTGAACATTGTTGAAATGACAACAAAGGGTTTAGAATATTCCATAAACTTAGTGATATAGCAATGGCAGAGTTTGAGAAGATTGACTCCAATTTTGAAAGACATTCTTGTATTGATAAAATGCTGTCAAACAGCATTGCATGCTACAGAGAAATCTTTCATGAAAGAGAGAGTCAATTGATGTGGTAAACTTCATTGTTGTCTTATTTTAAGAAATTGCAATGGTCATCCCACCCTTTAGTAACTGCCACCCTGATCAGTCAGCAGCCATCGACATTGAAGCAAGACCCTTCACTAGCAAAATGATTATAACTCATTGAAGGCAGATGATCATTAGCATTTTTAACAATAAAATATTTTAAAAGTAAGGTATGTGCATTGATTTTTTTCAGACATATTAAGTGCTATCATACACTTAACAGACTATAGTATAGTATAAATATGACAATATGCACCAAGAAACCAAAAAATTGTATGACTCACTTTATTGGGCTAATTTGGAACCAAACTCAGAGTGCCTCCGAGCTCTGCCTCTACAGTGGGAAGGTGTCAGAGGGTTTTAATTGCAAGAATGATATGAATTAATCTAAATTTTGAAAAGATATTTGGCCTGCAGTGTAGGAGATAAGATCCCTTTTTCTACCTGTCCAAAGCCTGAGTATTTCCAAGTCTCAGCAACTCTTTGGATTCTGAAAGTTCCGGTTTACTAACCTCAAGGTCAGTTGAACAGATGCTCCACTAACAACTTAAACAGGTCCTCGGTCCAGCCGTGGTACCCTGCTCGCTGCGCCAGATCTCGGTGTTATGTTCTTTGGAGCTTCTGATGGGGACGCAGGGGAAAGAACTGCAGACAGAATGAATATTCAAGGGAGACCGGGACTCGCTCTGGTCAGCGGCCCAGCTAAACTTTACTGATTATCTTATATACTTTCCAACATTCAGTAAGAATTTAACACATATACAAAGAAGTCAAGTAACATTAGGAAGCAACCATTTAAGATTACAATTTAGTGTGAAGGCTGAGGAACACATATACAATTGATTTTGTTTAGAGTAAAACATTTTGGAGCCTGGCTGTCGGTTCTTGCTGGCCCAAAGTGAAGTTACACATTATAATGCTAATGAAGGAGGAAGACAGAGAATAGAACCCAATGCTCCAAGACCGGTCTGTCCATCCTCTAGATTACACCTCGGGCTGTTTCTCCACAGCCCCTAGGGAGAGTCACTCTGCGTATTCCTGCACATCAATAGGCAAGTACAGAAGCTCAGATCCTCAAGGAAATGCTTCTCAGAAACAATCTCCTGAAGGAGCACATTGAGGCGAACTGCCATGTCTTGAGCAAAGGGATCTTATCTCCTACACTGCAGGTTGGGAGCAAGGGGACAAGTTAGCAGGTTATAACAGTAGTTCACTCCAGAGCTGATGGGTGGCCTGGATTAAGATCAAGGCATTGAAAGTGATGAGGTATGGAGCAGCTTGACAGGACTGGCAGATAGAATCCACATGAGGAATGAGGGAGGGAGGATGCCGTATGCCAGGATGACCTCAAGGGTTTTGTCCTGAGTAACTAGACAGATGGTAGACTGCAAAACTGGTTTACCTTCCATGAGACAGGGAAACTGCAGGGACTGGCAGAAGAGTAGATTTTTAGTCAGAAGGGACTTGTGACATGTTAAGTTTGAGATCATTATAAGTCATCAAAATTTAAAGCCAATTAGCCAAAACTTTTATTTTTCAGGCATATTACTTGTTCTCTTTTGCCACTTTTACAACTTTTTTTCTCTTTTTACACCTAAACTTTGTAACATCAGAATCTTTGTATTTTACAGTTGTGATGTAAGGCTCTTCTGGCAGATGAATGGTAAATACACGCCCATTGAGATGCAGCTCCAATGCGAGGGCTTATCCTGTTTTCCAGCTTTCCTACCGACTTGTGTCACAAAACTTCACTCATGCTGTGCTGACTTGGCCTCAACATAAATGACTAATGAATATGAAAGCTCTCCCTTGGCAGAGTTTTTACTTAATTTTTGAGGGGGTTCTACTGTATTTACTGAAGATTTTCTAGAGTTTCTCTGGACCCTCAAATATGCTATATATGTAATAAATATTTACTCATTTTGAAATTTGGTTTTATTTAGTATCTTTATACTATGAAATTCACATACATATTTTACCTTATATACCTGGTTTTTCTAGAACGTTCAATACTTTTGATGTATTACGATTACTGTTATTTACACTATCTCTTGTAATATTGTTTTTTCCTTTGAATTAGTGGGTGGTAGAAGACAAAAACACTGTTTCCAGGATAGATAAGAAAATAAAAGTAGGTCCAGGAAGTAATGTTTTGTAAGTTTTAGTGCCTTTTTCTCCTTTCTTCCTGAAAGCTAATTAACCCAGTTTTATGTACCCTGGCAAATGCAAAATTTCCTAACTTTGGCTTCTTTTATGTTAGTTGTCTATTGCTGCATAAAAATCACTCCTACCAGAAGTTTAAAACTTCTACCATTTATCTCACAGGGTTCCTAAGGGTAGGAATTCATGAGTGGCTTAGCTGGATGGTCCTAGCCAAGGGTCTCCCTTGAGGCAGCAGTCAGGCTGTCAGCCATGGCTGCAGTCAGCTGGCGATTTGACTGAGGTTCGAAAGTTGTCTTCTCAGATGCCTCATTCACATGGATGTTGTCAAGTGACCTATTTCCTCACTGGCTTTTGACAGAAGGCCTGAGACTTTTTTTTTTTTTTAAGAGACAGAGTCTCACTTTATCACCCTTGGTAGAGTGCTGTGGCATCACAGCTCACAGCAACCTCTAGCTCTTAGGCTTAGGTGATTCTCTGACCTCAGCCTCCTGAATTGCTGGGACTAGAAGCGCCCACCAAAATGCCCGGCTATTTTTTTTGTTGTTGCAGTTTGGCCAGGGCTGGGTTCAAACCTACCACCCTCGGTATATGGGGCTAGCGCCCCACTCACTGAGCCACAGGCACCACCCAAGGCCTGAGGCTTTTTTCTCTCACCAGTTGGGCTTTTCCACAGGGCTGCTTGAGTGTCCTCATGTCATGGCAGTGTGCTTCTCGAGGGTGAGAGAGGTGGGGGTCAGAGGGTAGGGGGCTCCATTATTGACGCCAGCGGTTTCTTCCAAGCTCCTTCTCAAAGTTTTCTGGGTTTTGATAATTGATAGTTATTCCTCAAATGAGAAATGTTTATATACAGGTATCAAATTTATATCCTGCTTCTCTGTTTCTGTGATTTTGTGCTTCCAAAATAATTTTCCTTTCAGTGTGAAATCATAACTTAAAGACAATTTCAGTGGCGTTGTCTTAGAGTGTCCCAAATGTTGCCAAACATAGGAAAAATTGACAAACTCTATTATGTCTTATATTATGTTATATTTCATATTTTTATGTTTATATATGAACATGTAGAGAAATATTTTGTAAAATTTTATACTGAGTAGTTTGTACATAAAGTATATTTAACTACAATTTGCATTTTCCCTATGTATCTTTGTATGGCACCCCTGTAGTCTATTTCATGCAGCTATAACAGAATGCCACTGGCTGGGCAATTTATAAGGAACAATTATTTATTTCTCACAGGCCTAGAGGCTGGGAAGTTCAAGATCAAGGCATGGTATCTGATGAGGGTCTTCTTGCTGCATCCTCACATGGCACTAAGTGGATGGGCAAGGAGAGATAGATGTTACCTCCTCACATGGCAGAAGGGCAGGAGAGAGTGAACCCACTTGGCAAGCCCTTTTCATAGAGGCATTAATCTGTTCTTGAGGGTGAAACCTTCATGACCTAAGCACCTCCTTTAGGCTCCACCTTCTAACACTTGTTGCATTGGGAATTAAGTTTCCAGCACATGAATTTGGAGAGACATATGCAGACCATAGCAGGCATTTCAGCTTAACACCCCATCACTAATAGTGCACCTGACTTAGCAGAAGCCAGCCATATGCACATTTAAGACCAAGTGTTCTCATGAACTGACACTGAGATCAGTGCTCTGCCTGCAAACTGGCAGGTATCTATTATGTGGTGCATCCTGATTTCAGAATGTTAGGATGTGGGAAAAAATGTTTCTAAAAATTGAAGAAATATGATAAATAATTTTCTCCCTCAGTCATGGGAAACAAAGTAGATTAAAGTCTTCTGGGAAAGTTTTTTCCTTATGATTTTACAAAGCCTGGGGAAAGAGATGTGAATGGGTGACTTATGATAAGTATGCAGGTCATTTCCAGAATATTTCAGGTTTTGGTTTTAGATACATAAATAAGGAAAATCCCTCTTCTGTTACTTTATTTAATTTTTTTCTTTCAGGAATAAAAATCACCGTAAACCCCGAATCAAAGGCAGTCTTGGCTGGACAGTTTGTGAAACTGTGTTGCCGGGCAACTGGACACCCTTTTGTGCAATATCAATGGTTCAAAATGAACAAAGAGGTATTTTTAATGCCTTTTAATTCTTCTATACTAAGAATAGAGAATAATAGGAAATTAATTAACATTATTGTCCTAAATGTGGTTTTAAGACTTTGATTTAAGAGTATGAAAGACATGAGTTATTACTGAAGTATTTGATAATTATTATTTTAGTGAGATTCCAAAATTGTCTCCCAGAAAAACTGTAAACAGTAATGAAGTCAGTCCTTCACTCTAAAATTGTGGAAAATAGGAGTTATATAGGTCAACAGTGTTAGCAAGTATGAAACCTCATCAGTACATTCTTACATATCTATTCAAAACTCTGCAACAGATTAGATCCCAACCAAAATCTTGTTATTTTTTTTTAAGACAGTTTTACTCTGTTGCCCTGGGTAGAGTGTTGTGGCATTATGCTCACAGCAACATCAAACTCTTAGATTCAAGCGATCCTCTTGCCTTCATTTTTTTAGTAGTTTTTCATTTTTAATAGAGTCTCACTCTTGCTCAGGCTGTTCTCAAATTCCTGAGCTCAAGCAATCCACCCACCTTAGCCTCCCAGAGTACTGGGATTACGGGCGTGATCCACCACACCCAGCCTCAACCAAAATCTTTAAAAGATTTTCAAGGCTACATGGAAAGCTAATGGCATATTATTTTCTTGAGAATTTCATATGATGGTATTATGTCAAAAGACTGTGGTCATTGTGCTAGATTCTGAAGTAAAATTCAGGTTGGCAGAGAGGGGCACTCCTTTTGTGGAAGAATTGTATCCCTATACCGCTCAACAGGTAATTTACAATCAAATGTTAGAATTCTCTTCTCAAAGTTCCTCAAGCCACCCTACCACTGGGGTTTCTCAGTGATCTAGCTGCGATGTGTTGTATCTTGCTCCAGGGAGATTTTCTTCTCTACTCCCTCGTTCCTCTCCCTTCATCCTCTTTGCTCCTTGGTTATACGTGAAAAGTCCATATTTAGTCATGACCTGTTGGTCACATCCTCACATTCAGCTTCCTTATAGACTTGATGCCGAGTCTCCATTTGCAAACCTAAAGCTAAATAAAAAAGCTGTTTTCAGATTATGATTTTTCCTTTAATTGGATTACCTCATGCCATAGAAAAATTTTGTGTTGCTATACATTTTTTTTTTGGTATTATACAGTTTTTTATTTCTGTCTCTTACGCTGAGGTATAAGGCAAAACAACTGTGGAAGGTAGTAAAATGATTGCATGTAGGCTTTGGCACCAGATAGGTCTGTGTTGGAACCCTGAATATGCTTACTAGCCACGTGAATGCCTATCATAGGGGATTGTGAGAATTGAGTAAACAGGATGTTTTTTGTGCCCAGGCTTTTGAGAGATAAAGTAGCTAAAAGTACTTTACCATATTTTCTCAATTGCAAAGTTGGTTTCATTTTAATAAATGCCTTTTGAAGGATAAATAATGGGGAAAACCTGCTATATTTATGTGCATTGTTTGTAAAATATGGCCTAATGGGAGAAAAGTAGAAATGTAGGGGTTGGGGAGTAAGTCTTAGATTGGAAGAGTTAGAATGGATTAAAAAGCTGTTTAGGCTAGGCGCCTATAGCTCAACCGGCTAAGGCGCCAGCCACGTACACCTAAGGTGGCGGGTTCGAATCCCCAGCCCGGACCCGCCAAAACAACAATGATGGCTGCAACCAAAAAATAGCCGGGCGTTGTGGCGGGCGCCTGTGGTCCCAGCTACTTGGGAGGCGGAGGCAGGAGACTCGCTTGAGCCCAGGAGTTGGAGGTTGCTGTGAGCTGTAATGCCATGGCACTCTACCCAGGGGGACAGCTTGAGGCTCCTGTCTAAAAAAAAAAAAAAAAAAAGCTGTTTAAAAACTGTTAAGATTATAATTGTCATGGATGTGTTAATCAGTTCAATGTAGGCATTTCACACTGTATATCAAATCAGTACACTGAACCCCATAAATGCCTCCGTGTACACAGTTATGATTTAATAAAAATTAAAAATTAAAAAAAAAAGCTCTTTAACAAGTCAAGTTTTGTCAAACCACTGTCATGTTCATAAGCCTATCTTAGGAGAGTTTTATTTAACAGGTTTTGGTTGAGCAGCTGTTTTATGCCAGATGGCGTTCTAAGGCCAGATGATGCAGCAGTGACCACCAGGTCTCAGTACCTCTCAGTACCTACGCCAGGCCAAGAGCATCACACTCCAGTGGGGGGAAACAGACAGACAGTAAACAAATACAGTCATTTCTGGGAATGAAGATAAATGAGGAAAACCAACCGGGTAGTGATGTAATATGTGAAGCTACTGAAGGTTTTAAGCAAGGGAGGTAATGTGATAGGATTTATGTTTTTAAAACACAAATTTGCTGCTTGAAAGAAGCAGAGAACTGTAAGACCAGCTATCTCTAATACTTGTGCTGACTAGAAATAGCAGTAGTGTGGACTAGGGGATGACAGTAGGGGTGGATCACAGGGCATGGTTCGGTGTGTGTTTAACCAAACTAGCAGATTAGATGTGAGCATGAGGAGAAAGGAGGAAACCCTTCATTTTTCACTTGAGCATCAGGGACACGTTGAAAATTAAAGAGGAACAGATTTAGGGAGAAAAGTCAAAAGTTTAACTTTAGGACATGTTGAATTTGAAGTGCTCTTGCACACATCTGGATGAATCAGCTAGGCAGTTTGGGCATCTGGGGAGGTAAAATTGAGAGTTATGTAGTGGAGCAGGAGCCAGCAAAGAGATAAGTAAAAGGAATCTTCCAGAGAGATAGGAGGAAAGCCAAGAGAAGTCTAAAGAGGAGAGTATTTCAAGAAGAAAGAGGTATCCAGCTTCTTCAGTAGAAACTTTTTTTAGTTTATTTAAGATACAAGGTACTAGAGTATATTTAGTTTTTGAGAATAATATAGTAAAAGAGAGAAATAGATGTTAAAGCAAAGAGAGAAACAATTGTAAGAGCAAGGTCAGAGAGGATGGAATTTGAGAGGAGAAAAGCCTTTCCTCCAGCCTCATAGGTTCAGTGCCAGAGAGCCTGTGAATTAACCAGCAAAACCCAGATTAACAGGAGAAAAAGTTTACTCATATGCATACAGGAGTTTACCAGAAACTCAGTAGGGAAAAGGCAGGTGTGGGAGGACCCTCTGTGGGAAGAATAAATAGGTTTTTTCTGGAAAGACAAAGGCTTTTCTAGAAGAGTAGGAGGAAATGGGAAAGTTTGCGATAGTGTTTGTTGGCACAAGTGCCAGTAATGATTCCTTTTCTTCATGGCCATACACTCTCTAGAGGGGACTTAGAGTAGTTTTACTCTTGGTCTCTTTTCTAGGAGTAAAAGTTGCCCCAAGAGGAAATTTATGGCAGCCTTGTTACCCAGAACTTTCTGCGTTTAGTCAGATAAGGAAAGCCTGAGAAGATTTCTTTCTGCATCTGTTGAATCTCAGGTCTTCACTTTAATGAAGTCTTCATACCAACCCTGTGAATCTAAGTGGATCCCTACAGATCATTAGCTCAGTGGCCTTTGTTAGGAAGAGGCATCTTCCATTTTAACAGGAGGGAAGAGAGCAGCTCTAAATAGGTACAGACTTGGGTAGGCCTGTGATTTGGTGGCAGGGAAGGGAGATAACTTTTATCTGAAGTCATTGCCTGAGAGAAGGAGGATTGCTGAAGGTTTGAGGAGACAGAGAGTATGTGTCAGTGATCTAGTAGGAGAACAGACACAAGATTGTTGAGCATCTCTAAATGCAGCCAGTCAGCTCAGTGTCACGTCTTCAGCAGACCCACCCTGCCTGCTCTGGGGTAGGTGCTGAGAGGGGAGGGAGTTGTTTTCAGCTGGCTGGGGATTGGAGCATGCTAGTTGAAATACAGGTTGAATATTCTTATCTGAAATGCCTAGGACTAGAAGTGTTCTAGATTTCAGATTTTTTCAAATGTTGGATTATTTGCATTATATATTTATTGGTTTATCATCCCAAATCCAAAAATCCGAAATTAAAGGTGCTTCAGTGAGCATTTCCATTGAGCACTATGTCAGCATGCAAAAAGTTTCAAATTTGGGGTCATTTTTGGTTTTGGGTTTTTAGATTTGTGATACCCAACCTGTCCTTTCAAAAGAGTTTATTGTAATATAATGAGGCACTTGGATAAGCCCCCCTTGGCAATGTGCCAAACTTGGGTGTAGCTGATAAATTGCTGGGAACAAAAAAAGTGAAAGAAACCTTACTGGGGTGATGGAATCCAGGGAAGAGTTTGGGATCCCGTGAGTGGCTTCTCACCTCCACTGCTGATAGCTTTCCATAGCTCTTCTCAGCCCACATCTTAAAAATTTAGTTGAGGCCTCTTATCCTTTTAGAGAATTTTACAGATCATAAAGTGAGATCTCAAAGAAAAATAACTACTTGTCTGTGTAGTCTCAGCTAATTTGGTCAGAGCTGAGAGTCACAGCTAGGTCTCCCTCTCTGTATTTTCTACACACCATTGTGGGGTTGTCCTGTATTGTGGCTGCTTAACTCACAGATGTGATTATAAATCCTTCTAAAACTCAATGGTTGAACTTTCTTAAATGACAGATGAGTTTTTCTGTTAGCGAGCTTTTGGAAGATTTGGGGGGAAAGCTTAGCTGTGGTTAATGGATTTATAAAAGATTGTGAATTTTTTAATACTTTAGTTATAAGTAACTCAAAATACTGTTTATTTTTTTAACTCCTAGATATTTTACAAATTGTGAAAAAAGGCATACTTTCATGGCTTCCTACTGAAATCATAGACTTTTCACAGCATATTTTATAAGCCATGTTGATAAGACTTACTCTCTTATTGATTCTTTTACAGATTCCATACGGAAATACGTCAGAACTTATTTTTAACTCGGTGCATATAAAAGATGCAGGGTTTTATGTCTGCCGAGTTAATAACAATTTCACCTTTGAATTCAGCCAGTGGTCACAACTGGATGTTTGTGATGTCACGGACGTAACAGAAAGCTTCCGGGGTAAGTAATAAAAAGAAGTTGAATGTTGGGATGAGGATTGTTTTATTTTATCTTATTTTAAATGTTTACTTTTAAGTAATTTCAGAATATCAAAAATAGTGCCAAAAGCTCACATATGTACTTCATCCAACATAGTATCAACAGCTGTTAAAGTCTGATCCCATGTTCTTTGTGTCTCTGTATGTGTGCACATACACACGGATGTGTGTGCAGATCCCTCAGGATGGTGTGGACCCTCCTGAGGCTGGTTCCTGCCACTGACTCTTCCAGCTTGTCTTCCTTCTCGGCCTATTGTCTACCCTCACACGTGGCACCTGTATGTTAGCAAGCTTAGTTTCTTCCTGCCACTCCCTGCCTTGCTTATTCACAGTTCCATGTCTTTGCATCACTTCTTTGTTTGAATGGCTTTCCTGCTTAGCATAATCTTCTGACTCTTTGAAGCCTTGGCTTCCTCTTCTGCTCCCTTGGCATTCTGATTTTGCCTCTCTTACAGAATTTATTGCATCACTTTTAAAGCTATTTGTCTGCCTAGCCGTCTGAGTTGTATAGGGATAAGGAGTGGTTCATAGTTCCTTTTTCTCTTTGCTAGTTCTTAAAACAAAGCTTGGCATGTAGCGGTCACTCTTCAGTTATGCAATTCACTGAACACCTTCATGAGGAATAGTCTTGGGCTTAGGTCTTAGGTGTTAAAGCTGTTTTAAACCAAGCATTAGAGCACGCCCCTGACCTAGATTCTTCACAGAATGATCAGGAAGGAAAATTATCTGTTATAATAGAAGGCAGAAAGAGTTCCTCAGCGTCTTCTTTGCTACCACTCTCTTCCTCACAGAAGTCAATCTTTTGAACATACTTCTGTAATCTAGTTCTTGTCAGGACTATCTGCCTTTTAAGCTAAATTTCTGAGGAGAAAGTCTGGGTCTTAATAATCTTTGATGAAACCAAACACTTAAATAACCAGTAGGTACTCAGTAGATGTTTGTTGAAAGAATGAAGAACCAGGGTAAAATCTGTTTCAAAAGGCAGAGATGGATATATTTCCATCAAGAACATTTAATATTTTTACATTTAAGGCACATATTCAAGGTTTTCTAAAAATCTCCAAAGGGTTCATTGTAGCCAAAACTTACTTTTCCTTATTTAAGAAAAAAATGGTGAAATTAACATCTTGGAAAACTTCTGCTTCTCTAAGTTACTCAGGAGTGCTGAATACTATCGTTGTAAAAAGTAGAGTGCTGGAGAAGCACGACGAATTCAAGACCTGATAGTCTTTGATTTCTATAATTAGGGTGTGAGTCAAGTAGAGGTCAGTTTGTTACAGATTTGAATGTTGTGGTCTCTGGTGTGGGAGGAGAAAAAACTCTCATCTAACATAGTCTTGCTGTTCACTTTTCAGTTCCTTTCTGTAACTTTTTTTCTTCCAAACTGTTGTGTTGCCCCAAAACATGCTGTTGTGGAAACTCTCAGCAGTAAAGGCCACGTGGTGTATCATTCACTACAACAAAACACTTAGACTACTTCTCTACTCCCTGCTCCATCTTTTCAGTCCTGTCATCAGGACCTGATTTTTTGACGAAGATAAAAAGCCAGGGTGGCTCCTGTGACTCAAGGAGTAGGGTGCTGGCCCCATATACCAGAGGTGGGAGGTTCAAACCCAGCCCCTGGCCAAAAACTGCAAAATAAAAGATAAAAAGCCAGTCTGAAGAGTAGCCATGAGATATTGTTTTGTTTATTCACATGCGCACTCAAAACCATATTCTTTGTTGTGTTTCCCAGACAAAACAAAGAGGGAAACTAACTCTTTGTTTTAAAAAAGTCAATCTTTCTTGCATACTTCTCTCTCACTTGAGCTTTTTTTAAAACTCAAATAAATAAGGGTTCTTGACAATAAAAGAATGTACCATTTTCTTTAAGGAAAAAATATCTCATTTACCTCTATCAATTTTATTTAATTTCTTTCATGCTATATTTATATACAGTATGATATCCAGATCCTAATTGTATACCCCATCAGAATGTAGAACGTGTTTGTTACTTGTGTTCTCATGTGACTTTCTCACCTGTAGTCACTCTTTCACCACAAATTGATTTAAGTTTTGCTTGTTTTAGAACTTCTGATAGTCATATATGTACATTTTCATTTATTTATTTTGAGACAGAGCCTCAAGCTGCCACCCTGGGTAGAATGCTGTGACATGACAGCTCACCAGCAACCTCCAACTCCTGGGCTTAAGCAATTCTCTTGCCTCAGCCTCCCAAGTAGCTGGGACTACAGGCGCCTGCCAAAATGCCCGGCTATTTTTTGATTGTAGTTATCATTGTTCAGTAGGCCTGGGCTGAATTCAATCCCGCCAGCTCTGGCATATGTGGCTGGCGCCTTAGCTGCTTGAGCTACAGGTGCCAAGCCACATTTTTATATCTAGCTTCTTCCATTCAGTGTAATTTTTAAGACTTATTCATGTTGTTAGGTGCATCAGCTGTCCTCTCTTTCTGCTGAGTAATAATGCATTGTGTAAATCGGCTAGTTTGTTTATCCATTCTGTTATTGATAAACAGTTTGTGTGCAGTTTTGGGGTATCATGGATAAAGATGCTACAACATTCTCTTATAAACCATTTTTTGAACATGTATTTTTATTTCTCCTAGATAATTTTACCTAGAAGTGGAATTGCTGAGTCACATAGTAGATGTATGTTTAATTTTCTTTAAAAACTACCATGTAGATTCCGAGATAGTCTTACTATTTTGTATTATCACTTGCATCTTGGAAAAGCCTCTCATCTGAGGGTGACTGAGATCATTGGTCACACTAATGCCAGCTCACACTCTGCACTTAAAAATGGGTAAATTGTTCAGCTGGCTTAGCCTTCTTTGTCTATTCAGTTCTAAAGGCATGGCCAAGCAAGGTGGATATTTGAGTAGTGGTGGGGAGGTGTCTGTGATGGCCCAGAGTAGGATATCAAAGCCCAGATAAGGTGTCTTTGTGGGAGTGGGACCTCGTCTTCAGAAATAATCATGATTGATTAGAAGAGCAATTTATTTCTTTCTAGACTATTTCTGTGCATGTAATAAACTTTAATGTATTTATAAGTGAAATCATATTCATTCAACAAATATGATCATCTGCAATGTGTTAGACATTGAGTTTCATAATGGAGACTGGGTACTGCATCACATTGACAAGCCCTGTAACCTCACGGGACTTGAAGAGTAATAAATGAATATTTAATAAATGATTTCTGACATCTGCCTAGGGAAAAAATGTTAGGGACAACCTATCCATATATATTCAGTGCTGAAAATAAAATTTCTTATCTTAGTTAAGTCAAGAGAGTGTAGAGCTTGGCTCGGCACCTGTAGCTCAGCAGCTAGAGCGCCAGCCACATATCCCAGAGCCAGTGGGTTCAAACCTAGCCAGGGCCTACCAAACAACGACAGCTACTACAACAACAACAAATAGCCAGGTGTTCTGGCACGCACCTTTAGTCCCAGCTACTCGGAAGGCTGAGGCAAGAGAATCTCTTAAGCCCAAGAGCATGAGATTGCTGTGAGCTGTGATGCTATGGCACTGTACCGAGGGCAACATAGTGAGACTCTGTCTCAAAAAATAAAAAAATAAAAAATGTAGAGCTTTCCATGCTGACCATGAATATCATTCAAGATGTTAATAAGTTATTTGCTCCATCAGAAAGACTCTGTAGCCAGACACATTTGGGAAATATTTGAACTGTGTTCCCCTCTTTAATTCACAATGCATACTAACACTTTGAAAACTTTGAGAAGTTCCTACAATGAAAAAATGAAGAATATCTCTTAATATTTCTGCGAATGCTATACTTTTGTGAACCTTAGTTTGGGAATGTTACTAAAGATTGTAACAACAATGAAGGTGTTGGCTCGGCACCCATAGCTCAAC
>NW_003852422.1:16376735-16378780 GCF_000181295.1 Otolemur garnettii | reverse complement strand
TTTTACACATCTGTGGCTAAAATGTATTCTTCAAAGCTTAAGTTACAAAATACTTGATTTAGTGGAAAAAGATTTTTAATAAAACATTTTTAAAACAAACATTATAGATACGTAAAAGAAAGAATGATTATTAATCAGCAGTCCCCATTATGAACTGCATAATTTGAGAGTTTGTTGTGTATCATCTTATTTCGGGTATAGTAGCATGCATGTTAATGTCCCAGTATAGTTCTGTGATGTTTATATCTGTGCTTAATGACTGCCCTTCCTAAGATCATGAATTACAATGTCTTCAAATTTATTTCCTCTGAAACAAGGAAGAACAAATGAGGCAGTGGAGTGCACTGAAGGTAGTGTGATTCTTTAGTTTGAAGCCAGATCTCCTGCATGCTAGTTACTCTCGGGATGGGTGCAGTGCTCTTAGCTTACTAAGTGCAGGAACGGAAAAAATACTAGCCCTAAGAAAAGATTTTGACTGAAGGGTATTGTATCTTAGTCTTTAAAGTTTTATAAATTGCCACAGATGCTATTATGTTAACACTATTATAATAACTAATCTTCAGTTGCCTTCCTATTGCATATAAGAGCAAAGTTTCTGCATATCTTTTGGGTAGTGACCATATGCAATTAATTCTTAGTGTTAATTTTTATCTGCATAAGACTTATTTAAAAAATAGGTGAATATACTGTCATGGATATTTATTTAGATTATTTTATCCTTTAGCCATGATAAAATTCCTCTCAAATGCAGATACAGTTTCCATAAAAGTTTCAGAACTGAAGATTTACTGTTTAACACGTTTTATCTGTTTAAAATTATTAAATATTCTGTTTTAATGTAAAGTTCATAGGATTTTTTGAAGTTACAAGGCTGTAGATTAATCTACCATGTCACCTTTACCATATGTAAACAGAACTAAAAATCTGTTTCAACATAAACTTCTCATTTGTTTTAATTAACCAAAATATTGTACTTAAATTATAATGAGTAAGTTTTTAAACTTTGGATCACTTTTCTTAGTGCGATATAACATTGGTTTGCAAAATTAGGTTTGTGGATAGCAAAGTATTTTTTCAATTTCTGCCTCTTTAAAACATAATCTTAGGCTCTACTTGAGTAGAGAAAAAAATAATGTTAAATCTTATCTTTCCTGGGTTTCCTGTCCTCCTTATCTCTATGATATCACTTTGAAATACTATAATTCCTGTTTGCATCTTAGTACATACTTGTGAGAAAGAACTCTCTCCTATTATAAGGGAGTTCCAGTCCCATGGTCTGTTAAGGCTTTGGGATGCTATGTGAAGAAATTCTAATCTTACTTTCTTAATTCTTTTTCTTAATTGCATGGCTTTTAAGACTTTGTAATATTGGAGACCTCTAAGAGTAAAAGTAAGCTAACACTGCGGTTTGGCTTCAGGGTGATGCATGTGAGTTATCACTTGCTGTGGAGCTTCCATACCTGCAAGATTTTCTATATAATTTTTCAGTGGCAAACATACCATTAAAGCAGTTAATTTTCAAATAAGTTTATTCAGAACATAGAGGTGCAAATACAGCTATGAAGTACTCCAGAAATTTCAGAGGGAAAAATCAGATCCAAATTTTTTTCTTTAGAAGTCCACAAGGTTGAGACACTGATGAGCAGAGTCCGTATGTACAAATACATGGAGAGGACACATATATTTTGTTAAAGATACTTGATCAGACCCTTTAGCCATAAAAAAAAAAAATGTCATTTGCAACAACATGGCTAGAACTAGAAGTCATCGTGTTAAGAGAAATAAGCTCAACACTTGTAGCTGAAGCAGCTAAGGCGCCAGACCCATACACCGAGCTGGCAGGTTCAAATCCAGCCCAAGTCTGCCAAACAACAATGACAACTACAACCAAAAAATAGCCGGATATTGTGGCAGGCACTTATGGTCCCAGCTACTTGGGAGGCAGAGGAAGGAGAATAGCTTGAGCCCAGGAGTTGGAGGTTGCTGGTGAGCTGTGATGCCACGGCACTCTACCCAGGGGGACAGCTTGAGGCTCTGTCTCAAAC
>NW_003852422.1:16372812-16376695 GCF_000181295.1 Otolemur garnettii | reverse complement strand
GCCAGGCAGAGAAAGACAAATACTGCATGTTCTCACTTCCATGTGGGAATTTAAAAAGTTGATCTCATGGAGGTAGAGAGTAGATGAATGGTCACCAGAGGTGGAAAGGGAGGAGGGGATGAAAAGTAGATGGCAGTAGGTACAGACCTATAGTTAAATAGCCGGATAAGCTCTAGTGTTTGATAGCACAACTGGGTGACTATAGTCAATAATTTATTGTGTATGTGTTATTTTAAAATAGCTAGAAGAGAAGAGTTGAAATGTCCCCAACATAAAGAAATAATGAATATTTGAGGTGATGGATATCCTGAATATCCTAATTTAATTATTACACATTCTATACATGTGTCAAAATACCACATGTAGCCTATAAATATTTACAAACATTATGTGTCAGGATGAGGGTTGACTAGGTGGATACTTTTTAGGGCAGTGAAACTATTCTGTATGATTAACTGTAATAGTGAATACATGTATACAAATTTTAAATAATCACTTAGGAGGTCGGAGGGAGACCCCAAGATGGAATGCAGAATATGACAAAAGACTACAGTTGCATTGTAAGTGTGTGAAACAGCCTCGCTGAAGAGAGATGGAAGAATATGGTGCTGCTGACCCAGTTAACTGGTAATGAGTCTAGTCTGTAAGACTGGAGGCAAAAGAAATTGCACTGTCTCATGCACCGGTTGACTGGTTGATACCTTTTTTTTTTTTAGTATTTTGGATATTGCTTTGAGTTTTTTATTTCTTTATTTTTACATATACATTTGTTTACTAGGTTTCTACCTTTTGCCTTCACAAAATCCAAAAGGCTTTAAAATTTAACAGTAACAATGTTTAAGGACTAGAAACAATCTTTTTAATAGATTTGATCACTCAGATAAGAATAAATTTCCTGCGTAACATCTATGACTAGTATAACATTTACAATTTATTGTTTAATGTTAATATTTTATCTTCATTAAATTTGTGAAGGAAGAAAAAAGAAGCTAAATCTGGTGGTTGACACCTTTAGTCCCTGCAGCTCAGGAGGTGGAGGTGAGAGGGTTACTTGCACAGAAGTTCATGACCAACTTGAACAACATAGCAAGACCCCTATCTCTTAAAAAAAATAGATGGCTATCATGTCACAGATACTTGTTTATCTAAAGGCTAAAAGATGCTCCATGGGGGGGGACACAGGTTAATTCTGAAACCACTATATCTCCCAAAACACATTACACTTTCAGAAACCATGAGTCTAGTCAAGAGAAAGACATCAGACAAATCCTAGGGATATTATACAAAATACCTCAAACCTGTCAGTCTCTTTACAGAAACTTCTAAGCAACTTTTAACAATCAAGCAGAGCCTAAGGACACACAAGCAAAGTTAATGTGATATCCTGAATAGAGTCCTGGAACCAAAAAAAGAACATCACTGGTTTGTTAGTTGTGAAAAATATACCATGCCAACATAAGATGGGACAAACACACCATGCTCACTGACACATCATAGGGAAACTAGGTCTGGGTATACAGGAACTCGCTCTGCACTATCTTCATAGAAGCTCTGTAAATCGTAAAATGTTCTAAAATTAGGGTGGCACCTGTGGCTCAGTGAGTAGGGCGTCAGCACCATATACTGACGGTGGCAGTTTCAAACCTGGCCCCAGCCAAACTTCAATGAAAAATAGCTGGGCGTTGTGCTGAGAGCCCGTAGTCCCAGCTACTCAGGAGGCTGAGGCAAAAGAATCGCCTAAGCCCAGGAGTTAGAGGTTGCTGTGAGCTTTGACACCTCAGCACTCTATCAAGGGCAACAAAGACTGTCTCTAAAAAAAAAAAGTTCTAAAATTTATTTGTAAAAAAAAGATCATTGGAAATTGTTAATTAGTTTCAGAAGTTTATAGTTAAGGATACAGACATACCTGCCTCTTGACTATTTTTGTCCCATAACTGGCCAGAATATCTAAAACTTTGAATAGGTTATGAAGGACCTTAATTTTTTGTCATTTAATGATAATAGTAATAGCTTAGAAATTCTAACTGATATGCATGAAAATTCTCTTTCTTATTCAGTAATTGCATGGCTTCTTTTAGTTTAAAAAGTTCTAAACTGATAAAACATTATCACATGATTTAATGATTCAAAAACTACTATGATTAGTCTTACCATTTGTGCTAAATTGACAGTGTACTTGATCTATTTTCTCTGATTTCATTTTAGATGAATTAAATACTCTTGGGCATCCTGGTGAGTAATACAAACAAATACAAACTTAGGGTTTTAAGTTGTTGAATGCAATAAAAATAGCCTTTACTGTGGTAATACTAGTGACTTTTTTATTGAAATAATATAGTTTCAGCTTGAAATTAATTATTTACATGAAGTACAATTTTTTGCAAGGGAAACATTAAAAATATTTTAGAATATAATATTATAAGGATAGAAAAGTATTGGAGGCAACATAAAACCTCAGTGTATTTTTTAATCATTACATATTACTCCTTATATCATAAAAAGAAAGTTATTGGGGAAAGTATTGATCTTTAAGCTGAAAGACAGGAAAGAGTGACAAGTAACAGTTCGGATCCCTGGGACCTTATTCTCTTTTGCTCAGTCATAGAGCATGTCTGAACTCACTAAGCAGGTGTCTTTACTTGAAGTAAGAAGTGTATACAGGTGGGTTGGCCAACAACCATTGCGAGACTGGCAGTTGGTTGGCAGGAGTATCCAGAGCTCTGTAGACCAATTTCAATAAGAACCGATTTCCCAGCAAGCTACAGGGAAAGCCTTCACTGAACTAAAAGGTGTATCAGTAGTGAGGACTATATCAAGACATCAGTGTGGGTCATGGGCGTTCTGAAAGACAGAGGTAGAGCCCTTGAGTAGAGGAATAGAGTCCAGACAGGAATATCATTGAGACAACCCTGTTATTTCTCTGCATCTTATATCTCATTATTTTGGCACCATAACTAGTTTGCTTAATATATTCATATTTCATTATTAAACATCTATTAACTGTGAACACTTTTTGGACTGTGCTTTTGCATATAAGGAAGTTCAACACAGCAGAAAGCCATACTTGCTGTAGTATCCTCAAATTCACATGAAGCCTCAATCATCCAGGCTAAAAGATGTCAAAAACCATTCTAATAATTGTTTCTCTTGGTCTGGATAGAATTCCCCTTTCCTAAATTTGTCTTTTATTTCTTGCTTTTTTAAATGAACAATGTAAAAAATTATGTCAGAAAAACTTTAACCACTAAAATTCTAAAAATTTTAGCCCTCTCTTTGATTATCTCCTTATTCTCCACAATTCAGAGAGTACCAAAAATTGGAGAAAAGTTTTAATAAGCTCCAGTGGCATTTATTTTACTAAAAGTGCAAAGTTACCCTCTCAGTAGTAAATACATGAAGGGAACTATACCTTTTCCTTAATCTCTAGGAGTGCTCAGGATCTCATTTTATGTATAATAGATGGTGAAAGCATAGAATCTGGAATGAGGCTTCCTAAATTAGAATCCAGATTTGCTACTTATTAACTTGATAACTTTGGCCAAGTGATTTAATCTCTCACTACCTTAGTTTTCCTTATCTTTATGGTGGGATTGATAATTATACATGCTTCATAGGGTAGTGTGAGGTTCCATAAGATCTCTCACACAAAGCATTAGACAGCACCAGCCCAGGCGTCAGTAAACATTAACAACTACTGCTGCTGCTGCTACTTATGGACACCACCATCATTATTACCCTCAGCTATGGCAAGCACTGGGCATTCCACTGCCTTGATTCCAATTCTCTCCATTCATAAACACCTTTTTCGATAATCTGTAAAATTTAAAATTGGGCTCAGCACCCATAGCTCAGTGGTTAGGGTGCTAGCCACATACACTGAGGC
>NW_003852422.1:16369272-16372355 GCF_000181295.1 Otolemur garnettii | reverse complement strand
AAAAAAAAAAAAAAGAATTTAAAATTGTACATTAGCTATTAGAAACTATACTCTGAGGCCAGGCACAGTGGCTCATGCCTGTAATTCTACCATTCTGGAAGACTGAGGGGGGTGGATCTCCTGAACTTTCGAGTTTGAGACCAGCCTGAGCCAGAGCAAGACCTCATTTCTAAAGATAGTTAGACATTGTGGTGGGCACCTGTAGTCCCAGCTACTTGGGAGGCTGAGGCAAGAGAATCACTTGAACCCAAGAGTTTCAGATTGCTGTGAGCTATGATGCCACAGTGCTCTACTGAGGGTGACAAGGTGAGATTCTGCCTCAGAAAAAAAAAGAAAGAAAGAAAAGAAACTATATTCTGTATCTTAATGATGCTGCTGATGTTATTCATTGCTTTTCATTTATCTTTAACTCTGGAAATATTTATATCATGGACAACAGCTTACATGTTTTGCTTTTTTATCTTTGTACAGATAATAAAGAGCAAACAACTGACCAGCCTTTAGGTGAGTAGAGCTTTAAAGCATATGATCAAGATCTGAGTGTAGTATTTAAAACTCTAGAAGGAATTTAAGACATTTTAATTTGATTTTTATAAATATTAGAATAATTTTGGGATCAAATATTTAAATTTTTATTTGTAAAAAGGTACAGAAGAGAAAGTTTAAGAAAGATTACAAAATCTTTGTAATCTTTGTAATTTCTGGGGTCAAGTCAACTTCTGTGAAATAATTTGTAAGTGTCTGCAAATATGCAAGTAAATGTATGAACAGAAAACACATGTCACATAATTAGCACAAAGGAAGACGTGATTAATACTATCTGTGATGGAGGATGGAGATTTAGAAAGCATCAGAAGGGTTTGCAGTAAGCTTTAGAGTTTGCTTCTCAATCTTTTCTGCTGAGAAGAAAAGAGAATTTGGGATAAAATGTAAACGAATAGTTGTACTTAACCAATGCCTGGGAAAAGAAAATGTTAAAGGAGAAAACTAAGAAAATAAGAGCCCGCCAGGAGATTGATAACATAAACATTTGGCAAATTAATATTAAGAGGTGATAAAAATAGTCATTGTCTGATCCTAACAGAATTCAGGTAAACTAATGTCTAAAATTTGTCCACTGGATTCAGCTACTGAAGAAATAATTGATGAGTCTCACTGAAATGTTGAAAGTGCCTAATATGAACCAGTTAACAAGATAGGAATTGAAACATGGATAAAATGTATACAATAGTAGATAAAGAATTCAGAAGTGAACAACTGAAGACATAGAGTATAAATTTATTAAACTATGGTGATTAGAGATTACATGGGGCATATATTCATATCTGTGCTGCCCTTTATGAAGTAAGAGAACAGGGTTGGTCTCTTAACTCAAGTCCTTGCAGTCTTAGTAAGGGGAGAGAGATAGTAAATGAATTATATAATACATGGTACATACCACAATAGAAATATGTAAAAATCTAGAAATCCTTCTTAAGAAGATGGTGATCAGATTAATCTTGGAGAGTCAAGAAGGCTTTACCTAAGAGATGAAGCCCAGGTGAGGATTTTAAGGTATAAATTGGGAGATCCTAAAGTGCATAAGATGAGAAGGTGTGTTCAAGGCAAATGGGATCAGGTTTCATTCACGAGGGAGAGAGGAAGAAAAAGGAAAAAAAGGGATAAGACATGGCAAGGACAGAGGCATCAAATAGGTGTTATGGGTTAGGAATGAGCAGTTCAGTGTTGCTGGAAGACAGTGTACTAGGGAAGAAGCACTAGGGATTGGACTACTAGTGTAGTTACCTGTTACTGAATAACATTATTCCAAATTTACTGTTTTAAAAACAATAGCAGGCTGGGCATGACGGCTCACACGTGTAACCTCAGTACTTTGAGAGGCCCAACTAAAAGAATTATTTGAAGTCACAAGTTCAAGACCCCATCTCTACAAAACATGTTTTAAAAATTAACCAGGTATGGTGGCACATACCTCTAGTTCCAGCTACTTGGAAGGCTAAGGCAGGAGGATCACTTGAGCCCAGGAATTCAAGCTTATAGTGAGCCATGATTGGGCCATTGTATGCTAGCCTAGGTGGCAAAGTAAGATCTTATCTCTGAAGGAAAATAAAAAATAAATCAGTTTTATTATCTCTCATGGTTCTCTGGGCCAGACTAGGTTTAGCAGACGGTTCTTCTGCTGCTGATCTCTCCTGGGGTCTCTAATGGGGTTGCATTCAGATGATGGTGGGACTCCAGAATCCAAGGTGCCTTCACTCACTTGCATGGCAGCTTAGTGGGGAATTGGTGAACGATTGAAAGTCTCTTTCTCTGTCCTACCTTCTTTCCCTCCCTCCCTTTCCCTCAGTTTCTCTTCCTTCCCTGAGTGATCTCTCCCATGTAGCTGTTTTTTTACATGATGGCTAGTTACCCAAAGTGGAAACCATCAGAGCTTCTTAAGGCTTAGACTCAGAACTGGCAGAGTGTCACACCATATTATGCTCAAAAAAAGTCATGTGCAGTCCAGATTCAGGGGTGGGGGGACAACACTACACAAGGGCAAGGATACCTTGGTTCACTGGGGGCCAACCATTTCCACAGCTGAACAGATAGGTGTGGACTAGTATGTGAATGGCCTTATATGCCAAACTAAGAAACTTGGACTTTATTTGGTAGGACATGGAGAGTCGTTAAAAAATTTAATACATGAGAATAACAAGAACTATGTATTTAACCAGTCAAATTTGATCCATTACCAGTTTTTGATGGACATCCAACAAACTTATTTAACAGATAGTTAATATTATTTAATGTGTATCAGACCCTTTTCTAGGTGAATATTAACTCATTTTGGATGAGTAACATAATAGAACTCTTGGACATGAAGTTAATGGTGTAACACTGTATTTTTGAAGAATATATTTCATTAAGCATTGGAAGATGTCTAGGATCTTGTAGTTAAAATATCTTTCTGAAGTGGTTTCATTATTCTTTTGCTTAGTCAACTGGCATTTTTGTTTCCATTTTCCCATAAATGTTTTGTGCTCAAGAAGTTGTGGGTGGCTTTTACAATAAATGTTTTTCTTTTTTTTTTTTTTTTTTTT
>NW_003852422.1:16352121-16367390 GCF_000181295.1 Otolemur garnettii | reverse complement strand
AAAAAAAAAAAAAAAAGAAAAGAAAAGAAAATTTAAAAAGGGAAATACAAGTGATACTAAGTGTTATTTTTGTCTCCTATTGAAAGCCATCCTGAGTATTCTCACCTTTTTCATTGAACTAAAAATATTGCATAAGTATCATTTTATTTTTATCTAAAATGCACATATTTATAAAAAAGACAATTTGCTGAAAATCTCTAAATGTAAACAAAATGAAGATAGCATGACAAAATTATTGAGGCTTTTCACAAAGTGGAATGTTAAGCCTCTTTGAAAGAGTCCCATTCTTTGATATGGGGCTAGCTTTAAACACTAGTCTTAAGTATTCTATAAAGGAAAGAAATTTCAACAGAGATTTTTGGTGAAATTTAATCGTCTTAGTGATTTGAAACATGAGAGCTATTACATATTATAGACATTGAGTCAAAAATGTGACTATTCATTATAAGGACAATATTCACAGTAGCTTTGCAGCACTTTAGGGGTTGGACAACAAGTCCTGGCCTGCATCAGGGGAGTGGCCTACACCCTACCTGCCTGACTCTTGGAGTGCTCTCATCGCTCCATCTCCCTGGCATGTCTGCACTGGTGTCTGCTATGATTTATGCTGCACGCACCCCACTGTCCTGAAGAAAAAAGTTATCACACCTTACTATTGTTATGAGATAGTCTTGAGTTTTTAACCTTTTACCCCACTCTAGACTATCAAAGAAAGAATTTTGAAGACTTCTTTAAGCACTAAGCTATGTCCAGCCTTCCGCAGCCATTTTGGACAGGCTACACCCTGATCACGCTTGCTGATACTTTTTAAGGTATCGACACAGATCTTTTACCTCTTACAAGTAAGAAAACTATTTCCATGAGAAGACATCTTTAGCAAAGTCTCAGTCTCAGTTCAGAAAACAAACTCTTAAGACATTCATTTAAAAAGTCTTCACATATCCCTAAAGTAGACTCATCTTAGTCAAACAGGAAATAATTTTTAAAGAGCTGTGAAGAGACAATATGTCACATGGCTACTGCAGAAACAAAGAATGAAGTACTTGTGAAGTTCTTTCTCTCACCTCTGGGATTTCTCCTTCCTTGCTCTGATAGGAATTCTTCCTTGTCCCTGTTTTAGGTATTTCAGTTGTTTTTAGCCTCTCAGCAAAACAGAACCTAATTTGATGGGAACCCAATTTCAAATATTTCTGGTTTAAATTTGCTTTAAAAGTCTAGTTGAATATTATATGTTGAATGTAATTTGAATATTAAAATTTGAATATATAAGTTGAATATTAAAAAAAATTAATATTACCAATTATGGTTTAAACACAGCTAATAGATATCCTTTGCCTGGTTTTCAAAAGTGTCAGTAATTCAGTTTCAGTTGTTTGCATTTTTTAGCCTCTTGTATTCATCATAAATTGCAACATAAAGTAATAGTTCTAAAATGAAATCTTAAATGAAATGATGTAGTCTTAAAGCATACTTTTTCATTATAATGATACTGTATCCATACGTTTTGTTTTAATCCTACTTTAAATGCCTTTCCCTTTTTTTTTAACAGCAAAGGACAAGGTTGCTCTTTTGATAGGAAATATGAATTACTGGGAGCACCCCAAACTTAAAGCTCCTTTGGTGGATGTGTATGAACTGACCAACTTACTAAGGCAGCTGGATTTCAAAGTCGTTTCTCTGTTGGATCTCACTGAATATGAAATGCGCAATGCTGTGGATGAGTTTTTACTACTTTTAGACAAAGGAGTATATGGTAAGATATTTACAACACAGTCTTTGGTTTTGTAATTACTCATTCTTCTTGTATATAGGTTAAGAGTTAAAAAATCAGATAAAGGTAAGTTAAACTTGATGGACTGAGGAGTTTTTCTTGTTAAAAATGATAGGTTTGATTTTCATTTCATATGAATAATTAGCTGAATGATTTTACTTGTGTGTTTCTTGTTTTGTCAAAACAGTATTATTATTAGAATTCTTAACATGCCTTTCATGATTTCTTATTGACTGTTAGAGCTACAATATAGTAAAGCTTGATGACCAAATAGCAAAATGTACATTCATATATGTAAAAATTACTATGTGTGGTTTGGGGGAGGGGGTTAGTATAAAAGGATGTGACAGACTGTGCATTGTTTGTTTCCTTTTCCTTTTTCTAACTATTGCATGGTATTTTCTAGTCTTAAAATGGGAACTAGAATTGAATAAGGAAATGCTGGTGAATGAGGCATGTGAAAACAATTTGTATACCCATAGAGTTAAGGCTGCAACTGTACAAAAATTGTAATAATAAATTTTTACTGGTTTTTCTCATTCTTTTACTTAAACATGTTAAAAAACACTGCATGTGTGATAAAGAATTTTTAAAGAGCCAGAATATAATTGATTTCTTTTAATATGTGTTCTGTTAATATGGGAAGGTCAGCTGGTGAGCTCTTCTGAATTGTGTTTTGTAAAATAGTGCTTCCCATAACAATGTGCAGTGACGTTGGCCTGCCAGGAAAGTGACATTTCCAGGCATGTGGTTAGGCTTGCAAGTGATAAACTTAAAAAAGTATAAATTTGTCTTCTACGTCTTTCACATTATTCCACTTTAATAATTCCTGAATTTAGGATTGGCACCCATAGCACAGTGATTACTGTCCCAGCCACATGCACCAAGCCTGGTGGGTTCAAACCTAGCCCAGACTTGCTAAACAACAATGACAACTACAACAAAAAAATAGCGAGGCATTGTGACAAGCACCTATGGTCCCAGCTACTTGGGGGAGGCTGAGGCAAGAGAATCGCTTAAGCCCAAGAGTTTGAGGTTGCTGGGAGCTATGGTGCCACAGCACTCTACCAAGGGCAACATAGTGAGACTCTGTCTCCAAAAGATAATAATAATAATTCCTGAATTTAGCTTTATTATTTATAATTAGAATGATATGATGAGATAATCTTGGTAGAATTGCTAATGGTTCTCATAGTAGAATTTTTAATGGAACAGAAATCATTTTTTGAAGATTTACCACACTGCTGTAGAAGGGATAGGAAAAGTCTCAAAATCCTATTTAAAAGAGTTTTCCTCCTTTGTGTTACAAATGAAATTAGCAAGATAAAATTTCATATTTGGAATTTCAGCTATTGTGCTGATGTTGTAATAATGTGACTTTACCTGTAAGTATTATGAAGTGATGGCTGACAGGTGAATCAATTTGTTTTTCTTATGAAAATATGAAAGAATATAGTATACAAATATGACCCCTTAGTAATTGGCTTGTACAGATTGAGCATCTCTAATCTGGAAATGGAAAATCCAAAACATTCCAAGTGCTAACATGATACCACAAGTAGAATATTCCACACCTGACCTCGTATGATGGGTTGCAATCAAAACTTTGTTTCATGCACAAAATTATTTAAATACTATATAAAATTACATTTAAGCTATGTGTATAAGATGTGTATGAAACATAAGCGACTTTCATGTTTAGACTTGGGTCCTGTCCCCAAGATGTGTTGTTATATATATGCAGATATTCCAAAATCCAGAAAACCTTAAAACACAAAACACCTCTGATCCCAAGCGTTGTAGACAAAGGATTCTTAACCAATATTATCAGTCTAGAATCAAGTAAACTGTTTGAGCATTTTTATATTATATAAATTTTTTCTCAGTTTTTAAGGTGCTTACATGGCTTAAACAGAAAAAGGTTTCCAAACCTTCCCTGGAAGTGATGAGGTGTAAGGGAAAAATATTGATCAGTATAGTTCTTTGGATTGGTAAAGTATTTAAAGAGTGAGGGAATTATGTGAAGAATTGCATCTTGATTGTTTATTCTCATTTCTTATTGACATCATCCTCTTAACTTTTTAAGCTTTTCGTTTGACTTTTAAAATCAAAACCTTTCTTTGCCCCTGTTAAATAGAGAATCAGAAATATAAAAAGCTGTGTCAAGATTTTAGTTTAGGCTAAAGTTTTGCCCCACTGAAAGAATATCATCTTGAGTACAGAATAAAGAGACATATTAAAGCAAAACGGGAGCTTAAGAAAGCTAGAAAATTTTTAAATCCTACTGATTCGTGTCTTAACAGGGTGGCTGCATTATATTTTGAAGTATTGTGAATATCCCAAACACCAGACACATCTACATTAAATGTAAGTGTGGTAGAGGCCTGAGGGTTTAGGGCATATCATAAAGAAACTTTTAATTTTTTTTTTTTGGACTATGCCTTTACCTCTATTTGATAACCTTAGATGACTTGTAGTACTCAAGGGAGATGGGGGGAGGATGGAAGGTAGAGTCACAGGAATTTCAGTGTGAGCAAGCTTAGATATGGAAAACAAAGGGACTCAAGTTTTTGCCCTTTTATATTACCCACAGGTTTGTAAAAGAAATAGAAATTACAACAGAGGCTCGGCGCCTGTAGCTCAACCGGCTAAGGCACCAGCCACGTACACCTAAGGTGGCGGGTTTGAATCCCCAGCCCAGACCCGCCAAACAACAATGATGGCTGCAACCAAAAAAAAAAAAAAATAGCCAGGCGTTGTGGCGGGCGCCTGTAGTCCCAGCTACTTGGGAGGCGGAGGCAGGAGACTCGCTTGAGCCCAGGAGTTGGAGGTTGCTGTGAGCTGTAATGCCACGGCACTCTACCCAGGGGGACAGCTTGAGGCTCTGTCAAAAAAAAAAAAAAAGAAATTACAACAGAACAGAAAATAATTCACTTTTGAACATATATAAAAAATCAAAAGCAAGAACCGAAAACAGGAATATCTGACTTATACTGCATGTCCTAGAAGATAAATCAGGATAGAGGTTTCTGGTTATCTTATATAGACAGTTGGGATAAAGAGTAACTTTTTGGGGCGGCACCTGTGGCTCAAAGGACTAGGGCGCTGGCCCCATATGCCAGAGGTTCAAACCCAGCCCCGGCCAGGAAAAAAAAAAGTAACTATTTGGCCTGAAATGTACCCCACCAAATCCCTTGCTATATTGGTTTGCTGAAGCCTAGCTGTGCTTTTATGAAGAAGAATATTAGAGTCTGGACAGAATATGGCAAAAGCCTCATTTACCCTCCCAGAGTCATTCAGTGTGTAAGCTAAGTGTTCAAAGCTCTGACTTTTCTGCTTACTAGCTGTATGACAGTGGTAGAGTCATTTAACTTTTCTAAGCCGAAAGAGATCTATAACATGGATTGACCTAAATAATGAAGTTGTTACAGGATAAGCAAGATAAATAATTATCCTCATACTTGGAACACTAAAATTGCTCAAAATGTTATAGTTTCTGACAACTTACTAAAGAAATATAAATGTTTTTTCATCTTTAGATTAGTGTTTTCGACTAGATCATATTCTATTTCAGGCCTCAGTCATGGAAATGCAGTTTTCATCAGTTTCTATGTATTAAGGTTTTGCCAAAGGTTTCTTTGGGCAAAAAGTGTGTATTTTACTATACAATAGTGTAGTAAAAACTGATACACTGACCGTTTATATTTTCTGAGAGTAAAATTAACTAAAACTCTGATAGTTGGCAGGTGCAGTGGCTCGTGCCTGTAATCCTAGCACTCTGGGAGGCCGAGTGGATCGCCTAAGCTCAGGAGTTGAAGACCATCCTGAGCCAGAGCAAGGCCCTCACTCTAAAAATAGCCGGGCATTATAGCAGACACCTATAGCCCCAGCTACTCAGGAGGCTGAGGCAAGAGAATGGCTTGAGTCCAAGAATCTGAGATTGCTGTGAGCTATGATGCCACAGCACCTACTGAGGATGACAAAGTGAAACTCTGTCTCAAAAAATAAATTAATTAATTAAAAAAAAAAAACTCCAGTAGTCAATTATAGAGACAGTATAACAGAGCACAGTGTGGTTAAGGTGGCCTGCATCCACATTCCAGCTGTGTCACTAATTAATCATTTGTATTTCGGTGGGCTTTAAACCTCCCAGTGTCTCAGTTTCTATATCTGTAATAGGGGAGTGATAATGTCACCACCGACCTTGTTATGAGGTATATGTATGTTGTGAGGATTATAGGAGGTGTTGTAACTAAAGAGCATCTTGAAACCATGCCTGGCACATAGCAAGTGCTAGCTAAGTCCACTGCTGGTGGTGGTTGCTGTCCAGTGAGAGCAGTGTGCTAGGTGGAGTGCAAATTCACGCAAGTGGGGAAGTCTTCCATTTAGACAAAGTAATTATCTGTGACAAACTATATTCTTGAAAATCATGTTCCTAAGAAATAAAATTCCCTAAAGATCTAATTTGTGGAATTATAATTCTAACTACATTAGGTTTTTTGACATTTAAAACGATATCCATTTTATCTTTTATCTTTGAGTAATAGGATAGTTACTGAAATAAATAAGCATTACTGGAGATGGAATTTTAAAAAGCAGTGATTTGAACTAGTTTATTGTTACATTAAAGTCCTTAATCCCTCTTGATATTATTTGGTTGCAGACTTTGATACAAAATGCTTATTTTCTAAGTCATTTGGGGAGGAGAAAAAGTATTTTCGTGTCAGTACCCTAGTATCAGCAGTTGCAGGGCTGAACGTATGGCATTGGCAGCATGGAACCATGGTACTTGGCTTTTCCCAGGATGAATGGAAGCTAAGCCTGCCCTTGATGTTGTTGCTTCTCCCCAGAATATGTTACATGACCCATAACTGGGCAGTTGTCTTTAAGTAATACCACTTGTTGAAATGGCATCATTGCTCCTAAAAGTCAGACTCCAGATCTGACTCTGTCATGATCAGTTTGCACTGGTAATCTGTTACAACCCAGTCAGTGTTTACTGAGGTCCCATCATATCCATAGTCCAGATAAGGAGTATCCTGCATGCTGAGGGAGATTCAGGGAGAAAAGAGCACAATCTGTCCCCCTAAGGAAGTTATAGACCCTTAGTAAAAGAGGGGAACAAGTTGTAAATGGAGTCCAAACACCTGTCAACTATATGGTTTTAAACAAATCATTTAATCATTTAAATTTTCTTATCTGTTAAAAAAAACTAAAAAGTTGTTATATGCATTAAAATTAGACTGTACATGAAAGTACTTGAAAACCAAGAAGATGTTATACAAGTTGAGTATCCCTAACTCACAGATGCAAAACACTTCTGGTCCCAAAGATTTTGGTTAAGGGATACTCAGCCTGTACAAATGTAAAAGATTAGTATCAACATGATTGTTTTTCTTTTCTTTTTTTTGAGACAGAGCCTCAAGTTGTCCCCCTGGGTAGAGTGCTGTGGCATCACAGCTCACAGCAACCTCCACCTCCTGGGCTCAAGCGAGTCTCCTGCCTCAGCCTCCCAAGTAGCTGGGACCACAGGCGCCCACCACAATGCCCAGCTATTTTTGGTTGCAGCCATCATTGTTGCTTGGCAGGCCCAGGCTGGATTTGAACCTGCCACCTTAGGTGTATGTGGCTGGTGCTTTAGGCACTTGAGCCACAGGCGCCGATTGTTTTTCTATCCAAAAAACTAAGTGGGTTTGGACTATACAGTGTCAGTAAAGGCCAGTATGTGAGTCTCAGAAAGTGCTCTGCAGCATTTCAAGGGAGGAGAGAGTGCTGCAAATCAGGTGAGAATCTGCCAAGGATTCTGAACTGTGACATAACCTTTGAGGACTGGTTATGGTTTGGGTGGACAGAAAGGAGATACAATAACTGTAGAAAAGTCATGGAAGTTAAAAACAAGTTTATCTCCCTCTAGAAGCAATAAAGAGACTGATGGGAAATAGAGTCATATTTTGATAGAAGAGTATAAATTTTACTCAATAAAGTATAATTCAGTGGTTTTAGTATCCACAAAGTTGGGCTTTAGTCACCACTACTTAACTCCAGAGTATTTTTATGACTTCAAAAAGAAACCCCAGGCCCATTGGCAGTCACTCCGTTTCCTCCTGCCCTCAGCCCCTGGAAATTGTGAATCCACTTTGTGTCTCTGTGGATTTCCTTATTCTGGATATTTCATATAAATAATCATTCAGTATGTGGCCTTTTATGTCTGGCTTCTCTCACTTAGCATAATTGTTTTCAAGGTTCATCCATATTGTAACTATGCACTAGAACTTAATTATTTTGGAGCCAGATGACATTCCATTGTATGATTATACCACATTTTGTTTACCCATTTATCAGCAAGTAGACATTTTGGGATATTATGAATGTTGCCATGATCATTTGTCTTCATATTGTAATGTTGACATAAGTTCCCAGTCTCCTGTATACCTGGGAGTGGAATTGCTGGGACATACAGTAATCCTATTTGAGGAACTGTTAAGTTCTTCTCAAAATTCTTAATACCATTTTACATTTCCACCAGAAATTATTGAGGGTTCCAATTTTTCTACGTCCTTGCCAACACTTGTTACTGTCTTCCTTATGATAGCCATCCTCCTGAGTGTGAGGAGGTATCCTACTGTGGTTTGGATTTGCATTTCACTAGTGACTGTTGATGTTAAACATCTTTGCTTGTGCTTATTTGCCAATTGTATATTCTCTTTGGACAAGTATTTATTCAAATCCTTTGCCTATTTTAAAATTGGGTTATTGTTCTTTTTCTTCATGGGTTTAAGAATTTATTTATTCTGGAAACAGGTTGTCCTTATCAGATAAATGATTTGCAAATATTTTTCTCATCTTGTGTGGTTATCTTTTCACTTACCTCATCTTTGTTGCTTATTGAATTAGATCCACTTCCTTCATCATGATTGCATATCATGATTGCATATGCATCATGAATGCATATCTGTGCATTCTTACTTTTATTTACAACCATAATTTAATTCCTTGCTAGGCCAGTCTCTCTTAGCTATCATTCCATGTCCAACCCTGGTTAGTTTCTGTTCTCCTGCCCATAATGTCTGTGGTCTCTCTTGCACACACTCCCTCTCTCCCCCTTTCTAAATTCCACCTGTTGTCTCAAGTCCATTGCTTATTGTTTTACCTTCTACTGATAGTCCTCTCTGCACTTTGCTCATCTTATACATTGTTGCCCTAATAACATGATTGTGGCAGTTAATTATATGCTGACTCTATTGTTGATTAATACCATGAGCACACCTCAGTCTCCAACTAGGTTGCAAGATCCTCGAGGACAGGAACTTTATCATCTTTGTCCTTGTCGTTTCCCTCAGTGCCTGCACGATAATATTTGGTGCACATGAGCTATAGTATAAGCCCACAGTGGATAATTGGGTGTACCCATTTTCTCATTTTACTAGAAATGTTGTTTATGTAAGAGTAATTTTCCTCATTTTAATAGATGTTCAAGAAAACCACGACCTGGATTCTACCCTCTAGGATTAGGGTAAAGCAAGTTGTCCTTAGTTCTCAAAGCCACATTCTCTGCTGGGAGAGCTGGGGCCATAATTACAAGGGATTAGCTATTTTCAGTTCCCTTTTTAAATGCCTTTTACTATTAACTTTAAAATACTATTTATAGAAATCATTGTATCCAAAATATTGAGAGAGCAAAATTAGTGAGCTCTAGAGATTGAAAGCTTAGGGGAGTTTGTCTTCAAAAACATTTCTGTCAATTTTTTTTTTTTTTTTAGGAAATCCATACTGATTTTATCTTATTTTATCATTTAATTCTTTTATGACAGAGTCTTGATCTATTGCTTTCGCTGGCGTGCAGTGGTGCAGTCATAGCTCAATGCAGCCCCTAACTACTGAGCTTTAAGTAGTCCTCCTGCCTCAGTCTCCTAAGCAGCTGGGACTATAGGGACATGCCACCACACCCAGTTAATTTCTTTTTTAAAGAAATGAAGTCTCGAGGTCTCACCGTGTTGCCTGAGGACTCACTGTGTTGCCTGGGCTCGTCACGGACTCCGGGCCTCAAGTGATCCTCCAGCCTTGACTTAACCAAAGTGCTGGGATTACAGGCATGAGCCACCACACCCAGTCTCACATGGATGATATTTTTGTTGTTTTATATAGCTGAAAACAAACTTCCTTTCAAGAAAGCATTTAGGGTTGCTTAGTGTAGTTTTTATACTATCATTTCCCCATAAGGAAATATGACCCCTCTATGGAGTCCTAAAGTTAATCTAAATTTTAAATTAATAATTCATGAGACTGAGTGGGAAAGCTGGGGCCTTGGGTCTACATGAGGCCTTCTGGATCTTGATTGAGGTCTTTTGATTGAATTCACATTTTACAAAACATCCTTTTAATAAAGAGATTTGTTCTGTAAAGTTTGGATTCAGTTGAGGGGATACACTTGGGGATCTGGAGGGCCACATGTGCCCCTTGTGGCTGCAGGTTTTGGTAATATCTGTGGAATTTCTTGCAGTTTGTTGCTGTTCATATGAATTATGTTTGTTCTACTGAATACTGAGCTCCTGCTCTATGCCAGGAATACGTGAATAAATGTAAAACTGTCTCTGCCCTAAAGGAGCTTCAAGGAGGAGACAGAGTAGTCAAAGAAGCCCTCAGCCACCTCTTTTTTGTATGTCATAAGATAAAGTTGCATTTCAATCACACCATTGGTTATAAATCTGTTATATTATAAATTAGAATACACTTTGGACAGCATTTTGATGTGTTTGTTTCAGATAGAATTTCACTTTTTGTCACCCTGGGTAGAGTGCTGTGGCATCATAGCTCACATCAACCTCAAACTCCTAGGCTTAAGTGATTGACTTGCCTCAGCCTCCCTAGTAGCTGGGACTACAGGCACCTGCCACAACTCCCAGCTATTTTTTAGAGATGGATTCTCACTCTTGCTCAGTCTGGTCTTGAACTTATGATCTCAAGCAATCTACCCATCTCAGCCTCCCAGAGTGCTAGGATTACAGGTGTGAGCTACCACACTGGGCATTTTGATGTTATAAATGCATAATTTAACTAAAGAGTGTTGACCAAAGGATTATAAATGCAAATTAACATTGACCATATTTATAATTGGTTATTTGTTAAGTAGGCCTGTATTAGTTTGAAGAAAATAAAATTCATAGGGCTTGGCACCTGTGGCTCAAGTGGCTAAGAGGCCAGCCACGTACACCTAAGGTGGCAGGTTCGAATCCAGCCTGGGCCCGCCAAAACAGCAATAACGGCTGCAACCAAAAAATAGTTGGGTGTTGTGGCGGGCACTTGTGGTCCCAGCTACTTGGGAGGCTTAGTCAGAAGACTTGCTTGAGCCCAGGAGTTGGAGGTTGCTGTGAGCTGTGATGCAACGGCACTCTACCCAGTGTGACAGCTTGAGGCTCGGTCTCAAAAAAAAAAAAGAAAAGAAAATTCATAGTTTAAAAAAAATTATGCTATGTATATATATTCAGATCATATTTAGAATTAATGTCTACCTTATTTTTTCTCTTCTCAGGCTTATTGTATTATGCAGGACATGGTTATGAAAACTTTGGAAACAGCTTTATGGTCCCTATTGATGCTCCAAATCCATACAGGTCTGAAAATTGTCTGTGTGTGCAAAATATACTGAAATTGATGCAAGAAAAAGAAACTGGACTCAATGTGTTCTTGTTGGATATGTGTAGGAAAAGGTAAAATTTCTAATATTTTAAAAATTCTATTAGAGTTAAACATCAGCTTTGACAAATTAAACCTAGGGCACACCTCTGATATGCTAAGAACCATTTGAGCTTGTGAATTTCAGATTATGCACTGAAACTGAAAGAACAGTACTAGAGGAAAATATGTTTACTCCATGTATATCTATTATGTTAATTCTTTTCCTATTTGCCATAGAACATAAGTGAAGAACTAAAGGGCATGGATCCTCATACTACAAGAGATTCAGCTCTTCCACATGCCTTTTCACATCTCTGCTAATCGTTGCAGTTGTTACCTCAGGCCTTAAAACCAACACTGCAGAGTTAGGGGCTCTGTCACTAGTCAGTCCTGGTCTTGGAGATACAAGTACAGCTGAAGGAGGTGTTTGAAGATTTGGATCCCATTTGTCTGCCATTGCTTTCACTAAGGAATAGAACCAAAGACTATTGCCCCCAGATTTACTATTTTTTGCTTTCCTAGCATTTACCAATTAAAATTCAATGCCAGATTTCAAATATAACTCCAATTTTAGAGCTGAGAGAAAAGATATGACTGTCTAGTCCAGGCGAGGACATTTATCCGGCCCACCAGGTGTTTTTGCCCATGCTGCCTGTCCTGCTTAGCCGCTGTCTGTCCTTTTAAAGTATAGTCCGGCCCTCCAACGGTCTGAGGGACAGTAAACTGGCCCATGTTTAAAAAGTTTGAGGACCCGTGGCTAGTCTCTTAATAGTGTGGGAGCCCTGGATTATTTGGGGTACATATGTAGCTGACTAAAAAATAATTTGAATCTATAGTTATAAATTATATATATTAAAATAGTATTTCATTTTCTCATTATATTTTATATACTCTTGTAAAAATGCCATTTAACTTCACATTTGTATCTGCCCTTCTCTCTTTCCCCCTTATAAATAGAAATGATTATGATGATACCATTCCAATCCTGGATGCACTGAAAGTCACTGCCAATATTGTGTTTGGATATGCCACGTAAGAAAATTTTATGTTTATGTTGAAGATTCCTTAGTCTACGATTGGCTGCTTCTTGATTATAGATTAAAGGCCTAGAATATTTATAGACATCTAAGCATAAATTTGCCTCCTTGATATTGAAAATTTTGAAACATTGACTTTAGAATATCATCTCATACTACCTTATCACTAAGCCTGAAAGCATTTAGCTCCTGCTTAAAAATTAATTCTTTCATTAGGGATGTCAAGTGAGGGGCAGAAGAGAGAATGAGGCTCAGCAGTATACAGAAGTCGTCTGTGGCAAGTTGCCTTTTTAAAAAATATATTTTTATTGGATATTGACAGATTATAATTGTATATAGAGTACAAAGTGATGCTATGATGTATATGTTCAACGCAGAATGACTAAATCAAGTTAATTAACATATCCACAACCTCAGATACTTACCATTTTTTCTTCCTTTCTGACTGAAACAATGTATCCTTTAACCCACACTCTGCACCCCCATTCCCCTGCTTCAGTAGTTCATTGTTTTTTAGCTTCCACCTGTAAGTGAGAACATAAGGTATTTGTCTTTCTGTGTCTAGTTCATTTCACTTCTTTCTTTTGTTTTTAAGGTGTCAAGGAGCAGAAGCTTTTGAAATCCAGCATTCTGGATTGGCAAATGGGATCTTTATGAAATTTTTAAAAGATAGATTATTAGAAGACAAGAAAATTACTGTGTTACTGGATGAAGTTGCAGAAGGTAAAATAAAAAATATAGAGAAAATACATGGAAAAAAAGAGAAAGAGAATCCACCTACACAGGGAGAAAGAGAATCCACCTACACAGGGCTCCCTGTTGGTGATTATTTTATTCTTGCTGTTACTTCTGTAGGTTTGAAATTAGTGTTTACTTCATAAAATAATTTTTTTCTGTAATGTTCAGGAATACTCCTGCTATTTAATTTCTTCCTTCTGTCCCTGGTGACTTAACTCCATGCTATGTGTGCCTCATAGACTTAGAACATACTGCGGGTGCATGGAACAGATTCACTTCAGTGCCATTCACATTATTCCCATGATGGGTAGTGGCCAGTTAATTGTACAAAATAAGTAAAGCCTCTGTAGTACCATGATGCAGTTAGATTTAGCACATAATCTGACCCTTTTTAGTAGTGAAGAGCAGAAGTAGTTACAAGCTGCTGCTCACAAGTCGTCTGCCTTTGAAACACAGCTTTGCTTCTCCTTCTCTGGATCTTCTGGATTACTTAAGAATCATTCAGGGGAAATTATTTAGAGGTCATAAGCGAGGCAGTTGAAGAGATTGAAATTGGCACCTTACCAATTTCAACTGTGTGTAAGCAAAATACTAAATTAATTGGCTGCTGTTAGAGGGTATAGCCATCAGTCTTTGTCCCAGATTTTTATTTCTGTACTATTCAGGATAGTGTTAGTGTTAAGTTGGCTGAAATTATAATCACAAATGCTCACTAATCTAGTTCTGTTAATACAACTGTAAAGTACCTAAAAACCATTGTACACTCCAAGAAGTAAAAATACTTCTTTAATTAGTAGGTTAATTATTTTAATTAGTTTATTACTGTATTTTAATAACATAAGTACCCATAAACATACTTTTTATTGTGGATGGATGATTAATATGAATCTAGGACCTTGATAGGAACCTACTTCTAATTATTTGTGTCCTTTATCTCTTTCCCTATTTTCCCTTCCATGATAACCATCATTCTGAATCTTACTTGGTTTTCTCTTATATAGTTTTGTTGAGTTTATATATTTCTGGAAGAAGTATTAAAGATATTATGCTTGGTTTTCTCTTATATAGTTTTGTTGAGTTTTCCCTTGGTTTTCTCTTATATAGTTTTGTTGAGTTTATATATTTCTGGAAGAAGTATTAAAGATATTATGCTCTATGTAGTCTTTTGGGACTAGAATTGGTTCAGTTAGTATTACATGCTAAGGTTGATCCACGTTGTGGCATGACTGTAGTTCGTTCATCTTGACTGCTGTATAATATTCTACTGTGCAAACTACTATGGTTTTTTTAACTACTCGCCTATTGATGAGCATTTGAGTTACTTCCAGGTTTTTGCTATTATGAACATTCTCATGTATGTCTCCTGGAGTGTATACACAAAAGTTTCTTTAGGTTATAAATCTAGGATTTGGAATTGCTTATGTCGGTAATCAATTTTAAGTGACAGTGCCAAACTGTTTTGTAAAGTTGTTGAGCCAGTCTGTAATTCCTCATTCTTCCCCAGAAATATACAAGAGATCATGTTAATCTGTACTCTCTCCATCACTTGACAGGTCAGATTTTTTTATTCTTGCCAGTCTAATTATGTTAAGTAATATCACATGTGATCTTGATTAAGTTTTCCCTGATCATTAGTGATACCAAACACCTGATCATATTCTTAATGGCCATATGTACATCTTCTTTATTTTTTCTTTTTATTAAGTCATATACACATAGGTCATGAATACATTTATGGATTTGTGGGGTACAGTGTGTTGATTTTTTATACAATTTGGAGTGCTTACATCAAACTAGTCAACATAGCTTTTACCTCATTTACTTAATTATTGTGTTAAGACATTTATGTTCTATTCTTGATAGATTTCACTTGTACCCTTGCAATATGCTTCACAGGGATGTTTCCCCCATTTACCCTCCCTCTATCAAACCTCCACTCTCCACTTCCATCCGCCTCCACTTCTCTCCTTCATCCTGGGCTATCGTTGTGATCTATCTTTCATAAGAAAGTGTGAGTAATTATAAATTGGTTTCATAAAAGTACTGAG
>NW_003852422.1:16345334-16351752 GCF_000181295.1 Otolemur garnettii | reverse complement strand
TATGTATATTTTCTTATGTGAAAATTATGTTCATGTCATTTGTTCATTTTTTCTTTTATGTTGTTTTTGCTTTTCTTACTGATTTAGAGAAATATTGTAAATATTTTTGACACAGTGATAGCTCAGACCTCTAAGACCTGGTCCTGTCTTATTTCTGACTTTAAAGGGAAGGCTGCTAAATGTTTTCACATTTGGAATAATATTGTAAGGTTTTTTGTTTATATTCTTTATCATGTTGAGGAAGTTCTCTTCCATACCTGATATGTACTATGAATGGATGTTAAACAAGATTAAATGGGGTTTTTTGCATCTATGAAGAATAGAATATTTCTTTTAATTTCCTAATATGGTGAATTAAATTTATTGATAGTCTGTTATTAATATGACTTGAGATAAATCACTTCTTTATTTATATATTTTTGAGACAGAGTCTTACTATGTCACTCTCACAAGAGTGCTGTGGGGTCACAGCTCACAGCAACCTCAAAGTCTTAGGCTTAAGCAGTTCTCTTGTGTCAGCCCCCCAAGTAGCTGGGACTACAGGTGCCTGCCACAAAACCCAGCTGTTTTTTTGTTGCAGTTGTTGTTTAGCAGGCCCGGGCCCAGGTTCGAACCTGCCTGCCTCCATGTATATGACTGGTGCCCTAACCGCTGAGCTATAGGCACCGAGCCTGAGATAAATCACTTTCATTGGGATATATTATATTTTTAATACACTGCTAGATTTAACTTGCTAACCTTAGGTTTAAAATTTTTGTATCTATATTTATATGGGGAAAGGGCCTGCAATTTTATTTTCTCATAATTGATTGGATTTTGGTATCAAAATCAATCTGTGTGTTATTCTAGCCTTGTGGAGTGAGTTAGAGGTTGTGATGGTTAATTTTATATCTACTTGGTTGGGCCTTAGTGCCAAGACATTTAGTTCAGCATTATTCAAAATGTTTATAGGTTTTGATTCAACATTTTTGGGGTAAGATTAACATTTAAATTGTTGGATTTTCAGTAAAGCAGATTACTTTTCATAATGAGGGTGTGTTTCATCCACTTAGGTGAAGGCTATCATAGAATAAAGACCGACTTCTCCCAAGAAAGAAGGAATCTGGCCAGAGGCTGCCTTTTGGTCCAAGCTCCTCTTGCACCCCTAGCCTGCCTGTCTACCCTGCAGACTTTGGACTTGCCCCTCCACAGCTGCTGAACCAATTCCTTAAAATAATTTCCCCCCAACTCTTCAGTGTATTTGCACACGCACATATATTTATACATATAAATAGTATGTACACACAGGCATGCTCTTGGAACTGTTTCTCTAGACAACTCTGATGGAAGTATTCTCTCTTATTACTGAAAATTTTACGTAAAATTGTGATCTCTTGAACATTTTGGTAGAACTTGCCTGTAAACCAATCTAGGATTGATATTTTCATGGTGGAAGATTTTTACTATTGCTTCAGTATTTTGAGTATTTCTTGTACTTACAGCCTTTTTATTTTTTAAGTCTATTTTAATGGTTTTCAAAATGGTTGTAATTCAGTTGCTTGTAGTATTCTCTAACAGTATTCTTTAATCTCTGCTTTACCTTGTAGCAGCGTACCGCTTTTCATCATTTGTACTTGTGACTACCTTTTTTCTTATTCTTGCTAGATTTTGTCAGTTTTGATACTTCTTTTCAAAGAATCAACCTTTGGCTCTGCTAATTTCCTTTAGTTTTTCATTGTTTTTCTCTGTCTTTAACTTCTGCTGTTTATGTTATGTCATTTCTTGCTTTCTTTATGTTTATTCTGTTATTTTTCTGATATCATACGGTAAATAATAGCTTATTCACTTTCAACATATCTTTTCCAATTTAAGTTATTTTACATTTCTCATAAAGTATCATTTTCCTCATACCCTACAAGTTTAAGATTTTTCTTAGTTTCTACTTTAATGTTTTTCTTTAACCTTTAAGTTATGTAATAGTATAGTCTTAATTTTCAAATATAGCAGGAATTTTCATTAGCCCTTTTTCTACCTTAACTGCTTTGTGGTCAGATTATCTTGTCTTATTGCTATTCTTTGAAATTTTTGGAAGTTTTTATTGTATCCAAGTTCAAGATGAAGTTTTGTAAATATCACCTATGTGCTTGAGGAAAAAAATGAATATTCTCTATAGCTGTTGCATGTGGAACTCTATATATGTCTACTAGGTTAAGTTTTATTAACTTTTATTAATCATGGTGGTGTATATTTTTGCTGATTTTTTTTTTTTTTTTTTTGAGACGAAGCCTCAAGCCATCCCCCTGGGTAGAGTGCCATGGCATCACAGCTCACAGCAACCTCCAACTCCTGGGCTCAAGCGAGTCTCCTGCCTCCGCCTCCCAAGTAGCTGGGACCACAGGCACCCGCCACAACGCCTGGCCATTTTTTGGTTGCAGCCATCGTTGTTTGGCAGGCCCGGGCTGGGGATTTGAACCCGCCACCTTAGGTGTATGTGGCTGGCGCCTTAGCCGCTTGAGCCACAGGTGCCGAGCCGCTGATGTTTTTTCTCTTTGACCAATAATTAAGAGAGATGTTGAAACCTCCCAGTTTACCAATTTTTTCTTGTAATTATATTAGTTTTTACTTTATATATATTATGACTATTTTATTAGGAATATGAGTGTTTTTAAATGTTTATATTTTTCCCGGGCCTGTAATCCTAGCACTCTGGGATGCCAAGATGGGTGGATTGCTTGAGCTCAGGAGTTTGAGACTAGCCTGACCAAAAGCGTTGTGGCAGGCACCTGTAGTCCCAGCTACTTAGGAGGCAGAGGCAAGAGGATCGCTTTAGTCTAGGAATTTGAGGTTTCTGTGAGCTATGACACCATGGCACTCTACCCAGGGGGACAAAGTGAGACTCTGTCTCAAAAGTAGATAGATAGAAGATACCCAACTAAATACAACTGGTTATTTTTACTTTTCTCATAGATCTGTAAATTATCATGGGTGCTCTTTTAGTAAAGAAGTATCCTTTTTAGCTATTTGTGGATTTTAAGGCTTAGGATAATAGGGATTTTTAAGTAGAATTACAGAAGATAAAAGTTAGAAATCAGCCTTTAAAAGTCCACTGGTCCAAAATTTTTATGTGTTTGCTCACTGCTAGGTCCCCAGCACCTAAACATACAAGGCATATCTGAAGTGCTCAGGAAATATTTAAGTGAATGATTGCTATTGAGAATATAACCTAGGGCTTCAGTGGCACAGTGGGTTTATGGTTGGCACTAATGTGACAGTATAAGAGAATATAACCTGATTTATAAGAGAGATCTTAGCCTAAATACTTAAAATATAACAAAAGAATTGATGGTGTTAAAAATAATATTTACCTTATTGTCTTTTAGATATGGGGAAATGCCACCTTACCAAAGGCAAACAGGCGCTAGAGATTCGAAGTAGTTTATCTGAGAAGAGAGCACTTACTGATCCAATACAGGGAACAGAACACTCTGCAGAATCTCTGGTGCGGAATTTACAGTGGGCCAAGGCTCATGGTATGATAAAGTCTGTTGTTCATGAGATCTTTCTAGGCTGTACTTATGTTAAATTATTAAGTTGTTTTTCTTCTAAATAAATAGCTTTTCTCCTGATTTTGTAGTGAAAGTATTTTGACCTGGTAGGCAAATCCTGAGCTAAACAAATGTTTTAATTGTGGGTATTGCACTGATTTATTTATTTGAAAATGTTAAATTATTTAGCCCGTCACCATTGGTAAAATTTAAATGATCATTTTTTCATTTTTCTATTTTGAAAATGGGTTAACTTTTCATTTGCTTAATATGCAGTCCTTAGAATCATGTTGAAGCATGCAGCTGTCAAAACTGGCCAGGTCTGGATTCTAATCCAGTCTCTAACACTTGACAAACATGTCATCTACAAAGTGGAGATAATAAATTGTAGCTACTTTCGAAGGCCATAGAGATTGAATGGGAGCAGGACACTTGTAGAGATGAGCCTGGTGCTCAGCAAATGCTCTGGGCTCAGAATGTTCCTGGCCATTCTCTCACAGAATTGGTAGATTGGGTGATCAAGAGAAAAGAAGAGGAGGTAAAAATTCTGTTGCTTTGTTGCCAATTGGTAATTCTGTGTGATTTAGTGAAAAAATAAATTTAAATTGTTGACTAAAATAAATATTTTGGATTTTCTGTGCATCCCAAGTATCTGTTGTGTGGATCTCTTATTATGGATATTTGAAAATAATTATATTTGTTGAGCTTCTAAAAATATCTTCATTTCATAATAATTTTTGTTCTCTAAGATTATTTTGGTAAATTAACATTAAAGCACAATGAAATGTAAAATGACATAAATATATTATCTTGGCATTCCAGATAACTGAATAAGTAATTGAAATTAACTGTCTTTTCCCTAAAAAAAATTTTGAAAAACAGCAATAACAAAATTATAGTGGTACAGATCAACAGTGAATAAAACCTTTATAAAATGAAACTTAAAAGGTCAGATAGAAAGTATTTGTAGCAAATTAAGTAAGTAGGTAATTTTTTAATAATGAAGAGCTCATACCAAATGGTAAGAGAAAAAAACATTAAGACCCCCCCCCAATAAATAAATGATGCTAAGTTCAACAGTCCACATGGTTGGAAATATATTAATAATTTAAAAATCTAGAAAATGGTAAATTTAAAGTATAATTAAGGAATAATTAAAACTAATGATGTACTTTTATCTTTTTTATTCCATCAAATAGACATTTTAAAAATTGATAGTATCAGGCAGCACCCATAGCTCGGTGGGTAGGGCACTAGTCACATACACCAAGGCTGGTGGGTTCAAACCAGGCCGGGGTCAACTAAAACAACTATGACAACTGCAACAAAAAAAATAGCCGGGTGTTGTGCTGGGCACCTGTAGTCCCAGCTACTTGGGAGGCTGAGGTGAGAGAATCACTTAAGCCCAAGAGTTTGAGGTTGCTGTGAGCTGTGATTTGCAGGTGTGTCACCACAGCACTCTACCAAGGGCTACATAGTGAGACTCTTATCTCAAAAAAATAAAAAATCGATAGTATCCTATTTTGGAAATGTTATGATGAAACTAGTATATTTATATTCCATGTAAATTGAAAACAGCTATTCCTATATGTAAGGAACCACCACATAGCTATATTCAACATTCCTAAAGCATTAAATATTTAGGTAAGAAATACTGATCATGATAGAAAAGCAGTAAACCCCAGAAGTATTATAGATACTCAAAAGTTAAAATGGTAGGAAGCTATAGCATAGCCCTTTGCTGACATTATGCTTTACCAAATATTCAAGATTGGGGCAGCAGTGAAATACATCTACAATTGTGTGTGTATTTTTGATTACTACTATTAAAATTATATATCCAAATAGATAAGAACTGTAAGAAATAGTAAATTAAAATTTTGATTTGTTTTGCCAACAGAATACTGAGGGGGGGTTTGGCCTTTTTAAAAAAATGTGTGTGCACATTTGGCACAGTGGCTCAAGCCTGTGTAATTGGTGCACTCTGGGAGGCCGAGGAGTGCCAGTCTGAACCTTGAGCTCACAGGTTCAAGACCAGCATGAGCAATAGCATACCTGCCTCTAAAAATAGCCAGGCATTGTGGTGGGTGCCTATAGTTCCAGCTACTCGGAAGGCTGAGGCAAGAGAATTGCTTGAGCCCAGGAGTCTGAGGTTGCTGTGAGCTATGATGTCATGGCACTCTACTGGGAGCAACAAAGTGAGACTTTGTCTCAAAAAAATAAATAAATAAAATAATTTAAAAAATAAATTTAAAATGTGTGTGTGTTTAAACAATATGATGTTGGTTATATTATAGTTTTAATTAAAAGAAAGGCTCTAACCATATTCTGTCCCATAAAAAGTATTTTGTGTTTATTATCAGAAAACTTACAAGCATTCTTTAAATAATTTTTATAGGTTGTTCTTACTGTTCTTTTTCAGAACTTCCAGAAAGTATGTGCCTTAAATTTCAGTGTGGTGTTCATATTCAATTAGGATTTGCAGCTGAGTTTTCCAATGTCATGATAATCTATACAAGCATAGTTTACAGACCACCTGAGATAATAATGTGTGATGCCTATGTTACTGATTTTCCACTTGTAAGTTTCTTCTTTTTTTTTAATTTAAAATACAATGATGTATTATCACTTATTAAAACCAAATTTTTAAAAACAAAGTTGATAGTAAATATAAAGGAAATATATATCTATGTAAGTATATGTGTGTATATTTGTAGTTTAGTAGCACTCGTTATACTATTTAATAATTGACAATACCTCAGGTTTATCAAATTTAGAAACATCTAAAGTGCACTCAGGAGGGATGCCATTAATTTCTCATATGATGTGAAGGAATAAAATGTGCAATACATATGTCAAGGATAATTTCCTTTTTAAAACTTATATTTCGGCTC
>NW_003852422.1:16335933-16345061 GCF_000181295.1 Otolemur garnettii | reverse complement strand
ACTCTACCCAGGCGGACAGCTTGAGGCTCTGTCTCAAAAAAAAAAAAAAAACTTATGTTTCCAATGTGTTAATTGCTATTGTAATAGTAGAAGTCTTATTTGTCAAATTACGGCAGTGTATTGTAAGAATAGAAACCTAACTTTGTTTTCAAACATTTAGGTGTGCTATTTATTTTATGTTGGTCTAAAGAAGTCGTTAAGTAGGGCCCCTCTTTCTTAACATAGGTATGACAAATTGAGAAGTAAGCAAGCAGTAAGACAAACAGAAACCCAGAATGTCACTTTTAGTTCTGATAGAGATTTGGAGGACATTGCTTCGTGTGAGAGCAACTGGTCTAGCATCGAACCCCAAATGTCAAGAAGTTGGCCCTGTACCCCATTTACAATGACAGCACTGGACTGGGATAGGCCTCTGGGCATCTTTCTCTAGTAGAGATGTGGGCTTGCTCAGTGCTAAGCAGGGGCAGAGCCTATGGTCTTCTCTCTGGAGGAGCAGAACACCTCTTGTTCTTGGCCAGTGGGTTGGCTATAAAAGAAGAAAAGCTGCCTTTATTATGCCCACTTATTCTTTGTTTTATTTCTATTTTGAGATAAGAGTCTCACTCTTTCACCCTGATGCCATGGCATCATGATAGCTCACAGCAACCTCAAACTCTTGGGCTTAAGCAGTCCTCTTGCCTCAGTTTTTCCTGTTTCTAATAGAGATGTGGTCTTGCTCAGGCTGTTCTCCCAATTCCAGAGCTCAAGCCATCTGCCTACCTAAGCCTCCCACAGTTCTAGAATTACTGATGTGAGCCGCCACACCCAGCCTATTTATTCTTACTATTCTAATACACATCCACTACACCTTCCCAAAAGTGATGATAAAGAGGGAGAGAACCATAAGTCAAACACTACTGGGGCTTTCTCTACTTAAAAGGAAACTTGAGTAGGTTAAGAGGTGTTCCTAGGAAACTGTCCTTTCAGAGATCACTTTACTTCTTCATTGGCTTAGTACAGAATTGAGAGTTCCAGTTACAACCACAGAATGTTGTTTCCATTGTTTCGTTAATCCTGGATTAGGGATTACCTACTCAGACCAAAATTCATGAGAGAGCAGTGCCTGTGAAGATGTTTTATGTCACAGACTATGTTGTGACTTTCATCAACTTCATAAATGTTCACTGATTTTTCACAGGACCTAGATATTGATCCAAAAGATGCAAATAAAGGCACACCTGAAGAAACTGGCAGCTACTTAGTATCCAAGGATCTTCCCAAGCATTGCCTCTACACCAGACTCAGTTCACTGCAGAAATTAAAGGTTACTACTTTTCCTGTTTGTAGCTGCTAGTGGAAAACTTTATGAAACTGGAATTTGTGTTAGTACAGACCATAGAGGTACTGCTTCATTGGGTAGTAAACTGAAGTAGAGAGAGCAGATCTAAAGTGGGTCTTACCAGTGACTCTTTATATTCTGTCCCTGACAGTGGCTGGAGGACTTTTGTATGAGAGTATATGTGTTTATCCTCCATAATGTTGAAAAATTAGGAAATAGAGTATATTTTACTTTTAAATGTCTTAGCATTTTCAGATAATTATTTCCTAGTTCTATGACTGTCACAAAACATACATAGCAAATTAGAACTGGAATTTCTTTTTAATCTCGTCTCATTTCTGGTTGACTTAAAAATGAGAAGCTAGTTCTCTCTAGTTGAGCATACCCATAAAAGCATATTCTTGCAGAAATTGAGTTTTTGATTAGTTAGTAACTGTATGACCTTAGAAGGTATCAGCCAAAATTTAGGGACTGGAATGGGCCCTATTAACGGCACATAAGGACAACAGAAATCAGTAAATCTGTTGTTGTCACCCTGTTCGTAGTTCATCTGCTTAAAGTCTCCTCTTCTCTTAGAAATTTAGCCCATCATCTGATTCAGTTACATAATATAGTAGACCTCTGTAAATTGACCACCCCAAGGATTATAACAAACTGGTCAACATACGGAGGTGGTCAACATAAGGAACTTGGCCTGCTGTACTGATATGTACGTGTGGTGCATGTCTGGTCTATGAAAAGTAGGTCAACTTGAGATGATCAACTTTTCTACCTATGCTTGTGGAATATTATTTATAATGTCTTAAAAATAGCTTAAGCTTTTGACTAGGTGTAAAGCCAGATTATTTTTTATTAAAGGATAAATCTCCATCTCTAATAATAGGGACAGATAAGTTTCATAAGTCCTCTTGCTTAGAGAGAGGACTAAGTTTCACTGTTCATCAGGAATATAAAATCTCTGATTTTTACTAATTTATAGTAGTTAGAACTAGAATTCTACTAAATTCTTGAGTATTGAATGAAGGGGAAGAAGACAAGTGTAGCTAGCCTTTCCCAGCTCACGTACGGTACATACAAAACATACCTCGAGCATTTGGAACCTGGGAAAGAGGAATGTGTAGATTTTTGTTGTCGGGGTGCATGTGTTTATGTGTGAATGATACTTCAAGAGTGATACATTTTCATGTGGGTGGAGATAATCTCTCTTCTTTTCCTTTTCAGGAACATCTAATTTTCACAGTATGTTTATCATATCAGTACTCAGGATTGGAAGATACTGTAGAGGAAAAGCAGGAGGTGAATGTTGGGAAACCTCTCATTGCTAAATTAGACATCCATCGAGGTCTGGGGAGGAAGACTTGCTTTCAGACTTGTCTTATGTCTAATGGCCCTTATCAGAGCTCTCCATCCCCTTCGGGAGGAGCAGGACGTTACCACTCATCTCACGACTCGTTCCATGGTGTTTACCATTCACATCTTGGTAATTCACATAATGTTCTGCCATCAGATATTTGTCATTGCAGCCGGACTCCAGATGCATTTATTTCAAGTTACCGTGCTCACCATTATTCATGCCAGTTTGGTAGAAGTAATGTGCCAGTAGAGACAACTGATGAAATGCCATTTAGTTTCTCTGACATACTCAGAATTTCTGAAAAGTGATCTTGTTTTTTGAAGTTATCATAATTATTAGATTCCTCATATGAAATAGTACTGTACTTACATTAAAATGAAGCATCCTGAAAAGGCAAAGGTGAATATATAGAGAAGGAGAAAATTAGTAACAACTGTTTTATACCAACTGTTTTATAGTTGGTATATTATTTAATCACTTCTTTCTCTTCTAATATTTTGTAAGTTGGTTTATCTGTTTTATAAGAATGAAGTATGGGTGTGTATGTGTATATGTGTAAATAACAAAGATATTTTCATTTTGACCACTCTAAAGTAAGAGCGATGGGGATGGCATTATTGTAGAATAAGTATATTGTATTTTTAGCACCAGAAAGAACCTTGCTGATCATCAGGCTTAACAACTAGTTTTATTAGGGGGAGAAATAGATAGAGGCATCTTATCTGAATTAGTGCACTAACACTGAGACCTCCAGAATTCTATTCCATATTTTTTCCACTACACGCTGCCTTCCTGGCAGATGTTGACAAGGTGGTATTTTTGTAGATAAATTGGAATATATTTATACATATAAATATATGGATATATGTATCTGTGTATTGATTCTAAGAATGTACAAATTTTAGTTTGTGATTATATGACTTTGCTTGAAGTGTCAGTTGAGAGGTTTGTATATAAATCTTATGTAGAACAGGCTGAATTTTTTTGTTTATAAGATTATGATAGCCCAAGAGAGGCTACGAAATGTTTGTCTATGTTAAATCTAAATAGCAAAGGTTAAGAATCAAGATATAATTGGATAATTTTGATAGGCTGCTTATCTGGATCTTTCTAACATCAAAGGCATTTTCCTTGATAACATGTATTTTTCTTCTTCAGTTTTACTGGCCTTATGAAATAATTTTCTTTTCACCGTTGGTTCTGTCTCAAAGCAGGCAAAAAAGGTAATTTGACAATAACAAATTTAAAAGATTAAATTAGTAATTTTTAAAGTCTTACAAAGAAAATCCGAGGCCTAGATGGCTTCACTGCTAAATTCTACCAGACGTTAAAATTAACCTCAATTCTTTGCAAACTCTTCCTAGAAACAAAAGAGGACACTTTCCAACCCATCCTTGGAGGCAATGTGAACCTAATACCAACCCAAACAAAACAGCACAAGAAAACTGCAAACTAGTACTTCTTACAAATACAGATAGAAAAATATTAACGAAATACTAGCTACTGAATACAGGAACATATTTTTAAGTGATTATACATCATGACCAAGTAAAATTTATTCCAAGAATTCAAGGTTGGTTTAACATCCAAAAATTAAGTAGGTTAGTATACAATCAATTCTCAACATTCACAGTAGTTAATGTTCTATGTATGAACTGACCATAAACCCTGAATTAGTGAATAAGAAACCATTGCTTTTAGAAGAGTGTGTGTATATATGTCACACATAGATTATGAGTTTAAACCCTAAAAACAACTTATTCTGGTAGATTTCCATTATTTTTATTTTACAAAAGTGAAAGTGAAGTGCAGAAATGTAAGTGACCTGCCTGAGGCCATCCTAACAACAGGTGCCAGAGTTGGAATTCAAGTCCCATCCATCTGTCTCCAGAATGAGAGTTTCTTGTACTATACTGAATTGCCCCTGCCATCTCCATCACTGGCCATCTCTCTGAGAGCTGAAACAAGAACGCAAAATATCTCTTTGACTTTAGCTGGAAACATGGTGTTGGGTGACTCAAATTTTTTACCAGTCTACACATGTCCCTGAATGACTGCAAAATGACCCAAATATTGATTTGAGGGTTATAAACAAATTTTAGCAAGTCAGTAAATTCACAAACATATAATCATAAATAATAAGGATCAAATATACCATACTAATAAAACACAAAGCCTACATTGTCTTAATAGTTGCAGAAAAAGCATTAGATAAAATCTAACACCTTTCATAATAAAACATTCAACAAACTAGGAATAAAAGGGATCTTCCTAAACATGACAAAACATGTATGAAAAACCCACACCTAACATCGGAGTTTATGGTGACAGACTGGAGACTGAATGTTTTCACTTTAAGATCAGGAATGAGACAAGGATGTTCACACTGATCTCTTACATTCAGCATTGTACTTGAGGTTCTAGCCAAGGCATTTAGTCAAGAAAAAGAAATAAAAGCCATCTTTACTGAAAAAGAAGTGAAAACTTTATGTATTCACAGTTGACATATAAAAAGAAAATCCTAAGGAATTAATTTAAAAACTAATTAATGAGTCCACAACAGGTTACAGGGTAAAAGATCAGTATACAAAAATCAGTTTCATTTCTGTGCTAGCAACAAACATTCTGAAAGTTGAGATTAAGAAAATTCTATTTATGGCTGGGCATGGTGGCTCACGCCTATAATCCTAGCACTTTGGGAAGCTACAGCAGGTAGATTGCTTGAGCTTGGGAGTTGCTCAAGACCAGCTTGAGTAAGATCAAGACCCCATCTCTATTTTTTAAAAAGTGAGAAAAAACTAGCCAGGTGTGGTGAGCACCTGTAGTCCCAGATACTTGGGAGGCTGAGGCTAAGGGAAGAGGATTGCCTAAGCCCAAGAGTGTGAGGTTGCTGTGAGCTGTAATGATGCCATAGCCTTCTATCCAGGGTCACAGAATGAGACTCTGTCTTCAAAAAATTTTTTAAATTCTATTTACAATAGCATTAAGAAAAATAATGCTATAAAATTTCCTTAATTTCTTTATTGTTGAAAGAAAGAAGATCCAAATTAATAGAAAGATACACATGTTCATGGATTGGAAGACCTGACGTTAAGATGGCAGGGCTGCCCAAATTGGTCTACAGACTCAACACGGTTCCTGTCAAAATCCCAACTGAAAGTTTTGCAGAAATTGACAAACTGATGATAAAATTGATGTGGAAATACAAGGGACCCATAATAACCCAAACTATCTTAAGAACAGGGCTTACTGTTACCAATTTAAAAACTTACTACAGAGCTAAACTAAGACAGTTCAGGCCTATGGGTAGACATAGATCAAAAGAACAGAAGATAGTGCAGAAATAAACCCACACGTTACTGAACTGATTTTCATCAGGGGTGCCAATACCATTCAATGGGAAAAGAGTTGTCTTTTCAACAAATGATTCTGGGACAACTGGTGGCTGCATCAACACAAGAGGGTCCCCACCTTATACCACTTAGAAATTTAACTCAAAATGGACCATAGGCCTAGATAGAAGAGATAAAACTCTTAGAAGAAAACATGAAAGTGACCTCAGGCAAAGCAATGGTTTCTTAGTCACAGCACCAAAAACACAAGCAACAAAGGAAAGAATTGACAAATGGGACGCCATCAAAATTAACTTTTGTGCCTTGAGGGACACCATTAAGAAAGTGAAAAGACGATTCTCAGAATGGCAGGAAAATTCATGGATCGGATAAGGGACTTGCATCCAGAATACATAGAGGATTCTTACAGTAATAAAAAGGTATATGCACACATGCTTAATTGTGGTTACTGCAGAGCAGGCTTAATTTAAATAGCCACATGTAACTTGTGGTTTCCATACTGGACTATGCAGATATCACAAATGGACTAGAAGTTAGGGTAAGGGAAATTGTTTTAACTTTCACTTTATACCCTTCTGTATATTTGAATTTTATAATCTAATCACGTATCATATTTAGAATTTTTTAACTAGTTTTTAAGAAAAGAATGGTACAAGTTTTTTTTATCAGCCATGTTTTTATTTTACTTGGATTTCTTATGACATTTGCTTTGTAGTATTAGGATAGGATTTACACATACTTGGAATTAAGGGTGGTAATCAAGGCCAGGCACAGTGGCTCACACCTATAATCCAAGCACTCTGGGAGGCCGAGGCAGGTGGATTCCCTGAGCTCACAGGTTGGAGACCAGCCTGGGCAAGAGCAAGACCCCATCTCTAAAAATAGCCACGCATAGGGAGGTGCCTGTAGTTCAAGGAGTAGAGCACCGGCCCCATATACAGGAGGTGAAGGGTTCAAGCCCAGCCCCTGCCAAAAACTGCAAAAAAAAGCTACACATTGTGGCAGGCACCTGTAGTCCCAGCTACTTGAGAGGCTGAGGCAAGAGAATCACCTGAGCCCAAGAATTTGAGGTTGCTGTGAGCTGTGATTTCAGAGCACTCAACCAAGGGTAACAAGTGAGACTCTGTCTCAAAAAAAAAAAAGGGGTGGTGGTGGTAATCCATCAATCCCAGTTAGAATGTAAGGAAGAAATTAGTCTAGTAGATGTTTGAGCAATTAAAGGCCCACCTAAATCCAAAGCCAATATTTGACACTGGGGATAGGGGTTGTATTATTTTTTGTGAGGTAATTTTTAAAAATTATAAGGTAGCGGCTCGGCGCCTATAGCTCAACTGGCTAAGGCGCCAGCCACGTACACCTAAGGTGGCGGGTTCGAATCCCCAGCCCGGACCCGCCAAAAACAACAATGAGGGCTGCAACCAAAAAATAGCCGGGCGTTGCGGCGGGCGCCTGTGGTCCCAGCTACTTGGGAGGCGGAGGCAGGAGACTCGCTTGAGCCCAGGAGTTGGAGGTTGCTGTGAGCTGTAATGCCACGGCACTCTACCCAAGGGGGACAGCTTGAGGCTCTGTCTCAAAAAAAAAAAAAAAAAAAAAAAAAATTATAAGGTAGCAATTATAAATTACGTCTTCTAATAAAAGAAAAACCAAATACATGGAATTATTTGAATGTAAAACACCGAATTATTATTCATCCAGTGAATGGGTCAAAACATGTTTACCAAAGAAAAGTCTTTCAAGAAGAATACTAGCACAGAAAGTGCTAGTGCATTTAGACATTGCCGTCTTCACCTCCCGTGTTTATTACTTCTCAGATCTCTGACAACAATGAGGTGGCCTTGTCACTCATCACAATTTTTGGACTTGTCATATTGAAGAAATTGAAACATGACCAGACGTAGATCATTAACACACATATCAGCATAAATGTAATGTCAGGATAAAATCTGAATTTTTGCTTTAAAAAATACATGGCCTAATAAACTTGTTTCCTGTTACTTGAACATTCCCCTGATAGTGTATAGGATCATTTAACTGTCAGGTAATGCCAGATACTCAGAATTTACACATTGCCTTTGTGCATTTCATCCTGTTTCTCACATCATCATTGACATTCAAAGTATGTCATGGTGAATTTTATCCAGGTTCTAACTAAAATATATTTTATCTCTTGCCCCTTGAATTATGACATATTTCTCATATTAATATTAGTAAGGAAAAAATATACCCAGAACATAAGAATGCCTATAAATGTGCATATTTTTTCCAAGTTGACAGCATTAAGAATACTTCAGCATCAGACACAAAGTTTGTGTTTGCTGTGGAAGAGCCTGTTTCAGCATTTAAGCGTGGCTTAAAGTGTGTTACTTGTCTGTCTTTCTCTTTTCCTTATCTGTAAAATGATGATTCAACATCAAAGGGCTTTGTAATACCTTACAGAGCTGGCTTTATTTCTATAAAGTGCCAGCTGTTTGAAAAGGATCAGCATTGTTTTGCAAATTCCAGCTTTTCAAAACCATACCTGTAAACAGTACAGAGCGCATTTCTTGTTAAAGTCCTCCTGCAAAGTATTTTCCTAGTCTTGGCAATGTATATTTTTTAAAAGTTGCAATTTTATTCACTCTAAAATCACTTTTCATTTGCATGCAGATTTAAGGTCACCAGTTAGAATTATATAAGATACCTACCCCCAAAAAAACTGCTCTAAAAAGTGATTTACTGAAAAATTAACGGCTCTCTCATGGATTATTTTTCTTTGTTTACCTGTATTTTCCACATTTTATCCAGTGAACAACTGTTATATATTATTTTTAAATATATATATGCATAGTTGTATAATGTACAAGTTATTGTTAAGTGTCAATAAATTTGTTTTTAGAACATGTTTAACTTTCGTATGAACAACATTAAATTTAAAAGTACACAGCAAAGCTCATGTTGGCAGCACATATACTAAAATTGGAACAATACAGAGATTAGCATGACCCCTGAACAAGGATGACATGCACATTTCATGGGGCATTTTGTATTTTTTAAAAATTTAAAAAGTAGGCTCAATGCCTATAGCTCAACCGGCTAAGGCGCCAGCCACGTACACCTAAGGTGG
>NW_003852422.1:16328503-16335748 GCF_000181295.1 Otolemur garnettii | reverse complement strand
TCAAAAAAAAAAAAAAGTACACAGGACATTATGTATAATTTTTAATGTCTTGAGTAATTACAGAGGTGCTTATTAATTCTGCCTGTTACAATATGAGTAAAGCTGACCCATAAATCTGAAGTAATCCCCACTTTTTTCCCCCATCATATTCAGGTGATAAACAGCATTTTAAGTAGTGAGAATGCTTGGGTGAGTATTTCTCCATTTAGTTGTCAAGCACCAGGGCCACAGGGTGACCAATAGTATCACTTTCTGCTTGCTAGATACATTTTATACACAGTTTCATTTAACCCTTAATAGACTTGCAGTTACAGACTAGGAAACTGAGTGTTAGGCTAACCGGGGGTGTTAGTTTGGCCAGGATAACCCAATTGGTAAGTGCTGGGGCAGGACAATGCCAGCCGGAGCCCATTATTTTGTCCGCAGTGCTGCTGCTGTTACACAGTAAGGGAGAAGATACACAGTTGTTACTGAGTCGGTGCAAAAGTGGAGGGACAGTGCTCATAATTGTTGGAGAATTAGATTGTATCTAAGAAATGGAATTCTTTGAAGTTTTTGAGAAACTATCTTTGTAAACAGAAATGGCATCTTGAGTTAGATAACGTCAAGTGTTTGAAGCCAATGGTGGTTTCTGATGACATTTTAACAGTATCTTAACATGTCATTTTTTCCATGAAAAGCATTTTTTTAAATACTGAAATGTTTTGAAACAAGAGTCTCATCCTGTCACCCTGGATAGAGTACCATGGCGTCATAGCTCACAGCAACCTCAAATTCTTATGCTCAAGCAATCCTCTTGCCTAACAGCTGGGACTACAGGTACCTACCACAATGTCTGGTTAGTTCTTCTATTTGTAGTAGAGACGGGATCTCACTCTTGCTTAGGCTGGTTTCAAACTCCTAAGCTCAAGCAATCCCCTTGCCTTGGCCTCCAGAGTACTAGGATTACAGGCATGAGCCACCATGCTCGGCTAAATACTGACATGTTACAGTAATTTACCTTCTGTAAGTGTGAAAGTCATGGGTCACATTCATAAAATTTCCAAAATATTTGACTCAAAATAATATTGCCATAATATCCTCAATAGAGTAGACTGTTCTGATAGGGAAATTAGGGTTTTTAAATATTTTTTAAATACTAGGATAACTTTTTACTTTACCATTTCCAACATGGTGTAGAGTGGTCATTTCTGTATCGCTAAGACTTAATGTCGCCCCTAAACGTTGACAATTTATATATATATTTGTAAAATACACATCTATTCCTCTTGCTGCCAGGCTTGGCTTCCAACATTATCGTCTGACCTTGGTGTTCTTTATTTTTTGTTCTAACTTGGGTAAGTGGCTTTGTTTCCCTTCCTACTTTCCTCTTCAAATAGTAATCTCACATCTGTTTCCAGTGGTTTTCAAACTGTTTGGAGCAGCTCATCAGAGAGTGGAGTGGAGCTCCCGACCCGTGTCACCTAGACCAGCTCTGCTCCCTCTGTTTTACGCACTGCCTTCCCCGGTGACGAATCCAGTCTCCTCTCACTGGACACTGCCATTGCTGAGGACTTCCCCCCCCTCACACACAGCCATACCCCACACTAGCTCAGCCGAGCTGCCTGGATGGGAGATGGGAGCAAGGTCTTTTCTGGTGGGCCACAAGGAGTGACTGGCTTTCAAAATGCCGCCTCACAGGGACACAAAGCTTGAGCTCTGAGCCGAGCCCCAGTCACTTTCCCATTACCCCAATCTCAGCAGGTGACCACAGAGGCCATGAGGGACCACAGAGCCTCTGCAATTCCCTCCCCTCTTTCCCAAGGTGCCTAGAACTTCATTTTAGAGCCTGTCTTCTCTCTCTGGGTCTTTGCCATCAGGACCCAGAGGCCATATTCAAAGAAGTCCTCACTGAGGACCTGTACCTGCCCTTCTCTGTGGGCACCCTGCCCCTTGACACTGGCTTCTTGACCAGAGGCTGACATGTCGCCCAGAAAGGCGCCCCTTCAGCTAGGGTGCCTCCTCAGCTCGCCTTCCCTTGTCTCCCGCACTTCAGCAGCACAGCCCACACCCACATCTGCGGTTCTTCACATCCTGTTCACGCCTCAGTCTCCCAACTTGACCTCAATTACAGGAAGAAAGAAGAATGGTTTTTTCCCTTTGGTTTGTGACTGTTACAATCTACTTGTATAGGTACTTCAAGCCCTGTCAAATACCAAGTTCCTGCTAAAAGCTAAATGAGGAAGTCCTGCACATCCTTACCTAAGGTGGGTGGGCCAAGGAAAGAGGGGACTTGCTCCCAGTTCAGCCAACCAGCCCTTGGGAAAATGCTTCTTCTAAGATCTCCCAGAGACTCTTTCCACAGCTGTGTCATCAGATGACTATTTTTAAATGCTCCTGTTTGCTTTCAGAGTTCTTCCCAGGTATTAACTGCTCCCTTGGATATCAAGATTTCACATGCCCAGAAAAATCTAGCTGCCATTTATTCTTGCCGAGGGTAAGTCTTCATTTGGTAGAAACAGCCCAAGGTCTGAGCCACTTATGCTGAGGCACCCAGGGGACTCAATGTCAACACTGCAAATTCCTGGAGTTTACTGCACTGTCATTTTTGCTATGAGGACGAGATGGGGTGAGAAGAAGTGCAGAAAGATGTCTCTGCCTTCTTGCCACCTTCTGCTTACTTGTCTTCTGTCCCCAGGCTACCCACATCTCCAAATGATGCCTCATTCATCCACAATAAAGTACCAACTCAGCTTTCAAGCCCACCATGCTACTTCACGCTAATGTGTGACTGACACTCTCAGGAACAGTGGAAGATTTTGAGGGAAAGAGAAAAAGGGAAAGGAATGAGGTAGAGTGAGAAATCTCTCCTTGAAATAGCCACACATAGGCCAGAGCACTGAGCCTCTGGGTATTTCACTTCTGGTGCAATGGCAGGGAAGAGTAGCCTTTAGAGTAGCCAGGAGTGAAAAGAATGTAGCACGGAGACCATCTCCTCACAGCAAAAGCCAGCCCTGTTCACTGCAGCATTTCCTAGCTGCTGCAAAAATTATAATATGAACACATTTTCTCTCAAACTCAAGAGCTCAAACTCGAACCTTTAATGACACGATCACCTGCTGGCATTTCCTATTCTGATGTCAGAGCAGCTATTCCCTTAGAAAATGGAATCAGAAGCTAAATTGGAGCGATGGCTCAGAGCAACTGGGAGTTTAGCATTTCCCAAAGTACTAACCCTGGGTGCCAGGAAATTTCCTTGAGAAGAAATAAAGATGGACAATGCCATCAGCCTTCTGCAGCAATCATAGGAAAGCACTTGCAGGAAGAGAGGTCGTAAAGACCCACACCAAGGGCAAGGCCACAGGCTGTGTGGTGTTGGCAGAGGGCATTTACTGGTTAAGGTGAAAATGTACCCCGGGGCCCAGGCCTCAAATTTACTCTAGTTGTTTTGGACTAGACTTTTTTTTCATTTATTTTCTGTAAATAAAGTTGTTTTAAAATCCCCCTGCCCCCACAGCACCAATTCCATTTATAAGAGATAATCAATGTTAACTCTTTTTGTGTATTTTCCTTCTTATTATATTGAACCTGTAACTCCAAACCATACAGAGACACATGCATACAGGTCTCGGAGTGTGTGTGCTATGCATAAATATACATGCGTGTACAGAAATGTCTTCTAGTTTACACACATCACACCAACAACACTATTTTATAGCTCATGATAGCTCTGGGCCATCTTCCCCAGCAGTGTATTTAAGGCAACTCCATGAATAGAATGACACTATGTGTTTTTTCTTTTTAGAGACAGTGTCTTGCTCTGTCACCAAGGCTGGAGTGTAGTGGTACAATCAACAGTTCACTGCAGCCTCAAATTCTTGGGCTCAAGAGATCCACCTCTGCCTCCCAAATAGCTGGGCCTACAGGTAAGTTGCTGATATTTCCTTTTATCGTGTGTATGAAATGACTACCACTGGCCGAATGTGGTGGCTCACACCTGTAATCCTAGCACTCTGGGAGGCTGAGGTGGGTGGATTGCCTGAGCTTGCCGGTTCAAGACCAGGCTGAGCAAGAGCAAGAACAAGACCCTGTCTCTAAAAAATAGCTGGGCATTGTAGCAGGCGCCTATAGTCCCAGCTACTTGGGAGGCTGAGGCAAGAGGTTCTCTTGAGCCCAAGAGTTTGAGGTGGTTGTGAGCTAGGAGGCCACAGCACTCTTCTAGGAGCAACAAAAATGCAACCCTGTCTCAAAAAAAAAAAGAAAAGAAAAGAAATGAAATGACTACCACAAACCTAATCTGTTTAAAAGAAAGTGCAATCTAAATACAATGGAAGAAGTTCTTTGGATAGGCAGAGGCTGTGGAGCTTCCACCAGGATGAGGCAGGTAGAACCAGCCTGGGATTAACAGGGCCGCTCCACTGGGTTTATAGTCCTGCTCTGTAGCCCTTAAAACCCCTGTTTTCTTATATATAAACAATACCGTCTCTCCAGGGGCAATAGCATTAAATAAGGTGATACAAAAGAGCTTGCAGTGAGCTATAATGATGCCACTGCACTCTAGCCCAGGCAAGAGAGCAGGACCCTGTTTCAAAGAATAAATAAAGCAAAATGGTAAATGAATCAATTTTGGGCCACCCACTGAGTTACTACACTGGGGGGAAAAAGGAAGATGTAGCGGGCTGAATGGTGGTCAGCGAAAAGATATATCCACCTCCTAACCTCCGAACCTGTGAGTGTGGCCTTATTTGGAAATGGGGTCTCTGCAGACATAACTAAGGATGTAAACACAAGAGAGCGTAGATTAGTGTGGGCCCTAAATCCAATGACAAGTGTCCTTATAAGAGAAGATACAGACACAGACACGGTCATATGAGGATGGAGACAGGGATTGGAGTGACGCGCCCACAGGCAGGAAAGACCCGGAGCCACCCCAAGCTGGGAGAGGCAGGAGAGGATTCTCCCTCGGAGCCCCGCGAGGGAGCAGGGCCCCGCCGGCACCTTGATTTTAGCCCAGTAGTAGTGATTTTGGATTTCTGGCCTCCAGAACTATGCGAGGATAAATTTCTGATATTTGAAGACGCCCTGAGACACGAATACAGAAGGGCAGAGGGCACGGTGCGCTCCTTCTCCACGCGCCACTTTGTACGCGGAGGAGCTTCCCCGAGCGGTGGCCCATCCCGCTGCAGTCTCGTGCGCCCCCTCCTGGCCCAGAGGAAGAGCTGCGCCCCCTTCAGTCTTCCCTGTCTCAGACGAGGCCGGACACCAGAGGCAATCTACAAACCTAGGAAAAAATATGCTTTTAAGAACAAATTTATGAATAGTGCAATACTTCTCCATCTTGAGAAAAAAACTGAAGTCTTATGTCCTGAACACTCACGCCTCATAGTCACCTCTTATCATCCTCTGCTTTGTTCTCCACGCTGGCGCCCTGTTGATTACTTTCGTAGCACTTTTCTCAATCTAAAACTATACAATTTTTAATGTGTTTTGTCCTCTTCCACTAGATTCAGCTGCTCTGCGCTGAGAGTGTGTGTGCTTGGTGCTTGCTACGTATAGTGCGCGGCTCATAGAAGGCGCTCAGTGGACGTTTACTGAGGGACTGAAAGTGCAAGAGAATAAAAGGAGGTTCAAGCAAGCAGAGAAGTGTAAACCCAGCAGAGGCTAGAAAGATATGATGGGTTGAAAGCAAAAGAAGGGCAAAAAACGGCTCGGCGCCTATGGCTCAAGCGGCTAAGGTGCCAGCCACATACACCTAAGGTGGCGGGTTCGAATCCCCAGCCCGGGCCTGCCAAACAACAATGATGGCTGCAACCAAAAAATGGCCAGGCGTTGTGGCGGGCGCCTGTGGTCCCAGCTACTTGGGAGGCTGAGGCAGGAGACTCGCTTGAGCCCAGGAGTTGGAGGTTGCTGTGAGCGTGATGCCATGGCACTCTACCCAGGGGGACAGCTTGAGGCTCCGTCTCAAAAAAAAAAAAAAAAAAAAAAAGAAGGGCAAAAAACTAGGTAATCTGGAGAGAAAATGAGCAAATACAAAAGAGTTTATATTAGGAGCATGGATGGTCACTGTCAGAGGTGGAATCCTAAAGCTTAAGATTGCGGAAAAAGTTCTGATAGCTGTACAGGCTGGCGGGTCCTGAGGTGGCCATGAAGGAGGGTGGATTAGCTAAACTGGAAGCGAAGGTTCTTGGGGCTGAAATCAAGAAACTGATCTGAGGCTCAGCATCCATAGCACAGTGGTTATGGCGCCAGCCACATGCACTGAGGCTGACAGGTTTGAGCCCGGCACAGGCCAGCTAACCAACAATGACACCTGCAATGAAAAAACAGCCGGGCGTTGTAACGGGTGCCTGTAATAGGGAGGCTGAGGCAAGAGAATCACTTAAGCCCAAGAGTTTGAGATTGCTGTGAGCTGTGACGACAGCACAGCACTCTACTGAGGGTGACATAGTGACACTCTGTCTCAAAACAAAAAACAAACTGATCTGAGCATGCTGGAGAGGTTGCTTACATGAATATACAAGCGTGAGCCACTGGCCCTTCCACAGAGACGTCCTATAACCCAGGCCCACATGCCCCTGGAGTAAATCAGAGATATCACACCTGGCATAGTAATGTGCTGTGCTCTGGTAGCCCCCAGCTACCCAGGAGGCTGAGGCAGAAGGATCCCTTGAGCCCAAGAGTTGAAGGCTAAAGAGAGTTGTGATGATGTCCCATACTGTAGCCCAGGTGATAGAGGGAGACCCTGTCTCTAAAAATAAATACATAAATCAGCAAAGACCTTGCCAACATGTTAAGTGAATAATAACAACTAACAGTAAAGTGCCTACTATGTGCTGGATACTATTTTAAGCCCTTGACATATATTTTGTTGTTTGTATGTTAACAACCATTTGTATGGGAGGCTGGGCGCAGTGGCTCACACCTGTAATCCTAGCACTCTCAGAGGCCAAAGCAGGTGGATTGCCTGAGCTCAGAAGTTCAAAATCAGCCTGAGTAAGAGTGAGACCCTGTCTCTACTAAAAACAGAAAAACTAGCCAAGTGTTGTGGCAGGTGCCTATAGTCCCAGCAACTCTGGAGGCTGAAGCAAGAGGATCGCTTTAACCCAGGAGTTTGAGGTTGCTGTCAGCTATGATACCAGGGCACTCTACCCAGAGTGACAGACTAACATTCTGTCCCAAACAAAACAACAACAAGAACAACAAAAACACCCTATGAACCATGTCATCACTGTTACTGTCCCCATTTCTTTCTTTTTTTTTTTTTTT
>NW_003852422.1:16301989-16328277 GCF_000181295.1 Otolemur garnettii | reverse complement strand
TGTATGTGGCTAGTGCCCTGGCCACTGAGCTACAGAAGCAGAGCCTCCTGTCCCCATTTCATAGATGACAAAGTTGAGGCAATGCTCCTAACTAGCCCAAGGTCACACAGGTAGCAATAGCAGAGCTGGTACAGGAATCCATGCTGTGGGGCTCCCGAGGACACGGCCTTGGCCTCAGTCTGGTGTTTGAACCACAGGAAGATGACAGGCACAAGAGCCCCTAATGCTGGAGTTAAATGTGAAAACCAGATCTGCATGGCTTTGTATTTCACGCTGAGTTTTGTAATGACCCTCTTGGCAACTGGCAGACTTTGAAGGAGGTCAGGCAGGGGCATGACAGAATCAGATTAATGTTCTGGAAAGATCAGTCTGTCTGGCTGCAAAGTCAAGCAGAGTTGGCCTGGGGGCAGGAGGGCCCTCTGAGGCTCCTGCAGTGACAGGGGACTGAGAGTAGGATGGCATCTAGACTTCTGTTTTGGAAAGGAAATGGGGCATGTGGCCGCAGCCAACCAAAGGCCTAAGGCAGGCTGGGGGAAAGGTGAAGCCCCACCCACCCACCCACAGGGCAGAGAGCACATCCTGGTGAGCTAGAGATGGTACACGCCAGCCACCACACACACAGCTGCAGTGGACCCGTGAGGAACACTGGGCCAGCAAGGGGAGCTGGCCATGAGCAGGCCTGGGAATCATCTCCTCTGCCTCTCCTGCCCTGACATTGGCCTTGGGCCACCCTTCTCCCTCTGACCTGGGGAAGGCCACAGCAGGTCCCCAGCAGAGGGCAGCACAGGCTCCTGGTCGGGGCCCAGGAGGGCCTAGGGGCACAGGGAGACAGAGGGGCTCCCAGGAACAAGCCTCCCATTGCTCCCCTGTCCTCTGCTTTCCTCTCCCACTGTCTGTCCCCCAAATGTTGGCTCCTTGGAGAGCATGGCCACAGCCACCAACCTCGGAGCAAGACTCCAGCTTAGACAGTCAGCAAGACCCCAGGCCCTTGGGCATGTTAGGGTACTGAAGCAAATGAATGGGGCTCTGAAAAGGAAAGCAGGAGGCCACCACCATAGATAGCTCCCCAGAAGGCTGGACTCTCCACCCGGGCCTCTACAAAGTAGGTCAAATCACCAACGAAGGTCTGTAGGTGCCTCCCTCTCTACTTTGTTATTTTTCTTTCAATGATTGAATTCTTGCTATTACTTTTTTTTGAGACAAAGTCTCACTCTATAGACCTTGCACGTGGTGTCATAGTTCAATGCAGCCTCAAACTCTTGGCCTCAAGTGATCCTCTTGCCTCAGTCTTCCAAGTACCTGGGACTACAGGTACCAACCTCAACACTTGGCTAATTTTTCTATTTTTAGTAGACTCGGGGTCTCGCTCTTGCTCAGACTGGTCTCCATCTCCAGAGTTCAGACAATCCACCAGCCTCGGCCTCCCAGAGTGCCAGGATTATAGGTATGAGCCACCATACCTGGCTTTTACTATTACTTTTAATTGTGATAAATATACATAACATACAATTTTCCATCTTAACCATTTTTAAGGGTACAGTTACAGAGTGTTAAGTTCTTTCTCACCGTTCCCCCTCTACATTCATATTGAGATTTCTCACATACAGAATGTTGGGGAGAAACACAGTGAGCCTCAAAGAAAAGGCAGAGACCTGGAGAAAGACTTTGCTGAGAAAAATGCAGAAGAAATTCCAAGGTGGGCAAGAGATTTTGCAGGCCACTGTGCACTTAGGAACTTTCCAGAACACCTCTTTCCTCCAGGGTCTTATATCCTGTACATCTCAGTCAATCTCCCCCCCACACCTTCCCCATATGCTGGCTGGAAAAAACCTGTGGCTTACCTAAGTGTGGGGAGTGTGAACCTTGAAAGGATCTGGCCCACAGGCAGAAACAGGAGCTAAGATACTCAAAACACTGCAGTGTCACATGGGAATAATCTGTGCAGCATGTAAATGGAAAGTTAGAAGTAACCGTGACAAAACTGTGATTAAACAATGAGATGCATTGGCTCATTGGCCTACAGTGAGCTGGAAAGCTGAGCAGGACAGAACTCGTAATAATAATGACTTATCCAGAGATCGGTTACTGTGAGCCTGACATGGCGCTAACCACTTTCCCCACTCAATTCCCAGTGAGAAAGGCTCTGATATTTTACAACGAAGGGAACTGAAGTCCCAAGGGCTAGCTGACTTGCTCCTGGTCACTGGGGAAATAAATGGTGGAGCCTGGACTGGCCCCGGTGACGTCATTAATGACTGTGTGTCCTTACCCTGTACTCTGCAGGGAGCTGGGTAGACTGGGCAGCTCCCACCCTGCGAGGCTCAGAAGCTGGTAGGAGGCTGAATCCACTGACTTCAAACAACACTAAAGTCACTAGTCTTGGGGAGCTAGCACTGTCCTAAATCTGTCCCTGCTGACTGGTAAATTCTCTCATGAACGCTTTAGCCAGGGTTAACAGTGCAGCCACAGGGTGTCCACATGCACTTGCCCACCGTCCGACCTCTGGCCACCTTGTTCTTTCTGTTCGAGCCTTAGTACAAGAATTTTTGTTTTAATGTTGACCCAAAAAAAAAAAAAAAATCTGCAACATTTTAATAGCCCGCCATGTCTTGAGGTGTGATGTCTCTGGAGGACATTCCCCTGCCGGTCCAGCACTTTAAAGGACCTGAGCCTCTTGGCCGGAGGACAGCCCGTGGACGTAGTGTTGTCTCTCAGTAACACAAAAGGGCCTAAAGCAAAGGTGGGACAGGGAGTGTGAGATGGTTTAGCATTTTCCTATACTCGGTTTTTAAAAACGCATCTGAGCTCTTACAGTTCAAGCAGTGGGGAACAAAAAGGTTTGAAAACAATGGTATTCCAGGTGCCCACGGCAGCTGTGGCACACCGCCACTTTAATTAACCTTTAATTAACCTCCCTTTCTTTGACCCCCTGTCTGGACTTCCTCCTCAGCCTGTACCCACTGCACTGTCGCTGGGGAAATGGCGTGAGAAGGGAAGCGGCAGCCATCGACTGGTGACCCCCCACGTCTGTTTATTTCTCATCACCGAGCTATTCTTGTTGTAGAACAGAAAGCGCAGCCTCTCCTGCCCAGGGCTCCATCAATTTGTAGCCGAGGCATTTGGGCTCCTGCACCTCCCTGTTTCCCTTTGTTGGGCTCGTTACTTTTTGTAACGGAGGCCTGCTTCCCTGGTCTGTCCAAGGGGGTGACGTGTGAGGCACGGTGAGCGGATGGTGACGACTGGGGGGAAGAGGTGGAGGCCGCCCTGCCTGTTGTCTCAGGTGGCCGTGCTCACACCCGGTCCCCCCTAAATTGCTTTTGTTGTGGGTTATTTTTTTTTTTTTGAGACAGAGCCTCAAGCTATCCCCCTGGGTAGAGTTCCATGGCATCACGCTCACAGCAACCTCCAACTCCTGGGCTCAAGTGAGTCTCCTGCCTCAGCCTCCCAAGTAGCTGGGACCACAGGCGCCCGCCACAATGCCCAGCCATTTTTTTGGTTGCAGCCATCATTGTTGTTTGGTGGGCCCGGGCTGGGGATTTGAACCCGCCACCTTAGGTGTATGTGGCTGGCGCCTTAGCCGCTTGAGCCACAGGCACCGAGCCTTTTGTTGTGTTTTTCAGCATGCTATTGGGGGTCCCACTGGCAAATGCACCTGTATTCAGTGGCTTTTAGAATTTTCCAGTCCCCTTTCCCAGGGAGTAGGTCAGTGAGGAATTTCATCCCAGTAATCATCAGTTAAACCAACTATTTCTGCCTTGCTCAGCATGGGGCCAGCTTTTACAGAGAGACTCCAACATGAATTCTGTGTTTGAGGATGTCATGCTCCTGGGATTTTCTCCTGCTGTAGAAAGCAGCAGCCATCAAATGCTGGATCAATGTCCATTTCTGTTCCTTGAGGCAGGGTTTCTCATCTTTGGCAGAGCTGGCTTTTAGGGCCAGCTAATTCTTGGGAGCTATCCTGTGAACTGTGGGATATTTTAGCAGCACCCCTGGCCTCTGCCCACAGAACTGCCCATAGCACCACCCCAACCCCTCATCCCCATTTGTGACAACCAGCAATGTCCCCTGGTGGACAAAAATGTCCTTGGATAAGTATAACTAAGGTGGCAGGTAGAATCTTGGGTGCTAGAGAAACATCCTCTAACACACAGGACGGCCTCACAGCAGAGAAGTGTCTGACCCCAAATGGCAGTGCTGAAGTTGAGAACCTTTGCCCTGTTGAAGCTGGCATTGAGGGTTTTTTGTTTTCTGCAGCCTAACACATTCCTGACTCACACACCCCTCACTGAGATTTTTTCTCTCTGATATAATCAAGGGGAATGAAAAGACTTTAAAAGAGTAAATGCTTTGAAGGAGAAAAGTGTGCCTCCCCTAAACTTGGGTCTATCCAAAACTTTATAGAGCTACAGCTGACTTCTTCCAAGGGAGAGCTTAGCAGAAAGGGAGGCTCTTGGGGGAACAGAGGTTGTAATGGTCGTTGAACCACCTCAGGGTCCCCCAAGGGGCCACCTTTCCCCTTCCATGGTTTCTGTGAAATCTGCTACTGAGGGCTTCAAAGCCACAATATTAGGACAGAGGGGCAACAATAAATCTGGTGTGCTCAGGGTCTGCCCATGGGCAGTTCATGCTGTGAAGAGGGACAGTCGAGTCACTCCAAGTCCTCCCAGGTCCAGATCTGACAACAGACAGAACGGTTTATAACCAGGACAATCTGGAGGTCTGTGACTCATGGGCGCCACTCTATCACAACTCTCGGAGGGGTAAGGTTCTGCTTCTTTCAATGGTGCTGACTCTAGGATTTCATCCGCTTAAAGGGGTTCTGAAGGGGCTTTCTCTGCTGAGAACTTGCCCTCAAATCTAGTTCTCCTGAGGAGCAGAAGAAAAGACATCCGTTTGGTGTGTGTGGCCCCAGCAGGACTTCACTGGTATATCAAAGCCAGAAACGGTCTCACCAGACATAGTCCAAAAGAACGCAGTGTGCTTTGGCTGTTTTGAAATCCATTCTCCGTGACTACTTGTGGCCAAGGGACATCCCCAGTGGACCCACCCAGTAGGTAGCTGGATGGACTTCAAAGGGCTTGCTCTGTACTCCAAAGAAAGAATCTTGTGCCACTCTAGGTCTCAAACTGTCCCTAGCCCAGGAGAGTCCCAGGAATGCCCTTCCTGGCTCCAAGGAGAAAAACAAATCAAGAAATGCAGTTAGCTGGGTGCAGCTGCTAACTCCTGTAACCTCAGCACTCTGGGAGGCTGAGGCGGGAGGATCATTTGAGGCCAAAGTCCAAGAGCAAGACTGAGAGCCCTGTCTCTACAAAAAATAGGAAAATTAGCTGGGCATGTTGGTGCACACCTGTAGGCTCAGCTACTCAGGAGGCTAAAGCAGGAGGATCTCTTTATCCTAAGACTTTGAAATTGCAGAGAGAGACCTTGTCTAAAAAAATAAAAAAGAAGAAGGGAAAGAGAAGAATGAAAGAAACACAGCTGCCATTCACACATTTCAGAGCTCCCATGGGTGAGATAATCCATGGTCCTCGGCACCTGTGAATGACGTCAGACACGGCCAAAGGGGCTTGGCCCATGTGATTAGACAAACACTCTTGAGACGTGGATGATCCTGGATGAGCTGGTGGGCCAACGTATCACAAGCGTTTTTATAACAGGACCAGGGGAAAGGCCAGACAGAGAGGAGACAACAATGTGGTGACAACAGAGGCTGGAGTCATGCTCTTTGAGGATGGAGGAAGGGACTACAAACTGCCAACAGAATCTGGAAAGGGCCAGGAAGCAGATTCTCCCCTCAGAGCTTCCAGAAGGAACCAGTCCTGTCAACAGCTTGACTTTAGCCCAGTGAAATCAACTTCAAACTTCTGTTCTCCAGAACTGTATAAGAATATTTTCTAAATGTGTATTGGTTTAAAGCAGGAAGTTTGTGATAACTTTTTAAGTAGCCCTAGTAACCGATCTCACCCAGCACGTGTATTCACTCATTCCCCATTTATTTCATGACAGTCTAGGCATATTTATCTACTCTGTGCACACACTTTTCCAGGCATGGTATATAAGAGTAAGAAAAGCAATGCCAGGCCTGAGCTGGCACCGCTTACTGTGATGGGTGCCATGCTCAGAATGTTTGCCAATATAATTTAAACTTTAGACAACACTGAAAGGTATGTAATATTATCACCATTTTACAGGTGGAGAAACCAATGCTCAAGTAACCTGCTCCAGGTCCCGCAGGTAATTAGAACCACAGGCCACCCACACTTATCCTAGGACACTGCCTCTGAGTCACACGAAGCAGGGCACATGGGCAGCCTGGACGCGGCTGCCAGTCTTGTCTGTGCACTGCTCTTCCTGCTTCTTGGCATAAAGCCTCCTTGTCACCTTCTGCCCTTTTCTAACTGAGAAACTCCCTTTCCTCAACAATAAAACACGTATACGGAGCACTCGCTGTACACTAGGCTCCATGCTAGTCTGCGGGGAGAAATAAGATTAATGCAACTCCAGGACGCTGCATAGAGCAGGTACGCCTTCTGGGGCTTAATGCACTTAGGTGATATCTCTCTCCCTCGCTCTCTCTTTTTCCCTTCCTTTCCATAGCAGACTTTGTTGGTCCCCTGTGCACATCCTGCAGGGCACCACTTTACTGTGCTCCAGCCAATTTCCAAACCCCAGCTTAGGGGCTGGAAGGATCTGAGTCTCTAAAAGATGCACCCGAGCTGTAACCAACACAACTGACCCAGGCACGAGAGCCACCTGTTCCCCCAAGGCCCCTGAAAACCCATGTGATGTCCCTTCCTATGTCCTCCTTACAGGAGCTTCTCTTAACATGCATTTTAACCTGGTTTCACCTGCATTCAACAGGGGGGTGGGGGAGGGAACAAGCTCTCCCATCCTCCAGGCTGCCCTGCTCACAGATGAACCCTGAATCATTTTCCAGAACCATATTTCCCCCACCTTCCTCCCCATCTTGAATAAGGAGTGTTCCTTTACCTAGAACTTACTGTGCAATGCCAGGTTGTTTGCAGCGTAGTTTTATTGCTTTAGATTTCAGGGGAGGCTTTGAAGAACTGCTTGTACCTTATCCTAAGTCTTCCACCATGTTACTCCGTTACTCCCATTATGGTTGGCCAGTGTTCCCTGTTTTGGCCACTAACTTCCAGGGGATTTTGCAAGGATTCGTGAGTTAGTGTTTAAAAGAACTCTGTGAACTTCATAAATGAAAAACAAAAACAAACAGAAAAAAAACCTCATAGCTGGAAATTCTGATTCTTACAATGAGTCCTTGTAAAATCCCAAAGCTCTTAAAAATTATATTGTTTCCTACTCATAGTTATTAGTTACCTACATAACTAGCTGCCGGTAGCAGGCAGGGAGTTACGCTCATCACTCATGTGATCCCGTTCAGTTGAACTCTATTACTGCCTCCATATAGGGAGATAGGGACCACCCGTGGCCTGGCTTGCTGAGTCACTGGTTGGATGACCAAGCTGCTTGCGTGTGTTGCTTCTGCTGGGAGGACTGAAGTCACTCGCAGTGGATTGAGTCCCATGCACTGTGTCTGGCCCAGGACAGGAACTCATTAATGCAAATGGACTGCATTTCTTTTAATTTTCACAAAGTGAGATGAGCCATTACTGGAGATACCATGCTTGGGTCAGGGAAACAGAAATTGATATTTGGTAAGGCAGGGTTCTCTGCTCTTCTCATAATTTGTAGCTAAAAACCGCACAGTGCCGGACAGTGGCCTGAATTAATTCCTGACATTGAAGCCTTTTCTTCACCTTCATCTGCTTCCTAGAATCTGGCGCTTCTTTTGCAAATAAGCCCAATTCTCTGGGTGTGAGGACACCGAGCCCTGGGCATTCTGCTTGGAGGATGTTTTCTGACTTGCCATCCCTCTCACCCAGAGTTCCACCAGGAATACTGTCAACACTTCTCAGAAGTGCATTTATAGTTTGGCTCATTTTCTGAGATAAAGGCTGAAAGGAGTAGAGGGACTTTTGACGGGGGAGAACCAGGGTAAGTAAATACAGAAAAACACAACTTAGTTATAAAACTTAATGCTTTAAGGTTAGCAGGGCCTTTACACAGAAATAGCCACCAGGTGGCACTGTTATTCTCCCAAAACACGAAAGGGCGTGTGTGACCGTGTGGTCGGACGGTGTGTGTACGCGGCAGATGGTGTGGGGCGTGTATATGGCCCTGTGTGAGGTGGTGTGTGTAGTGTATGTGTGGTGTGCAAGCACACACCTGCATGGGGCTGGGGGACAGCGTCCCTCTCTCCACCCCCTGCCACTCAGCCAGCTCTTCCTCTTCCTCCTGCTCCACTGCTCACCTCACCCTCCCATTGCCATCGTCCCTTGTCTCCACTTCCGGTCAAAAATTAGCAGAGAGAAGCCAGGTGCCCAGCAGAGACCATGAAACAAATACCACATGGGAGAGATTTCCTGACCAGTCCTTGAGCAGACAGTGGGTCCCCAGCACCCCTCCTTGCTGTCCCGTTCTCTGCCCCCCTTGCCCTTTGCTGGGATTCCCCCCGGCCGTGTCTCCCCAGCCCCCGCCCCGTGTCTCCCCAGCCCCCATGGGGGACACCTCAGTGCTTTCCTAGAAGTCAGCCCCTGACTCTGGTGATTTCCTTCTTATCAGCAGGTGTGTTTGGTTTGAAAAAAAGGACAGAGCAAGGAGGTCAGAAGAGGGAACCTTGAACGTGAGCACTTCAGGTACCTTTTGTGTGAGACCTGGATCTAGAAGATAACTTCTGTTATTTTCCCATTCCACTGACACCAGCATGGGGAGACCATCCTCCTCTGTCTTGGTGTAAGGTCCTTCTCCTCCAAGGCCCTACGGCTCCAGCCAACCAAAGGACCTTGGACTGCCAGCAGCACAGGACTGCAAGCCCACGTGGGCTGCAAAAATATCTCTGCATTGATCTAGCTCTTTCCCCACCTGCTTAATGGGCACTAAAAGCTGTCCACCCAAGGATTGCCTCCAGCAGCTTTCAAATGTGCTGACATAATGGACTCCTGGTCTTCACAGGACACACCTCCAGGGACTCAGGTTAGGCCATTTATTATACTGTCATGGTGCCAGGGAGGCAGCTGATACTCTGGAAGGAGCCTGTGGTTTACTTTGATCAGTGCTTTGAGTTCAAATCCAGACTTCACCTAACTGGGTGGGTGGCCATGGGCAAGTTATTGAACCTGCCCGAGCTTCCACCTCTCCACCTATAAATTGAGGCTAATATCAGTAATCCTTGTGCGCTAGCTTATGGCGAGTGTTGACCGTATAATATCTTATTGTCTTGGTAATTGATGATGACATAAGCACATTCACAAGACAATAAGTCAAAAGCATATTAATGTTGCTTACTGTGCTGAGAGCCACATACATCAATTATCTGAATCCTCACAACAGACAGTATCTTGCACAAGTAGAAAATGAAGCCTAAGGAAGTTAAGTGCTAAGTGGACTGTCTGAATGGTCTGAGGACAGCTGTTCTGGCCCAGGGCTCTAATTCCTTCCTGTGAGAAATATACTGGGATATTTTCCTTTGGGGGAAAACAGGGAAAAGAAGAGGTTAAGATTTGGGCTTACCTGCTTTGTTCTACTGGCCCCTGGGCAGTGTTCCTCTCTGCTGGTGAGGCATCCAGCAGTGGGAAGGTGCTCCTGAGATGGGGGGCTGAGTCGCCTCCATACAATGCTTGATAGCATGACATTCTCCAGGTTGAAAAGATGGTCCCCAAGGAAATGGCATTATGGGAAGTACCAAAAATAGCAACACATCCCTCCAGAAGGCATTTGTTTTCTTTTTAAGAGACTTAATTAAATCACGTTTGTAAAATACACTCACATCCTTGGGATTGGGTATGGTCAGGAAAGCCGTGTTTCAGGTTTGGCAGTTCAAATCTTTAAATGCCAAGGTGTTTAAACAGGACTGTGGACGAAAGTTTCTGAAGTACATCCCACATCTAGTGCAACCTTTGCTGATGGTTTTATTGACCTCGGAGAGGACTTTTATTATCCTGAGAAATAATAAAGACTGGAAAGAAGAAGGAGACTTGGTTTGGGGACAGGGGTGTTAAGTGGGGAGAAGGAATGTGGGGAGCCTGGACAAGGAGAGATTAGAGGGTGAAGGTTTGGGAATCGGGCAGGAGAGAGGCCTTGAGAGGCAGAAGCCTGTAAGAAGCTCTGCAAATGGAAATGCTGAGCTGAACGTGCAGCCATTTTGAGACACCAGCCCAGAAAACGGGAGCAGGAGCACTCAGGCTGAAGGTCCCAGGGGCCGCCAGGCATGGCTGTCAGGACTGGTCTGCTCCTCCCCGTCATCAAAGGGCACGACTGCCCTGGTCCTCCCTCTAACACCTCCTCCCCCCGGATGCAGCCAGCAGTGGCTGCACCCTAATTTTCCATGTCTGAACAATGAGCTCAATCATACCCAAAGGCCCCTCTCTGGCCTCTTCCCCCCCTCCTGGAACCAAGGGCTCTTGGTGTCAATAGCTCTGAGAAGGGAAGGCCTGTTAAAGCCATCTCCTCCCTTCCTTCCCCCTGCTTTTCCCAGCTGGGGCCCTCCTCACAATGGAGCCAGGCCAGGCCCTGTTGCTGAGGGAACCAGCAGCCAGCCCAGCCCCCTTCTGCACAGAAATAGCCCAGGGAAAGGAGCAGAGGATTAAAGCGCCCTAATCTCCAGGCTTCAGAGGAGCCCAGCGCCCAGCCAGCTGTGAGGTGGCAGCTCCCCTCAGCCCAGTGGAAGCAGCAGCCACAGGCCTAATCCTGCCTCTCCCTCCTGGCCCATCTCTACTTCCCTCTCCTCCACCGCAAACCCCCACAGAAAGGGGGACCACCAGCTCTGCTTCCCAGCCAGGAAGGGCAAAGCCAGATTCTGCCTGGTCTGTCCTGATCTCCCCCAGCACTTGAGATCTAAGAGGAACTGGTTCCTCTCTCAGCCAGAGAGGTGATGTGATTTTCTTTGGTTCTGACTCATTGTCTGCAAATGCTGATGGGTGTGACTCAGACCCCACCTGCTACCTGCAGCTGAGGCGCTGCCCACACCGCAGATCGCAGATCAGTGTGCCTCAGTCTCCTCCAGCTCCCTTCCCTCTCCCAGCTCTGCAGGGGAACATCACTCCCAAGGAGGAGATCTCCACTGTGGCATTCGAGGCTTTCTGAGTCTTTCACTCAGGGACACTTGCCCCTAAACTACACATTAGGGATCATGGCCGCCTTTTTAAAATACCTGTGCCCAGGTCCCACCCCACCCTACAAATAAGGATCTGAGGAGGGACTCAGGAAGATGTTTCTGAAGTGCCCCCAGTAATCTGAAGGAGTCCCTGGGCTGAGAACTACTGGTTGTAGTTCTGGTTGTTTCTGGTTTATCCAAGTTTATGCATCAACAGGAGCCCGGAACAATCACGGTTTTCCGGGCCTGAGGGCAGTGTCCAGTGTTCTTTATGCCATATCGCTTCTACTTAAGATCTTTTTAGATAGTAATACACATACTATTTAGGAACTAACTATGGATGGAATATTCTGTGGACATTAAAATCACGTCCTCAGAGAACGTGTAATGCCTCTCATAATCTTTCTCCTCCTTCCAGGGGCCTTTCTCTTGGAGCTCAAAGCCTGTAGGCATGTCTGACAGGAATGTCCCTCCTCTGACTCTGCTGTGACATCTTTGGGTGCTACGGTGCCAACTGACTTTTCTTTCCAAGCCATTCACAGACACTTATTCTCAGTGCCAAGCTTTTTGGCAGTTCATTCATTTTATTGTTATTTGTTGTATGCTACTTCACTTGTTCTCTCGTGTACATGTGTGTAAGAATGTGATGTGCGTGTGTGAACACGTGTGTGTGACAGTGTATGTGCAGGTCAGAGGGAGGACACAGGACTCCTAACTGCCTGAGGGCTGGAGCCGTGACTTGCACTCTTCAGCCTTTCAATTTCAGCATATCCAAAACTAAATTCATAGCTCCCAATTCTGTGCCCATTCCACAAAAATCTCTTTGCGTGAACCAAGCTCTCCCAACCGGCAATCCTTTCATGGCCAGTTTCTTCAGCGGTATCACCCATTCTCCTTTGGGACACCCTCTGAAGCTCTGGCCATGGAATCTTCCCATTGGGTTTGTAAAAATCTTTCCATGTGTCTCTTTCCACTCCCGTCGCCACCAACTTCCGTCCATTGGTTCCCTCCCAAATGCCTCTGTCTCTTTGCTGGACCATCTTCTTACAGCCACTTGGCCCTTTAAACTATCCCATGTTCGACCACGTGTTTAAGTTTACCCCATCATTTCTCCTGTTCAAAAACCATCAATGGCAGCTTATAAATGGCCATGCTCATTTGAAGCACTCACTTCTTATCCTGGCACAAGGGTCCCATCTTAATTTGATCCTGATCCACCTCCCTGTTTTATATCCCCCAACTATCTTTTTTTTTTTAGACAGAGTCTCACTTTGTCACCCTTGGTAGAGTGCCATAGTGTCATAGCTCACAACAACCTTAGAGTCTTGGGCTCAAGTGATCTTGCCTTGGCTTCCCAAGTAGTTGGGACTACAGGTGCCCATCACAATGCCCACTTAATGTTTTGGGGAGGGGGTTGTTTGTTTTTTAGAAACAAGGTCTTGCTCTTACTCACGCTGGTCTCACTCCTGAGCGCAAGCAATCCACCCACCTCAGCCTCCCAGAGTGCTAGGATTATAGGCATGAGCCACCTTGCTCGGCCCCCCAACTTTCTAATTATCCCACCCCTAGCTCCTGCCTAGTTGGTGTATGCACCAATCCCAGGACACGCCCTCTATCTTTGGGCCTCCTCCACCTCACACCTGTGAGATCTTGGAGAATTTGTGTGATCTCTTCCATCACAAACCCTCATCTATGAAATAGGGATAATACTGCCAATGCCTTCTTTATAGGACTGTGGAGAAGACAAAGCAGAGGCAGGAACACTACCACTGTCCTTTGTCTGCTCCTAGTTCTGCAGCTGAGGCTGAGCATGACAGGGATGGCTCAGCTGGCATCCACTCCCAGCATTGTCAGCAGAGGTGGAGGCTCCACCCCACCACGGGGCTCACTCCTGGAGCTGGCAGGTTAGCGTTATTGGCAGGAAGCCCACCTGGGGTCATGGTCCCAATGCTTCAACTGTCCTGCACTTGGTCTTTCTGTGTGGCTTGTGAGACTTCCTCACAGCCTGTTAGCTGGGTCCCTTCTAAGAAGGGAAGCAGCAATTGCCAGTCGTGTCAAAGGTTAGACCTGGATCTCACTGGCACAGCGTAACATCCATCACCTTACATCCATCAAAGCAGCCACAGGCCAGCCCAGATTTCAGGGGTTGGAGGAATGGACTCCACCTCTCCAAGAGGGAGTGGCAGGTACCTAGAAGAAAGGTGATCTGTGAGACAAGTTACCACTTCACAGGCCTTGCAGTCTTGTCTAGGAGAAGAGATGCACAGCAAGTATTTTACAATAATTAGTGAACTCTTTTTTTTTTTTTTTCCTTTGAGACAGAATCTCACGTGGTTGCCTTGGATAGAGTGCCATGGCATCAGCTCAGCTTACAGCAACCTCAAACTCCTGGGTTCAAAGGATCCTCCTCCTGACTTCCTAAAGTGCTAGGATTACAGGCATGAGCTACCCTACCCGGCCACATAATTGAACTCTTAACACTTATAACTTTCTTTTCCTTCCTTCCTTCCTTCCTTCTTTTGCTTTTTTTTTGAGACGGAGTCTCACTGAGTCACCCTGGGTAGAGTGCGGTGGCATCATAGCTCACAGCAACCTCAAACTCCTGGGTTCAAGTGATCCTCCTGCCTCAGCCACCCAAGTAGCTGGGACTATAGGTGTCCAACACGACACCCAGCTGTTTTTTCTATTTTTAGTGGAGATGTGGATGGGGAGGGGGAGGTGTTGTCTCACTATTGCTCGGGCTGGTCTCTAACTCCTGAGCTGAGGCAGTCCTCCCACCTCAGCCTCCCGGAGTGCTAGGATTACACGTGTGCCTGGCCAAAGCTTTTAACTTTCATATGTCCAAAGATTGCTTGGGTTGCTGCTACAAATCTTGACTTGATTTTCCCTCTAGCTGTGACTAATTACAACGTTCTAAGTAAATATTAATCTCTTTGAGGGCAAGACTTCTACCTAACAATAGACAACATTTTGGTTCCTCCCACGGAGGTTCACATGTTGTAAACTCTCCGTGAATACTCAGCCTTGGATTTCTTCTGACAACCCTCCTTCTATTGAATTTTTGTGCAGACAAGTAAGGCTCTGGGGAAGACTTAGAGAAATAGCCCCTTTGTTCCCCAGGCCTTCCCAAAGGGGAAGCTTGGTGAGGAGGCTGCAGACTGTGGAGGGCGTGTTGAGGAAATTCCATTCAAGACCCTCATTTCCGAAACTGCTCTGTGATTAACCCGGCTTTGTGCGGCCCCAGTCCAGAGCCAGAGAGAGACCAGCACTTGGGTCATAAAAAGCACCAGGAAAATCCAAACGCAGGCCCCTGTACACCCCCTAACAGGAGGTGAAAGGATTTGCTTTGTTGTTTATCTCTCAGACTGAAGCCAATTATCCTAATTACTTAAAAAAAAATGTACTAGAGATTATATTTTAAATTCATTCTCCTCCCAAACAGGCCACTGCAGGACAGTTTTCCCTTTGCTTTAAAGGACTCACGCCCAGTCTCCATGGCAGGGAGGGTGGCCCCAGGGTCACAAGTCTGTCCAAGGGCCAGCGGAGGTCAGGGGCCGCCTAATGGCTCCCAAATGTGCTTGCAGGCAGCCGTAGATTTGAACTTTGCATTGTTGCTGAGGCCCTGGGGCCTTTGTGGGAGGGGAGAGAGTGGGGCGGGGGAGGGGGAGGAGGAGTACTTCTGCAGTTCAAAGGCGCCAAGTCTGGTTTCACTTGGCTCAAGGTTTCAGTCCAGTCCCAAACCCTCTCCCCTTTGGCCCTCAGGGGGTTGGGACCTGGGATGGACACTCTGTGTAACCCAAAGCTGCAAGTGGTGTGCATTCAAGGTGACCGTGGAGCTGGAATACCCTCAGGGTTAGTGTTGGAGGCTGAAGCTGCCCTGACTCCTTTCAGAGGCCCACAGGCATTGGTTAAAAGCCAGTAAGGGTGCTCCTGGCCCCGCACCTGCCAAGAGCTCCTTTCCAAGCCCATGGTGCACTGCAAGTACAGCTGAAGGCAGGACGCTTCGGCCAGACCCAGGTCAGAGTAGGGGTTTGCTGGATAGTGTGAGGTGAAGAGGAAGTAAAAGGTCCCCAATGGCACCCCCAAACAAGTATCTCCCTGATACCTGAAAATCTACCGTAAGTATAATGTACATGTATATGTATTGACATGGAAGGCTGCATTAAGTTACAGTAAGTGCAAAAAGCAAGCTACAGAATACACGTGGCCTTGAACTACACAGGTGGGAACTGTGCAGGTTCACCTATGCAGGGGGTGTCTTCTGAGGATGAAGAGGATGGAGACCATTCTGATGATCTACTTCCAATTAAAGGAATAGTAAGTATATTTGCGCTTCCTTGTAATTTTCTTAATAATTTGCTTTTCTCTAGCTTACTTCATTATAAAAATACAGTGTACATAATACATACAAAATCAAGTATGTTATCAGTAAGGCTTCTGATCAACAGTAGCTGATTAGTGGTTATGTTTGGGGGTCAGAAGTTATACTCAGGTGGCTCACATCTGTAATCCTAGCACTCTGGGAGGCCCAGGCTGGAGGATTGCTTGAGGCCAGGAGTTGCAGACCAGCCTGAGCAGTAGCAAGACCCTATCTCTACCAAAAATGGAAAATTAGCCAGACATGGCGGTGCATGCTTGTACTCCCAGCTGTTTGGAAGGCTGAAGCAGGGGGATGGCTGGAGCCCAGGAGTTTGAGTGTGCAGTAAGCTATGATGACACCACTATACTCAAGCCCAGGTGACAGAAGCAAGACCGTGTCTCAAAGAACAACAACAAAAAGTTATACTCAGATTTTTTTTTCAGATTAATATGAGGGTACATGTGATCAGATTACAGTGTTTACATTTGTTAGGTAAGGTCCCTGTTGTAGTTATACCCCTCACCCAGAAGGTGCACCATATACCTTTAACATTGTGCCCAGTAGGTGAGAGCACACCAATCCTCCCCCCTCCTCCCCCATTCCTTCCCCCATACTAAGATTTTTGACTGCAGCGGGTGTGTGTGTGTGTCTCATGTTGTTCAAGGGTCAACTGTATTATATAGAGTATGGTCCTATCTACACATGGGATGCGCATGTGCGTACACAGGAAGAATGTGGGAGAATACACATCAAACTGCTGAGAATAGTCGCCCTGACCGTTGGGATTTCAAGTGATTTGTTTTGCATTTTGGAATTTACTTCTGCTACATATTCCTTATGTAATATTTTTTAAGTTTGGCGTATTTTAAAATGTGGAAATGTTAAAAAACACTAGCATGAGACTCAGAAAGTTTGCTGGAAATGAGGTTTCCCCAGACATAAGAATCTCGGGGCTAGGGGCATAGCCTGGGGAACAGCGTCTGATCTTCAGGCAATGCCAGTGTAAGATGTATAATCCGCCCAATGTAGACTGAATGTTTGTGCCCCCCAATCCATATGTTGAAATCCCTTCCCCAAGGTGATGGTGTTAGGAGGTGGGTCTTTGGCAGGGGATTAGGTTCTGAGTAAGGTTAGTGCCCCTAGGAGAGGGATCACAGAACTGGTTCAGTGGTTCTGGCCTGTGGTCCCAGGTATTCGGGAGTCTGAGGTGGGCGGATCATTTGAGAACAGCCCAGGCTATACAGTGCGACCCTCCCCACCTCCAATATCCATATATATATATATATATATATAATTTTTAGAGACGGAGTTTTACTTTATTGCCCTCAGTAGAGTGCTGTGGCGTCACAGCTCACAGCTCCAACTCCTGGGCTTAGGCGATTCTCTTGCCTCAGCCTCCCAAAGGGCTGTGACTACAGGCGCCTGCCACAAGGCCTGGCTATTTTTCGTTGCAGTTTGGCCAGGGCCAGGTTTGAACCCTCCACCTTTGGTATATGGGGCTGGCGCCCTACCCACTGAGCTACAGGCGCCGCCCAAAAATATATTTTCTAATTTTTATAAAGAGAAACCCCAGAGAACCTTCTCCCTTTCCTCCATGTGAGAATCTGTCCCACAGGTGGCCGCCCTCGGTTCTTTCCTTCCTCCATGCACCTCCCACTCCCTCTGGGTGAGGTGGAGACGCTGGCAGTCCGCGACCTGGGAAGGGGACCTCAGCAGAACCTGACCTTGCTGGCAGCCTGCCCTCAGACTTCCGGCCTCCAGAGCTGTGAGAAATAAATTCCTGGTGTCTCGTAAGTCACCTGTCTTTGGTACTTTGTCATAGCAGCCCACACAGGGTGAGTGGTGTTTGCTTTCCTCACAGGTTCTGGCTAAACAGTGAGCAGTGGCAGGTGTGACCACTCAACCCTGTCCCAGACCTACGTTCCCAGCTGACCAGTACGTTCCCAGTACTCCCCAGGAATGAGAAATGGCCTTGCCCCAGGCCCCAGGCCCACAGTCTAGTGGTTTCCCAAATCACTATCCCCTCCCTTGCCCTAGACCTCTCTTTTGCTTCATAGACTCTTCTTCCCAGAGGACCGGCTGCACTGGGCTATTTGCATAACTGTATAACCCAAGTAGGGTTGAAGCTGTGAGCTATGTTATGGTCAGCAGGTAACAGGTGTAGCAGAAGAATCACCAGGTGCGCCTGACCCTCTGCCTCACTACTCATGTGATCCTAGGTAAGTCATTTAACCTCTCTAAGCCTTTTTGTGCTCAGTGGTAACATGAGCACACTCATGCCTACCTCATGGAGTTGTTAGTAGGTTTAAAAATAAGATAGCCAGGCTTGGCGCCTGAAGCTCAGTGAGTAGGGTGCCGGCCACATACACTGAGGCTGGCGGGTTCAAGCCCGACCCAGACCTGCTGAACAACAATGACAACTACAACATCACTGTACATACTTGTGGTGCACCTGTAGTCCCAGCTACTCAGGAGGCTGAGGCAAGAGAATCATTTAAGCCCAAGAGTTTGAGGTTGCCCTGAACTGTGATGCCACGGCACTCTACCAAGGGCAACAGAGTCTAGTCTCAAAAAAAAACAAAAACAAAAACAAAGATACCCAGTTGTGGTGGCTCGTACCTGTACTATAATCTCAGCACTTTGAGAGGCCAAGGTGGGAGGATGACTTGAGACCAGGAGTTTGAGATCTGCACCTGAGCAACATAGCAAGACCCCATCTCTATAAAAATAAAAAAACATAGAGCCAGGCCTGGTGGTGGGCACCCATTGTCCCAGCTACTCAGGAGGCTGAGGCAGGAGGATCACTTGAGCCCAGGAGTTCAAGGCTGCAGGGAGCTATGTTTGCATCATTGGGCAATAGAGCAAGACTCTGTCTTTAAAAAAAAAAATAAAAATAAGAGTGCATATCTATGCAAAGCAACTATTGCATGGCAGGTGTCCAGCAAAGTAGCTATTACCAACCCAATACAAAGAACCCTTCTAAAAAAATTTGAGACAGTTGCTCACAAACTCCCCAGGGAGTTCAGTAATAATGCACGTTATTAAGTCTTCTCCCCAGATATTCCAAAGTAGTCCTAAGGTGAGAGCTCAGAAAACTAGTCCTTGGCAACCAGCCCAGATCATGCTGATCATATTTTACAGGTGGTCCCTGATCACATTTTGAGAAATACTAGTCAAAATCTTTCTTTCTTGGCTCGGCGCCTATAGCTCAACCGGCTAAGGCGCCAGCCATGTACACCTAAGGTGGCGGGTTCGAATCCCCAGCCCGGACCCGCCAAACAACAATGACGGCAGCAACCAGAAAAAAGCCGGGCGTTGTGGCGGGCGTCTGTGGTCCCAGCTACTTGGGAGGCGGAGGCAGGAGACTCGCTTGAGCCCAGGAGTTGGAGGTTGCTGTGAGCTGTAATGCCATGGCACTCTACCCAGGGGGACAGCTTGAGGCTCTGTCTCCAAAAAAAAAAAAATCTTTCTTTCTTGTTTTAGTATTTCAATTTTATTCTTTAATTAACAAACACCAATTGTATATATTCGTGGAGTCTATAGTGATGTTTTGAGATATATATATGTATATATATAAAATACAGTGATCAGATCAGAGTAATTAGCATACCCATCATCTCAAACATCATTTCTTTGTGTTGAGGCAACGAGTTTTTGAGCAGAGCAGCAATAACTACAATTACCGAATTTTCCTACTTCGGCACTTTACTTTGAAGAGTCAGCCATTCCTTTGCACACTGATCTTCACGTCTGGGTGGGTTCCAAGCTGGAGTCTACATCCAGATAGCTCCATGTGGCTCTCACCCTTCTTGGACCAGCAGGTCTTCAAAGCTTGTTCTCATGTCACAGTTGCTAACACTCCACCTGCCAAGCAAACGCATAACCACACCCAACATTTTCAGGGGGAAGCATGGTTATCATACTCTGTCCCAGAGGCATGAGTGACCGGTTGTTTCAGCCACATCTGCCCTGCAGCCTGTGTTTGCACTGTCCACAAGCTGGGAATGGCTTTTACACGTTTTATGAATTGTAAAGAAAAACAAAATGCATATGCAACAGAGACGATATGTAGCCCACGAAGCCTGAAATGTACTACCTGGTACTGTAAGGAACCAGTTTGTTCATTCCTGCTGTTTGCCATCTAAACATCAAGGGTTTCTTGTTTGAGGGGGGTTGTTTTGTTTTGTTGGTGATGGTGTTGATTTTTTTACATATGTGGGGTACTTCCAGTTACACTTAAAAACAGAAGAGAGGAATGTTCCTTAATGGAAAATGGTCTTGAGAAAGATATAGGGGAAGAAAAATATCTTTTCTGCTATCCGTCTTAGGATCATGGCTGCAGCTCCTGTAACGAAAGACAAAAGAAAGGCCTGCAAGTTTCCTTCATAGAAGTCTTAGGTGACATGGGAGCCTTCATAAGAAAATGAAGACGCAAAGAAACGCACGTGAGTATTTTTATGCTAGGTTTGATAGAATGGATAGTCATGGAGAAATATGATAGAGCCAAAATGTCTGATCTCATGGTAACCAACTGGGGATGCTCCAATCTGCTCAGGTTCTCTCTATCTCTGGGACTTTAGAGGTAAGGATGCTCCTTTTTTTCTGTATTTAATAAGGTATCTCTCACGTGAGAGACTTACAGGTTGCTTCAAGAGAAAGTCAGAAAAGCCTTCCTACATTTCATAACCTGATTCAGGGGAAAAGAGCAGAGAAAAGTCAGAGAGACTTTCCCGCATATGTTCTTTCTCAAATGCCTTCATCTCAAAATGCTTCGGAGTAGCATGTCCTGAGCCTCATCAAAGGGATACCTTGTCTAAGACTGATGAAAATGGGTTGGGGTCTCATTCAATGGAGAGGACACTGGGATGGGAGGAGTGAGATAAAGATGTGATGTAGTTGTCAAGGACGAAAAGAAAGGAAGTCAACAAAGGATGAGACAGGGTTGTCCACGGAGCAGCAAGGCCCAGAGAATGGGATCAGGAAAACCTGTCAAAGACTTGGACGTGAGCGAGAAATCCTGGTGTCCCGGTAGTCAAGTGCTGGGTGTGTCTAGTGGGCCTTCCAGGAAACTTTTGACTCTATCCATGTGTGCACCTTGGATGGCTTTTGATTAAAGTATTTAACAACTCTGTAGGGATAGAAGTTAAGTTGTAGTAAACTGACAACATACATTTTCCTTGTCTGTAGAAATACATGGGTTCCTATTCATGGCGATGCAAAGGAACTGTGTCATATAAAGAGTAAAAATCTCTAAGTTAAATTCTTATATGAACCAGTTTTAACATCTTACTGATTTACACATTAACCAGTGAGTAAAGTAAATCTTTGACCATGTTCATGTTACATTGGCATAAGAGTTGAGATTTTTACCTTTTTGAAAATTAGAATTTAGAGGCCAGGAACAGTGGCTCATGCCTATAATCTGGGCACTCTGGGAGGTGGAGGCAGGTGGATAGCTTGAGTTCATGAGTTCGAGACCAGCCTGAGCAAAAGCAAGACCTGTCTCTATTAAAAATAGAAAAGAAAAAAAAAAAACTGAAGCAAGAGAATTGCTTGACCCCAAGAGTTGGAAGTTGCTGTGAGCTATGACATGACACTCTACCCAGGGTGACAGCTTGAGACTCTGTCTCAAAAAAAAGAAAGAAAGAAAAAAGAAAATTAGAATTTAGGCTGGGTTCAGTGGCTCATGCCTATAATCCTAGCCCTGTGGGAGGCCAAGGTCAGAGGATCCCTTGAGCTCAGGATTTCAAGACCAGCTTGAGACCACCCTGTCTCTACTAAAAACAGAAACATTAGCTGGGCGTGGTAACACATACCTAGTCCCAGCTACTTGGGAGGCTGAGGCAAGAGGATCTCTTGAGCCCAAGAATTTGAAATTACTCTGAGCTATGATAATGCCACAGCACTCTACTGAGGGTGACAAAATGAGACTCTGTCTCAAAAAAATATATATAGAATTACATGTGTGAACCACTGCATGCGACCAGTTTTACCATTTTTAAAGAAATGATGTGTTAACAACATGTAAGGTCTTTCATCGGGTAGTCCCCACGGCCCTGTGAGGCCATCTCCACTGTCACTATTATGTCCCCTTTTGAAGGATGACATAATTAAGGAACTGAGAGCTTTATCACATTTGCAGAGTAGCAGACTCAAGGCTGTGACTTGGAAGTCTTTGGGCCCTTTCCACTGTTGAGTTAAAAAAAGAAAAGACACCCTACGGATGTAACCACTTGGCCTGCCAAAAGTAGACAGCATTTGAAATCAATAAGACTGTGGATGAGCGGCAGGGCCAACAGGAAACTGGTATCTGCTCATTTTCCCTTCCTCTAGCGCCATGGTTCTCAACCTTCGTAATGCCATCACCCTTTAATATAGTTCCTCATGTGGTGACCCCCAACCATAAAATTATTTTCAATGCTACTTCATAACTGTAATTTTGCTACTGTTATGAATCATAATGTAGATATCTGATATGAAGGCTGGTCTTAGGTGACCCCCGTGAAAGGGTCATTCAACCCCCAAAGGGGTCGCGACCCATAGGTTGAGAACTGCTGCTCTAGTGGGTCATCAAACTAAAATTTCCAAAAGCTGAATGTTTCACACGTACTTTCCAAAATCTTGTTATTTTTTCCCACCACAAATAAACCTTCCCCCCAGGTATGTTAGCATTTCAGGTGGTTTCACTCAGAAGGAGTCTGTATTTTCCTCTGTCTGTTCTTTCCTTTCCCACAAGCAGCTCAAGATTCAATGGGCACCAGTAGTGGGTAAGCCAGACAAAATTCATGCAGGGCCTTACACAAACACCCCCTATGTGATAGGCTGTCATCTCAGCTAATATTAAGTACAGAAGACTAACGATGTCAGCAGTACAAAGGTGAAAAGAAAACAACATACAGTGGCTCTTTGCCCCAACTAGCTGAGTCTAAGGGAGACCTTACAGACACAGAGACTGTTACAATCCATGCCAGCCAAAGGCTGGTAGGACCACAGTGGATCTAGTCCCTGCCATGTGTTAAAAGAATCATGGAAAAGTTAGTAGAGCTAGAGTTTATGTTGAGACTTGAAGAATAAGTAGAATTTTGCCTAGTAAAGAAAGTAGGAGGTGTCCAGAAGTTTCTAGACAGAAGCCCAGGGTATCTGGGAGGGAGAAAACAGTCCAGAGTGGCTGTAGCAATTGGTATGCAGGGAACAATTCCAAATACGAAGCTAGACAGATGGTCAAGAGCGAGTCATAGCAGGCCAGGAGGAGGAGACGTCCCTACAGGCAACCGCTAAGGAAGACACTGACACACAGGGTGAGCACACTCCCTGCGCAGGAGTAGCCATGGGTACTTCGAAGGACAAGGACAGGGCCATCCCCTGATGAGCGAATCAGCACCAGGCCCATCTTCAATGCCCTACCCGTGTCCAAACCCTGAAGTAAGTTTCACAGTATTCAAGGTAGATTCTCAGGTGAATGGAAGCTAAGAAACTGATTTGTACAAATGTAAGTATTTTCTGTTGCTGGATTATCTCTTCGTAACCTGAGATCCTTAGTCCTTTGCTATATTTTAGGCAGGGAAGGAAGAGGGCAAATATTCTGTGAACCTGAAGAACGGACACACTGTCATGGAAAGGCAAACTGTGGGCCAGGTGCCATGGCACATGCCTGTAATCCGAGCACTCTGGGAGGCCAAGGCGGGTGGATGGCTTGACCTCAGGAGTTTGAGACCAGCCTGAACTAGAGTGAGACCCCATCTCTACTAAAAAGAGAAAAACTGACTGGGTATTGTGGTGGGCACCTGTAGTCCTAGCTATTCAGGAGGCTGAGGCAAGAGGATCACTTGAGCCCAAGCGTTTGACGTTGCTGTGAGCTATGATAACACCATGGTTCTCAACCCCAGGACGATTGAGTGAGGCTCTGTCTCAAAAAAGGAAAGAAAGAAAAGCAAACAGTGAGTGTAGCAACGTGAAGCAGAATGGATGTTTTGCTGTCCATTTATCAAGGTCTTTGGAGATGCTGATTGGCAGGATGCACATGGCCCCCTTCCTAGTAATGTTCAAGGACCTCTCAGGCCATAGTTCAGTGAGCCCTGCTTCCTTTCCCTCTGCCCGTCTGTCGTTGCCCAACCTCCCTCCGCCACTCCCTACGTCTCCCCCTCCGGAGAAGGGAAAAGTCTACAGTAGGTGCTTTTTCTCCACTGACGTCCTTATCCCTCAGAGGTCTTGGGAAGAGTCTGCAAAGATAAAAAGAGAAGAAATTCATGTGTTCCCAAGAGAAGGCCTGCCTCAGCTGGCTGGCAGCTTAGTCTCCCTGGGGCTCCTAAACATTCCTTTTATTTTAATGTGCTGGCTTTTTATAAAGTACTGTTGAAAAGAAACAAAATTTGGGATAATTGGACAGTAGCAGCATCTTTTAAAGCAAAACAGATACAGTCTATTAATGGGATCTGTAATAAACACCATAGGAGGCAGCTCATTAATTTTTAGCAACAAGACGCATTTAGCTCTCTATCCTCTCCTTAACTTAATTCTCCCTTCTTGACTTTTTCCCCCATTGATTTTTATGTCAAAAAGAAAAGGAGAGATGCTCCTATGTGCATACCTGTCCCTCCGCAGATCACTTTTGGGGCCCCAGGACCACCTAAATGTTGGGGGTGATTTATGATTGGAGTCCTCCTGCTCATCCCTGATACCATCCTCATCACCACAGGCCACTGACCCCTCTCTCAGAACATCTCAGAAGTGGTATCTTGGTGATTTTCCATGCTCCACTTTAATTCTGCATTTTTCTGCACCAGACTCCGTTCATTGCCCCGTAAGATCAAAGATTCTTGAAGGTTACTGCTGTGTTTCTGTACTATCCAGCCCAATGTTTGACTCCCAGAATTTCCATTGCTGCATAAGAAATTACTACCAACTCAGCTGTTTAAAAAAAAGTACCTTAGCCAGGTGCAGCTCACACTTGCAATCTAAGCAATTGGAGAGACTGAGGTAAAAAGATTGTTTGGGGCTAGGAGTCTGAGACCAGCCTGGGCAACATAGCAAAGCCCTGCCTCTACAAAAGGGGCAGAGGTGGGTGAGGTGGCTCACACCTGTAATCCTAGCACTCTGGAAGGCTGACACAGGTGGATTGCCTGAGCTCAGGAGTTTGAGACCAGCCTGAGCAAGAATGAGACCCTGTCTGTAAATCTAGCTGGGCATTGTGGTGGGTGCCTTTAAGTCCCAGCTACTTGGGAGAATGAGGCAAGAGAATCCCTTAAGCCCAAGATTTTGAGGTTGCTATGAGCTAAGATGTAGCAGCACTCTAACAAGGGCCGCAATGTGAGACTCTGTCTCAAAGTAACAAAAGAAAAATAAAAGTAAAAAATTAGCCAGATGTGGTGGCACACACCTGTAGTCCAAGCCACTTGGGAGGCTGAGGCAGGAGGTTTGAGGCTGCAATGAGCTATGATTACACCACTATGCTCTGGGCAACAAAGGAATACCCTGTCTGTAAAAAACAAAAAGAAAAAACCCAGCACCTATTTACAAACTCAAAGTTTTCTAGGTCATATGCCCAGGCCCAAGAGTTTTTCGGGGATATGAACCCAATATCATTTCACTGGATCACATTGTTCAAGCTCACTAACCATTAATATTCTTTATTTCTTATGTTATAATCAATCAGTCTGAATACTGTAACACTCAATGACAGAATAAATCAAAATTTTTATCTGCTGAAAAGAAAAGAAATCTGTAGGTCAGAAATCCAGATAGGCTCAACCAGGTTCTCTCAACCAAAATGTCACTTGGCTCCATGAGGATAAGTAACTCTGAGGGGGAAAAAAAAAAAAATGTCAGTTGGTCTGGGCTCTGGGAAGGTGCTTCCAAGTTCATTCAGAGTGCGGCAAAATTCAGTTTTGTGCGGTTGAGACTCAGGTCCCTGTGACCTTGTGGGCTTCCAGTTGGGATCACTCTTAGATCCTAGAGGCTGGGTTTGGGGCCTTATATGTGACCCCTCCATCTACAGGCTAAGAAGTATACGGCAAAACCTGCTCATGATCTCAAACTTTCAATCCCCCCAAAGGACTTCCTTCCCCTGTTATCATCCACTCGAGGAAACTCTCTGCTTTTAATGGATTTGTAATTAGATTAGGGCCACTCAGCTAACCTCCCTTTGATTAACCCTAAATCAACTGATTAGTAACCTTAATGGCATGTACAAAATCCCTTTATGCCTGGGAATGGAACATAATTAGCATGTCCTTGACCCCGGGATTAGGGCAGGAAATGTTGGGAGTGAGGAGCATTTTAGGATTCTTCCTACCACAATGGCCTCAGAATATATGCAAGAACAAGAGTTGTTGAGGTGAGAGGATCTCTACCTGTGCAGTATCTGTCCGCCCTCCCTGGTGTGTCCTCCTGGGAGCTGTGTACGCCTAGCAGGGTGCCATGATCCCAGCCTATCACCTCTAGCAAGCCCAGGCTGAGGTCTCTCAGTCACACTTGGAAACTGTGCTCTCCTAAGTTGGGACACAGATGGTTCCTTGTCTTTTGGCTTTAAAATACACTGTTTTTCCTTCTATCATTTCATCCTCTGAAGCCTAGACTTGGGACAGGACTAGGGCCCTTGCCTGATAGTAAATATTTTCTATACACCTCTCAATCTTCTTAGAGTCATCTTCTTCTTCTTTTTTTTTTTTTTTTTTTGCTGCTCTCTGATCTTGTTTTGTCTGTTACCGTGCACCCTCTCCTGTGCCCATGGGTCCACCCCTCCTCCTCTTTTTG
>NW_003852422.1:16295390-16301352 GCF_000181295.1 Otolemur garnettii | reverse complement strand
GAGGACCACAAGCTCCTGTCAAATTTAATCTTTAAGGCTCCAGGTCTACCCATCCAAAAAGTGCTAGAATTCCTATCTTTTGTGAAATACAGCATTCTCATTGTTTTTCACTAAAAGAGACACTTAAATTTGCTTCCCACCAGGTCTGAAGCTGGTGCCTAATGTGGCTGAAAATGTTATTGAGCCCAGGGAGGAGCTCCAGTGCCCTCGGGCTGCTGGCTGAATGGAGGCCTTGTTTTAAGGGCATACTCCTTTGTCTGCCTGGGATCTCAAATGACATGTTTGGACACAAAGCCTCTTAGGTAGAAATTACTACATTTGCAGGCATTCCTAATTTGGAGCTAGGTTTATTATTTCGGTCTTTTTTCGAAATTAGACTTAGGGGAAGTTTTACAGCTGAGTAGCAGCCCTCATTTGAAAATGTTTTATTATAATATTTGTCACTTTTCTCATTTCTCTCTCTCTCTCTCTCTCCCTCAAGATTTCCTCTTTGAAAGACAGCCATTCTGCATTGAAATTTTCCAGGGAGGATTTCACTTTCCTCCCAATGAGGTCATTGTTTTAACCTTGCCGAGATATTTATCATTGTAAGATTAAAACCTTTCTGTGTGAAGAGATCAGAGAGGAGAGAGCTGAAGGGGCCTAGAAAGTGAGAATCCTTGTGGGATTGGGGGAAAGAGAGACCATTTTCTTCCTGACTTCTGTTCTCAGATCAGGAGATTGTTTCCTTAGCCACAAGGGCAGGTTTGGGCCACAGGACCCAGAACCTTCATATTTGGAAGCCAGTCTGTGTTTCCAACTAACTATATTCATTATGAGGGGTTTTTGTTATTGTTTTCTTGGGGGGGGGGGGAACAAGCCTTACTCTGTTGCCCAGGCGAGAATGCCATGGTGTTGTCGTAGCTTACAGCTTTAACTCCTAGGCTCAAACAATCCTCCTGTCTTAGCCTCTAAAGTAGTTGGGACTAAAGGTCCCGCCACAGTACTCAGCTAATTGTTTTCCATTTTTAGTAGAGATGGGGTCTCCCTCTTGCTCAGGCTCATCTCAGACTCCTGAGTTCAAGCAGTCTTCCTGCTTTGGCCTCCCAGAGTGCTAGGATTACAGGTGTGAGCCACTTTGCCCAGTCTATATTCTCGATGTTCTGGAATCTGGTCTCCTTCTGACTAGAAGAACCTGCCCTTCCCAGGATAAGTTGGCTGATTTTTAGAGACAGTAAACTACTTCCCTGGGAGTGTGAATTTCCTATGCAAACTATCCAGTCCAGACCCCATATTCCAAACCACCTTCTTTATCTGGCTCTTACACCCCAGCCAGTGCCAGGTGCCAGGTGGCCAGAGACAGTCTCTATGCCCCAGAGCCTGCAGAAATTATTCAACTAGCCAATCCTAAACCTGTCTACCCTGCTTACTCTGCCTTGCCTGTTCCTTTCTGTGAAAACCACAATGTAGGTCCTTATTCACGCTCTCCCCTGGCCGATCAGCCTCCCGACCCAGCCTGGGGTTGCCCCCATGGTACTGAGAGGCGTCCCATGCTTCCCATTTCTAGGGAACTATGTGTAACTGTCTTTTCAATGGTAAGTCACCCAATTTGTTGGCCTCACCATACTCTGATAATAATAAGACCTACATTTTGAAATACAACTCTGCTCTCAGACACACTCCTAGAAAGTGAGAAAGAAAGAAGAAACTCTAAAACCTGTGACTACCAATTCTCAACTACACAAGTTTCTTTTTTCCTTCTTCACAATTTTGCAGATGATAGATTTGTTCTCACCATAAATCTTAGTAACCTCAGGACAAAATTTCTCTGATTCCTTTTTCCGAAAATTTTCATCTTTTCACCTAGAGGAAGCCCTTGAGAGCTTCTCCTCAGTATATCCAAACTGCCAGCATCACTACTCTTGTGCTTCATGGCTGTGATGATGTAAAATAAGGGTGACTTGAACACAGAACTTCGATCTCACAGCAGCTCCTAGGTGACTCACAGCTGAGGAGCATAGGCGCTGGGGAGACTCAGAACAAAGGGAGGATCACGTCCTGGGCACGAGATTCCATGCCACTACTCAGGATGGCACACAACTTAGAACTTAGGAATAGCTGGGCAGCGCCTATAGCTCAGTGGGTAGGATGCCAACCACATACACCGAAGCTGCAGGTTCGAACCTGACCCGGGTCAGCTAAACAACAATGACAACTGCAGCAACAACAAAAAAAATAAGAATAACTTATTTCTGGAATTTTCCATTTAATATTTTTGGACCTTGGCTCACCAAAGGAAACTGAAACCACAGAAAGCGAAACCATGACTAAGGGTGGAGTAGTGGGGTTCTGTAAACTGTGGCTGCAAAAGGTGACAACTGGCAACACGATGCAGCCGTTTCTCCATGGAAGTCCCTGAGTTTTCTCTGAGCATTTAAAATTTTTGTGTTTTCAACTTTTTATTTATTTATTTTTTTTTTCTTTGGCAGGCTCTCATTCTGTCTCCCAGGCTAGAATGCAAAGGTATCATCATAGCTCACTGCAACCTCAACCTCCTGGGCTCAAGTGATCCTCTTGCCTCAGCCTCCCAAAGATCTGGGACCATAGGTACATGCCACTACCCCTGGTTAATTTGTCTACTTTTTTGTAGGGATGGTGTCTTAATCTTGTTCAGGCTGGTCTTGAACTCCTGGACTCAAGCCATCTTCCTGCCTTGGCCTCCCAGAGTACAAGGATTATGGGCCTGAGCCACCTCGCCAGCCCTGTATTTGTTTACATTTTGGTGATTATCTTTAAAAAGTTAATATCCATGTCTTGTGGATCATCTGGCTGATTGCCACACAGCTCGAGATGTGGCATCTTGGCCTCAAGATGCCTGTGTTCCTGTTGTGTCTTGGATTCTCATTTGCCTGGAACTGTTAAGCTACTGGAAGCTCAGGGTCCCCGGTGACTGTGTCTCTTCTCCAGCCCTGGATGCTGAAGTAGACTGCAGGATGGGAAAGCCATCCATGTAACATACATATTGAGTGAAGCATGTCCCCCACATTGCAAGCTTTTATCTTTTATGTTGTTGTTGTTTTTTGAGACAGTCTCAAGCTATCGCCCTGGGTAGAGTGCCATGGCATCATAGCTCACAGCAACCTCAAACTCTTGGGCTTAAGTGATTGATTCTCTTGCCTCAGCCTCCCAAGGAGTTGGACTACAGGCGCCCGCCGTAACGCCTGGCTATTTTTTCTGTTGTTGCAGTTGTTGTTGTTGTTTTAGCAGGCCCACCAGGTTCGAATCTGCCAGCCCCAGTGTATGTGGCTGGCACCCTATAGACTGAGCTCCGGGCGCTGCCCAGGCTTTTATCTTTTTAATCTTTGAGAATAGGGCAGTTGACTTTTAATTTATGAACTTGTTGTAATGAAAAAAAAAGTGTTTGGAGAAAAGCAGTAAACTGGAAATTATGAATGTTGTAAATTACAATAGAAATAGGCAATTTAGAATAAAGAGCAGAAAACCATACCTAATTTATGCACAAGGACAGAATGTATACTGAAATTAAGACAAGAGTGATGCTTAAAGATTAGACAAAAATAAATAAATGAACAGAACAAGAAGAGGAGAGTTTTGGAAATGTCAACAGATACTTAGTGGAAATGTTGGCCATGGTCACCGAGCTGTACAAGTTAGAAAAAGTAAAATCAACAGAATATATAAGCATCTTTCTCAACTGGTTCTCAACCTTTTCTTTTTTCTTTCTTCCTATTTTATTTATCACACTCTCAAGAATACACAAGAGGTGAGCAGCACCTATGGCTCAGTGGGTAGGGCGCCGGCCCAAAGTACTTAAGGGTGGAGGGTTCGAACCCGGCCCCAGCCAAACTGCAAGAAAAAAATAGCTGGGCGTCATGGCAGGCACCTGTAGTCCTAGCTACTCGGGAGGCTGAGGCAAGAGAATCGCCTAAGCCCAGGATTTGGAGGTTGCTGTAAACTGTGACGCCACGGCACTCTACTGAGGATGATAAAGTAAGACTCTATCTCTAAAATAAAAATATTCACAGGAGGGCTTGGTGTCCATAGCTCAGTGGTTAGTGCACTGGCCACATACATCAGGGCTGGCGGGTTTGAACCCAGCCAGGGCCGGCTAAACAACAATGGTAACTACAAAAAAATAAAAATAAAAATAGCCAGGTGTTGTGGCAGGTGCCTGTAGTCCCAGGTACTTGAGAGGCTGAGGCAAGAGGATAGCTTAAACCCAAGAGTTTGAGGTCACTGTGAGCTGTGATGTCACAGCACTCTATAAAGGGCAACATAGTGAGACTCTGTCTCAAAAAAAAAAAAAAAGAATATGCAGGAGATTTTCAAAGTTTCTGAGAAGGGAAGAAGGAGGGACGGTGCCTACCCCACCTCCAGTGGAGAACCCCTCAGCCTCTCCATTAGTGGTAGGAAAATGCTTACTTCAAGGCCAGGTCGAGTGGCTCACACCTGTTATCCTAGCACTCTGAGAGGCTGAGACAGGTGGATCTCATGAGATCAGGAGTTCGAGACCAGCCTAAGCAAAGAGAGACCCATCTCTAGTAAAAATAAAAAACTAGTTGGGCATTATGGCGGGCACCTGTAGTCCCAGCTATTGGGGAGGCTGAAGCAAAAGGATTCCTTGAGCCTAGGAGTTTGATGTTGCTGTGAGCTATGATAATGCCAGGGCACTCAACCCAGGATGACAGAGTGAGACTTTATCTCAAAAAAAAAAAAAAAATTAAATGATAAATTTTTGAACGGGTGAGGTAGCTCACACTTGTAATCTTAGTATTCTGGGAGGCTGAAGCCAGTAGATCACTTGAGTTCAGGAGTTCAAGACCAGCCTGAACCCAAAAGCTAGACCCCGTGTCAACTAAAAATAGAAAAACTATCCTGGCCTTGTGGTAGGCACCTATAGTCACAGCTACTCAGGAGGCTGAAGCAAGAGGATCACTTTAGCCCAAGAGTTTGAGGTGGCTGTGAGCTATGACTCCACTACACTCTACCCAGGGCACCAGAGTGTGAGTCTCTCTAGAAGAAAAAAAAATGGTGAATTTTGTGTTGTGTGTCTATATTTTAGCACAATTAAACAATAACAAATTTAAATTTTTTATTCCTTTAAATGACAAACTTAAAATATATATATATATATATATTCCTCTTTTTTTCTTATATCTCAGACCACATAAGTAAAAAAAGAAAATTATTTTTAATGGAAATTCTAACATATGATGCATGCCACTGCTTCTTTAAATAGAACGGAACTATCATGCCCTAACCCTCTCCTGAGGATCGCATCATCGGCTGTGGGGTCTCTTAAGGTTTCTGGCCAAAGCCTGGCTCATCCCGTTCCCCGGTCGTCCTACCCTGCTTGGCTCAGCTACCGTGTTGTCTGTTCTGGATTTTCCTCTCCCTCCTCCCTGTTTTCCTGCAACCCGCAGCTGAGCATTTCCTTACAAATTTGCCATTTCTGTTTTTATTTATTTTGAGACAGAGTCTCACTCTGTTGCCCTGGGGTTGAGCGCCATGGTGTCATAGCTCACACCAACCTCAAACTCTTGGGTTCAAGGGATCCTCAAGCCTCAGCCTCCCTAGTAGCTGGGACTACAAGTGCCCATCACAATTCTTGGCTAGTTTTTCTATTTTTGGTAGAGACAGGGGTCTTGATTTTGCTCAGGCTGGTCTTAAACTCCTCAGCTCAAACGATCCACCGGCTCTGCCTGCCATAGTGCTAGAATTACAGGCATGAGCCACATGCCAGCTTGGTGTTTCATTTCTTAAACCTACTGTGAGCTGGGAAAGCTGAGAAGCAAAGGAGCTCAAATGGAATGCATGTCAGAAAGAACAAGTTCCTAGTAAAAGCTGCAGGGGGCCTTCCCTGCAGGCTCTGTGCCAGTCATCACGACTGGGCAGAGGGTGGCAGCCATAAATGCAAAGTCCCTCTGCACACCTCCCTGCTTCCCTTCCTTTTTTTTTTTTT
>NW_003852422.1:16274230-16294956 GCF_000181295.1 Otolemur garnettii | reverse complement strand
GTTGAGCCATAGGCGCCGAGCCTGAGATAGGAGTCTTATCCTTAGGCTAGTCTCAAAACTCCTGAGCTCAAGCAATCCTCCTGCCCGAGCCTCCCAGAGTGACAGATGAGCCACCGTGCCCAGCTGCCCAGCTCCTACTTCCCTTTTTTGTCTCTAAGTAGTTCCCTAACTGGCTGGGGAGTGCCAGGAACTGATCATCCTTAATGTGGTTTTAAAAAATACTCACACCTGTAATTCTAGCACTCTGGGAAGCTTAGGCAGTGGATTGCTTCAGCTCAGGAGTTTGAGACCAGCCTGAGCAAGAGCAAGACACCCCCCACCCCATCTCTACTAAAAAGAGAAACACTAGCCAGTGTGATGGCAAATACCTGTATTCCCAGATACTTGGGAGGCTGAGGCAAGAGGATTGCTCAATCCCAAGAATTTAAGGTTGCTGTGAGCTATGAGGCCACAGCATTCTACCTAGGGCACCAGAAAAAAAAATTATACACACACACAGAGAAATATATATATATATGTACACACACACACGCACATATATATTCACATACACAAGCATAATTGTGAAATAGTAAAAAGCATGAGAAAAAGGTGCCATTTGATAACTATAAAACAAACACTCATGTAACTATCGCCCAGGCAAGAAATAGATTTTTCTTTTCTTTTTTTTTTAAGACAGAGTCTCAAGCTGTCAACCTGGGTAGAGTGCTGTGGCGTCACAGCTCACAGCAACCTCCAACTCTTGGGCTTAAGCGATTCTCTTGCTTCAGTCTCCCAATTAGCTGGGACTATAGGCGCTTGCCAACGCCTGGCTATTTTTTGTTGTTGAAGTTGTCATTGTTGTTTTTAGCTGGCCCCGGCACGTTCAAAGCCGCCAGCTTGGGTGTATATGGCCGACGCCCTACCCACTGAGCTACGGGCACTGCCCTGGAAATAGATTTTTCCCTGCATGGTCAGACACAACCCCCATCACACATATCCACTGTATATTACAGTTCACTCTCCCCTCCCACACAGCTCACTGCTATGTTGACCTTCGTGGTAGTCACTTCTTTTTCCCTCCTATGCATCCTACATGACATAGCTTAGTTTTTCCTCTTTGGGGACTTTACATACGCGTAGATGGAAACATACTCTGTCAAGCTTCTTTTGCTCAATATTGTGTTCCTGAGATTGATCCCCACTGTGTATTGCAGTAGTTTGTTCTGTTCTGTTGCTATTTCACTGCATTCTATCTTATGACTGACGATCTTCTCATCTGTTCTACTGTTGATAGACATTTACATTGCTCCAGGTTTGCTGATGATGAACAATATTTCTGTGGTTCCTCCACTCTGGTAACACCAGCAGGAAGAGTGACTGCTCCCTGCTGCAAAACCACTTCCCTGTATTAAACTCCTCCACTTGAAATACCTAAGACGGGTTCTGTTTTCTGACCAGGCTCTCACTGATAGATTTCCTAATCACCATCTCTCAATGTTTCTGATGATTGGAATTGCTGACTAACCATCAAAAAGAATTTACTACAAATATAAATTCCAGAGCCCCAAACCCAGACCTCACGCATCAGGCTTTCCTGGGATGCTTCAGGGGAATCTATTTTTTTTTTTTTGAGACGGAGCCTCAAGCTATCCCCCTGGGTAGAGTGCCATGGCATCACAGCTCACAGCAACCTCCAACTCCTAGGCTCAAGCGAGTTTCCTGCCTCAGCCTCCCAAGTAGCTGGGACTACAGGCGCCCACCACAACGCCTGGCCATTTTTTGGTTGCAGCCATCATTGTTGTTTGGCAGGCCTGGGCTGGGGATTCGAACCCGCCACCTTAGGTGTATGTGGCTGGCGCCTTAGCCGCTTGAGCCACAGGCACCGAGCCAGGGTAATCTATTTTTAACAAGTGCCCTAGATAATACTTGTACTCCAGGAAGTTTGGGAAATTCCATCTTTCCTGTAATCCGATCACATTCACTTCTATGTTTTCTAGGATTTTATTTCATTTGTGAAATCACTTCCAACCAAGTGCTCACCACTGGCCCTACCCTTCTGTCTACAGACATACTCACGTTTACTGCGGTCCTACCTGCCCTCAAGTCCACCCCACCTCCCGCTTTCTTTATACCAGTAAAGTTTTCTTTAAAATATCTGTACCTGCTGCTTCAACGTCCCTGCCTCCCACTCACCAGTCTACTAAGGTGCTGGAATGTTCCCACGACACCTGTCGCGCCTGGCCTTCGTCCTCTATGGCACGTGACTCTGCTGTCCCCTTCACTCCTGGCTTTTGTGCTTCCCTGCTTTCTGGATCCTCTGTTCTCTTGTACACCTGCTTCAATTTGTTTACTAGTTTTTTCTGTTGCCACCCTATAAATAGGACTTTTGCCCAATCTCTTTCTTGGGTTTGCTCTTCTCTTATCAGCCGGCACTCCTGGGTTTTGAACATAAGACACTGAGAGGTAGGGCTCCGTCGCCGTGATCTGGTATTTGAATTAGGCTGTCCATCTGGGACTCTGACTTCCCCCTCCCAGTGACACACAGTGAGTCACCATTAATAATAGAAATGCCCGGTTACCCTCAATTACACTGAGAGTAAGAAACAAGTTTTGAATATTTCTCAGCAGGGAGGGAACAACTTAAATAAATAAATAAACTACTAGTTCTCATTCTTTTCCAGAGTCATTCCCCTCCCCCTCCTGGGGACAAATTATACCAATACTAATTAGTAAATCAACGGATAATGTGTGATAGTGACATATAAACAATATTCCCAGCCGTCTCTCCTGAGGTGCACATCTGCAGATAGAACTTCCTGCCGCCCTCTCCCTTGGGCTGTTTCACAGACACTCCAGACTCAACACAACCGAAATCAAAATAAGTCCTTCTCCCCTCCAGCTTGCTGCTTCTCCAGTGTTCTCTGGCTCTGTCGTCAGAGCTGCACATCCTGGAGTGATCACGTCCTCTCACAGTTCTGCCATGTCCAGTCGCTTCTCTCTCCTCCCCTTCCCGTGTCCACAGGAAGCATTCACACGCTCTAGCTGCTTCTCCAGATTGTCGCAGTAGCTCCTTCATGGACTGTCCAACTTTCAGTCTGCCTCCAGGCGCCCCACAGCTACAAACTACCACCCTTCCTTGTTACTGATCTTTCCCTCCTTCCTCCCTCCTTCCCTCCCTTCTTTCCTTCCTTCTTTCCTTTTTGAAACACTAGGTAGAGTGCTGTGAAGTGATCACAACTCACAGCAACCTGAACTCTGAGATTCTCACGAATAGTTCTCATTCTTTGTAGCATGTCCTTCTCTGCCTTATGAAATCATACCCTCCTCAAGTCCAAATTCCAGTGTCACATTGGTTGATCCCCACCAACCTCTACCCCAAATTAATCACCTTCTCCCTCAGGAGATCCAACGTATTTGTCTCTACCTTGGATGACCTTTGCACAGGAACCTGCAGGCTGCTTGCTCACAAGGAGGCTGTGGCAGTGTGGGCAGTGGGACTGAGAATGTCACATCCAACACACTCAATTCTCCTTAACCACCTGGGTGCTCTCTCCTGCCACACTCTACCAAGGGCAATAAAATGAGACTCTGTCTAAAAAAAAAAGCAGAGACACTGTGCCTGTCACATGTTAAATCTTCACCATGTTTTATTAAAATGTTGCATGTGCACTGGTATTCTACACATTAAAAAGATAAAGTATTGGCTCGGCACCTGTGGCTCAAGCGGCTAGGGTGCCAGGCACATACACCTGAGCTGGCAGGTTCGAATCCAGCCTAGGCCCGCCAAACAACAATGACGGCTGCAACCAAAAAATAGCTGGGCGTTGCTGCAGGCACCTGTAGTCCCAGCTACTTGGGAGGCTGAGGCAAGAGACTCACTTGAGCCCAGGAGTTGGAGGTTGCTGTGAACTGTGATGCCATGGCACTCTACCCAGGGGGATAGCTTGAGGCTCCATCTAAAAAAAAAAAAAAAAAAAAAGATAAAGTATTGCATGGATGGATGAATGTGTGGGTGATGATTATTTACCTTTTTTTTGAGACAAGATCTTGTTCTGTCTCCCAGGTTAGAGTGCTGTGGCAACATCATAGCTCATAGCGACCTCAAACTCCTGGGCTCAAGTCATCCTGCTGCCTCAGCCTCCCATGTAGCTGGGACTCCAGCCACCCACCATAACACCCGGCTAATTTTTCTATTTTTTGCAAAGACAGGGGATCTCCCTCTTGCTCAGGCTGGTCTCAAACTCCTGGCCTCAAGCAATCCTCTTGCCTCCATCTCTCAGAGTGCTCGGATTACAGGTGTGAGCCACCGTGCCCAGTGTAGACACCATTTACTTCCAGTAAGTGATAAGAACTCTTGCCTCTCTTAACTCCCCCCCAGTCAGAAAGTCATAGCTCCATGTCTAGGCTACACAGAAAGGAAGGGCCTGCCTAAAAACTGGTATTCTGATCCTTTTTTACAGTCTCCTCATGCACTTTTCTCTCAAACTCCGTTAGCCTTTGAGGGTGGATAATAAAGGAGAAAAGGAGATCATTATTCCTAATCGTTTTAACCTATTCCTTTCAAAGTAGTAGTTGTGAGGATTCTTTATTCTTTTTTTTTGAGACATAGACTCAAGCTGTCTACCCTGGTAGAGTGCCATGGCATCATAGCTCACAGCAACCTCCAACTCTTGGGCTTAACCGATCCTCTTGCCTCAGAATATCTATTTTCAGTAGAGACGGGAGGTCTCAATTTTGCTCAGGCTGGTCTCCAACTCCTGAGCTCAGGCAATCCACCCTCCTCAGCCTCCCAGTGTGCTAGGTTTATAGGTGTGAACCACCACACCCGGCCTGTGAGGATTATTTCTAAAATGCGATTCAGCTTATGTATTTGTGAATAGATAACACAGTTACAAAATATAAAGTTTGAATGGTCGAAAAGGTACACCCAGTTCCCATCCTAACATAGCCATGGACACTATTTTCTTGGGAATCCTTCTAGAGACAGTCTTAGCATTTAAAAATAATTCACTTGGGCAGCGCCTATGGTTCGGTGGTTAGGGCACCGGCCCCATATGCTGAGGGTGGCCGGTTCAAGCCTGGCCCTGGCCAAACTGCAATAACAACAAAAAAATAGCTAGATGTTGTGGTGGGCACCTGTAGTCCCAGCTACTTGGGAGGCTGAGACAAGAGAATTGCCTAAGCCCAGGAGTTTGAGGTTGCTGTGAGCTGTGTGACACCATGGCACTCTACTTACCGTGTTTCCCCGAAAATAAGACACTTTCTTATATTTATTTTTTCTCTAGAAGACACACTAGGGCTTATTTTCAGGGGATGTCTCATTTTTATTAAGCATAATACAACAATCTACATTTATTCAAATACAGTTAAGTTGTCATCTTCTGGAACCTGACAGGGGGAGCCGACCTTGTTGGTGGGGCTGGTGCTAGTGATGCGTGAACTCCTTTCCCCTAGCCATTCGCACGTGTGCAATAGGCTGCCTGCGACCACGGTGACCACACGTGCACCCATGCAAGTGCCAATGGCTGGGAGAAAGGAGCTGTGGCAGATAAAAGGTATTCCAGTCTTCCTTACCGGTCAGCTCCGAAATGCATGGACCCATCACTAAGTCTTATTATCAGGGTAGGGCTTATATTTAACAAATGCATAGAAATCCTGCTAAGGCTTATTTTTTGGGTAGGTCTTATTTTTAGGGAAACATGGTAGGGCAATAAAGGGAGATTCTTGTCTCTACAAAAAATAAATAAATAAAAATAATTCATTTTTTCCCTTTTTTAAGCAAATGAAAATGTAATAGATGCTAACTTGGCCCAGCACAGTGCCTGTGATCCTAGCACTCTGAGAGGCCAAGGCTGGCAGATGGCTTGAGCTCAGGAGTTCAAGACCCACCTGAGCAAGAGCAAGAGCCTGTCTCTACTAAAAATAGAAATTTAGCTAGGTGTGGTGGTGCACACCTGTAGTCCCAGCTACTTGGGAGGCTGAGGCAAGAGGATTGCTCAGGCCTAAGACTTTGAGGTTGGCTCGGCACCTATAGCTCAACCGGCTAAGGCGCCAGCCACGTACACCTAAGGTGGCGGGTTCGAATCCCCAGCCCGGACCCGCCAAACAACAATGACGGCTGCAACCAAAAAATAGCCGGGCGTTGTGGCGGGCGCCTGTGGTCCCAGCTACTTGGGAGGCGGAGGCAGGAGACTCGCTTGAGCCCAGGAGTTGGAGGTTGCTGTGAGCTGTAATGCCACGGCACGCTACCCAGGGGGAGAGCTTGAGGCTCTGTCTAAAAAAAAAAAAAAAAAAAAAAGACTTTGAGGTTGTTGTGAGTTATGATTCCACGATACTCTACCAAAGGTAACTGAGTGATACTTTGTCTCAAAAAAAAAAAAGACCAGGAGAGGTGACTCACATCTGTAATCCTAGCACTCTGGGAAACTGAGGCAGGAGGATTACTTGAGATTAGGAGTTCTAGGCCAGCCTGAGCAACAGTAGCATCCCATCTCTAAAAATAGCCAGGCATCATGGTGCGTGACTGTAGTCCCAGCTACGTGGGAGGTTGAAGCAAGAGAGTTGCTTGAGCCCAAGAGCTTGATGTTGCTGTGAGCCATGGTGGCACAGCACTCTACCCAAGGGGACAGAGTGAGACTCAGTCTCAAAAAAAAAAGGAAGAAGAGGAAGAGGAAGGGGAGGAGGAAAAGGAAGAAGAGGAGGAGGAGGAAAGAGGAAGAGAGAAAAGAGAAAAGAAAAATTAGCTGGTGTGGTGGGAGGCATCTGTAGTCCCAGCTACTTGGGAGGATTGCTTGAGCCCAGAAGATTGAGGTTGCTATGAGCAAAGCTGACTCCAGGGCACTCTAGCATGGGGCAACAGAGTGAGATTGTATCTCAAAAAGAAAATGGTGCAACAAATTATATCTGGGTGGCGCCTGTGGCTCAAAGGAGTAGGGCACCAGCCTCATATGCCGGAGGTGGCAGGTTCAAACCCAGCCCCAGCCAAAAACTGCAAAAAAAAAATAATAATAATAACAATCTTTACATCTATCATTTTTCACATATACATGCACACACCAAAAAAAGCCCACACAGGCTCAGTGCCTGTAATTCAGTGGTTAGAGCGCCAGCCACATACACTGGGGCTGACAGGTTCGAACCCAGCCTGGGCCTGCTAAACAACGACAACTACAACAACTACAAAAAAACAGCCAGGTGATCCTTTTGTAGTTCATAAGTGTAATGATTGGGTTTTCATGCGCATGTGTGAGATGTGCCTCCCACAAATCTTGTTACGACAGCACATTACCCGTCTGATGTGAAAAAAAAACCAAACAGCCAGGTGTTGGGGCGGGCGCCTGTAGTCCCAGCTACTTGGGACGCTAAGGCAAGTGAATAGCTTAAGCCCAAGAGTTTGAGGTTGCTGTGAGCTGTGTCTACCAAGGATGACATAGTGAGACTCTGTCTCAAAACAAACAAAAAAAATCCCACACATATATATATATATGTAGGATAAAGTCCTACAAATAGTATTGCTTAATCAAAGAAGAAGAACATTTATAATTTTGCTATTTGTCATTTTACTAGCAACTTGTAATTTTTGCTAAATATTTCATGCTCCATATTTGATAGGCATGAGACTGCCCTGTGAGAATTAATTATGAATACAGGTTCGCAAAGAGCATTTAGAGCCAGAAAGTGTGCTTGCATTTTAGGAACACATATGCTGGGGTATGGTTGTTATATTGTGCTTAAATTTCAAAAAGTGACTAGAGACTGCAGAGTCGGATCATTTGTCATAGTTAGGGTTACTGTCTTTCCTGATAGGGATGGTTGGCTGCTCGGTTTCTTGTTCTTTCTTGTCATTAAAGAGTTTTGTTCTCAGAAAGGAAACAATCTGTGCTCTTTGATGTGGTTCAGAAAAAAAGAGACCAGCACCACATTTTAAAGCTCTTTGAGAAAGAACATCCAGAGGCGCCTTTTCAAAGAAATTGCTCACAGAGCTGTGGCTCAAAAGAGAGACGTTTTTTAGAGAACTTAGAGAATTTCTGACTCTGGAGAAATTCCCCCACTTAAGAAAACACACAAGCAAATAATGGAAAGTGCAAACACAATTATTCTCCCTCCGATGAGGCTAACTTTCCAACCCAAGCAGATCTTGTCTTTGAGGTTATGCTGGAAGCCGAAGACAGCAAATCAAGCACTGAATTAGAAATGTTTTGCTCTGTTTCCAGGAGCAGAAACAGATCCTCTTTTGGAAGTTTCCACATTTTGGGAGTGGGGGGAAGAGTCTCACTAGATTGCCGTTGGTAGAGTGCTGTGGCATCACAGCTCACAACAACCTCAAACTCTTGGGATTAAGCAATTTTCTTGCCTCAGCCTCCCAAGTAGCTGGGACCACAGGTGACCACCACAACAATCGGCTATTTTTTGGCTGTAGTTATCATTGTTGTTTGGCAGGCCCGGGCTGGGTTTGAACCTGCCACCCTTGGTGTATGTGGCTGGTGCTGTAACCACTGTGCTACCGGTGCCAAGCCAGAAGTTTCCACATTTTTATACCATTGAGGATCCGACTGTATAGCATCCATCTCTTCTGTTTCCTTGTTTCATTCTTCTTTCTGCTCCTCTTTCTCCTCTGAGAGATAGAAGCAAAGTCAGAGGCATCGTGGAGATCAGAGGAAAATAGGGAACAGATCTTCTTCCGGTTATGACATGTTTTAAAAATAGCTGTCAGCACGTGCTAAAAGAAATGGACTGTAATAAACTAGATCATTTTTATGTTGAATGAGTTTTATGATATTCCTATATTTCTTGAAGAAATTCAAGCACCAGCTTTGAATAGTTCATCAGCTGATGTTCTTTGGTAGAAAACAATAGAATTTGACTCATGAGTGTAAGCCGGAAAAGGTTATTTCAGTGACATTGAGCAGCTGCCAGAATTAAAAGCAGGAACCAGGACAGGGCTGGGAACAACAGTGGCAGAGGCCCGTGAGAAGCTTCTATCTGGGATCTTGCCTTCCAATAATTTTTTTTTTTCAGATTCCTAGGGAAAATAATCTGATTGTTTTGGCTTCATAACCTGCCCACTTCCTGTAGTCAGGGCTGAGGCTGATGCCAGCAAGGGTATGGGAAATTGGGAACAATGCCAGCCAGACTGCAGTAGCTTCCCCCTACATCACCCAAATCAGCCAGTAATTTATAGCAATGCAGATTAGATCTGAAGTAAACAGAAGTACTATATTGAGATGCTGAACGCAGCTATGACATCATGAAAATGGGTAGAAGGCTGATTAGGATTAGGACTGTACAAAATGTTTTCCAAAGTCCCTTGTGTGACTGAGGAATCATGAACATATTCCAGTCTTTGGACAGGGCCTGTCATTTATTTTATTTATTTTGAGAGAGAATCTCACTCTCATCCGGAATAGAGTGCCAATGTGTCATAGCTCATAGCAACCTCAAACTCTTGAGCCTGAGCAATCCTCTTGCCTCAGCCCTCCCAGTAGCTGGGACTACAGGCATGTGTCACTCCCCCTGGCTCCCTATCATTTTTTAAAAGTTATCATTTAAAGGCACAGTAGCTCAAGCCTGTAACCTAGCACTCGGGAGGCCAAGGAGGGAGGATTGCTTAAGCTGAGGAGTTGGGGATGAGCCTGAGCAAAAGCAAGATCCTCTATCTCTACTAAAACTAGAAAAATTAGCTGGGTGTTGTGGTGGGTGCCTGCAGTCCTAGCTACTTTCAAGGCTGAGCCAAAAGGATCACTTAAGCCCAGGAGTTGGAAGTTGCTGTGAGCTAAGACGACATAGCACTCTAGCCTGGGACAACAGAGTGAGAACAGAAAAAGGGGGGCATTTAAAAAGTCATGTGCCAATCTTTGTATACCTGTATTCATGATGGTACTAATCAGAAAGGATAGAAGAAACCCACTTGTCCTCTGTTTCTTCTGTGTATGAATAAATAAAGAAAATGTGGTGTACACATACTATGGAGTATCACTTAGCCTTAGGAAGGGAGGAAATTCTTCTGGAAGGCTGGGGCAGGTGAAATACTTCAGGTCAGGAGTTTGAGACCAGCCTGAGCAAGAGCAAGCCCCCATGTCTACTAAAAATAGAAAAAACTAGCTGAGTATTGTGGCAGATGACTGTAGTTCCAGCTATTGGAGAGGCTGAGGCAGGAGGAACTCTTGAGCCCAAGAGTTTGAAGTTGCTGTGAGCTATGATGCCACAGCACTCTACCCGGGGTGACAGTGAGACTCTGTCTCAAAAAAAAAAAATAAAAGAAAGGAAATTCTGATGCATGCTATAACACAGATGAACCTGGGAGACAGTACACTAAGTGAAATAAGCCAGACACAGAAATACAAATACTGCATGATTTCACTTATTTGCAGTATCTAAAATAGTCAAAATGTATTTGACTGGATTGGTGGTTGCCAGGGGCTGGAGTAGTAGAGAGTAGGGAGTTAGAGGAGCATAGAGATTAAGTATTTATTTATTTATTATTGTTGGGGATTCGTTGAGGGTACAAGAAACCAGGTTATACCGATTGCATTTGTTAGATAAAGTCCCTCTTATGAGAGTTTCAGTTTTATAAGATGAAGAGGGTTCTGCAGATGGATGGTGGTGACGGTCACACAACAATGTAAACTCCCTCAAGGCCACCCATCTATGGATGTGTAGTTCTCCACAATTTTTTTTTTAAAGCGGGGTTCCATAGTAGAGATGCTAGCCGCACCGCCAACAGGGGTAAAAAAGGAAACGCATAAAGGTTTTCTTTTTTCAGAAGAGATTTCCTATACTGTGGCTTTCTGCCAATTCCAAGTATCATACTTGGTATTCTTTAATTTACAGAATAAAAAATTCATGAGTTCTAAAGAATCATTTCAAAGCCAAGTAATATCTTTTCTTTTATATATGTTACAAGCCTCGCTGGTAATCCAAACCCCTTGTGTTGTGCGCTGCGCAGGCTTTCCCCGCTGGGCTGCTCTGCAGAGCCCAGGAAAATAATAAAACCTTTATGACCAAGAGCACCATTTCATTTCCTTTCTAAACTAAACCCATGAAAGACCACCCAGGCTGACTGGTGCAGATGCGAGAAAGGCTGAACTGCAAACTGAAGCAACCGTGCTTTTTACTTCCTCTGTGTTGAAAAAACAAAACAACAGAAGAATAAAATAAAAGCGAAAATAATTTAGATACATAACAACTGCTGGTTTTCATCTGGATAATTTACAACCGATGAAGGTGGGAGGTTATCTATAGTCTTTCATGTGGCTAGTGTCAGAGATTTATTATCCTCTCTGGCCTGTGGCTTTCGGGTTTGTTCAATTTACTTCCCCACTTACGAGGTGCCTTTTCTGCACAAATGCCCTCCCAGCCCTCAAAGGCTCCCGTTTTCTGAAGCTATCCCCACAACGATCAAGATCTCAAGATCCTTTCTGGAAAGTCTTTCTATGTAGAATATTTTCTGGAAAATCTTCCTGGACTTCTTCTTCTCCCTTCCTCCAATGAATCGCTAGGACACTAATTACTTTTTCCCCCTCATAGTACATTGTTGGGCTATCGAAGTATAATTTTTTTGTTTTGTTTTGTTTTTTTGAGACAGAGTCCTGTTTTGTCACCTGAATAGAGTGCCATGGCTGGGCTTAAGCAATCCTCCTGCCTCAGGAGTAGCTGGGACTACAGATGCCCACCATTACACCCAAGTGATTTTTTTTCTATTTTTCATAGTGATGAGTTCTCGCTCTTGCTCAGGCTGGTCTTGAACTCCTGAATGCAAAGGATCCTCACCTCAGCCTCCCAGAGTGCTTAGATTATAGGTGTAAGCCATTGTGCCCAGCCCAAAGACCACATCTCTAAAAAAGAAAAAAAGCCAGGAGTTGTGGCAAGTGCCTGTAGTCCCAGCTACTTGGGAGGCTGAGGCAAGAGAATCGTTTAAGCCCAAGAGTTTGAGGTTGCTGTGAGCTCTGATGCCACCGCACTCTGCCAAGGGTGACAGAGTGAGACTCTGTTTCAAAAAAAAAAAAAAAAAGAAAGAAAGAAAAAGGTAAGAACATGACTCTCATACAAATATAGAATGAACACATGTTAATTACACATGTAACTGAATGTAACTGATTTATGAGGGAGGATGTAAAACCGATTCAAAGGAGAATTTTATGACCAGAGGTTTATGCAGTTAGACAGGAAAGGCAGCCTAGAATTAGTTTTCTAAATTATAGACAAAACTGGTTAATGTCCCAAGGGGCAATAGAACTATAACCTTTGGGGTTATCTATGCTACTTTTTGAAATCTACAAGTTAACTCATAACTTGAGAGATTCTGGACCTTAGTCATCAGTAAATAGCAAGACAAATGAAAGCGGGTCTCTGAGAAAATTAAATAATCCTTGGGTGAGCCTTTGCCTAAACAATGTTTCAATACCACATTGAAAGAACATGCAGCAGGCTTGGTGCCTGTAGCACAGTGGTTATGGTGCCAGCTACATACCCTGAGGCTGGTGGGTTAGAACCTAGCCCAGGCCAGCTAAACAACAATGGCAACTGCAACAAAAAGAAAAATAGCTGGGCGTCATGGTGGGCACCTGTAGCCCCAGCTACTCGGGATGCTGAGACAAGAGAATTGCTTAAGCCCAAGAGTTAGGGGTTGCTGTGAGCTGTGACTCCACAGTACTCTACTGAGGGCAACATAGGAAGACTCTGTCTCAACAAAAAAGAAAGAAAGAAAAAAAGAAAGAAAGAACATGCAGCAATCTTTTTTTTTCTTTTTTGGCCAGGGCCAGGTTTGAACCCGCCACCTCTGGTATATGGGGCCAATGCCCTACTCCTTTGAGCCACAGGCACCACTGCAATCTTTTTCATTTATGTCTAATTATCGTATAATTTTTCATGACTGTATGGTTAATCAACCCATTTTATAAGAGGAAACACAAGTTATTAGAAAGTCAGGAGTTTGAGATCAGCCTGAACAAGAGGGAGACCCTATTGCTACAAAAAATAGAAAAATTAGGGGGGGCGTGGTGGTTCACACCTGTGGTCTCAGTTACTCAGGAGGCTGAAGCAGGGGGATCACTTGAGCAGAGGAGTTTGAGGTTGCTGCAAGCTATGCTGATGCCATTGCATTTAGCTAGGGTGACAGCGTGAGACTGTCTCAAAAAATAATAATAAAAATAAAAAAGTTTCAGATGGGTGACCCACAGCTGTTAGAGTTAGCAGACACATCTCTCTTCAAATTTATCTAGAGTTAGAACGCATCTATCTCTCCAATGTGTGCACATGGGGACCCGGAGGACACAAATGCTTATTAAGCCCCCGACCTAGCTAGATTACCACTGCATATCACTAGTGAGGAACAAACAGCAGCTAAGAAGCATATGACAAGTTGATCTTAGGTGCTATTTAACAAAAGAAATCAATGATTCCGTGTTTTATTTCATTGGCTAGATTATAACTGAGTCTTACTGAGTCTTTGACCTATTTGGGACTCACAGATTTACCTAATAAGTATTCGTTGAGATCCATGTCTGGCAAATTCTATTTTCAAAAGATAGCCACAGCTATAAATGAAGGCTTATCCCATCTCACCTGCCCTTCCTATAGTAGGACTGACACTCTTTCCAGGGAAAGGAAACGGAGGTTCCCCCACTGGTTGTATCTGAGTGGTGATGGCTCTGACCAATGGCCCACACCAGTGATGCTATGTAACTCCTGAGGCAAAGTAGTAAAAACGTTATAGTGTCTACCTCCCACCACTCCCTCTGGCTCTCTCAAGATGCTTGCACTGGTTCTGCAATCCCACTACTGGGTATCTACCCAAAGGAAAGGAAATTATCATATCAAGAAGACACCTGTACTTGGATGTTTACTGTCGCACAGTTCAGAATGCGGACATGGAATCAGCCTAAGTGCCCATCAACTGATGAGCAGCTAAAGACAATGTGGTGTATGTATGTACACTGTACGGTCTGCAGGGAGAAAGAATGAAATAGTGTCTTTTTTTTTCTTTTCCTTCCTTTTTTTCTTTTCTTTCTGCATAATCACAAACCAGGGACCAAAAGAATGTCTTTTACAGAAACTTGGATAGAACTGGAGACCATATCCTAAGTAAAGAGACTCAGGAACGGAAAAATATTTGCTACATGTTCTCACTTATAAGTGGGAGCTGAACTGTGGCTCCACAAGGACACACAGAGTGGTGTAGTGGGTATTGGAGACTCACAAGCGGGGACGGGGAAAGAGAAAAGGGATGAAAAATTACCTGTGAGGTACAACGTACATTATTCAGGTGATCAGCACACTCAAAGCCCAGACTCTACTGCTATACAGTCTATACATGTAACAGAAGTCAACTTGTATTTCCTAAATCTATTAAAATACAATAATACAATGCAATACAATACAGTACAATACAAATGCTTGCCCTTTGAACCCCACTACTGTCCTTTAAGGGAGCTCAGTCTACACGGACAGACTCCATGCAGATGTTCTGACCAACATTCTGGGGACCCCCAACCAACAGTTCCACATCTCCATAGACCCAGACATGTGAGTGAACAGGGCTTCAGATGATGTTGGCCCACAGCTCTCAAGTCTTCCAGCTCCCAGACATTATGGAAGAGAGATTAGTTATCTGCAGCATCTTCTCTGAATTCCCCACACACAGAAACCAAGAGAGCTTATAAATGACTTTTGTTTCATCTTTAAGCTACTATGTTTTGGAGTCACTCCTTACTCAGCAATTGATAATATGCTGTGTTCTCAGCATGGTGGCATCGCTAGTGTTACTTTCACCAGCAGTTCAAATACAGATGTCGTATAGTCATTTCCAACTTTACCAAGCCACAGATTTGGCCTTGCTTTCTGGGAGGTGGTGTCCACACCTAGCTGGCCTCCTGAGTCATTCTCAGTGGTTTCTACTCATAATCGAAGACATGCAACAGCTCACGGAATAAGAGACCCACAGTCCTCAAAAGAAAGCCAAGTTTATGTCCTGGAAGTGCAGACAAATTGAGGATGTTAAGAAAGCAATGGTTCTTAGTGTGTGGGTGAGGGCAGAAAGTTCAGACTGAGCTGTTTTCTTTTCTTTTTAATTTTTTATCTGGCAACCCCCCAACCAGAGGAGGTTCAGAGAGACTCCAAGGACTCTGAGGAGCTAGCAAGTGAAATTCAGCGGTGAATCAGAGCAGATGTGATATGTCTACCCTGTTGTCTCAACAATGATATGTCAGCAAATGTTCCAGGCAATATGTAATTTCATTTTATAGGCAAATGCTTGGCTAGAGAGGAGATGTGCAATTTTTAGTGTTGTGACGGTCTCTGGAGGTATCCGTCTGAGCGCTCACGGTCAACTGTGCTTCTTTATATTTTTAAAGACTCCTAGCTCTGAAGTTCCAGCCTGTGAAGTATGAGGTTTTCCTATGTGCTCTGCCAAAGAACCTCAGTTCAAGAGAAAAATAAACTTAGCAGACCTCTGATTAAACTGGTCTTTATTGCAGCTGGTCGCAGAGCTTCTGCCTTTAGGCGCAAAGAAGATGATTAGGTAGTTTTCCCAGGAATAGGCATTAATTCAGGTAAAGTGCACTTTCAGAAGTATTCTATGTTTAAGAGCATGAGCTCAAGAAATTACTACAAAGAGCTGCAGTTTCTTTAAGATAGGGTCTTATTGCTCAAGCTGGCCCTGAACTCCTGAGCTCAGTCAGTCCTCCTGCCTCAGCCTCCTACATAGCTGGGACTAAAGGGGCCAATCCCATGTGCATCTCACCTCACAGTAAATTCACCCGAGTGTTTATCATCTGTCTGCCTCACTGGGATGTGAACTCTGTGTGAGCAGGAGCCTCTGCTCGTTCACTCTCTCATCTCTGGGGCCAAGTGGCTGCCACTGAGCAGGTGCTTAATGAACAGTGACCCATATTTCATGTACATCTAGATCATTGTGTAAACGTGCTGCTGCTATTAATAACCACATCCATAATAACAATGACTAATATGTATGATTAAAATAAGGAGATAATCACAAATTCTCTGTATGGCAATAAAGCGTATGATTAATTTCAGGAATCACACACTTTATGCCATACAAAGAATTTTTGTTATCACAATGTTTAAAGAGAGGTAGAATAAAAAAAAATCTCCAGGGAATATACTTGATGGACGAGGTCCACTAACAACATAGTGGGTTCTAAACTACAGTCCAGTCGTTAAAGTCAAGTAAAGTTATTCAATTAGAATGGAAGTAGGTGTCTGTAATCCTAGCATTCTGGGAGGCCGAGATGGGAGTATCCCCTGAGCGCAGGAATTAGAGACTGAGACCAACCTGAGCAAAATTGAGACCCCCATCTCTACTAAAAGTAGAAAAACGGGGCCTGATGCCGGGGCTCACACCTGTAATCCCAGCATTCTGGGAGACTGAGGCAGGTGGATTGCCTGAGCTCAGGAGTTTGAGACCAGCCTGAGTAAAAGTGAGACCTTGTCTCTTAAAAATAGTTAGGCATTTTGGCAGGTGCCTGTAAGCCTAGTTACTTAGGAGGCTGAGGTAAGACAATCACTTGAGCTCAAGAGTTTGATGGTGCTGTGAGCTATGATGTCACAGTAGTGGGATTAAGGGTGACTAAGTAAGACTTTGTCTCAAAAAATAAAAATAGCCAGGCATGGTGGCTCACACTTGTAATCCTAGCACTCTGGGATGCCAAGGCAAGTGGATTGCTTGAGCTCACAGGTTCAAGACTAGCCTGAGCTCTAAAAATAGCCAGGTGTTGTGGTGGGTGCCTGTAGTCCCAGCTACTTGAGAGGCTGAGGCAAGAGCATCACATGAGCCCTAGAGTTTGAGGTTGCTGTGAGTTATGATGGCACGGCGCTCTACCTAGATGACAGAATGAGACTCTGTTTCAGAAAAAAGAAAAAAGGAAGCAGGCCTCTGTGGATAGAAAGTCTGATCTGTTTCAAGGCATAACTTTGGCCAAGAGGTTCTCAGAAGACATTACGTGATTGACACAGCACAGATTCCTGACAAGGCACAAGGTCCCCACGTTAGCTCTCTTAATTATCCCGGCAGTTCTCTGTAGACATTACTGTTCTGTACATTGTGTGAACAAAGTGGTCAAGCTTTAGAGCTAGCACAGGTTGAGGGTTCCTAATCTGAAATCCAAAACCCAAAGTGTAAAATGCTCCAAACCCCACAACTCTCCTGAGCAGTGATGTGATGCTCAAAGGAAGTGCTCATGGGAGCATTTCAGGTTTCAGACAAGGGATGCTCAAGCTGTGTAATGCAAATGTCATAAAATCTGAAAAAATCCAAAGTCTAAAAACCACTTCTGGGCCCAAGAATTGCAGACTAGGGATACTCAACCTGTATTTATTTTTCCCAAGTCCCATGGTTACAAACCTAGTTAAGCTCAGACCCGACTCCAAAGCCACTTTTCTTAAAGCCATACAATGCTGTCTCCCTGCCTAAAAGAAAGTTTGGGAATCGCTGCTTTGGATGGAGCAGCCACTGACCCTTGTTGGTTGATAGTGAAGCACTTTTCCTGGTAACAGAAGGACCACGTGTTCTAGTTCTACTTGTGCTAACTGCGTTTTTAAAGTTTCTGTATCTTTTTTTTTTGAGACAGAGTCTCACTCTGTCATCCATGTGACGGTAGAGTGCCGTCACATCATAGCTCACAGCAACCTCAAACTCTTGGGCTTGAGCAATCCTCTTGCCTCACTTTTTTCTATTTTTAGTGGAGATGGGGTCTTGGATTCCTCCATCCTGAGCTCAAGCAATTTATCTACCTTGGCTTCCCAGAGTACTCAGATTACAGGTGTGAGCCACTAAGCTTTTCTGTATTTCATGATGTTTTTAAATGCTGGGGGCCCTTTCAGACCCAGAGACTACCCCTCTGGGGCTGGCTAATTTCTAAGTATAGTAACTTGTCTGAGACCATGCCTTTCTCATGCAGACTGTCCTGATCCGGTCTATTTTCCCAACCACCTCCTTATCTAACACTAAGCCAACCATTCCCCTCCCTTTAATCATCCCAGGGCTAGGGACCAGGCAACTACAGACCACCTCCATAGCCCAAAGCCCACTGAATTTATTTACACTACTCACCCTAAACTGTTTACCCTGCCTTGCCATTCTTGTGGACATCCGATAACAGCTCTGGCCTTAGCCTTCCCCTCCATCCTGCTTCTGTCTCCTGACCCAAACCTGGCCCTTCTCCTGTGGCCCAGTGTGCCATGGTGTGCCTGCTTCTCTCAGGAAATGTAAGGAATAAAACCCTTCTTTCAATGGCATTGCCTTTCTGTGTCATTATTCAGTTATCCCCACAAATTATAATCCCCCAGGTACAAATTTCAAAATACTGATTTGTTCCAGGGAGGAAGTGATTTAGGAGGCTTCCTGCAGAACCGAATCGATGCTTCCTAGGACAGTCTGTCATAGCAATACTTTCATAGTGATGTGCATGCTTTTATCTGTTCCAGCCCACCTTGGAACCACAGACTCTGAAATATATTATTAAGATCAGGATTTTTTAAATCTGAAACTAGACCCATCAAAGCATTGCCTACTAAATGTCTTGGCTCATTTAACATCTTGTCGAGTGATTCATGTAACTGCTGAAGCCCGGAGAATTTAGCAGCAGAGAACTGCTAGTTTCCAGCAATATTTGTTTTTCTCATCTTTCTCAGTAATAAAAATTTTAGTGGTGCACATGGCCACCCAGAATAAACATTGTATTTGATGACCCCACTCGCAGCCAGATGCAGCCACGTGACTGAGTTCTGGGCATGGACGAATGCAGAGTTTAAGTGGCTCTTCCTCACCGTCTCTCTTCCTCACCGTCCCTTCGTGCACCCTGCTGCTGGGAATGAAGATGCCCTGAGTTCCACAAGGATCAGTTCCTGCAGATTTCTTAGAGCAGATTGCTTAGTCTTCAATTTGTCTATCTTGTTAAGCAACTGTTATTTGGGGTTTTCTGTCGCTCACAGCTAAGCCAAATCATTACTAATTTAGTGGCAAATGGTGTAAGTGAAGCACTCAAGGAGGTGGCAGTTATTGACAAAACTAATCAGCACATGTCTTAGCGGGGATTGCATCGGAAGGACGAGAAAAGCAGTAATAATAATGGCTTGCTTTTCACAGTGCTTTATAATTTCAATGCACTTTCAAATGCTTTTTCTCCTTTGATCCTCCTAATCACCTCTTTGGCCAAAGAAAGTTAGGACTTTGGTGCTGGCCCTGGGGGCACAGCGGTTTCTGCCATAACTCACTATCTGGTTCAGTTCAAGGAGCTCATTAGTGACATGGTAGAAGGTTGAGATTTTACTCTTCAGTTTCCAATAAACTCCTCAAGTTGATTTCAATTCTCTTTACAAGGATGATAAAATCAAAACTCAAAAGGACTGAATTATGTCCCCTCCCAAATTATTTTCTTTTCTTTTTTTTTTTTTTGAGACAAAGTCTTACTCTGTCTCCCTCCATAGAGTGCCATGGCATCATAGCGCACAGCAACCGTAAATTCTTGGACTTGAGTAGTCCTCTTGCTTCAGCTTCCTGAGTAGCTGAGACTATAGGCATGAGCCACTATACCTAGCTAGTTTTTCTATTTTTATTAGAGATGGGGTCTTGCTCTGGCTGGTCTTGAACTCCCGAACTCAAGCAATCCACCAGTCTCAGCCTCCTAGAGTGCTAGGATTACAGGCATGAGCCACTGTGCGCAGCCCAAAATTCATATTTTGAAGCCCTAACCTCCAATGTGACTGTATTTGGAGATAAGACCTCTAAAGAGGTAATTGAGACTGGTTGTGGTGGCTCCTGCTTGTAATGCTAGCATTCTGGGAGCCCTGTGCAGGCAGATTGCTTGGGCTCAGGAGTCCAGACCAGCTTGAGCAAAAATGAGACCCCGTCTCTACTGAAAATAGAAAAATTAGCCGGGCATTGTGGTGGGTGCTGGTAGTCCCAGCTACTCAGGAGGCTGAGGCCGGAGGATTGCTTGAGCCCAAGAATTTCAGGTTGCTGTGAGCTGTGATGCCACAGTACTCTACTCAAGGTAGCAGAGTGAGACTCTGTCTCAAAATAAATAAAGAGGGAATTGAACTTAAATGAGGACATAAGGGTGGGGCCCTAATGTCATATGACTGGTGTCCTTGTAAGAAGAGGAAGAGACACCAGGAATGTGCACACACAGAGAAAGGGCAGCCAAGGACACAGTGAGGAGCCCTGGCTCCAAGCCAAGGAGAGGCCTCAGGAGAAAGCCCACCTAATGACACCTTGATCTTGGACTTGAAGACTCCAAAACTGTGAGAAAATTAATTTCTGTTGTTTAAGCCACCTGTGTGTGATAGTTTGCGTGGCATCCTTCGTTGACTAATATAGGAGCTACATAATTCTACCAGTGTCAGGAGGCAGCTGGTGACCTAGGATTCTCAACTCCCAAAGCTCCAGATCCTAGTTTACCCCTGTGAAGACAGACCTCCCTTTGGCCCAAATCCATATCCTGTTACTCAGGTGTGTACAGGCTCATAGCACCCCTCTGGGCAGGTGTAAACACAAATAAATGGTTCACTGTGGACTAGTATTCATCAAAAAAGAGGGTTTTACATAAACGGTCATAACTAAGACATTTCTACTTATTTTATTTATGTGATAGTGTATTTATTTATTTATTTATTTATTTATTTTGAGACAGAGCCTCAAGCTGTCCCCTGGGTAGAGTGCCGTGGCATTACAGCTCACAGCAACCTCCAACTCCTGGGCTCAAGCAAGTCTCCTGCCTCAGCCTCCC
>NW_003852422.1:16270291-16273852 GCF_000181295.1 Otolemur garnettii | reverse complement strand
AAGAAACTGGATTTGTCAGCCTCTTTCTTTGGCCTATCTGCTCCCTTGGACTTTGCAGGTAGGTTTGCATAGACCTGCTCAGCATGGAAAAAAGGTCACATGTTGTATGATTCCACTTGTATGAACTGTCTGAAACAGGCAAATCCACAGAGACAAAAAGAAGATTGAGAGTACAGGGTTTCAGTTTTGTAAGATGAAAAAGTTCTGGAGATCTGTTTTATAACATGAGTATATTTAACACCATGGAACTGTATACTCTGGTTAAGATGACAATCTTTTTTTTTTTTTTTTTTTTTTTGTGGTATACAAGGAAAAGATTAGATAAGATGAGAAATTTGGTTGGTTTTTTTTAAAACCACAATTTAAGGCATGGCACCCGTTGCTCAGTGGTTAGGCCACATATAGATGAATGTTAGGCCACATACACTGGGGCTGGTGGGTTTGAACCTAGCCCAGGCCTGCTAAACAACAATGACAACTGCAATAACAACAACAAAATAGCTGGTGTTGTGGTGGACGCCTGTAGTCCCAGCTACTTGGGAGGCTGAGGCAAGAGAATCGCTTAAACCTAAGAGTTTGAGGTTGCTGTGAGCTGTGATGCCACAGCACTCTACTGAGGGCAACATAGTGAGACTCTGTCTTACACACTCACACAATTTAAAAAAAAAAGAATGAGACCTAGACCTTGCCATTTAGGTAGCCCCAGTTTGGGGTAGGGGGAGGTATAGATAAATGGTAAGTAAATGCTGTTTATAAAACATTTTCATATACGTGATTATAGGGGTGGCACCTGTGGCTTAGTGAGTAGGGCGCTGGCCCCATATACCAAGGGTGGCAGGTTCAAACCCAGCCCCAGCCAAACTGCAACAACAACAAAAAAAATAGCTGGGCATTTTGGCAGGCGCCTGTACTCCCAGCTACTCGGGAGGCTGAAGCAAGAGAATTGCCTAGGCTTAAGAGTTGGAGGTTACTGTGAACTGTGACTCTATAGCACTTTACTAAGGGCAATAAAGTGAGACTCTGTCTCTAAAAATAAAAAAAGAAATAAAAAAAATACATGATTATAATTGATTCTCAGGACAATCCTTGAGATGGTCATAGTCATCCCTTAATATCTGTGGGGGCTGGTTCAAGGCCCCTTGGACACCAAAATCCAAGGATGCTCAAGGCCCTGATATAGTAATAAAATGGCATATTATTTGCATGCAACCTACACATATCCTCCCCTACACTTTATTTTTTTTGTTTGTTTTGGTTTGGTTTTGTTTGGTTGAGACGGGGTCTTGTTCTGCTATCCCAACTTGAGTGCAGTGGTATTATCATAGCTTAATGCAGCCTTCAAATTCTGGGCTCAAGTGATCCTCCTGCCTGGACCTCCCAAAGCTTTGGGAGTACGGGCATGAGCCACCACTCTGGGTCCTCTCCCCTATACTTTAATCGTCTCTCAATTACTTATAATATCCACTGCAACGTAAATGCTGCGTAAATAGTTGTTATAAAGCATTGTTTAAAGAATGACAAGAAATGAAAAGTCTGGACTTCAGTACAGACACAATCATCCTTTTTCTTCCCTAAATATTTTCCACCCAAGACCTTGTATACAGAGGCCCAACTATGTGATCACATGAACTGAGGCTGGGACTCAAGTCCAGTCTTCCTGATGTACTGTGCATTCCAGAACGCAATAGTGCCTTCCTGTCCCTGCGACAGGCAAGGGCTGTTTACATTTTGTCTGCCTTGACAGGCTTTGGCTCGAGAGTTGTCTTTATTTCTGTATGACTCACAGTCTTAGGAGGAGGACTCCCAGGATTGGCAGCAAGCTGCCGTCTTCGGACACATCTCTGCTGTGGCTATGGTGGTTCTGACGCAGCTACCCCCTTCCGAAGGCTTCTCTCTCCCTGCAGCCTCTGTGGCCTTCTTGGTGCTCAGGAGCTGACTTTGCTGTCTTGGTGGCCCTCTGCTCTCCTGCCCTGTGTGGGTGAGGACCTGGCCAATGAGCTCTCGAGTCAGCCAACAGCATTGGATGGCTCCACAGGACTCTGATGTCCCAACAGCAATTCTTGGCAGCGGGAGCTGGGGAAGGAAAGGAGTTCGGGGACCGTGCATTAAATATAGAAATTACTCTGTGCTTAAAGAGTGTGTTCATAACGCCCCTGGGCCACGCTCCAGTTTCTTCAGTTCAAAGGATATTTGTTCTAAGAACTTGAATAAAGGTGTTTATGGGCTATTATGGTGGTGCTCATGCCTGTGATCTTAGCTCTTCAGGGGCTGGAGCAGGAAGATCACTTGAGCCCAGGATTTTGGGGTTGCTGTGAGCTATGATGATGCCATTGCACTCTAGTCAGGGCAACAGAACAAGACCTTCTCTCAAGAAAAGACAAAATAAAACAAACATAAACAGGATCAGAGTAGAATGTCTACATGTTTGGAGAAGCAGAGGCTTTAGCTTGGACACCAGAGCTCTGGGGCTCCCATTTCCCAACTAAACACTGCCCCGGCCCTGCTGCTGCCACCACCCCCTTGCCTGCCCCAGCTGAAAGGGGCTTTTTCCTCCAAGCACTTATTGGAGAAATCAAGGTGGTCCAGGCATTTAAGGTACTTTAATTACTAGTCTCTGTTAGCACCACATGGGGCGAGGGGAGAGCATTTCCCAGAGAAGGAGGAGGTGCTGTACAGATAACAGTGCCATCTCCTTGAAGGCCATGCCCCACCCTGCCCCTACCTTCACAGAGACCCTATATTCCAGCCACACTAACTGAAGAACACGTTTTTTTTTTGTTTGAAAACGGAGTCTCTGTCACCCAGACTGGAGTACAATGGCATAATCACAGCTCACCACAGCCTCCAAGGCTCAAGCCAATCTCCTACCTCAGCCTCCCGAGTTGCTAGGATTGCAGGCATGAGCCATGACACCCAGCTTCTTTTATTCAACATTCTGTACTCCGAAGCATCTAAACAACAGATCTACTGTTAAAAGTCATTTTAGCGGGGCGTGCAGGGGCACTCCAGGAGGTCAGGATGGGTGGATTGCTTCAGCTCAGGAGTTTGAGACCAGCCTGAGTAAGAGCGAGAACCCGTCTCTAAAAACAGCTGGGCTTTGTAACAGGTGCCTGTAGTTCTAGATAGTTGGGAGACTGAGGCAAAAGGATCACTTGAGCCCAGGAGTTTGAGGTTGCTGTGAGCTATGATGATGCCAGGGCACTCTATCCAGGGCAATGAAGTGAGATGCAGTCTCAAAAAAAAACACCAATCGTTTTAAATGGTCGTCCATTAAGAAAAGAAAAGAAACATAAAAACATGCCATTCTGGGGCGGTGCCTGTGGCTCAGTGAATAGGGCCCTGGCCCCATATACCGATGGTGGCAGTTTCAAAACCAGCCCCGGCCAAACTGCAACAAAAAAATAGCTGGGCATTGTGGTAGGTGCCTGTAGTCCCAGCTACTTGGGAAGCTGAGGCAAGAGAATCACTTAAGCCCAGGAGTTGGAGGGTGCTGTGAGCTGTGATGTCACAGCACTCACTAAGGGCAATAAAGTGAGACTCTGTCTCTACAAAAAAAAAAAA
>NW_003852422.1:16269204-16270271 GCF_000181295.1 Otolemur garnettii | reverse complement strand
CATGTCATTCTGGAGACTTGCTACCATGCATGGTGGGTCTTCCTTGCATGACTTTTCCTGACCACAGATGTGAGGCCGGTGATTTCAGAGGACCTCCTTCTAGCTCAGTGGTTCTCAACCTTCCTAATGCCGTGGCCCTTTGATACAGTTCCTGTGGGTTGCTGCGAGCTGTGACTTCATGTCTTCCCTGGGCAGGTATGAAGTGCTCGAGGCCTCTGGGTAATTTTAGGTTTCGGTGGCAATTAGTTTTAGACTATCACTATCATGATCTAAATATGTACGTTAAATACAACTTGCAAGTTCTCTGCCTCCTTGCCTGTCTCTTAACAGACAGCCTTGTAACTTGCTTTAACTCACAAAATGCGGCAGAAGGCATGCTGGGTGACTTCTGGCCCTCAGCACCTTGCAGGCCTTGAGACTTCCTTGTTGTGAAGGAGCCAGAGATGGAAAAACACATGAACAGAGAGGGCCAGCTTCTCAGCCACCTAGCCCTTCCCACTCTGGAGGGCCATCCTAGTCAGCCTAGGCGCTGCTGGTCCCGCTGCTGTGTGAGTGGGCAGGTGAGGCCAGCCTATAAGTCTCAACCACTCAGGAGCTGAGGTGGGAGGATCCCTTGAGCCAAACAGTTTGAATCTGGTCAGAGCAACATAGTGAGACTACCTGCACCCCTGGGGTGGTCTCATATCTGTCCTTTCTGTCTCCTTTTTATGAGACACCCCTCTGTCTCTAAAAAAGTATGCTTTTTTATTTTTTAATTTTTTTAGAATGTTAAATATATTATTTACATAAAAATTTTTTTTGAGACAGAGTCTCACTTCGTTGCCCTCAGTAGAGTGCTGTAATATCATAGCTCACAGCAACCTCAAACTCTTATGCTCAAGCCTTAGCCTCCCAAGTAGCTTGGACTATAGGCACCTGCCACAATACCTGGCTAATTTTTAAGATGGGGTCTGGCTGTTGCTCAGGTTGGTCTTGAACTCCTGAACTCAAGCAATCAACCCACCTCAGCCTCTCAGAGTGCTAGGATTATAGGCGTGAGCCATCACATCCAGCCTATTTATATATAT
>NW_003852422.1:16267499-16269014 GCF_000181295.1 Otolemur garnettii | reverse complement strand
TTTTGTTTTGCTTTGTTTTTAGAGACAGTGTCTCACTTTGTCGCCCATGGAGTCACAGTTCACAGCAACCTCCAGCTCTTGGGCTTAGGCAATTCTCTTGCCTCAGCCTACCAAGTAGCTGGGACTACAGGTGCCCACCACAACGCCCGGCTATGAAAAAATGTTTTTAATTGTAGAAAATATCAAAGATATACAAAAGCATAAGGCATATTATATTGAATCCCTAGCTTTAGTAATTATTAACTCATGGCAATATATCCCCTACCCACTTCTCTTTACCCCCACAGAATTATTTAAAGCAAAGCCCATACATCATATTTCATCTGCAAAATTTTCAGTTTATTCTCTTAAAGATAAGGAGAATTCTATAACTATGTGTTTACCTCTTTCTGACCCCCTAGCTTATGAAGGCTGTAAGAACAAGCTTTATACTCTTCCTCTCTGTCTCCCTAAAGGCACAGCCAGGGCTGGTTTCACAGGCCTGTGACCTATGCATTGATTGTCCCTCAGAATCAAGGTCCCCTGCCTGGTTTAATACTCTGTGGTTGCCATCCTGAAATTCTTAACTTTGTTTTTTTTTGTTTGTTTCTTTTTGAGACAGAGCCTCAAGCTATCACCCTGGGTAGAGTGCCGTAGCATCACAGCTCACAGCAACCTCCACCTCCTGGGCTCAAGCGAGTCTCCGGCCTCTGCCTCCCAAGTAGCTGGGACTACAGGTGCCTGCCACAACACCCAGCTAGTTTTTGGTTGTAGTTGTCATTGTGGTTTGGCAGGCCGGGGCTGGATTCAAACCCACCAGCTTCAGTGTACATGGCTGGCACCCGAAGGCACCAAGCCTTATTTATAAATATTATTGTTTATGGATATTAAATGAAGAGAATATTACAAAGGGACTTTTTCTGTTGACCCAATTGTGTCCATGTCCCAAGCTGAAAGCACCTATGCTTTCTGTGGAAGTGTGGAAGTGTGAGAAATTATCTTCTCCAAGTCTATAGCTTGTATTGTTTTTGTTTTTAAATTTCAAATTGACATGAGAGCGCAGATATTTACGTTACATTGTTTACACTTGTAAGGTACAGTTCAAGTTGTTGTTGAGCCCCTCACCGGGGCACAGGCTGAACCCCTCACACTGTGTATATTAGGTGAGATCCTGCCAGTCATACTCTCTCCCCGCCCCCTTTTCCCTCTCCCTCACTAGACTATACCTGTGTTTTTCTTTCTTGTGGACAGGTAGTTGTTTAAATACTGGTTTCATATTAGTATTGAGTACGTTGGATACTTTTTTCTCCATTCTTGTGATACTTTACTAAGAAGAATATATTTCAACTCCATCCAAGTAAACACACAAAAAAATATGCTTTTAGGGGACTGCATATGTAAATACATTCATATACAGAGTCTCACTATGTTGTCCTTGGTAGAGTGCCGTGGCATCACAGCTCACAGCAACCTCTAACTCCTGGGCTTAAGCGATTCTCTTGCCTCAGCCTCCTGAGTAGCTGGGACTACAGGCGC
>NW_003852422.1:16265681-16267010 GCF_000181295.1 Otolemur garnettii | reverse complement strand
TCATTGTTGTTTGTCAGGCCTGGGCTGGATTCAAACCCGCCAGCTTAGGTGTATGTGGCGGGCACCTTAGCCGCTTGAGCCACAGGCGCTGAGCCCTTAACTTTGGAATCAAGGGTCCTGCATTTTCATTTTGCAGTGGACCCTGCATATTATGCAGCAATGAAATGATACAGGCATTAAGCAGTAATTCCAGAGAAGCTGGAATTGGCTCTGTTTGTGAGGCATGTAGCACACTCAGGACCTTCAGCCTAAACTGCTCCTCCCCCAGCATTCCTCAGCTCTAAGGATGGCACCACCGTCCTTCCAGCTATGCAAGTTCAAGACGTAGGTAGGTATCGTCTTTGCCTCTTCCCTAGCCCTCAACTTTCTCCCTCACCCCACCATGCAAACTATCACCAGATTCTGACACTGGCAACTGCAGAAAATGGAAAGAAAAGGACAAACTAGTCTGAACTCTTTACATAATGAGCATATTTGCTTAGGTTTATATTTATTTGGGTGACCTATAGGGTGGGGTCTTAATGTGGGGTTCCCCCAGGTGCTAGCAGTTCATTTGAAAGGTGCTTCCAAGCCAGGTGCAGCGGCTCATGCCTGTAATCCTACCGCTCTGGGAGGCTGAGGTGGATGGATCACCTGAGGAGTTCGAAATCAGCCAGGCAAGAGCGAGACCTCGTCTCTAAAAATAGCCAGGTGTTGTGGCAGGTGATGGTAGTCCCAGCTACTCGCGAGGCTGAGGCAAGAGGATCTCTTGAGCCCAAGAGTTTGAGGTTGCTGTGAGCTATGATACCACGGTACTGGACTAAGGGCAACAAAGTGAGACTCTGCCTCAACAAAAAAAGAAAGAAAGGCGTTTCCATGAAGCCCTGAGAGCGAGTGGGGAAGTGAGACGGTAAGTAATGAAGCACATGCAGTACGCTAGTGAGTGGGCTATCCCTTTAGACAACTGGGGTTTGAGCTTGGTGGGTACTCTCTGAGAGGCTATATAGGACACACCTTAGAACTGTCCCACCCAAAGGAGAGGAAATGGGACATTCACCTAGCAGCTTCCTGTAGCTTGTTGATTCACGGTTGCTCCTGGGAGTGTTAGACTCTCCAGCATTTCCAGCTGTGTGCACGCTGGCCACGCAGACACCCACTGCCAAGCCCCGCTCCCGATCCCTGTGCAGGCAAGGAGGGGTGCAGGCATGTGGGCAAGGAGCATCAGGGCACAGGGGACAATCTGTCAAAGTTACAGGTGATCTCCAAGGTAGGACACCAATAGCATCTCCTACAGGGGGTCGTGAGACAATCCTAGGATAAAGCCCAAAATTCTCTCTCTTTTTTTTTTTT
>NW_003852422.1:16263185-16265441 GCF_000181295.1 Otolemur garnettii | reverse complement strand
GGTTGAGCTATAGGCGCCGAGCCAAGACCAAAATTCTTAATGTCACAGGTAAGACCCTACAAAGTTTGGCTCTGACCTACTGTCCGGCTTTATCAAGCACAAGGAACACAGCTTCCTGTTCTCAGCGGGGTGAGTGTTTGTTTCTTTAATATGTTATGTTCCCTCCTCCCACAGGACCTTTGCATAAATTATTCCCTCTTCCTGGGAAGCTACCCAACACTGTCAGCTCTTTTGCCTATTAATTCATGCACTGTCTCTGCTCACAGCTCAGTCATAACCTTTTCAGGGAAGTTCTTCCTCAGCTCCCTAAGTTAGGTCAGCTCCTGTGTCTTCTCACGGCACCAGAGGGCTCGGCTCAGTCAGTAGCTCTTACCATGGGCCTGGCCGTACACTTATTTTGTAACTGTTTGTTCCCTCCATGAGGTCATAGTGTTTTTGCCCTTTTAATTTATTTTTATTTTATTTTATTTTGTTTTTGAAGACAGAGTCTCACTCTGTTGCCTAAGCTAGCATGCTGTGGCATCAGCCTGGCTCATAGCAACCTCAAAGTCCTGGGCTCAAGCAATCCTCCTGCCTGAGCGTCCCAAGTAGCTGGGACTACAGACATCTGCCATAACGCATGACTGATTTTTCTGTTTTTATTTTTTAATTTGTTTTTTATTTTTTGAATTTATTATTATTTTTTGAGACAGAGTGCCACTTGGTCACCCTTGGTAGAGTGCTATGGCATCATAGCTCACAGCAACATCAAACTCTTGGGTTCAAGCAATCCTTTTGCTCAGTCTCCCAAGTACCTGGGACTATAGGTACCTGCCACAACAACTGGCTATTTTTTTTTAGAGATGGGGGTCTCACTCTTGCTCAGGCTGGTCTGGAACTCCTGAGCTCAAGGCTCGCCTTGGCCTCCCAGAGTGTGAAGATTACAGGCATGAGTCACCTTGCTCGACTCTTTATTATTTTTATTTTTTTGAGACAGAGTAGGTAGAGTGATGTGGCGTCACAGCAACCTTGAACTCTTAGGCTTAAGCTATTCTCTTACCTCAGCCCCCAGAGAAGCTGGGACTACAGGCACTTGCCACAATGCCCAGCTATTTTTTGGTTGAAGTTATTGTTGTTTAGTAGGCCCTGGGCTGAGTTTGAACCCACCAGCTTTGGTGTATGTGGCTGGCACCCTACTCACTGAGCTATGGGCCCCAAGCCTCAACCCTTTATTTTTATTTTTTTCACCATTATTCCCCATCCAGTGAGCTCAGGTCTACCTGGCACACTGTAGGTACTCAGTAAATACTTTTGGAATAAATTTGAAGATATACTTGTTCTCAAGGATGTTTAAAATAAATGAACTGGGAGACAAAGCTTAATGAAGTACTTGGGACAAACATAGAACCATATTAGCACAAGTAAAGAGATATTTTAAGGGCATGTATTATTGCCATTGCAAAGGCTAAAAATACCTAAAATTCTACAAAAATGAGAATGGACAATATGAAGGCAGCAGATGAGCTAATACAAGGGGTGTGTAGGGGAATGAGAAAGTGGGAAAAGAGGAGGGTGGGGTTGGGGGGTCACAGTATATGGCATACCTCTTGGGGGCGGGATACACGAGGGACTTTATCTAACAAATGCAATCAGCATAACCTAATTTTTTGTACCCTCAGTGAATCCTGAACAAAATAAATAGACTGGATAAATAAAATGTGTTTTATTCATTCTATGTATACTCTATGCTCTCAATGTCATAGAAAGATGTCACTGATAGAGTTAAAGGGTAAAAGCAAATTGCAGAACAGTGTGTGCTGCATACTTCTGTATGTGTGTCTGTGTGTGTGGATGCTTAGATACACCCAATTGGTTTGCATAGCCTATAGGAAAGGCAGCTCAAGACACAGAGGTTACCTTTGGGGAACAGGATTGGGGTAGTGGGTAGAACACGCTGCTGGGGCATCCACCCAGCAGCTCCTGTAAGCTCGTTGATTCATGATTGCTCCTGGGAACGCTAACCTCTCAAGCATCTCTAGCTGTGTGCACAGTGGCCACGCACATACCTGCTGCTAATGGGGACCATGGGCCTCACGTTTTCTTTTTTGAGACAGAGTCTCATTTTGTCACCCTCTGTAGACTGCAATGGCATCACAGCTCATAGCAACCTCACACTCTTGGGCTCAAGTGATTCTTTTGCCTCAGCCTCCCAAGTAGCTGGAACTATTATAGGCACCTGCCACAACACAGGGCGCTCTCTCTCTCTCTCTCCTATAT
>NW_003852422.1:16245855-16263165 GCF_000181295.1 Otolemur garnettii | reverse complement strand
CCTGTGATACTTTGCTAAGAAGAACATTTTCCAGCTCCATCCATGTGAATATGAAGGACGTGTATTCTAACAGTATGTTCCCAAATAACAGAATGGCTTTGGTGACTTTTCAGCTTGTTTTCTTTCTCTCTCTCTCTCTCTCTCTCTCTCTCCTATATATATATATACATATATATATATATATATTTTTTTTTTTTTTGACATGGGGTCTCGCTCTTGTTCAGGATGGTGTCAAACTCCAGAAACTCAAGCAATCCACCCACCTCAACCTCCCACAGTGCTGGGATTATAGGTGTGAGCCACCTTGCCCAGCCTATGTTATGAACATTATTTTACAAGTTTTTGTAGATATATATTTTACTTGTTTTTTTATTTTTATTTTTTGTAGTTTTTGGCCAGGGCTGGGTTTGAACCCACCACCTTCAGCATATGGGGCGAGCACCCTACTCCTTTGAGCCACAGGTGCCACCCTATATTTTGCTTTCTTTTGGGTAAATACTTAAGGGTGGAATTGCTGGGTCATAGATTAGCTATGTAATTTATTTTCTCAGTGATCCATGAGCATTCCAGTTGCTCCACATCCTGGCAGATATTTACTGTTGTCAGCCTTTTAACAGTCTGGGGGACATAAAATGGCATCTTATTGTGAATTTAATTTGTGTCTCTCTGATGATGGATGAGGGGGGGTGAGCCCTCTTTCACGGGCCTGGCCACTTGGGTGTCATTTATTGCTGAGTGTCCCAATGGCGAAAATCACAAGATGGGCATGGCCTGAATACCTCAGTCACTACTCAAAGGAGAACATCTGCCCAGCAAAGTCAGATGTGTGAATAAAAATTAAACTTCTGAGATGTAAATTTAATGACGTGTAATCCTGCTTATTCCAAGAGTTAGGGTATTAAGTACCCTGATTAATTGTCCCCTTCTTCAACTCTTTTTCTCAGCATTTCATTTGATTTGTTTCCACCTCAACAATAGGCCTTTTACTTTCACTTCTTGAATCCACTGCACTTGTTTTCCTTCCAGATCTGGAAAAATGTGTTAAATAAAAATTATAAGAAACCAGTTTTTTGGGTGGCGCCTGTGGCTCAGTGAGAAGGGCGCCGGCCCCATATACCGAGGGTGGCGGGTATGAACCCAGCCCTGGCCAAACTGCAACAAAGAATAGCCAGGCGCTGTGGTGGGTGCCTGTAGTCCCAGCCCTTTGGGAGGCTGAGGGAAGAGAATCCCTTAAGCCCAAGAGTTTGAGGTTGCTGTGAGCTGGGACGCCACAGCACTGTACCAAGGGCAACAGCTTGAGACTCTGTCTCAAAAAAAAGGGCGGGTGGCGCCTATGGCTCAGTGAGTAGGGCACTGGCCCTATATACCAAGGCTGGTGGGTTCAAACCCAGCCCCGGGCAAATTGCAACAAAAAAATAGCCAGGCGTTGTATTGAGCACCTATAGTCCCAGCTACTCTGGAGGCTATGGCAAGACGATCGCCTGAACCCAGGAGCTGGAGATTGCTGTGAACTGTGTAACACCAGGCCACTCTACCGAGGGCCATAAAGTGAGACTCTGTCTCTACCAAAAAAAAAAGAAAAAAAGAAACCAGTTTTTTGGACTAAGTGCCTATACTAGGCCTTAACCAATCAGACTAAAAATCAAAATCTAGTTATTCATGCTAAAGTCCATGTCACCAAACCCAAACTAACTTGTTAACCTGACCTTCCAAGAAATCAGGAGAAAGAAACAATAACCCACTTTTCAAATAGGCCAATTTTAATCTCCCGTCAGCATGATAATTAATTCCCTCTGCTTTAATCTTCACACAAAAGAAGTAGCCTGAAGTAACCTCATGTTCAGTAATCACTTATTTTTCTATTGTTTTGTCTCCCTGTCTTCCATTTTATAAGAAGAGTAGCTTTGAAAGGATGAATACACTTTTTTTTTAAAAAACGTGAGGTGTTGCTATGTTTCCCAGGCTGGCCTCAAACTCCTGGGCTTAAGTGATCCTCCTGTTTTAGCCTTTAGACTTGCTGGGACAGACACAGCATCCATGCTAGGCTCTAATATACTCTCTGCTGTCTTCAGCCCTTCTCTGTTTATGTAACCGATCTGTCTCTTCTGCTCATACTTACTCTGTTTTATGGGATAAAGCATTGCTTGACTGTAGAATCACAAATAAAGCCAATTGAGATCTTTGTTGTAATCTTGTCTGTCTTATTGACAAATGTAATGGTTAGATCATTAAAAGACAGATGGAATTGGGGGACTAGGCAGAAAGCTAGAGGTTTAAGCCTGGGCTTGGATGATAGTCATGGAAATGTAAGACCTTGTGAAGGCAAAGTAAATAGAATTTAGAGATTAAGCTGCCATAGAGAATGAGGACAAATAAAGACAAGAATGACAGTAAGGTTTTGAATTCAGTGAATGGTTGAATTTAACAGTCCTGAAGTCAAAGGAAGATCTGATTTGGGGAAATGTGACTTATGGATTGGATGTATAACCAAAAATTGAGAGTAAGGCTGTGCTCGGTGGCTCACACCTGTAATCTCACTCTGGGAGGCCAAGGTGAGTAGATTGCCTGAGCTCAGGAATTCCAGACCTGCCTGAGCAAGAGTGAGACCCCATCTTTACTAAGAATAGAAAAATTAGCTGGAGCCAGGTGTTGTGGCAGGGGCCAGTAGTCTTAGCTATTGGAGAGGCTGAATCAAGAGGATCACTTGAGCCCAAGTGTTGGAGGCTATTGTGAGATATGACAATGCCATGGCACTGTAGCTGGAGGGAGAGAGTGAGACTCTGTCTCAAAAAGAAAAAAAGACAGGAAGGAAGGAAGGGAGGGAGGGAGGAAAGAAAAGAAAGGGAAGGAAGGAAGGAAGGAAGGAAGGGAAGGAAGGAAGGGAAGGAAGGAAGGGAAGGAAGGAAGGAAAGGAAGGAAGAAAAGGAAGGAAGAAAAGGAAGGAAGAAAAGGAAGGAAGAAAAGGAAGAAAAGAAAAGAAAGAAAAGAAAGAAAGAAAGGAGGAAGGAAAGAAAGAAAGAAGGAAAGAAAAAGAAAGCAAGAGGCTCAGCGCCTGGAGCTCAGCAGCTGGGGCGCCAGCCACATACACTGGGGCTAGCTGTTCAAACCCAGCCTGGGCCTGCCAAACAACAATGACAACTACAAGAAAAAAAATAGCTGGGTGTTGTGGTGGGCGCATGTAGTGTCAGCTACTTGGGAGGCTGAGGCAAGAGAATCAGGTAAGCCCAAGAGTTTGAGGTTGCTGTGAGCTGAGGTGCCATGGCACTCTAGCCAAGGTGACATAGTGAGACTCTGTCTCAAAAAAAGGAAGAAAGGAAAGGAAAGGAAAAGAGAGAAAGAGGAAGGAAGGAAGGAAGGAAGGAAGGAAAGAAGGAAGGAAGGAAGGAAGACCAGCATTGGGGTGGGCACCTGTAGTCCTAGAAACTCAGGAGGCTGAGACAAGAGGATCGCTTCAGCAGCAGACAATTAGAAATGTAGGACCACTGTCTCAGATTCCATTTCCTCATGCCTGCTTTTATTTTATTATATTTTTACTGGGCAGATGCAGCCTCTGTGTAAAACAAAGATGAGTTCTCCATTCCTGCTTTTAAATAAAACTAATGTGATTAATCTGAACTGTATATTAAGAAACAACACTGGGTGGCGCCTGTGGCTCAGTGGGTAGGGCGCTGGCCCCATATACCGAGGGTGGCAGGTTCAAACCCGGCCCTGGCCAGTTAAAACAGCAATTACAACTGCAACAACAAAGAAAAAAAAGCTGGGCGTTGTGGCAGGCGCCTGTAGTCCCAGCTACTTGAGAGGCTGAGGCAAGAGAATCGCTTAAGCCCAAGAGTTGGAGGTTGCTGTGAGCTGTGATGCTCACAGGGTAACAAAGTGAAACTCTGTCTCAAAAAAAAAAAAGAAAGAAACAATACTGATTTTATGCACACCTCTTCACAGGTGCCACTCGAACTTCAACATTGACCTTGAGTACCCTCTTTCCAGTGGTCCAGCATCTTTGTCCTGCTTCTGCCTCAATGGAGAAAGCAGCAAAACACCTGCATATGTGGATCTGGATAGGAGAAGGAAAGTGGGTCTGGATGATAAATGCAGGAGTCCTCAGTATGCCTGTGGCTCAAGCAGCTGAGGCGCCAGCCACATACACCTAAGGTGGCGGGTTCGAATCCCCAGCCCGGGCCCGCCAAACAACAATGATGGCTGCAACCAAAAAATGGCCGGGCGTCGTGGCGGGCGCCTGTAGTCCCAGCTACTTGGGAGGCTGAGGCAAGAGACTTGCTTGAGCCCAGGAGTTGGAGGTTGCTGTGAGCTGTGATGCCATGGCATTCTACTCAGGCGGATAGCTTGAGACTCCGTCTAAAAAAAAAAAAAAAGAAAGAAAAGCTAAGAAGAGGGAGGCCCGTAACACTCTGGGAGCTGAGGTGGCCAATTGCTTGAGCTCAGGAGTTCAAACCAGCCTGAATAAGATTAAGATTCCATCTCTACTAAAAATAGAAAAATTATGATGGGGCCTATGGCTCAAAGGGGTAGGGAGCCGGCCCCATATGCTGGAGGTGGTGGGTTCAAACCCAGCTCCAGCCAAAAACTGCAAAAAAATAAAAATAAAAATAAATTAGCTGGGCATTATGGCAGGTACCTGTAGTCCTAGCTACTTGGGAGGCTGAGATAAGAGGATCATTTTTGCCCAGGAGTTCGAGGTTACTGTGAGCTAGGATGCTACGGTACTCTACCCAGGGTGACCGAGTGAGACTCTGTCTCCAAGAAAAAAGAAAAAAGAGAAGGAAAGATCATTCAGGGTCAACCTTAAGAAATTCCAGCTCTTTAGAGGAAGGGTCAACAAAGGGAATTGGGAAGGTGCAGTCAGAGAGAAGCCCAAGAAGTGAGGTGGTGGCGAAGTTTCCACAGTAAAGATCTAAAGACATTTATTAGGTTTGAGACCAGGAATGTTACTGGTAACTTGAGCAAGGCAGTTTTGATGGAGTCAATGATAGAAGCCAGACTGTGCAGGATCTGAAGTGTGAATGTGGGTCAGGGGGAGAAACTGGAGACAGCAAATGTAAACAACCCTTTGGAGTAGCTAGACAAAGAGAAACAGGGAGAGAGGGCAGACACTGAGGGAACATAAGATGTTCAAGGGAGGATTTAGTCACCCTTGGTAGAGTGCCTTGGTGTCATAGCTCACAGCAACTTCAAACTCTTGGGCTCAAGTGAGTCTCTTGCCTCAGCCTCCCGAGTAGCTAGGACTACAGGCATCTGCCACAATGCCTGGCTATTTTCTTTATAGACCGTGTCTTGCTCTTGCTCAGGCTGATTTTGAATCCATGAGCTCAATCTACCTGCCTTCGCCTCCCAGAGTGCCAAGATTACAGGCATGAGCCACCATGCCTGGCTAAGCCAATTTCTTGATATGAATGGATGAATAAATAAATCTCCTGCTGTTTCTGTTTCTCTGGTGGAACCCTATTACAAGATTCTACCCACCTCTTTCATTATAATTTTACATTGATTTGTCTGATATAATAAAGCTACAGATTTTTATAAATTTTCTTTGTAACTGGACACACTGGAGAATTCTTTTATTATCTAGAATAGCTTTTCTAGGGACACTTCTCCATGACTTGTACTGTACTGTTACAAGCTGAATGTTTGTGTCCTCTCCAAACTTATATGTTAAAATCCTAAATCTTGGCGAGGCATGGTGGCTGGCTATGCCTAGCACTTTGGCAATGGAAGGTGGCCATAACCCTAGCTCTTTGGCAATGGAAGGTGGGTAGTTTTCTTGAGTTCAGGAGTTTGAGACTAGGCTGAGCAAGAGTGAAACTCTATCTCTACTAAAAATAGAAAAATTAGCTGGGCATTGTGGTGGGCGCCTACAGACCCAGCTACTTGGGAGGCTGAGGCAAGAGGATCACTGGAGCCCAAGAGTTTGAGGATGCTGTGAGCTATGATGATCCCACAGCACTCTACCCAAGGAGACTTTGTCTCAAAAAAAAAAATCCTAAATCCCAATGGAATGGTATTAGGAGGTGAAGCCTTTGAGAGGTAATTAGGTCACCAGGGTAGAGCGTTCATGAATGGGATTAGTGCCCTTGTAAAAGGGTCCCTAGAGAGAGCGCTCTTTCTCTTTTCATCATGTGATGATACAAGGAAAAGATGCCAGTCTGTGAGACTGCAGCCAGGAAGAGGCCCCTCACCAGGACCCTCCTGCTGGCACCCTGATTTCACACTTGTGGCCTCCAGAACTTCAAGACACAAAGCAGCAGACACAGCAGTCTGAATTGACTAAAATAAGCACCTTTGAGTGCTGATTTTATTCTCCTATCTTATCCTCCTGGTACTTTTTTTTTTTTAAGATAGAGTTTCACTCTGTGCTGGGAGAAGAGTGCCCTGGCGTCATAGCTCACACTATGAGAAAAACACCATGCCCAGCCTCTCGAGGGAACCTTTAAGGTTGTCATCCAGAGCGAGAAACTCACTTTATGTCTTTTAGAGTTCAGATTAGATGCTAGAAATGTAGCTAAAGATAATCCTTTGATTTCTAGATTACTTTATTTTTCAATCTAAATAAATTACAAAGGCAGGATACTGGAGGGCCCAAGAAAAGGTAGAAAGAGGAAGAGGAAATTTCTTATAAATTTATACAAATACCATATGACTCAGCGATCTCACTTAGCTATAAGCATTTTCAAGTATCTTTATTCATAATTCCCCCAAACTGGAAATAAACAAAATGACTGCCAGCTGGTGAATGAAGAGATACACTACAGTATACACATATGATGGAATTATGGCCTGAATAAATTCTAGAAGCATTATGCTATGAGAAAGGAAAGAGATAGACATAAAATATTTGAGAGCCTATGATTAATTTTTTCAAGAAATCATTCTATAAAAAGTAAAGCTATAGGTGGCTCAGCACCTGTAGCTCAGTGGCTAGGGCATCAGCCACATACACTGGAGCTGGTGGGTTCGAATTCAGCTTGGGCCTGCCCAGCAATGACAACTACAACCAAAAAATAGCCAGGTGTTGTGGTGGGTGCCTGTAGTCCCAGCTACTTGGGAGACTGAGGCAAGAGAATCGCTTAAGCCCAGGAGTTGGGGATTGCTGTGAGCTGTGATACCATAGCACTCTACCAAGGGCAACATACCATGTTTCCCCAAAAATAAGACCCCCAAAATAAGCCCTAGTGGGATTTCTATGCATTTGCTAAATATAAGTCCTACCCTGATAATAAGACCTAGTGATGGGTGTGGCTATGCAGAGTGGTAAGGAAGACTGGAATACCTTTTATCTGCCACAACTCCTTTCTCCGAACCATTCGCACTTGCCCAGGTGTGTGTGTGGTAACTGGGGTCGCAGGCATCCTATTGCGCACGTGCAAACAGCTAGGGGAAAGGAGTTCACACATCACTAGCACCAGCCCCACCAACAAGGTCGGCTCCCCGTCAGGTTCCAGAAGATGACTTAACTGTATTTGAATAAATGTAGATCGTTATACTTAATAACAATAAGATATACCCTGAAAATAAGCCCTAGTGTGTCTTCTTGAGAAAAAAATAAATGTAAGACAGTGTCTTATTTTCGGGGAAACACGGTAGTGAGACTCTGTCTTAAAAACAAAACAAAACAAAACAAAGTAAAGCTATAGGGACAGAAATCAGATCAACGGTTATCAAGAGGTGGAAATGTGGAGAGGAATTGGCTACAAAGGGGCATGAGACACTTTTGGGGGAAGAGGAATTGTGTTATATGTTGAGCTTATGGTGGTTAGATGATTATATGCATTAGTCTGCTCCAGATGCTATTACAAAATACCACAGACAGGGGAGCTTAAACAGCAGAAATTAATTTTTTCACAGTTCTGGATGCTGGAAATTCAAAATCAAGACACCAGCTGATTTGAAGTCTCTCTTCCTGGTGAGTATGGGGGAGGTATAAGGACGAGTCTTTCTCTCTTCCTCTTTTTTTTTTTTTTTTGAGATAGGGTCTCACTTTGTCACCCCCTGCCCCGGGGGTAGAGTGCCCTGCTGTCATAGCTCACAGCAACCTCACACTCTCAGGCTTAGGCGATTCTCTTGCCTCAGCTGCCCAAGTAGCTGGAACTATAGGCACCCGCCACAAGGCCCATCTAGCTTCCTCTTCTTCTAATGCCAGCAATTTTACAGGATTAGGGCCCCACCCTTATTACCTCATTTAACCTTCTAAAAGCCCTACCTTTAAATACAGTCACATTGAGAGGCAGGGCTTGAAGATAGGAATTTGGGGGTAGGGGACTGGAGAGGAGTGGGGAGACACAATTCAGACTATAGTACTGTACATTTGCCAAAACTTGTGCAGCCATACACCAAAAAGAGTGAACTTTTAAACTGTAAATTATACCTCAATATATCTAATTTTAACAATAAAAAGAATGGTAAAGGAAAGGTACAGTCTGTGACAAAAAGAACCCAGAGGGTGCTGAGCTGACCCTGAACTTCCAAACTCAATTTACCTGTGGAGAGGGTCTGGGCCCTGTCCTATTGGGGTTCAGTACTATTCAGCACATAGGTTATATGAACGAGAGTAGGCTTCTTTCTAAAATGAGTCCCACAGACATTTTCAGGCTCAAGGTGAGAAATTAAAACAGATAAATTCAAATGGATGGAATTACCTAACACTGTCAAAAATCCCAGCTCCCATGCTGTTATTCCAGGAGACCATCATAGGTTTTAATGTCACAGCTTCAAAATAGCTTGTGTCCATGCTGTCTGGGAGCTGCTCGTTCAGGGCTGCCGTGGAAGTGTCCAGGTCTCTGGAACTCTGCTAGGCAGAGGTATCCAAACTCTCTGAACTGTGCTTGGCTGAACCCTTGTCTACTCCCCTAGGCCTCTGGAGCTCTATTTGAAGAGCTGTAATTTAAAGAAGTGAAGAAACAGCAAATACATAGGGTTGAAAATGAAAACCATTTTCTCTAGGGTTAAGCCAAGTCCTGGGGTTGAGACTTGTTAGTAGAGCCCACCTGCTATCCTTTTAAATAGATAAAAGACTTTTCAGTCTCTTACCATGAAAAACTACATCCACCCCCCTCTACTTCCATTCTCCCCTACCCTACTCCCCCACCCCTAAAACCCTATAATTAAAAAGCCTCTTTTCAGAACTGAATACAATTCAAGCACAATCATTATGAAAACCCTGCCCTGTTTCTGTGGTTACTGACAACTCCCTTTGTGTAAATCTCATTAAATCAAACTAGGGACTTCTATTTTTTGGTGACAATTTCTAGAAAGAGAAAGCGATGTTGATTTAAGAAGTAGTGTTGCAAATCTTAGGTATGAAACCTTTTTGGATTAGAAAGTAATATTATTTATCTCTCTGAAGTCATTAACAAATCAACCATGAAAAACTGGTTTTTGTCACCCCGCATCCCTTTTTCTTCTCCCTGGTAGTGTTCTCTGTGTTTAATAGGAAAGGGAAACAGAGGGTTTTCTTTGATGGACTATTTTATTTTCAGGTCTTTAAGCAGATAAATGGAACTACTAAAAGTATGGCTTTAGAAACTATTTCAATTCATGTTCAACCTGTACATGATTGGTACTTGGGAGCAATTTGCCTCTCATTTGATAAGAAAAATGATTCTTATTCAAAACATAAGCAACAAGGGGTTTTCCTTATATCCTGAAAAGCTGGAAAGGTAAAATGGTTCTTGTATCAAATTAAAGACAATAGTGAGATGCCCGTGTATCTTACAGGGCAGCATACAGCGTACTCTATAATACTTACCATTTTATCTGGGCCTAGAAGTCGTGAGAGCTGCCATTATCTCCCCCCCACTTTCATTTTTGTTATTTCTATTTCCGTTCTAGAATTTCCAAAGTCTTTAATTATAAAAAGGTTCCTTGGGTGACACCTGTGGCTCGGTGGGTAGGGTGCCGGCCCCATATACCGAGGTTGGTGGGTTTGAACCCGGCCCCGGCCAGTTAAAAACAGCAATGACAATTGCACTAAAAAATAGCCGGGCATTGCAGTGGGCGCCTGTAGTCCCAGCTACTTGGGAGGCTGAGGCAAGAGAATCGCTTAAGCCCTAGAGTTGGAGGTTGCTATGAGCTGTAACACCACGGCACTGTGCTGAGGGTGACAAAGTGAGACTGTCTTAGAAAAAAAAAAAAAGGTTCCTCTTTCTTTGTGTTTTTTTTCCATGAGAGGATATAAATGGCTTTGACACTTTGTCACCATCAAGTGCCCAGATAGATGACACTACTCTGGGTACTACCAAACAAGGGCACTGGCATAAGCCTGGGCGCTCTGGTTTCTCAAAGCTTGTAAATGCATAGGCCTTTCTTTTCTCTGCCTCTTTCTTGTCACCGTGCTAAATCCTAGTGACTGGAACAAGCTCCTGGAGGGCTCTGTTTAAAGGATTAACATCCATTGACTCATCCTGCTTACAGGAGTCTTCTCATACCTTGTCTCAACAAATTCACGATTATTTTCTAACTTTGCACATGGTTGCTGCAATCAGTAACAGATGACCAAGTTAGGAAAGAGGCAGACAACCAGTATAAGGTTAGAAGATGGTGAGTGTAAACAGCCAGGTACACAGCTGGATAGGGGGTATCTCAGTGCCACTCTGGGGCCTGGTCGCCCCTCTCTCCACATCTGCAGCCTCCCTTGGTGCCAGCTGCCCACCATGTGCTCCCGTGGTCCTTGCCTCTTACTTCTATTGTGTAATTTCATTGTGCATGCTGTTACAGAGAGTTGTTCCCTTGTCCTTATCCTGTACCAGATCGTAGGGTGTCATCATCCTTCTGGCTGCTTCCTGGGCCCCAGCATACAGCGCTGCCCGCAGTGCCCATGAGGCCAAGAGGACCTCTTGTGACCCACTACAGGGAGTGTCAGGGAAGTACTGATGCCTGAGAATCTACAGCTGTTGCACCACAGTCAGACACGCATTGCAGGGAAAGGATAACTCTCTGGTAGATTAATCTTCTGATAGAGATAAATAAAGCAAGCATTAGATCAGAACCAGAAATATCTTCACCCTGAATGAGATCCCGAAGACCTAAGAAGACCTTAGAAGCTTAGGCGTGGAAGAAAAAAGAAGAGTCTCAGACAAAGGGAGGAAGGAGGAGAGGGCAAAAGAGAGCAGGATTACAGGGGCACACCCTCTTGTGAGATTACGTGGTGATTAGCACGGTGACAATGAATATTTATGAAGGCGGCGCTGATTATTTCACAGGGATTCATTTGAATAATCATGAATATGTTTCCATGCATTTGCCCCTAATGGGGTGGCTTGCAGTCTTTAATGAGGCATTGGCTCGTGTTTCAAGAGCGAGAGAGAGCAGAGAGAGAAAGAACAATGCAGGTCACAACGTGTATGCGTCCGCCCTGCCTTTTGCTCACTGTGTTCTCTTACCCCTCCCAGGCCTGTCGAGATACAACTGGGGGTGGTGGTGGTGTCAAAAAGCAGGCATTGTGTGCCCATCAGTGCACAGCAAACACTGTTTGCTCCTTCTTCTAAACTTCGGCCATGAAGAGAGAAATCTTCACACTTTGTCTTCATTTCAGTCCTTAAAAGTTTAGTGACTTTTTCAAGGACACATGGCTGGATCCAATGGCAGAACCAAGGTTTCTCCATCCACCTCCCTGCCTCTTCCAAGGGCCCTGCCAGGGATCCCTTAGCCAGGGTCAGTTCTAGGTGCCTATTTACTGGTGGGCTGCCTCTTTCACCGGTAGGAGTGTAAGTAGGAATGTAATAGGTCGGGTGTTAAATGGTTTGTTTTGTTCAGTGTTTGAGGAAAGCACCCAGTTATTCCCCCGCCCCTATGAGATGTGGGGTGCCAAAATAAATGATGGGCTTTTGTTTTTCTTTTTTCTTTTGAGACAAAGTCTCACTCCATCGCCCTGGGTAGAGTGCCCTGGCCTCATTGTAGCTCACAGCAACCTTAAACTCCTGGGCTCAAGCCATCCTCTTGCCTAAGCCTCCCCAGTAGCTGGGACTACAGGCTACCATCACAAGGCCCAGCTAGTTTTTCTATTTTTAGTAGAGTCTTGCTCTTGCTCAGGATGGTCTCCAATTCCCAAGTTTCCTTGGCGTCTTAAAGTGTTAGGATTACAGGCGTGAGCCACCGGCCTGGGCGATGGCGTGTGTTTTAGACTGCGGCAGGAGGGCAGGGAAGGCTTGGAGGGAGGGACAGGAGCGTCCCGTGATCCCCTAAGGGGTTTAGGAGGGCAGGGAAGGCTTGGGGTGAGGGAGGGACGGGAGCGTCCCTGTGGCCCCCTGAGGGGTTTCACAGGCGGGAGGGGCAGGGGCCCAAGGAGGAGGACTTCGGGCTTGCAAAAGCCTCGATCTCCACAATCTGAGGTGATCTCCACAGTCTGAGATGCCTCGCATCCCGGGAAAGCAGATAGGAAACCAGCCCGCACCACGCAGGGACCTCAACCAGAAGGCCCACTTAGTTATTTTCTACCCTGAGCCCAGGCCAGCTCGTGTGGGCGGTACGTGCAAGGGAGAGGCGACGCGAAGCTGCGCCCGGAGCTGGGCCAGCCGGTCCCAAACCTCGGCCGTCCCTTTCCAGGTCTCGGCAGTCTGACCTTGGGCGCGCTTCTCCAGCTGGGAGCTGGGCTGCGAGGCCTAGGTGCAGGGAGGGGTGTAGACAGTGCCCGGCGCGGGGTGCAGACGAACACCGGGGAGCTATTATTAGGCAATTCCTGCAGGCGGAAGCGGAATTGCAGTCGGGCTGCCAGCGCCGCGGGAGCCGGAGCGGGGGAGGTGGGCGCCGACTCAGCAGCCGCAGCATCCTTCCCCGCGCCGGGCCACACCTGCCGCCTCAGCTGCCACCTCCCGAGAGAAGGTTCTGGGTCCGGCAGGATCCCGACTGCAGTTTCTTTTCCCAGGTTATAAACTAACCCACCCCTCTCTTCTGATGGACACATTCTTTCCTTAGATATGCTAATGCTTTCAATTAGATTACAGTCTGGTCTTGGCCCACAGGATTTTGTCTCTTTCGGGGAGACTTAGCTTACATCAGGTTTTTTATATTAGAGTTTTAAAAATAGTTCACCTCTAAGGAGGGAGATTTTAAACCTTATTTCTGATTTCCTTCAGGGGTATCTCGGTCTGGCTACCCCCAACCCCAACTGGACCCATCCATCCATGTATTCATTTGGTTATTTTTTCAACAAATGGAACTACATCACTTTCCTAACCGATAACCTTAAGTCTGTGAGCTGAGTTAAACTAGAGAAGCTTGAGTGCCCGAGTGCATGGTGGATAGCAGGCACTCGGGACATTTGTTCAATGAGCAATGAATGAACACTACCTTTGATGACTGTCACTCTCACCAGGTGTACCACTGGCTCTTCTCTGGGGATATAATGGTGGACCAGACACAGTAGGTCTTGCCTCCAGGGAGCCTACAGTCTGCTCTATGTGGGACACAGAAGCCATTGCAGTGATGAGCGATGAATGCCACCCAAATGGAGGAAACACAGAGTGTGGCTGGAACTCTCAGCAGGAGGACCTAACCCTGTGACCACGTCTCCCAGGCTCCTCCAGGGAAGTGGGCTCCCGGCAGTGACAGGAATGCTGAGTCAGAGTTGGCCAGGCAGAGGTGGAGGATCCCTGGTTAAGGAACCGTCTTGGTACACAGGCCTGGGGGTAACAAAGGCTTTCTTCTAACCGTGAGACTCAGAAGAATTCTAGGAGTGCTCCTTGCCAGGGGATTGGGACGAAGAGGCTGGAAGGTACGCAAGGACCTGATTTTCCAGGGGTAAGTAAACCCTGAACTTTTAGTTTTTATCCTAAGAGCTGTGGGGTGTTTAAGAGATGGGGCCCACAGGCTTGGTACAGATTAGAACATGGTAGTCCCAACTGTTCTGGTGGCTGAGGCAAGAGGATTCCCTAAGCCCAGGTGTTTGAATCTAGCCTGGGCCACATAGGGACACTCCTAACTCTAAAATAATATTAAAAAAAAAAAATTGGAACACGGAGCAAGAGATTCTGAGCTGCAGATGACTCAGGGCTTTCGACTCCAAATCCAGTAGTATGAAGCAGACCTAAGCAGCGGACGGCCAGCGATTGCAAGCTGACTCCCTCCTTAACGTTAATGGCTGCATGCTTGAGAAAGTTACCTAACCTCGTTTGCAAACTGGGACTAGCCCAGGCCCCATGCCAGAGGTTAGGTAGAGAAGACTGGTGCAATGAGATAACACTTAGGGAGTCAATACTTAACAACAGTACGTGGGGTGGAATAGATGCTCCATAAACCTTGGGTGTTGTCCTGGCTACCACAACTCCCAAAAGTCAGGGGCTCCGTCCAGGTTTTTTAAAAACACCTGTGAGGAATGCAGGGGGAGGGGACTGCTCACAGACTTCAGGAAGATGTGAGCTCCTCCTCTCTTAGGTTAGTCATCGTTCTGGTAAACTTGCTTCCTTGGTTTCTATAGCTGATTCGAAAGGTGGGGCAGCCATAAACAGGTGCCCTCAGAAAGGCAGAAGTAGCTCATTCTCCCAGGAGTAATGCTTGGAGAAATGTGCAGAGGTGTCATGAGGAACAGAGGCAACTCCACAGAAGCATGGCAGACTGGCAAACTGACATCATTTAGAACTGAGGGCACCCAGGGCATGCTAACGCCTCAATAGAGAGCATAATGGCTCTGTTCAGAGGCAGCTTGTCCATTAAAGCAGAATGATATTTTTTAGGAACTTCAGAAATAATGTTAGGATGGACAGAAAATAGTGAATTTCATGAGCCCCAATGCAAAAGAGTCCAGTGTCTGAAATCTCTCCTCTAAATTATAGTTCCTGCCTGTTTCGTCTTCTCTAGGTTTTATTTTTGGGGTTTTATTTTTTATTTTAAAAGTAGAGTTATCTTATACCGGTTTGATTCTTTTTTTGGAGGGGGAAGGTTGTGTCTTTGACCCTTGAAATTTAGATCCTTGGTAGGTTTTCAGTGCTGATTGGCCCCAGTTCACCTTACTTTCTTCCTGTACCCAACCACTGTGTTGGGTGTTGGTATTTCGTCTTCTACTTCAAGATATACTGAGATAGGCCGGGCAAAGTGGCCCATGCCTGTAATTCTAGCACTCTGGGAGGCTGAGGCAAGAGGACTGCCTGAGCTCAGGAGTTCAAGACCAGCCCGAGCAAGAGTGAAACCGTGTCTCTGATACAAATAGAAAAAATTAGCCAGGGGTGTGGGTACCTGTAGTCCCAGCTGAGGCAAGAGGATGGCTGGAGGTTGCTGTGAACTGCCATAGCAGCCCCACCATGGCTGCTACCATGGAACTCCAGCCAGGACAAAAGAGCTAGACTATATATAAAAAGAAAAAAGATGTACTGAGTGGGACCCAGGTGTGGTGGAGGGCACCTATAGTCTCACTTACTCAGGAGGCTAAGGCAAGAGGATCACTTGAGCCCAAGAGACTAAGGTTGCTGTGAGCTATGATACCACTGCACTCTACTGAGGGTGACAAAGTGAGACTCTGTCTCTCTTAAAAAAAAAACTATCATAAAAAAGATGTACTGAGATATAAATAAACAGAGCTTAAAGGAATTATTATGGGAAAACATATCGAACAATTCATCTGTACAATCTGGACAATTTATCTAGTATGTGTCCCCCTTCTCCCCAGGAGGGTGAGAAGTGGGACAGGTAGAAGAAAAAGAAAATTCGGCTTCCTTGTGGGTGAAAATTGTTACAGTTCAAACCATGGCAAGCATTTATTTTTTGCTGCTGGGTAGGAGAGGTGTACTTTGGGGGTTTGACCTCCTTTCTGGCTTCCTGCCTTGGTAAAATACCCATGAGAGGAATGCCATGGGTCACAAGAGTTACTTAGCTGAGTAAACACACATGAGTGATTGAGAGAGAATTACAAAGTCCTGTAAGCAAGCTAGTCAAAATAACAATACTCAGTTGTCAGAGCGTCCGATGAAGCGGCCCCAACTATCACCCTAGGTGCATCCAGGAATTTTCAAGACTTGCTATGGAGGACAATATTTGATGGATGCAGTTTGGCTTTCTCGTTGATTGGAATAGAGCTGAACAGAACAGTAACAGTGGAGGCAGTGGGAGGAAGGAAATGCAGTGTTTTCTAGGTGGGAATACTTGGCAAGACTAGGTATGGGTACGGGTATGTTTAAAAAGAAAAGATTTTTTTTTTTAATCGCCAAATTTATAGCTCAGTTTGGATTGGTGTTAGTAGGATTTGCAGGCTGTTCTTTGTCTGGCGTTTGGCACTTTGGTATGTGCTGGTGGTCTTAATCTGGCATCTGAACCAGAAAGCAAATGTTTGCATCCTTAGAATCCCCGTTACAATTGAAAAATTTCCGAGGTGACGGCCGAGTCCAGATGGGAATGTGGCATGAATTGCCCAGTTAGCACTTAAATCCTTAGTTGCTGGTGTATTGCTTTGTGTCTTCTGTTCATTCCTCAGCACTTAATGAGTGCCTACTGTGTGCTAAGCCTGGCAGCACCACAGAACACTAAGCGTTGGAGATTTAAAGCTATTAATCCTACAGACCCCATCTTTGCTGCCTCTGGGGAAGGAATTCTTGCTGTGTTATCACAGCAAGTGATAGAGTGCACATGTAGGAAGAGGGGGCCAAACTCACTTAACAAACCTACTCTTGTGATAATGAAACCACTCTGGAAATAATGAACATTGTCCTGGTGGCCTAGTCACCTCTTAAAGGTCCTTCCTCTCAGTGTTGTTGTTTTGGGGATTAAGATTCCAGCACATGAGCTTTGGAGGACAAATTCAGATGGAGCATTCACAGAGGTTCACAGCTCTTAGACAAAGGGAAGCCTTCCCCGGTCTGACATTTGTTCATGGACTTTCGGTGTTTGACTGTAAGTGCATATTTGCAGCTTAACTAGAAAAGGAATAAAAAAGCCAACTTTTTTCTTTTGTGACAGTCCTCCTACCTGAAACAATATAAATATTTTAACACAAGATAAGTAGGTTAACAGAATAAAAATTGAAGCACAGTTCTTTTCCCAGATCTGCCTTGCCCTGTGAGTCCCTTGGCTCCTACCCACCTGACCAGGCAGGAGTCCTGAGATGGTTTTGCTTTTATAGATGATGAGACGTTCCCTCATGTTATGGCAAGATGCTCTGGATTTGCTAAGGATAAAAGGATCAGACCTCTTCATTGAGATCATTTTCTTATTTATTCCAATGCTTTATTATTTAGTAGGTTCTAGAGGGGAGGTTTTGAGATACTTTCCTCATGCTGTCTGTTTATCTCTAATCTTAGCACCTTACATGATGGCCTCAGGCAAGGAAGGGTAAGGCAGCAGATGAGACTGGAATCCAATTAGAAAGGTCTTGAAGGG
>NW_003852422.1:16241310-16244841 GCF_000181295.1 Otolemur garnettii | reverse complement strand
TTTATATTTGTTTTTTTGTTTGTTTGCTTTCTTTGAGACAGAATCACTCTTTGCCCTGGGTAGAGTGCCATGGCATTATCATAGCTCACAGCAAACTGAAACTCCTAGGCCAAAGCAATCCTCCTGCCTCAGCCTCCCAGCTGGGACTATAGGCACTCATCATGACGTCTAGCTAGTTTTTCTATTTTTAGTAGAGATGGAGGTCTCCATCTTGCTCAGGCTGGTCTCGAACTGCTGAGCTCAGGTGATCCTCCTACCTTAGCCTCCCAGTGTGCTAGGATTACAGGTGTTAGCCACCGCACCTGGCCAAAACCTGAAGATATTCCTCTAACTTCCTCTCTACCCTTGTGTATAAAGACTGGCCATAAAGAAATTATCTGACCCACCTTGTTTGATTTTATGTCATAGAAAGTAAGCATCCTGCCCCATCCTCAGAAGGAGGAATATTGTAACAGAGAAGCCAAAAAGAACCTAGACAGACGAGTCTTGCTGGGTTTTCCCTCCCAGTCTTTTTTTTTTTTTTTTAGAGACAAAGTCTCACTTTATTGCCCTCAGTAGAGTGCTGTGGTGTCACACAGCTCACAGCAACCTCCAACTCCTGGGCTTAGGTGATTCTCCTGCCTCAGCCTCCTGAGTAGTTGGTACTACAGGCGCCTGCCACAACGCCCGGCTATTTTTTGTTGCTGTTTGGCCAGGGCCGGGTTTGAACCCACCACCCTCCGTATATGGAGTTGGTGCCCTACCCACTGAGCCACAGATGCCACCCCCCTCCCAGTCTTTTAACAGATCATACCCTTTTTTCCAATCATATTTCTACATGGCTGTCCATACTTTGTTGAACCTAAGCATAGTAATAGACAGTTTTCCTGGGATCTTTGGGTCTTCATTCTGAAGGTTCCTGTGACACACAAAACTATGCTCAAATAAATTTATATGCTTTTTCTCTGATCCACCTGCCTTTTGTCATCTGATTTTCAGAGGGTAAAGGGGAAGTTTTCCCTAGGCCCCTACAAGAGACTTTCCCTAAGGATCATCAACTCTACAATGGAAAGGATAGAATAGTCAGTTGGTACCCTAAGATTCTTTAAATCCCTCACCTCAGAGTCCGCACCTTCCTGTTTCCACCCATCCTGGATTGTAACACTTCTAGCCAAGGGTCTGCATTGAAAGACCTGCCTTAAACTAAGCTTCCAGTTCTCAAACATTTTAGCTTCCTTTGGGATACTGCCTGGGCTCTGCAAGGCTATATCTTCTCTTGTACTGGGTTAAGCTTTTCAGCAATTGTGCTGGTCATGTTTGGAAGACAGTTTTGACAGGAGGGACCTTTGTTCTTTTAGAAGAAGTAACATGGTGTACTATGCATTTAATACAATAAACTCTGGTTGCTTAAGGGCTGTGAGAAGAAATTGAGAGTAAAGAGATTAGTAATTAGTTAGGAAGTCTCTGTAAGAGATCAGGTTGAGATAACTGCTTCAACTAAGGTGCCCACTGGAGCAGCAACAGAGGGAGAGAGTGAAAAAGGAGCCTGGGCCATTGAGTGAGATGGCGGCGGTGGAGGATGGAAGAGGAGGAGGCATGTGTTTGGACCTCCTGAGTTGGAAGTGGTTTGGGGTCATTTCTCTGTTGACTTGGCAATTCACTGTGATCTGGAATTAGAGGAGAGGTCAGACCTGGAAACACAGATTTGGGAATCATCAGAATAAACCTGAGGCCTTGAGAGTGGCTGTTTCCCTCGGAGACGCAGATTTAGATTTTAGGTTTTTAGATGTGGATTTAGAAAAGAAGGCAGGCTCGGCGCCTGTGGCTCAACCAGCTAAGGCGCCAGCCACGTACACCCAAGGTGGCGGGTTCGAATCCACAGCCCGGACCCCAAACAACAATGGCTGCAACCAAAAACTAGCCGGGCGTTGTGGCGGGCGCCTGTGGTCCCAGCTACTTGGGAGGCGGAGGCAGGAGACTCGCTTGAGCCCAGGAGTTGGAGGTTGCTGTGAGCGTGATGCCATGGCACTCTACCCAGGGGGATAGCTTGAGGCTCCGTCTCAAAAAAAAAAAAAAAAGAAAAGAAGGCAGCCAAAGATAGGACCTTGAGAGAAATGCAGGAAAGTCAGCTGAGAAGGAAAGACTTACTTTATGGAGAAAGAGAAAGCTACTGTGAAAACTAAGGAAAGAGAATGTTAAGAAAAGGCTTCTCTGAATTCCCAAAGTAGGGAGACCACCTCTGAAGCTGACCACCCAAGGGACTAACTGGTCAACGTAAGGACAGGTGGTGCATGGCTAGTCTATAAAAATTAGGTCAACTTAAGGCAGTGGTCGAGGTAGGAAGGTAGTCAGCTAGGGAGATTCTGCTATAATGGAGAGTTATGTAGTTTCGCTGTAGCCAAAAAGGGGGTGGAGGGTTTATCTTCTGCCCCAGGAGAAAGGACCTTTATTCCTTTTAATTTGTGTTTCCATGGTAGGAGTAGGATGGACTATTTAGAAGAATGAACAGATGGGTAGCACCTGCAAAGCTGCTGAGTAGTGCGCACAGGTACAGGGTGCGTCCTGCCTGTGGTAGCTTAACTGGTTGTGGTTTATGCTCTAAATTTGCCATAGGTCAAGTTGATTAACACTGTATGGGAAGGACGGGATGGAAGAACTGAGGAGAGAAGAGATACTGCCAGAGAGGCGACCCAGGCACTGTCTGTAAATACTCAGACTAGACTCCCATTTCCATCTGGCCACAGGCTGAGATGGAAACTCAGAAAGGGTGTGGTGATGATACACTGCTCAGGTTGTTCTCGTGGCTTGTCCTGAGTGTGATATGTTTTCTTGAGTTATTTATCTGATACGGAATGAGTTTCTTCAGGGACACGGGTATTTTATTTCCCCATAAAATTCTTTCTTTTCCATAAAATTCATAATATGTATTTTGAGCTCAGTATGATTGAACACGCTTCTTTTTTTTGAAACCTTGATATAACATGATATAACAATTTGAACATCTTACAATAAATTTATTTTTTTCAACTTTGGTTGTTTTAAAGGCTGTCATAGTGGGAAGCCTTACAAAGATTTATGCCAGTTGGAAGAGATGGATAATTTTCTCTAGTTACTTAATCATATGCTTCTTTTTCTTTTTCTTTTTTTTTTCTGAGTCAGAGGTTCAAGCTATCGCCCTGGGTAGAGTGCTGTGGTATCATAGCTCACAGCAACCTCCAACTCTTGGGCTCAAGCTGTCTTCTTGCTTTAGTTTTTCTATTTTTAGTTGGGGGGGTGGTGTTCTGGATTTTGCTCAGGCTGATTTTGAACTCCTGAGCTCAAGCAGTCCACCCGCCTTGGCTTCCCAGAGTGCCAGGATTATAGGCATGAGCCACCCTGCTGGGGCTCATGATGCTTATTTTTCAATTTCATCTACCAATATGCAAAAAGTTTAGCTGAAATTTGGGGTGGTGCATTGCCATTTGCTTGTGAATGTCACTCAACTATTTCTATGGTATAAATTGGAAGATATCATATTTGCATTTTAGTATTTTAAACAATTAGAATTAAATG
>NW_003852422.1:16232871-16240351 GCF_000181295.1 Otolemur garnettii | reverse complement strand
AAATAAATAAATAAAAGGTTGGTCTAAGTGTTTGCCAGTAATCAGAGGTAATAGTCTTTTTTTTTTCAGACAGAGTCTTACTCTGTCACCCTTGGTAGAATGCTGTGGCATCATAACTCATAGCAACCTGAAACTCTTGGGCTTAAGCGATTCTCTTGCCTCAGCCACCCAACTAGCTGGGACTACGGGCGCCTGCCACACGCCTGCCTATCTTTTGGTTGCAGTTGTCATTGTTGTTTAGCAGGCTGAGGCTGGTTTCCAACTTGCCAATCCTGGTGTGTACAGCTGGTGTCCTGACTGCTGAGCTACAGGCGCCAAGCCAGAGGTAATATTCTTGCATAATTTTTAGTAACAAAATTACATAAGAATTGGGGGTATGCAGTTGTTGGGTGGCTCACATCTGTAATCCTGGCACTCTGGGAGGGTAAGGAGGGTAGATTGCTTGAGTGTAGGAGTTGAAGACCAGCCTAAGCAAGAATAAGACAACGCTGTCTCTACTAAAAATAGAAAAACTAGCCTTCTGGTAGCTTCTGGGACTAGCTACTCAGGAGGCTGGGGCAAGAACGATTGCTTAAATTCAGAAATTTGAGGTTGCTATGAGCTGTGACATCATGGCACTCTACCCAGAGCAACACAGAGTGAGACTCTGTCTCAAAACAAATAAACAAACAAAAACCACACACAAAAGAAAAAAACAAAACAAAAAAATTATGTATGAAGTGATTTCCAAATATTCCTTTCTATAATGCTCTTTCCATTGCATGAGTTTCTTTCTAAAAGTAATTACTTTCTTTCTTGTGGTTAAAATATCTTTACCTCAAGGGATGGATTAAATATTTTTGCCCATACCGTCAAAATCTTCCAGATAGCATATTATGTATTGCTCTTACCAAAGAAAAGGTCAGCAAATTTGAAACTCAGCTCTTTTACAAACAACAGTGAATGCTTTTAATTTCTTTGTCATGATATAGCCAACAAAATACTGTGTGAGTGATACAGAAGATTTCAGTAGTCATGTTTCATCTTTCAAAGTACAGGAGAGAGTATCTGGTAAAGGTACTACTTATAAAGTCCTCCTAGGCCAGGGGCAGCAGCTCATGCCTGTAATCCTGGTACTTTGGGAGGTTGAGCTGGGAGGATTGCTTGAGGCCAAGAGTTTGAGACCAGACCTGCCTAGATAACCCAGGGAGAGCCTGTCTCTACACACACACACAAACACAAGAATAGTCAGGTGTGGTGGCACACACCTGTAATCCTAGCTACTCGGGAGGCTGAGGCAAGAGGATTGATTGAGCCTAGGAGTTTGAGGTTGCTGTGAGCTATGATGACATTACTACACTCTTGCCTGGGCAACAGAGAAAGACCCTGTCTCAACCCTCTGCCCCACAAAAGTCTTCCTACTCACTGAACCCATCCTTTTATTTATTTATTTTTGAGAAATAATTTTAAGAAATTTTTTTTTGTAAAGATGTGGTCTTTCTGTGTTACCCATGCTGGTTTTGAACTCCTGGCCTCAAATGATCCTCCTATCTTGGCCTCCCAAAGTGTTGGGATTTTGGGCATTAGCCACCATGCCCAGCTCCTACCAACACTTTTATATAAAATTAGCTTTACTGATGATATTCTCTACTAATTTGTGAACTTCTGACTTCAAGACTTCTTTGCTACTGGAACTGATTTGTGAATGATGCTGTGATAAATTTTGTATGTGTTAGAATTTCTGTTATTCCTAGAATTTTTAATTTCTTTGTAAGAAGTGTTTCCATTAGGGATTACTGTTACAGTTGTTTTTTTTTTTTTGAGACAGAGTCTTACTTTGTCACCCTGGGTAGAGTGCTGTGGTGTCACAGCTCACAGCAACCTCAAACTCTTGGGCTTAAGCGATTCTCTTGCCTCAGCCTCCCAAGTAGCTGGGACTATAGGCGCCTGCTACAACGCATGGCTATTTGGGAGTTGTAGTTGTCATTGTTGTTTGGCAGGCCTGGGCTGGATTCGAACCTGCTAGTTCCATTGTATGTGGCTGGTGCCTCATTGCTGAGCTACAGGTGCTGAGCTGTAATGTTTTGACTAACGAGATCATTTATTGTAGATACTATACCTCCTCTGCAAAACTTTTTATTTAGTGGTCCATAAATAAGCATTTTAAGGCATGTCATCATTGAACAGGAGTAAGCAGTGGCTTGTTTGGAATAATTGCAATAATTGCATTTATCTTTCAATGGTTGAGCAAACCTCCCACACTGCGTAACATTATTCTGTGTTTCTGTAAATTTATAGTGATGGTTTTTAAGCATCTTCCAAATCTTTGCTGACAAATGTATTTTACTTTGGAGCCGTATTTTCTGGTTATTATTTTTAATATTTTAACTGTTTTGTATATTAAATGTATATTATTATTATTTTTGAAAACTTTTCGAGAAGTAACCAGTGTTTCCCAGTGGTCTTTTGGTATTAAATAAGAATCTTCAAAAGAGACTTCCACATACTTATTATTAAGTTTAGCAGATAATTATAAATTACTTGATCATCTTTTATCTTTGTCATTGGAAAAAAAATCCTAAACCAGAGCTGTTAATCTTGATGTTCTGAACACTTAGTTTTTATTATTTTATTTTCGTTTTTAGAGACAGGACCTTGCTCTGCCACTCAGGCTAGAATGCCATGATGTCAGCCTACCTCACAGCAACCTCAGACTCCAGGGGTCAAGTGATCCTCCTGCTTCAGCCTCCCGAACAGCTGGGACAGCAGGAGTGGACCACCACCCCAGGCTAATGAACACTTAATTTTTAAATGCCTTGCTCTTGCTTGTTGGGATGGCATTGGGAAGACCCCAGTAGAGTGTCATTGTTCCCGACTCATGGGGACTGAGTCAAATAATTGTCAAGTATCATGTGAAAATGGCAACATTAGTAGCACAATCAGGGCACCCAACCCAGTTTCTGTGTATGGGGAGGGGCTGGGCAAGACTTTTCTAAGTAAGTGACATACATAAATGTGAAGATACACATATGTTAGGTGGAGGAAGGAGGCTGCTGAACGGTGGAGTCTTCCAGAAAGAGGAGACAGCCTGTGTATGCAGCAGGTGAGAGGGAATAAGGGCCATTTTCAGAGAGTGCAGTCACTGGGGAGACAGATCTGGGTGGGTGGGTATCTTGGGGTGAAGTACCTGGAAACAGATCTGTAATGATCTCTGGAGATACAGTCATGAGGCAATGAGGAAGGCAGAAGGAAGGAGCAGCTGACCTCCACTGCTTTGGTGACTGAGGCCTCAGCCAATTTACAGGGAACTCTGGAGCCCAAATTAAGGCAGGAGAACCAAACCTTTCTGTCTCTACATCAGCCAAACGTTGGCTGTTCCTTGGGAGACAGCAGGGGTGTAACCTTAGGTGAGACAGTTCTTGAGGACTGTCACAAGACAGGGGCCAAGGCAGTTTGCAGTGAGGGACTCAGCTGTGAGGGGTGAGTGCCCAGTGCTCTCAGCAACTGGGGGCTGGGCGTGTATACCCTGCAGAGAAAACCTAGAGAGAACATTATGGCATCCACTACAGTGACCAAAGAGCTTAGGTTTAATTTGGGACATATTTACTGTTATGTAGCTGTGGGTTTATTATCTGTTCCTTAGTTCATAAATAATTAATGTCAGCTACATGGTGCTGACGAGAGCAGATGGTGGGGATGATAACAGGATGCAAAGATGAAGACTCAGTGCCCAGGCGGCAGGAGACCAGTGAGAACCGTTTTCAGGTGGAACTGAGTCCCCATTTCCTATACACTCCCTTCTCCTTCCAGAAGGTTCTCAGAAGAGTAAGCGCGATGGTTTTTCGTTTTCTCTGATGCCTTCCTAAAGCTTCCTCATTCTCTTCCCCTCCTCTTGGATTTAAGAGCATAGGAAACAAAGGCAAACACAAGTTCCCTTTAAGGAAGCGCAGATGTAACATAAAGGTTTACAAAGGCTTAGGAAACCTTGCAGAATTTTCAACAGACGCCCATGGTTCTTTGACCCATGGTTTCTGCAGACAATTCTTTGCTGGTATGTTAAACAGCATACTAATGGCTCTCCTTTGATTCTTGAAGGTAGAGCTCCTAGAAGTGCCCCACTTTCCTGTGCTCCTATACCCTTCTCTTCTCTTTCCTTGGCCAAGGCCAGGTTTCCAGCATTTAGGCCTAGAGACAGGCTGTCAGGATTAGTGGATTCATCTAGTAGGCCGGACCTAGGAGGTCATTCAAATATGTAGGGGCCTCCTAAATAATGCCCAACTCTGAGCCCAGCCCCCACCTCTTCCCATCTGAGAGAGAAAGGCCTTTCTAGGCATTTCCAAACTAAGGCTCAGAAAAGGGGAGGTGGTTTTGCTACAGAGAATCTATTTGTGAAATCAGTAACAAAGGATACGGGGAATCCATTCCCAGACCTCACCTTAGTCTATTTCTGGCAGGCTAATGATAATTTAAACCTGGTTATGATTTATTTAAAGGTATGTTTTTGGAAATTAAAAAGAAAATCCTGATTCTGTCAATATTTTGATGCCCTTAAAAAGAAAAGGTAGTCCCTCCCCTTCATTTTCTTTGCTGGAGACTCTGCTACAAATCTTTATTATGCTATGATCAAACAATGCAATAATTCCTTTAAAAATGAGCTAACATATTTAATATATTAAACTGTCTGTAAACCCCCAGGCAGGCCTAGCTTGGTTTTGAGCTAAAAAATGTGTAGTTCATGACATAGGGCAGCTCAGTGTGGGAGTAGTTTGTAAGGCCTTTTGATAGTGAGATAAAGAACAGGCTTTTCTGTCTTTTTTCCTTCTCCTTTCCCTCCAGGAACACACCTTTTGTGTGCTTTGCCTAACAAAGGAAATTTCCTAATTTCACAGTGGAGTTAGGAGGGAAAGTATGATATCTATATGCTTCTGCAAAACCAGCTTCCAACCACAAAAGATTAAAAAAAAAAAAAAGCTGGGCATTTTGCAATACACTGATTGGAGAAAAAACAAAGACATTGGGAGTTAGTAATAAAAACAGCAACAACAAAATCTCAAAGGGTTTAGAATTTCTTTAGTTGCTATTTGGCATAAGAATCATAGTATTTCTTTGTTCTGCCCTTCCTTATCTGCCGCACTCAAATGATAGTTTTATTTCATTCTTGCAGTTAACTTACTCTATTGTTGCTCAAAGCAGAGCCCTGCACAAGATGGCCTTACATATGTAGGGTAATAGAATGAACCTTTTCTGTTTTTTTTTTTTTTTTGAAAAGTGTAGGTTACTCTTTAAAAAAAACCACTTAGAATAAATGCTGTCTTTTTCAGCTATGAAATTCAATGATTTTGTAAAGTAGACTTAAGATGGATGCTTTGCTTTTAACTGTTGGTCTGTCTGGCTAAGGGGTTTCTCTGAAATCCTCTTTGTAAAAATGTAACTGAGATAATTTGCAATAAATTAATATTATTTCTTTTCTGGTTGTTTGTTGATGATATTTAAAAGCAGATGCAATGTTATCTGTTGCCACTTGTGCAAATGATGAATTGTGCTTTTAAACCAAATTTCCTCCAGCTGAAGGTGGCCCCCAAAACACTGGGCTTTGTACAGAGTCCTGCTCCAAAAACTATCTGGTGTTATGAAGCCATGAGGCCTCTGTATAGCTAAGGACTCTTTATGATAAGCAATTCAGACTTCAGTTTTGGTAGTACAACTTTTCTGTGATTTCAACTCTGTAAGAGAAGGAATGGGGGAGGGGCAATAGCATATATTTTAAGTAAACAAAGATTCCAAATCCATGAAACCTAGGATTTACTATGGTATGTACGTTAGGATATTCCGCATATTGCAAAATGTCTGGCGTGTCAAGATTTCAAATTAGCTGGTCCTTGTATACTCTTCAATACAAGTCATGTTTTTACATGCACATTAATAAAGGCCCAGCTTTGGGAGAAGAAAAAAGGCTTCTTTTCAAATGAAATGAAGCCCAGGTGTAAAGCTGAAACTCAACCCACAGAGTACTGGCACCGTTTTCAGGCTAACAGAAGATGAGTTTCAATTTCATCATCTTGTAACACTGATAAATGAGATGTTGTGACTGGAGAACCTGCAGACTACATGGGTCTTTCTAAGCACGTGTAAATATGTAAATATGTGTTTCTGCTTAAGTGCAGCGCCAAACAATTTGTTTTAAAGACCAACAACTCTTAAGCGAGACCAAAATTCAGGTCATTTACACGGAGTCTTGAATAGCAAAAATGCTACTTGCAATTTACATCATACAGTGCCCTCACAACAGAGAACAATGGCTTCCTCCATGCAAGTTAATGCAATTGAGAGGCAGACTGAGATTTTGTTTTTCAAACTTTTCAGCAGTTTGCAAATAGTACCAATCCATCTACTTTAAAATATTATAAAACAGAAATGTTTCCTATGCTGGGAGTCTTCACTGCCACTCAAATAATATTAGTGTCTTCAGATCTGATCCAACAGGCGTGAGCCTTTGTGAGAGGTTATGGTGACATGTTTTTCAGATCCTTCCATTTTGTCCTATTTCCAGTGTCAGCACAATCAGCCTGGCATGGGGGTTTTCTCTCTGGTTTTAAAAAACGTTTCAATGGCGTGCACGTCTGTGAACAATACAGGAACCAGTACACCGGGCTGGGAAAAACACCATACCTCATCTGGAATGGAAATAGATGGTCTCCCTCTCCGATGGATTACAGATTATACACCCTCTTGGCCTTTAGCGGGTTTCTATATGTATCTTTTTGTGTTCTGTAGCCTGTGACCACCTGCTGTATGTACAATATGTGCTTGTTACATTTGTACACCATCTCCCTTCTAGAATTTAAAGACCTAGCTATTACATCTTGTTTACTCAATATCATTCCCCCATTAAGGAAAAAAAAAACCCACATGAACTGAACATGCCATGTTTCAATCTGGCCCCAGTGGCTTTTTCTCTGAAAGCAAAACGTGTGTCTTTTACACCAGGGCTTTCTCCCCACCCCAGGGGGTGTCTTCCATTCTTTTGTGGCTCAGTTTAAGGCGAAAAGGGCTCCAAACCAGTGACTAACCAGAGGAGAGCCCCTTCTTCCACCTCCAGGGAGAATTTCAGACTCAATTTATCTGAAGATAGCGTGCTCTCTTCTTACTTATTTGCCACCATTACGAGGAGAACAAAACACCACCTTGGCTTCAAGATCCTGGGTAGAGGCTCACGGTCTTTTTCAACCATCTTTGGCGAGGCCTTGCTTCCTTCCACTCGAGTAAGTCGCGGCTTGGGGCCATGGAAAGGACTGGGTGAGAGCCTGAAATGTCGTTTGAAAAAAAAGCAGCCCTCCCTCCGTCCCCTCACCACCACCACCACCCGGCTCTGCTCTCCGGGGCGAAGTTGCAATCCTGCAGCCCCGTAAGGGCGAGACTTGGCAGGTCAGCGGGGCGCCCGTTCGCCGCCGCGGGACTCGGGGCTCGCTGGCCGGGCTTCGCGCGCCCGCCGTCCTTCTCC
>NW_003852422.1:16220705-16232474 GCF_000181295.1 Otolemur garnettii | reverse complement strand
GCCGCTCCGACGACAGCACCAGCAGCCCCAGCAGCAGCAGCCGGCGGCGCCGCGCTGAACAAAGGTCATCCGAGCCGCGGCCCAGGCGCCCGGGCTTGACCGCTGCGAAGGCCAACCCGGGGAAGGGGGTGGGTGTCGCCTCTGGGCTTGGGAGTGAACGGAGGGCGGTCGGGGCGAGCAAGGGGCGCAAGGCAGCGGAGGCTGGGGCTCGGGTGGGCGCCCGCCAGAGGCGGGGACGCTGCCCCTCGTGTCCACCCTGTGGGTCGGGGCGAGCGCGTGAGGCTCAGGCCCCTTGGCCTGACTGCAGTGGCCTGTCTCACTCGCCTTGGGGACAGCTGGCCTTCGCGCCCCCTGGCTTGCTTGGGGGGCCGAGAAAGAGCCGGCTTTGCTAGGCCCCAACGCCCTGTAGGTTCAGAGAGGGGGGCCACGTGGGCACAGTTCGCCTCCTCCCCCCACTGGCGCTGGTGTGCACAGATGCTTTCTCAAAGGCCTGCGTGCCCCCTGTGCCACTGGCCCTTCCTTCGTCCCCCGCCCCCACCCTAGACAGCCCCAGTTTTCTTCCCCGAGGTGAAGGGATTTGGACTTCTCCCCCCAGGTGCTTGAAAGGAGAGAAGGTTGGAGGAGGAGGAGGTGGCTGGGGGGCTGCTGGTGGTGGTGACAGGGCTGGGAGAGAGAGGAGAGGGACGGAAGGGAGGAGGGGGCTGGGTGGGGTGGGGGTGACAGGCAGAGAGGAGCCTGGTCAACAAGCCAGCACCACTCTGCTAGGAGGCCAGGCCGGCTCCTGCAGCCGACGCATCCTGTGTGAGCAGACACACATAGCTTGCTTTCTTGGGGGCTCTTTGTCAGCCACCAACACAGAGAACACACACTGACACACACGTACACAAAGATCTGAGCCAGGTTGTGGGAGGTAAGTGGGGGAAGGAGAAGGAGGGGGAAACAATGTCCGCGGAGGGCTGTGGGGCGGAGGGGCGGGGGATGGGCCCTGAGGGGCTCTGGGGTGCTGGTGAGGTGAGCATTTCCAAGACTGTGCGCTTGTGTGGTGGTGGGGGGGACACAAGATGACCTTCCCCTGCTCAGGAAGACCTAAAAGGGAAAAGCAACCCCCAGTGAGATCCCCCTGTGCTGATGATTTTCAGGGACTTGTTGGCAACTCAGCGAGGGTTGCCATAGCTTTTTTATGTAGGGTGACCAGAACCGGCTGAAACTGGTTTGAGGCAGATCAGCTCCTGAACACAATGCAGTCACTGAGCTACTACAGTGGGATAGCAGCTTCCTCCCTCCATGGCAGCCAAAAGCAGAGGAGCTTGCAGGAAGGGAAGGGACCATCCCAACACAGTATGTGAATGCACACTTAGACACCACACAGCACTGGTACGTGACTAATGGAGCCCTGAAAGATTCTGGGTAGAGAAGATGGAAAAAAAGGTGCAGGTTTGCAGGGTCTGAGATTACTTGGGCTTTTCCTGCCTTTTTCTTTTGCTTAAGGGATGGACAAGGAGCTGAGATTTATGACCCTTATTAAAGAAAAAAAATGTGCCTTGCTAGGGTGGGGACACTTGGTTTATGCAGTCTCTCTCTCTTTCTCTTGTGTTTTTAACAAAACCAAACCAAGATGAACTGATGGGTTTGTAATGGTAGTTTGTTTGTTGCTGGAGAATGCTACTTTGCATGCTTTTTTTCTCTTGCAGGGTATGTTCTGTTTTGTGCTTTTCCTTTTAGAAGCTACTAAAGGGTGTTGGGGATACTTCTGACTATTATGAAGGCCGAAAGGTAACAATATTGTTCTAGGAAATGAGCATAAATGCATTCCAGTGATGCTGTTAGCCATACATGCTGTCTTTTTTTTCCTTGTAGGCCTGTTGACTGGGGCTGCTTTTAACCCTTTCCTATTTGCTGAGAATGCAGCCGTGTGACAGTAACTGAACACTGGTCTAAAGTCTTTCCAAAAGGTCAAGGTTCACAAGGTGAGAGATGCTGTTTTGAGCATGAATTTAAATATTTATTTGCAGATCCATTCAGACACGGACTGGCAGTGGATTGCTACCCTGGAGATAAAATTGGGTGCAGAGTGGAGAAGAAATACTCCCAGTGTTGTCCCAGTGTAATGGGATTAGAGTGACTTTATGATGGTATTGCTATGAAGGCAAAATGCCCTCATTAAATCGCATGTGTCTGGGCAATTGCAAGAGTCAGGCCTGGAAACAAGGGCGTTTAGAGAAAGGTAGGCGTCAGGGCCTTGTGGAGAATGCACTGTTTTGCATACGACGAAAGCAGTACACATGTGGCATTTTCCCGATGATTATAAGAAAAGGAAGGGCTTCACCAAATCGAGGCAGCCTAGCCACCTTTTTAGGATTTGAGGAGTCTGGAGGTAGATTTGCCTTTTGTTCATTCATCACTTTTCTTTTATCTTGCTCTCTGTGTTAACCTGAAAGGTTTTTCCCTCCGAGTCAAGTGGTGGAATGTCTTTTATTGATTTTGGGGGCTGTTGACGGTGAGTTTGCCATTGGATTATTTGTGGCATACATTTTAATGCGGAATACTAATGTAATACCAGGAGGAGACTGGGTAGTCTGGCTTCATCTGTGAAAAGATGCCTCTTAACTCAAAGTCGTTCTGTAGAGGATAGTAGAAAATGTCTAATGCCTCCTTAAAAGGTTGCAGTGAGGTCTGAGCTGGCATTTTTACTCACCCTCCTAAACCAAAGGTTGGAGAGGAGAGAAGAATGCAGCAAGGAACAAAGGCTGAGGGAGCTTACAGGGCAATACTAAACATTCTGCCTTGGGGTTCCTTATGAAAAGAACTGCAACTTCCCCAAACAGGAAACCAGCAGCTCTAGAATCATATCCAATATGATCTCAGCAACAGATAGAACTGGTTCTGCCTTTCTGCTGCTTTGGTAAAAGTACAGTCAAGAGGAGCTCGTAGAAGACATGATTGAAAATAAATTTCTCCCCTACTTTGAAGTGGGCATTTTGTTCTTCTCTGTGTTGAGCAGAATAGAGTCTTTTCAGCAATGCTGAGGATCTTAGAATTGGTTAAGTTGTGTGCTGGCAGTTGGTGGGCAGAATATCTGCAGTGAAGGATGTCAAGTATGCAAGGGTTTTTATTGTTAAGATGTTTTTCATTTAGCTACAGAACATCTACTGTGTGATAAAACTGGCAAAAGGGAAACAAGAGCGCATGGGTAGCTCAGAATACTTTACGTAGTATTTAATAGAGATAAATGTAATCTCGGACGGATAGACCAGTAAATAGCTTACATGATGGAACAAAATTCTTTACAAATCACTGTGCTAAAATTGGTTTTCAATTCTACTTCATTTTTGACTGCCAGAGGTTCTGGGTATGAGCGTGGCAGAAATATGCTTGCAAAGCAGATCCAAATCCATGTTGCATGATGTGCTGCTCCTGCTTTTCTGGTGCCAACTAAAACTCAGATGGCTAATATGATAAACGTTAATTAGCTTAATACAATACGCCATTTTATCATTCGGTCCTTCATTGTTGTCTTTTTGAGAGTCAGTGATTTTTATTTATGGACAGCCAACCCCTTGCACTGGCTGGTTCTTAAAAATATGTTTTAAAAAAAAAATCTCTTTGTAAGGCATTGCATGTCATGGAATGTTCTGGTTTGCTCTCTTGGTGGTTTTTAGCTTTGTTACTCTCCCTCCCCCCAGAAGTCTCCTGAAAATAGCATTTGTTTTGTGTTTAGACCAGTCTTTCCAGCTGCAAATGCTGTGGAAGGCTGGAGAGCTGGTTCTCCAGGGCAGTAATCATGAGTTTGATGGAAGCTTGTCTCAGGTGGTGATCTCACAGGGAGGTAACAATGTAGCAGGCCCAGGTCTCTCCCAGAGAGGAGCTGAGAAGCTTCTGGGCTTGGAAATGCGGGTATGTGTGTGGGAGTAAGCAAGGGCATGCTCCTTCCTGGGAGAGCCAGGAGGGACCACGGGCAATCATACTTAGGGCGGGGCCAGACCTGCAACAGTTTCCAAGGACGACCTGCAGGCCATCCCTTCTGGAGCAGGAACATGTGGGTTTAGCTGAGAAGAGGCCACTGGAAAGAAAGTGTAACTTGGTGTTGAGACCTTGTTTTTTATCACTTGCCTGTATAGAGTCATTTTTTTCCACGTTAAAGAACATTGCATCCAGGGGCTTTTAGAATTCTCAGCCTAACCTGGTTCAGGAATGTGAGGCGTGTGTCTGTCTCTCTTTTTCCGCCCTTCTCTCAGAGATTTCCTGCCTCCACCCACCTTGAATCACATTTAAAGAGGGTCTAGGAAGGAGGTAGTCAACATGTAAGTGGAATTTTCAGCTTATGCCTTTGGTCGTGGGTTAGAATTTTTAGGATTTGTGTTCTCCTATACCCAGTTTATTTCTTCCCTTGAAATGCTTTTTTGGGCTTTGCTGGGGAGTACAGTCTGTCTTCTTCAGTGGGTTTTGAATAACCTTTCCTGTAGCCTTGGTGGAATTCCATCTGGCTGTTCACAGCTGGAGTGGTGGTCACCTTTGTGTGGAACCTCAAAAAGGTTGCCAGTGACGGCTCCATTCCCCTAACGTCTCTGCCTGATGCCCAGACTGTCAAAATAAGTACAGCAGCAGTTGCTGTGGTAAAATGTTGCACAAATGCACACCTTTGTGTTAGTTGTATTTTAGGGATGATCTTTAACCAAGTCATGATTAAAGAATTTACTTTTTTAATCTTAAAATTTATATACAGTAAAATTTACTCTGTGGTAATACAATTCTGTGGGTTTGACCTAGGTAAAGGGTCATTCATCTGCTACCATAGTTGATAGGAGATAGTTCCACCACACCAAAAAATGCCTTTTGCTGCTTTTTCTCCCCAACCCTACTGCTGGCAACCGTTGTCCTGCTATAGGGATATTGTTCTGTCCTGACAGTTTGTTCTTTCCCAGAATGTTATATGAATGGCTTCTTTCACTTAGCAAAGTACAGTTGAGATGCATCCATATTCTGTGTGTTGATGCTTGGTCCTTTTTAATGCTGAGTAGTATTCCACTATATGGATATACCACAGTTTGCTTATTCAAATTCACTGGTTGAAGGATGTTAGGGATGTTTCCAGTTTTTGGTAATTGTGAATAAAGCTGCTATAAACATTTTTGTACAGATTTCTATGTGAATATAATTATTATTTTTGAGACAGAGTCTCACCCTATTTGCCCAGGCTACAGTGTCATGGCATCAGCCTAGGACACAGCAACCTCAGTCTGCTGGGCTCAGTGAGTCCTCCCGCCTCAGCCTCCTGAGTAGCTGGGACCACAGGCTCTCTCCACAATGTCCAGCTAATTTTTCTATATTTAGTAGAGACAAGGGATCTTCTTGCTCAGGCTGGTCTCAGACTCCTGGCCACAAGCAGTTCTCTTGCGTCCATCTTCTAGACTGTTAGGATTGAGCCATTGCACCCAGCCATAAGTTTTTATTTCTCTTAGGTAAATACAATCATGAGTCAAGTAACAGTGGTGGGGTAGGATCTGAGAAATGCATGGTTAGGTGATTACATCATCGTGTGAACACTGTGGAGTATACCTACACAAACCTAGATGGTATATCCTGCCATAGCTAGGCTACAGGCCTATTGTTCCTGGGCTGCAAACCTGTACCACATGTCACTGTATGGAGTACTGTAGGCAGTTGTAACACAATGGTAAGTATGTGTATATCGAAACCTACCTGAACATAGACAAGGTACAGTAAAAGTATGGTATAATTTTTTGGGACCACTGTTATTTTATGCAGGCCATTGTTGACCTAAACCTCATTATCCATTGCATGACTATACTTAAAATTGAGATGTCTGGGTCATATGGTACATACATAGGAATTAAAAGTTTGAATGAAAATAATCTTATTGTAACTCACAGAAAAGAGTTAGCCTTGGTAGCTGCAGTTAAGACTTCCCAAGAAAGAGATTGTAGTGAAAGTTGTCTGAAGGCACACGAGAGATGATCGTGATAATAGAACACTCTCTAATGGGATGACATGCTTTATAACCCTGAACTAATCGGAATTAGCCGAAAGTGGAAACAAAAACTGCCAGTGGTAAAATATCCTTTATTTTCCGTAGCAGTTATTTTTAATCTCTTCAGAAACATTTGGCAGTTTAATTTTTACATTTGTCTTCAGGTTCAATAAAACCCCAAACAATAATAGAATTGAAATTGTGGAAAGTGATATTAAAGACCTTTGTTGAAATCTTAGTTGTGTGTAAACAATTTCTTAATTATAATTTGTTTTATTGACTGCCAAAATAATGGCGGTGTTTGAATAGTTGAAGTTACTATTCAGCTTTTCTAATGTTTAAGGAACTAAAAATATTTAACCAATATCAAGGCAGCGAAAGGGGAGGTTTTTAGAAGTAGTTTTTTTTTTTTTTCTTAAAAGGATAAAATAGCTTTCAGGGCTGGGAAGAACAGATCTTGAAAGCTGTTTTAGAGAGAGGTGGAGATCAGGGTAGTGTAGGGGGAGGGTAGCCCAAGAAATGGGAAGCAGTTAATTTGGGGATTGTTGCGAGCCATTTAAGAGATAACCTAGTGTTTGCTTATCATCAGATATCGTGCTGGGCACTGGGAATACTGAGGGGAAAGGACACCAGAGGGAAAAACCTGGTGGGAGGGAGCTTACAGAAGCTATGATGGGAATTTGAATGGGCACCTAACGACAGTGCCCTTGAAGAGGTGGCTTCAGAGCTGAACCCTGAAAGACCAGTAAGAATATGTGAGGCCTGCAAAGAGCTGGGAAAGAGCATGAGTGCCCTCTGTAGCGGCACCCAGAAAGTCATGCAGGGTGTGTGGTATTGGGAGTGGGATATGGGAGGAAGGGCCCTCGAAGGCCATCCTCAGGAAGGTTGTTGAATACTGTCCCTTCGGGTGTGGGCTTCCTGTGTGGGCAGTGTAGGCAGGAGGGCTAACCTTTCATGACAAAGGTCTTGTGGCAGCACCTGGAAGATGGAATGGAGGTTGGGAGGCTGAAGGAGGGGTCCACTGTGGGGCTCCAGCAGAGAAACCTTCAGGGGTTGGATGTGAAGCAGTGTTGGTCGATCTTTTTTTATCTCATGCCATACTTGAATCTGTAGTTAAACTTCCCTGGCACACTCAAATTATGTTGATAAAACAAAAAACGAGTTAAAAAAAAGCTTTGTTTTGAACTTCTTTTGCAAATAATTTAATGACTTTTTTTTTTTTTGATTCAGAGTTTTACTCTTGTTGTACTGGGTAGCGTGCGGTGGCATCATGGCTCACAGCAACCTCAAACTCTTGGGCTTTAGTAAACCTCTTGCCTCAGCCTCCCAAGTAGCTGAGACTATAGGTGCTTACCATGATGCCCAGATGGTTTTTCTATTTTTGGTAAGATGGGGTTCTCACTCTTGTTCAGCCTGGTCTTGAACTCTTCAGCTCAAGCAATCCACCCTCCTTGGTGGGAGAGTGTTAGGATGACAGGCATGAGCTGTAGAGTATGGCCTTAATTCATGATCTTTAAAAATTTTCATGGTACAGCTAAGAACCTCTTGTGGGACACCAGTGTGGTGTGACACAACAATTGAAAATCACTGATCTGAAGTGTTCCTTGGGAGGGGGTGGCAGGTAGTGGCTGCTTGGGGGGCCATGTGTACACCTGACTGGATTAGGGAAGGGATGGAGAGTGGGGCATCAAGGCTGCCTCTCCAGTAGCAGGCCTGAAGCTACAGCTTTGAGGTAGCAAATTCGGAAAGCCAAATGGATCGATCTAGGAGAGCTGCCTTTAGCCTCTGGGCTTTGTCCCTCTATCTGAAGTTCTGTGGGCTGTTCTGGACTTCTGGACTGCAAGTAATTAGCATGCAGGAAAGGGTAGAAGAAGGGTGTCAGAAGGGTAAATTTGGGGCCCTCTAAGAGTGAAAACCATGAATGAAAGGGAGAGAGGTGCTGAAGGACTTAAATACGTGCTTCAGGAAGTCAGGGGGCATAACATTTCCAGAAAGGTAGAAAATGAGGCTGGTGCAGTGGCTCATGCCTGTAGTCCCAGCAGTTGGGAAAATTGAGGCCAGAGGATCATTTGACGTTCAAGACCAGCTTGTGCAGTGTAGCCAGATTCTGTCTCTGCCACATGCACACAGATGCTTTTAGTAGCTAACACTTGTAGGCAGTGCAGAAGGTAGTGGCCCTTAATGTTATTTTTTTTTTTTAAGTGATGGCCTCTTGCTATGTTGTCTAGGCTAGACTTGAATTCCTGGTCTCAAGTGATCTCTTCTCAGCCTCTGGACTAACTGGGATTACCAACATGCACTACCATGTTCAGCTATTCTGTTAATCTCATTTACTATGAAACAACAAGATGAGCTATATGCTCTTATCCCCATGGTACTGTTGGGGAAACTGAGGCAGAGACCCTGGCCAAAGTCCCTGGCTTATAAATGGTAGTAGAGGCAGGATTTGAAGGATGCGCCTATCACTGTGCTATTCTGCCTTGGGGGTTGGGAGTACCACTGGTGGACAGGGGGTGATGTGGAAGTTGTTTTAGGGGTATAAGACGAGAAGGAGCCCAGAGATGGCAGCAGCAAAGAGAACTCGTGGTGCTCAGTTAAAGGTGACAGTTGATGACTGTCCTCCAAGTGAGAATGTGCAGTAGAGATTTTCCTGACTTTAATCAGCACAGAGAAGAGAATCTGTGTCTGCACCAGAAACAGCATGTCGGGAAGACCCGAACAATTTCACTGGTCTCTAGGGTGAGGATGCAGCCTGGAAAGGAGAAGGGATGGGGAGAGGCTTTATGTATTCTTTGAAAAGGGTGAGAAAATCAAAGCAAATTGAAAGTGGTGCCGAGAAGAATCTTTTGTTCCAACAATAAATAAACACAGTTTAAAGGATTCTTTGAATCATCTTCTACATGTAGGAAGTTCTAAATTTTGGCTGTTTTAGAAGGAGGGGGAAGAGCAAATTCTGTTTAAATTTGGAGACAGAAATAAGTAATTTTTTGACAAACTCAAGGAGTGTTTATTTTAGTTCACATACTCCCTGCTAAGGATTCCTTTTTAAAGATGGTCTTTTGGGCCCCCAATGCGTTTTTTTATTATTTTTTTTAAAGACAGTCTCACTTTGTCGTGCCCTTGGTACAGTGCCATGGTGTCACGCCTCACATCAACCACAAACTTGGGCTTCAGTGATCTTCTTGGCTCAGGCTCTCGAAAAGCTGGGACTACAGGCACCTGTCAGAGTGCCCAGCTATTTTTAGAGAAGGGTCTCACTCTGGCTCAGGCTGGTCTTGAACTCCTGAGCTCAAGTGATCCACCTGCTCAGCCTCTCAGAGTGCTAGGATTATAGGCATGAACCACTGTGCCTGCCCCGACATGTAGTTTTTATATTGTTTTCAGTCCGTTACTGCCAATTTACATAATTAGAGCTTTTAGATCTACAGAGACCTAAAGACAAAATGGGGTGTTAAGTTCTTGACTGTTTTCTCAACATCATTGCTTTTGGGGACACAGACTCCTTTCTAAAGGCTAACTCACGGTGCTAGTAATGGGTATTGATTTTATCATTTTCTTCTGTGAGGAAGAAATTATTTCTAGGGATGTGGATTGTAACAATTATGATTGTTAAAAAACTTAAAGAGTTTAGAAAATTCAAAAACTCTCTGTTTTAAAAGGATCTTCATATTCTATGTTGAATCCAAATTGGGGGACAGGGGCCATCGGGTAGTTTATGTCAGGTTTGAAACTAGATCTCGGCACTCTGCGCTCCCAATGTCAGGCCACTGCCCTCACTTTCTCCCTGCCTTCCAGATTTATAAGTGTTGATGGTATTTAATCCAGTTCATTCATTTTCATTGACCTTGTATCATACGAACCCCTAAACATGAGTTAATCGAATTAAGCCTCACACAGGTACTTACGGACCAGCTGGTCCTTAGCGGTCTCCCTGACTTAACATAGCAAGAATGGAAGGGTCAGTTTGCAAACTGATGATGCTGAATGTTCAGTTAAATCTGGGTGGTAAGGCCACGGAGATTAGATTTTCGGTTGCCTCTGCCTACCTCCAAGAACACACACCTGTTTGCTTGAACATCATGATACAAACCTGTGTTCTGCCACTTAGTAGCCCTGGGACCTTAAGCAAGTCACTTAAATTCTAAGCCCTAGGAGGAGTAAATGCATATCCAGTGCTTGGCAGAGTCGTAAGTCCTAAAATCGTACCTATTCTGTATTCTTCAGTCTCTGTTTGAGGAGAATGGTCTTGGCCCCAGCATTTTTTTTTTCCTCCTTTTCTTTCTTAGAGGGCATTGTGTCTCCTGTCTTGCCTTACTTCATTTGCAAGTAGACGTTTTTTGACCATGAAAACACACACAGTGCGTGTGCCTCCTGCCTCACATCCAGGGCTTCAGTTACAGCTGCCCTACATCTGGTTAAAAGTAGGTGAAATGTAGGCATGGGGGTAGCAGATGCTTTTTTCCACTTGGCTGTACTTTCCTTTGTAGTCGGAGAGTCTTGTCCAAGTTTGGGACTTGAACTTCCTTTGCTCCTAAAAAAATTTAGCCCAACCATTGAGTGGCTGGACTTTAGGTTATCTGTTGGTATAATTTATGTTGATTAAAGTTTAAAACATAACAAAAACTTGATTGTGAAAATATGCTGGGTTAGCAAAAGCCTGCGTTATGTCTTTTTCCCAGACACTGTGCTTCCCATGTTTGATGGTGGCTGGGTAGATGCTCACGCTCTGCACGCTGGGATTGGGGTTGGCCAGAATATTGAGTGAAGCAGGGATCTGAGGGATCTACAAATAATTACTTTATCTCTAATCACTCTGTCCAGTATGGTGGTCAGTAGCCACATGGCTCCCAAGCAGTGAAAACATGGCTAGCCCTAATTGAGATGAACTCAAAGTATAAGATACATACCAGGTTTAGACAGAAGATAATCTCATTAGTTTTTTATATTGAACTAATAATGTAGTTCAGTATATTTTGGTTGAATACAATTGTTCAATTTATTTTGCTCCCACTCCCTTTCCCCCCTCTTTTAAAAAATGTGACTACTAGAAAATGTAAAACCATTTGCGTGGCTTGCATTATATTTCTAGTGGATAGTGCTGGTCTGGAATGTTGGATGGACATTAAATAAATTTAGCGGTGAAATTTCTCCGGTGCCCTGCAGTATTTGTGTTTATTGATAGGGAGCCCCTCCTTTGGAAGGATAGTGTGATAACTGAGAAACTTCTAGCTCAGATCCTTTTTCTCTACCAAGTGTTCCTAATTCATCTGTCTCGATCACAGAGTCCTCACAGACCTGTTGGGTTGGCATCTGCTTCATGATGGAAAGGGAATAACAGAGTTTATGTGTGCTGAATGTACCTTGTATCACTGTCACCTGTGAGGTTGTAACTAAAGTCCCTCTGGAGACACAGAGAGGTTGAGTGATTAACCAAAATTTGCCCTTCTTGTAAGTGATTGACCCTGGATTTGAACCAAGGTTGGGCCGGCTTTGAAGTTTTTTTCCTGACTACACTGCACTGCTTCTTACTACTTACTCTTCCTCTGTAAAAGCTCCTAGTTGCTGCTCATGTCCCATACCTGTTGCCCAGGGTCCCTAGTGGGGTCCTAGGTGCCCTTGCTGTCCAGACTGCACTTCTTATACTTTAATTTGCATCCAGATCCTCTGGGTATCTTCTTAAAATACAGATAATGATTCTGCAGGGCTGCGGTGGGCCCAGTGTTGTTCATTTCTAAATGCACAGTGGTCCAGGGACTGTCACTTTGAGTAGCAGGGGTCTC
>NW_003852422.1:16217185-16220171 GCF_000181295.1 Otolemur garnettii | reverse complement strand
ACCCACTCCTTGATGCCTGTAGTCTGATGAGACAGAAGGTAATTTTAGTATTGAGAGGAGATTCAGGTACCTGTTGTGTGGCTCGTGAAGACTGTCAGGCCTTACATGAGCACATCAGAGTGACTGCCATGTTTGGTACAGGGATTTCCTATCTTACGAGAGACTGTTTCTGCCCCGATGCCTGATAAGGCTTTGAGGTACTTTGGGATTTTTCCTTAGAATGGGGGTTACTAGAGCCACCTCACATGGCAGTGTTGGAAATGGCTAATCACGCCAATTCAATTATACATGGTAAAACTGGCCACCACTGAGTGCTTGGGTCCAGCCATCCTGGGGAAGGTATTACCCAGGGGCCTCAGAAGTTGGGTTTGTAGAAAGGAGTTCAGTATATTACGTGTTTGAACTGTAAGAGACTAGAATAGTTTAGTCAGTGTTTTTTTTGCTTTTTTTTTGTTTTTTTGTAGTTTTGGCCGGGGCCGGGGTTGAACCTGCCATCCCTGGTATATGGGGCCGGTGCCCTCCTCCTTGCGCCACAGGTGCTGCCCAGTGTTTTTTTAAATTTTGTTGCTTTTTACTTTAGGAAGACACATGGATTAAATCTGTCACATAGGTCACTGGGGAAGTTTTGAGACACACTGTGTTATGGTCCATTATTCACTATTAAGAAACACAATTGACAGTGTCCTTTCTGCTGGTTCATCTGTGCAAGTTTCAGCTTGCTTGGCTTATCAGGGTCACTGGGAGGACTTCGTTTGTTTCTAACCACATGGGTTTTCTTTTTTTTTTTTGCAGTTTTTGGCCGGGGCTAGGTTTGAACCTGCCACCTCCTGGCATATGGGGCCAGTGCTCTACTCCTTTGAGCCACAGGTGCCGCCTGGATTTACATTTCTTTTTTAATTTGTTTTTGTTTTTTGTTTAGCAGGCCCGGGTTAGGTTTGAACCTGCCAGGTGCTGTACACGGGGCCAGAGCTCTAACCATTGAGCTATGGGCACCCAGATTTTACGTTTCTTGATTTTTGTGTATCTTAAACCTTTTGTAATAACCCACATATAGTAATAAAATGATGTCTTTGCATGAGATAGTTAACCTCCTCCATTTCTGCAAGAAGGTCTACCACTGCACAAAAATTCAAGTTGAGTTAGATCTCATTGGACATCTGGATGGATGCTGACACTTCTGTGATATGTGAATCTGCTACATTGAATACAGTTTTATCAATCGGTGGCTAAATCCATGTGCTCCCTGGTTCTGTGCAGACTCTTATGCCTGGTGTGGGTGAGAGTGTCTGCTCTGGGCCTGTGAGTGTGGGTGCTGTGGAGTTACAGGTTGTCAGAAGGGGAGTAGAGTGGGTTTAGAAGAGGCACAAGCCTGGGTGTCGGGATAGGAAAGGCAGTGGGGCCACCCTGGAGGAAGGAAGTGGAAGTGTGGGAGTTCTTCAGAGTTGGAAGTGAGTTTAGAATGTAGCTGGGGCTGTAAGTCAGGAGCCTTGCTGGTACATGCCAAGAGTCAGACTAGGTTAGGAGTCAAAGACTAGGCAGGCAGACCTCTGGAGAGTATCAGAAGGCCAAACAGAGATGGATAGTCACAAGTCCAGTGAACTAGGCAAGAACTGGGAAAGCACAAGGATATAGTACCAGATGGCAGGAATCAGGTGATCAGTGGTCTATGGTGCTGAGAGGAAGGGGCCCCCAGAAAGACTTTGGAATGAGTGGGTGAATGGACTGAGGATGACTATGTGAGTACCAGAACCAGTGGTCACGGGGTAACTGCATTGGAGTTGGTCTCACTTGGGATACCAGTACCATTGGTCACGGGGTAACTGCATTGGAGTCAGTCTCACTTGGGATACCAGTACCAGTGGTCATGGGGTAACGCACTGGAGCCAGTCTCACTCAACAGCCTTCATATGGAGTAGTGACTGAGGACACCTGTGGCTCAGGTGGCTGCAGTGAGGTGTGTGGACCAGAAGTGGTAGCTTCTTGGAGACAAAATTTATACGGGATGGCCTTAAAAGACTGGATTATTTAGAGTTTGCATGAGATACAGAGCACACAATCAAGTTAATACAATAAGAAAGTGAGCTCATTGAAAGGCACAGAGGTGACAGCTGTTGGGGGACTTGACATTAGGAACTCACGCGTCATCCCACTCTAAGCTGTTTACTTTGCCTTCTTTCAGGACCTCAAGTCTTCGGTTGTGTCTTTGTGCTTCCCAGTTGGTAAAGCTTCTTTCCTGTGGACATGGCCTGCTGTGTGATACTGCTGTCCCAGGGCCTCTGTATTTCCGTGTCCTCCCATAAAATACCAGTGGACATCACCTATATTCCTCAATTCAGGCTCTTAAGATCAAAAATCTAATTGGTCTTGGTTTAATCCTCTAAGCTGTGGCTTAGAGGTGGGTTTGTTATTTTTTGTTTTTTGAGACAGGGTCTCTCTCTGATTCCCAGGCTAGAGTGCTGTGGCACAATCATAGCTTACTGTAACCTTGTACTCCAGGGCTCAAAGGATCCTGCTGCCTTAACCTCCCAAAGAGCTAGGACTACAGGTGTGTGCCACCATGCCCAGCTTAAGTAAGATGGCATCTTGCTATGCTGTCCACACAAATTCCTTGCCTCAAGCAATTCTTTTGCCTTGGCCTCATCAAGTACTGATATTACAAGTGTAAGTCACCACATCTGGCCCTATATTCTTAACTCTAAATAAGTGACAGTTGTTTTCAGTGAAGGTAGACAGAGGGCTTATGAGACAACACAGAAGAGTCTGCTATAGTAGGAACTGTAAAGGTAAATGTGATACAACATTAGTCATCGTCTGTATCTAGTGAAGGTATTTCTCATTTTAAAATGTAATGTGTAATGCTTTGTGGCTTGGTGCCCATAGCACAGTGGTTACGGCACAGGCCACGTACACCGAGGGTCGGGGGTTCGAACCTGGCCTGGGCCAGCTAAACAACTGCAACAAAAAAAAAGCAGGGCATTGTGGTGGG
>NW_003852422.1:16213424-16216812 GCF_000181295.1 Otolemur garnettii | reverse complement strand
CACTGTAAGCAAAATCGTGTGGCTGCCTTTGTCAGACATTGACAAAACCATTAATTGAATGAGTAAAGTGAGTGAGAAATGAGCTACATGTGTTTATTAGATGAGTTTAACAAGCTGGACACGAGAAAACAAGGAAATTGAGCTGAGCAGGATGACTCATGCCGTTATTCCAACACTCTGGGAGGCTGAGGCAGGAGAATTGCTTGAGCTCAGGAGTTTGAGACCAGCCTGAGCAAGAGTTGAGACTGTCTCAACTAAAAATAGAAAAAATTAGCCCACCGTCATGGTGGGAGCCTGTAATTATAGTTACTCAGGAAGGCTGAGGCAGGAGGACGGCTGGCATTGAGGAGTCTGAGTGTAAGCTAGGCTGATGCCACTGTATTCTAGCCTGGGCTCTGTCTCAAGGGAAAAAAAAAGACAATGAAAATGGAGGCTGCCTTTTTATATAGAATGTACTCGTTCATATGTAAAAATGACTGTTTTTTGGCCAACTATTGATTTTTTCAGTGGCATGGATGGATTTTCCTTGATTCCCCCCCATCTTTTGTCTGTTTCTCTATCGGCTTGAGCACAGACTTGTTAAGTTCCTACACTGTTTTTAGGGTGGTAGTTTGCAGCTTTCCCTTAATTCATTATTGTCAGAAAATAGCTTACTTGTAAGTGAATTGAACGTGAGTTCTTAATTTTGTTTTTTTGAGACAGAGTCTCATTTTGTTGCCCTTGGTAGAGTGCTGTGGTGCACAACTCACAGCAACCTCAGATTCTTGGGCTTAAGCAATTCTCTTTTCTCAGCCTCCCAGGTAGCTGGGACTACAGGCACCTGCCTGCCACAATGCCTGGCTATTTTTTGTTGTTGTTGTTACAGTTGTCGTTGTTGTTTGGCAGGACTGGACTGGTTTTGAACCTACCAGCCCTAGTGTATGTGGCTGGCACTCTAGCCTCTGAGTTACAGGTGCCCAGCCTTTTCTTTTCTTTCTTTTTTTTTTAATGAGTTGGGGTCTCACTCTGGCTCAGGCAAGTCTGGAACTCCTGAGCTCAAGCAATTCTCCCTCCTCAGCCTCCCACAGTGCTGGGATTACCGGCGTGAGCCACCACGCCTGGCTAGTTTTTCTATTTTTATTTATATTTATTTATTTTTTCTATTTTTAGTAGAGCCAGTGTATCACTCTTGACCTGGCTGGTCCTGAACTCCTGAGCTCAAGCGATTGACCCACCTTGGCCTCCCAGAGTGTTAGGATTACAGGCAGGAGCCACTGTACCTGGCCCAGAGTCCTTAATTTTTAACACTCTTTCCGAAATGCTTACTTTGACTCTTGGGGCAGAGGTGGGAAGAATACGTAAAAGGAAAGGATTGGATCCGAGTTGAGGTTCTGAAAAAGGTAAGTTTTGGTGGGATTGTGAAAAAGAAGAGAAACAAGATTAGCTAGAGGGTGACTTGGTAACCTCAGGAAAACCCAGCTAAGGAAACTTTATTTGGAGCCTTTTTCTTCTTCTCCTTCTTTTTTTAAAAGATAGGGTCTTGCTCTGTCACTCAGTCTGCAATGCAGTGGTGAGATCCTAGCTCGCTATAACCTCAAACTCTTGGGCTCAAGGCATCCTCCCACTTCATCCTCTCAAGTAGCGAGGACTATGGGTGCGTGTTGCTGCATCTGGCTAATTTTTTAATGTTTTTTTAGAGGTGGGCTCTTGCCATGTTGCCCAGGCTTGTCTTGAACTCTTAGTCTCAAGTGATGCTCCTGCCTTGTCCTCCCAAAGTGCTAGGATTACAGGCATACACTGCCATGCCAGGCCTGGAGCCATGTTTGATATCTGAGTGGTTAGGCCTCACACAGCTTTGAACTATGGGTAGTCTTAGTATTCCGTCTATGCTCAAGGAGGCTCAGAGAATGTAATGAATTTGCCCCGGCTACCATTGGAACTGGCCTTCATATCCAGTTCTTTCTGACCATGAAGTCTATCCCCTTTATCGCTCTTTTTAGTATGGCAGCCAAGGTGTATGAGCTCTTTGGAATGCAGAAATCCAGGTACTGTCTTTTTTTCTATTTTCTATTTACTTAAAATCATGAAATATTTACCTTGTAGTATTTGCTCTATAAAAGTGTATGACAAATGCTGGTTGTCTGTGTAACATATTGGACTGAGACTCTGTAGGGAGGGAATTTCGCCAGGTGACTGGCGGGATTGGCCAAGCCTAACGTTTAGGGTCTTTCATGGGTACACAGATGGATATTAGAGGCTTCTCACGGCCTTTGTATGTAGGGGGAGGGAGGGCATGTCTGCAGCCCCTCTTAGGTATGTATCTCTGTGGCAAAATGCAAGTCCGTTTTCTGGCCAGTGTTAATTTTGGAGAAGATTAAACACATACTTTAGCACTTGATGTAATACTGTATTTAGGCTTTAATGGTTTGTGTTAGATGGCTCAGGATTCAAAAAAAATTTCTAATCTTGAGCATTAGGATATTGTTGACTTGAGTTGGAGTTTCAGTTTGAACTGTAACATCTTTGGTTACACAGTGCTCTAATTTCAGGTCATTGAGGATAGGAAAAATTTGTTGTGTATGTCTTGCTCTTAGAAGACCTTGCAGGGTGGCCTATCTGCAAGGGGCACTTAGTTGAGGGTGCTCTTTATTCCACCCCATGTGCTTGTTGGAAATTATGATGGCATCTTTCTTGTTAACACCCATTTAGGAGCAGCAGAGTTGTGGCTTAATTTCATCCAGGGCTTTGTCTGTGCTAAGTCCTATCACTGACCTTGTTTGGATGTTATACCACATAGTAATAACTCTGGGTACGTGTTACTGGGTTCCAGGTACTGTCGTTGGCATCTTACTTGGGTTGTTATAGTTAATCCTCACATTAAATCCTGCCTCTGTGAGGCAGATCTTACTGTCTCCATTTAGTACTGGAGGAATTGGAGTTTTTAAAGAAGTTAAGTCACTTGCTTAGAATCTTGTAACTTGTAAAGGGAAAAGCCAGAACTCACCCTAATTTGTCTTACTCCATAGTCCCTGCTTTTAACCACTACAGTGCACTGTGGTTTATAGATGTTGTTTCTACAGCTAATTGGTGACAGGCTCAGATATCTTTGAGGTTCAAAGCCACTACTCTGGGTCAGCCAGTATTTCTCCTGTTTTCAAGATCCAGGAGGTATCTCTTGCTTCATGAAACTGATGTAGCTATGGTACTGAAAGCCTGTAAGCACTGAGACAGCCTGTGCTGTGTGTTTCTTTTACACTGTGTGTGCATGCCTGCCTGTGTGCATTTTACATCAGAAGTAGCTTCCTCTTGGCTGAATTTATAGAAACCAGCCAAACAAGGATTTATGATCCTTTCTGTGGCATAAACTTAAGGCAGAGCCCCTTGGGAAATACCTTTTTTTTTTTTTTTT
>NW_003852422.1:16211166-16212790 GCF_000181295.1 Otolemur garnettii | reverse complement strand
TCTTGGGTTGATGCAGAGCTGTGCCTGGAGAGGAGCCACCCCCCAGAAAGGAGTTAGAGTAGACAGAAGAATGGGCAGAAAGCCCTTCTTCACTCACGCGCTCACACTGTATCCCAAAATGAGCTCCTGAAGAGAATCTTTTTTCTCGTCTTTTCCCTTTCCTTTTTTCCTTCTCTCCTCCCTTCTCTCCTCCCTACCCTCTTCTATCCCCTCCACCTCCCTTCCCCATTCCCTTCTCCCTCCCTCCCTGGTAGAGACTCCCTTCCCTCCCTGCCTCCCCCTTCCTGCCCCTTCGCCCCCTCACCCCAGAGTTCCATTCTCTTGCCTAGGCTAGCTTAAAGTACATTAGTGTCATTGAATCGTCATAGCTCATTGTCACCTTAGACTCCTTGCCTCCCATGTAGCTGGGACTACAAAAAAATTCTTTTTTTTTGTAGGGATGGGTGTCTTAGTCTTTGGCCCTTGTCTTGAACTCCTAGCCACAAATGATCTTCTGCCTTAGCTTCTCAAAACTCTAGGATTATAGGTGTGCACTTCTGTTCCAGGCTCTCAAGAGAATCATTTCTTAAGCTTTGCTTTAGTTTGTCTCAAAGATAATACCCCCCCCCCGAAAACTTCCAGCGACAAATAAGCTTGGCTAATGCTTCTAGCCCTAGATACCCGTCCGAAAGATTCATAGTGGAGGTTCATGTTAGCACTGGAAAGCTCGGAGAAGCCTTGAGAAAAAAAGTGTGTGTATGTTTAACCTAGCATTGCTCAAATTCCTAGACTACAGACCCCATCCTTTCCCTTTTTTTTTTTGGTGGAAAGTTTAGTAACAGGAGGAGCATTGCTGGGTAAATATTATTTTAAGCTGTTAATGTCTTTGATGAAATTAATGAAAAATGAAGAGCGGGCCTTGTGAAAAATACTCAGCTTTATCCATTCTGCTTTTAATACAATACCGCAATTGATAAACTGATGTAATTAATTCTTTCTCTGTTTTCCATATCAAGAGAAGGACTTTTAAATGAGTTTATTTTTAAAATCAGCAGTTGGCCTGCTGTGAATAATCAGTTTAGGGGATGCTTTCAGGCTCATTTTACAGATGAAAGTTCTATGTTTCACAGTTCTAAAAATGTTAGTAAATTTGTTATGTAGTGCGGATTGTTGCATGCTTAGCCAATGGTATCATCTTGGAGTAAAAGGACAGTTGTGATAACTACATGGGGAGCCCATTTGTCTCCTCCCTGGGTTGGTGGAAGAGGGTCAGGGCAGGTTTGGACTGGGACAGAGATTCAACCACCATCTGCATACAGGCAGTTCCCGAGTTACAAACAGCTTGTACTTATGAACAGAGGCTGTTACAGGTAATAGGTAAATGTACCTGTTCCAGCTTACACGCATGTTCAACTTAACAATAAACCCACAGAATGCATCTTGTTCATAACCCGGGGACTGCCTGTATGGGAAGGGTGTAGTGTGGATGACAGAGGGAAGCAGGTTCATTATTAGCAGGACTAAGTGTCGGTGGGAGTAGGTCAGGGTGACGCAGGCAAGGTGTCTGTGTCCACACAGCAGGTGTGCTGACGTTTGGGGCTGGATGAGTCTGCTGTGGGGGGCTGTCCTGTGCATTACAGGGTGC
>NW_003852422.1:16209520-16210661 GCF_000181295.1 Otolemur garnettii | reverse complement strand
ACAACAAATACTGCTGATGGTTCAGAGCATTCTGGGGGACAAAGTCTTCTCTGCAGGATTTAGGGCTTAGGCATAAAAATTTAGAAGGCATGTTTAGGTAGCAAAGGAAAATTACCTTGAGGCTCTCCTTTCTATGCTCAAAACATCACTTCAAATTTAGGAAATCAATACTTCGCTTCGAGCTATAATTGTAGAGATTCTAAGCACGGTATATTTACACAATTTCAAAGGAATGCTCCTAAAGTCTGTATGAGTTAGTTCTACTCCTAAGCCAAGAATTCTTTGTTATCAGTATTTATGTGGATAAAGAAGTAATTTCTTAGTTTTGAAATACTGGAATTCACCAAACATGTTCCTTTAGGAAAAAAAGGGCAGTGTATATATATATCCAACTAACAGTGAAGAAACTTAGGATTTTTTTTCTTGTTTTCTCATCGTGAAACTATTTGAATAAGCCACTTTAAGAGAGGCCATAGTGAATTTTCCTGAAGTTTATTGAAAGTGACAGGTTTAGCCTAGATCCTTTCAGTATTTCTCAAAACTCATCGATGAATTAGTAAGCTGTCAGCACATGGGTCTTTTAGTTAGAAGAATGCATAGCCAATGGGAAATGGAGTTTGTACAAAGGTCCCTTTGACAGAATGGCCAGGAATGATGATTGTGATGTCCGTCAGTTTGTAGGAAATTTTGGCTTCCACTTGCTTCCTTTTGGGTAGACCTGAGATTTTGAAAATGCAGACCTACACTTACGTGATTGGACTTTGAAAAAATCTGTTGTGTGTGTGTCTTACAAGAATACAAATGAAGTATCCATCAGAAGCTGAAGGTACTGCTTCTGTTCCCCTCCCGGCAGCGTGGGCCCACTGCCCTTCTTAGGTCTAAGTCTCAGAATCTTTGTATGCATCTTTCTGAGCCTTTCTGTGAATTTTACACAGCTCTCAGTCTTATAAACAAAAATGTTTGCTCTTTAAATTTTAATGTAGTTTATGTATTGTTTTAAAACAACATTTTTTTTTTCAGACAGAGTTTTACTTTATTGCCCTCAGTAGAGTGCTGTGGCATCACAGCTCACAGCAACCTCCAACTCCTGGGCTTAGGGGATTCTCTTGCCTCAGCCTCCCCAGTAGCTGGGACTATAGGC
>NW_003852422.1:16205472-16207596 GCF_000181295.1 Otolemur garnettii | reverse complement strand
CTTAGTTTAAGATTTTATTTCTTGGGCCAGGCATGGTGGCTCACGCCTGTAATCCTATCTCTGAGAGGTCAAGGAGGGCGGATTGCCTGAGCTCACAGGTTTGAGGCCAACCTGAGCCAGAGCAAGACCCTGTCTCTAAAAATAGCCGGGCATTGTGGTAAACACCTGTAGCCCCAAGTAGTTGGGAGGCTGAGGCAAGAGAATTGCTTGAGCCCAAGAGTTTGAGTTTGCTGTAAGCTATGATGTCAGAGCACTCTATCAAGGGTGACAAAGTGAAACTTTGTCTCCAACAACAAAAAAAGATGTTATTTCCTTAGCTGGTCAACTCAGTGGGTACCTGGGGAGGCCCTGCCTGTGGCACTTTTTCATTTGTCCTCCTCTGCCAGATAGCTGCAGAGATGGTTAGCCCAAGTAAATTGCCTAGTCCCCAAGGCATTCATGGAGGTAAAATGAAGGACACCCCTAGGGAGAACAGACAGCAAGATAACCAGCTCTGATAGCTGGGGTCGGCTGCTTACTCCATAACACGGTTGTGCAAGGGGCCCCAGGAGGCCTGGGGCAAAGGGAGCCATTCTAGTCCCCATGCAATGGTTTGGTGTTTATTAATAGTAAACTCTTTGTTCTGTATTTGAGTTTTTCTTGCAGAACTACCCTTTCGAAATACTAACCTGAGGGCAGTCTTGCCCTTTAAATGTACATTCTCTTTTCTAAAGAAAAACCTGGGCCAGGTATTTTAGGAAGCCTTATGTATCCAGTAAATAGACGTTCCACTGTTTGGACAAACTTTGGCTCACAGGCAAGTCAGCACAATTCTATTTTTGACTCTTGAGCAAGAAAAAGAAAACACCGGTCATGTGGGTTGACTGGATTTGCTTAATTTGGGTATTGTTTGATGCTGATTTAGTCCCAGGGTGAGGTTGCATTCTGCTCTCATGTGCTGTGGGTTGGTGAGGTGGTCTGGGGGGGAAGAGGGAGAGAAAGAAGACTGTGCAGTCCGCTGCACCAGCCTGGGACCTGACATCTCCACCTGGGCTCCAGCACAAAACCACAAATCAAAACAGAAACTCCCACGCTTGAGCTTGCAAGAGTGTCTCTGTCACGCAGGACTGGCCCCTGTTGCTGCTTGTGGTCAGAGTGTCAGCTTCCCAATCCTAGTGTCTAGCTGAATGTTGGAGACCACGCTGAGTCTGGGGTAAGCTGCGGTTAGTGCCACTTCCTGAGGAAGTGACTGAGGCCGCCCAGCTTTGTGAATGCTGCTTTATCCCTGAGTCCTCCTGGGACAGAGGGCAGCTTTTCCCAGTGAGGGACAGGGTGGATTTGGTAGTAAAGGAACTCTCCCCAAAGCAATCTTTTTTTTTTTTCTTTTGAGACAGGGTCTCACTTTGTCACCCTCAGTGCAGTGCAGTGGCGTCATACCTCGCAGCAACCTCAACTCTCAGGCTCAAGAGATCCTCTTGCCTCAGCCTCCTGAGTAGTGGGGACTACAGGTGCTTGCCACAATGCCTGGCTATTTTTTTCTTCTTTTTTAAGAAAGACAGGGTCTCCCTCTTGCTCAGGCTGGTCTTGACCTCCTGACCCCAAGTGATCCACCTGCCTTAGCCTCCCAGAGTGCTAGGATTATAGGCGTGAACCACCATGCCCAGGCAGAACTTTATGTCTTTTGGTAAAGCATTTTCTAGGATTTATGTTCTGATGTACATTATAAAAACAATATATTTTAAATGAATTTACTCAATCAAATAAGGAAATACAATCTTCATGGAGTTATTATTATTATTATTTTTACATGAGCAGGCTCAGCATAAAACTTTTAGGAAGTCCATTGATAGAAGAAAATTGAGCATTTTGAAACAGGTGTGTGACTTCAGCAAACCACATATTGAAGACAAATATTAAATTGACTCCATGTGAAGGTAAAGAAAGAATCTCAGTGTACCCTTGTCATAGTTCAGTGTCACTCACTTTCAAATTTTGTAAATAAAAAATCAAGTATTTTCATTTTTTGAGGGTTTTTTTTTTAATAAAAATGAAATGTGTATGATTCATATGGGTTGAGTGTCCCTTATCTAAAATGCTTGGGATCAGAAGTGTTAATTGATTTCAGATTTTTTTTTTTTTTTTTTT
>NW_003852422.1:16193415-16204780 GCF_000181295.1 Otolemur garnettii | reverse complement strand
TAAGAAATGTAAATGCTTAAGTAAAATTAAGTACCCTTGTTCAACCTGGGCATATCTAAACATTTGCTTTTCTGTTACCCATAGGGCAGTTACTGTACCTATGGCTCCCATTTTATTCTTGTTCTGATGCACTGGAACGGTGGTTATTATCTTACTGACTTTTAGTTTTTTATTTTTAAAAACCTTAAAATTGTACCTGGTATCTACTTGCCTAAACCCCCGTTTCCCTCTGCATTGCCCAGTTAAAGAATTATTCCCAGCTCCCCAACCTTTTTTGAGGAATTTGAAATGTATATGAGGAAGGGTATATGAATTCCTTATTAAGTACAGTCTGCCTTTGCACCAGCCACTATTTTAACTGTGAATACCTCTGTGAATATCTTGATTTCTTTTGTTTAGTCCTCTGCCCTCCACTCCTCTTTTCTTCCTCTTCCTTGGACTTCTCCAGCTCTGCTTCCCAGTAGGTAATGGCTTCTCTCTTTTCTTTTAAAAGGGACCCGAGACCCTGTGCTTATGAACATTGAAAATCACCAGATAAAATGGATCATGGTTTATAAGTTAAAAAGATTTCTTAGACCTGATTTTGGTCTGTTTTTGCGCATGTTCTGAGCTCTTTACCTAAAATAGGAATTCATTCATGATGAGTTTCACTAAAGGTACCTTAGAAAGTTGGCCCACTGTGTCGTTCTATCCTGAGCAGCCCTTCCCTTGCTGTTGGCCATGCCTATTTCTTCCTTATCTAGGCATGCTGGTAAGTGCCAGCCTAAGCCAGTTTGTCCTCTCCCCTCTGGCTGGATGAACTTCTGGGTTTGCACTTTCCTTGCGTTTCAAGAAGTAGTTTATTATTTGGGTTAGAACATTTCCTTCAGGAAATGTTTTATGTTTTTCAGAACATAAAAATACTAAAATAAGGCCAGGTGCCCAGTGGCTCACGCCTATAATCCCAGCACTCTGGGAGGCCAACGCAGGAGGATTGCTTGAGCTCAGGAGTTCGACCAGCTTGAGCAAGAGTGAGACCCCATCTCTAAAAACAGCCAGGTATTGTGGCAGGCACCTATAGTCCCTGGCAGCCTCTGGGAGACTGAGGCAAGTGAATCACTTGAGCCCAAGAGTTTGATGTTGCTGTGAGTTAATGACACCATGGCACTCAACTCCAGGGCAACTGAGTTGAGACTGTCTCCCCCCCCCCAAAAAAAAACCACAGACAACTAAAATATTAGTCACTTATCTATAGGCAAGCCTAGTTTTCTATACAAAAATTAAGAATATGTAGTTTCCTGATGGGTGGAATGCAGAATTTGTCTTTTCAGACATTTTATTTATTTTTTTTGAGACAGAGTCTCATGTCACCCTTTAGAGTGCTGTGGTGTCCCAGCTCACAGAATCTCAAACTCTTGGGATTAAGCAATTCCCTTGAGTCAGCCTCCTAAGTACCTGGGACTACAGGCACCCACCACAGTGCCCAGCTATTTTTTGGTTGCAGTCATCGTTGTTTAGCAGGCTGGGCCCAGTTCGAATCCGCCTGCCCTTATGTATGTGGCTGGTGCCCTAACCATTGATCTACAGGCTCTAAGCCGTTTCAGACATTGTAAACTAATGATTATGGTTTCAGAGCATGAGTATGAATTATTTTAATTTCTCCCTTTCCCTCATCTTAATTTTATTCTGTGAGTTTAAGAATTAGAATTTTAAAAAGTATGAAGTGCAACACTGTGTCTTAAAGGTTATTTTTTGAAGTGGTCTAATAAGTCTCTTATGGTTCCTTACTTTGGCTTTAAGCCATTTGGGGAAGCTATCAGAACCTTCATTTTTTTTTTTTTTTTTTTGAGACAGGGTCTTGCTTTGTTGTCTAGTGTGGTCTTGAACTCCTCCTGGGATCAGGCAGTCCTCCTACCTTAGTCTGCTGCGTAGGTAGAACTATGGCTACTGTGCTAGTGTGCCCACCTTATAGTCTAAATTTAAAGGATGTGCTGGAACAACTCTGTGCCTTATCGGTAGACATGGAACACTGTGATTTATCATGGAGTGTGAAAAAGCTTATTATGTTAAAATCATATATACGTGTATGTATATTTATGCTTATGTATTCAGTTACAAGTGTACATGCTGAATGTTATCTGAGTTTATCGCTGATGTGGTGGTCTCCCAGAGGCTCTTGCTTTCTGTTCCTTACACTTCTGGGTTCTAGAGTTCTGGCAAAGACCACATACTACTCTTGTAAGAAAATGTAGGAATGGAAGAGAGTTGCATTTGAACAAGGGGCAGCTGGTTAGCTTAGTAAAGCTGTTTACAAAGATGACATTTTGGCATTCAAATTAGAGTGCTCCTAATGGAACAGGAATGTTTGTGTAGAGATTTTAAATCTAAGGTTATATTGGCTGAAAATTTCGTCTGGAGTATGGAAGAGGTGGCCCATCATGACCACAGAAAAACTTGAACAAGAGAATTCAGGTTCTGCTGCTGGTAGAAGAAATGCCGAGGTTCCCAATCTGTTGTTTCTGTAGTACTCTGTACACAGAAAGTCTTAGGAAATGCTTGTCAATTAATGGAGAGCAAGTTGGTTACTCTAGAATGTCTGAAAAGACAACTTCTGCATTTGTGCTTCAAAGAAAAAGAATAATTAGAAGTTGCTATGTGTTGCTTTAGACATCAACAGATCTTTTCCTATGATTACGTTACTACTGGCTTTTAGAAATTTGGGCCAGGCACGGTGGCTCATGCCTGTAGTCTCAGTACTTAGGGAGGCTGAGGCATGAGGATCGCTTGAGGTCAGGGGTTTGGGACAAGCCTGAGCAATATAGTGAGACCTCTGTCTCCGTGAAAAAACAGAAAAATTAGCCAGGCACAGTGGCACACAACTGTAGTCCCCTCTACGTGGGAGACTAAGGCAGCAGGGTCACGTGAGCCCCAGATTTCAAGGCTAAGCTGTGATTGTGCCACTGTACTCCAGCCTGGGGGATAGAATAAAACCCTGTCTCAAGAAAGAAAAAGAAAGAAGGAAAGAAATGAGTTAATTGGGAAGCTGCTTGAATTTTTGGACCCAAGTACTTATTACTTAATATTAGGACTACTTGATGACCTAACTTAATCACCTGTGAAATGGTTGGCTTGATATTTTGTTTATCTTTGAAGAGTTTGCCTTAATGCTTCTCATGGGTGTAAGCCAGAGGGAGGAGTGATTACATAGTGGGAGGAGGAGGACAGGTTTTTTTGGTTCCTTTTTGAGACAGAGTCTCACTTTGTCACCCTCGGTAGAGTGCTGTGCTGTCACAGCTCACAGCAACTTCAAGTGATTCTATTGCCTCAGCCTCCCCTCCACAACTAGCCAGGCTAGTTTTAGAGACAGGTCTTGCTCTTGCTCAGGGTGGTCTTGAACTCCTTAAGCTTAGGCCATCCAGCCTCTTTGACCTCCCAGAGTGGTAGGATTACAGGCGTGAGGACATGGTTATACCTAACTGTCGATCAGCCCAGCATGGTTCCTGAGAAAACGGTCACCAAGTTTATTGTGGCTTTTTCCTTGTCCTATATTTACTGTTTTTGGTAGTGAGATGGAAGAACCATTTTCTCCTGGTTCCAGACTTAAACCACTAAGAAAAGGAAAAGAGTTTCTCTATGGGCTCTGCTTATGTCCCCAGTACCTTTATGGTATAGATTGCTGTTGTCTTTCATGTGGCCCATTATTTGTCTTACCATTCTTGAGAGCACTTTTGCACAGAAGCATAAATATGTGATTTTTGTCTTGCCATTGAAAATAGACTTTGCTCTGTCTGGGAAGGGTTTAAATAATAGAATAAGGGAAAATAGCATTCTTACTAATCAAATCCAGTAAACCATGGCCCGTTCTGGGTATTAATTTGCTGAGCTTTATGAATATCGACCTCCTTATTCTTCCCTAAGGAGGTAATTAATCATTTGTCTTTTGTGCAGCCTGTATATTCCTTTTACCTACTTCATTTTCATTAGATTGAAGTCACCCTTGATTTTCAGGCGCTCCTTGACATTTTATGAACAGAACTAGCCTATCAGTTTTTTCCAGATACTTCAGCGGTTTGTTTCTGGGTTAATATTGTGCCCTTCATGGAATATTTTAAAGATTAATGTATACTAAGATTTTGAGGATTATTGGAATCATACATTGTGGAACTCAGAGAAAAGTTAATATCCCACAGAAAAGGCCAAAAGAAACTGTCCTGAACCTTTCCTCTCCCTCTCCCCCTCATCACTGCCGTGTGGGGCTCTTGGCAGAGGCTCTATTTGGGCCTTTCTGTATCAGTTGTCACTGAAGTTTGAACTAACTCTGCTTGCCCACCTTGATAGTCTACCAGGGCGTCAGTCACAAATGGTATTGCTGGCTCTCCGCTGAAGAGTAGACAAATCTGGATGCCTTACCGTCTCTGCTTTGCTTTTGCCTGCAATGAACAGACTCATTTCTTCTTTTGAGACAGTGTCTTGCTCTGTTGCCTGGGCTGAAGTTCCAGTGGCATCATCATAGCTCACCACAACTGCAAACTCCTGGGCTCAAGCGATCCTTCTGCTTTGGCCTCCCCAGTAGCTGGGATTACAGTTGTGTCCCACTATGCCTGGCTAATTTTTCTATTTTTCGTAGGAATGGGGTCTTTCTATGTTGTACAGACAGGTTTCAAACACTTGGCCTCAAGTGATCCTCCCACTTCTGCCTCCCAAAATGTTGGGATTATGGGTATGAGCCACTGTGCCCAGCCTACAGTCATTTCTTTTTCTTTTTAATTAAAAATTTTTTTTTTGTTTAGAGTCATTTCATTAAGACAGTATTTCTGGCTCAGCGCCTATAGCTCAACCGGCTAAGGCGCCAGCCACGTACACCGAAGGTGGCGGGTTCGAATCCCCAGCCCGGACCCGCCAAACAACAATGACTGCTGCAACCAAAAAATAGCCGGGCGTTGTGGTGGGCGCCTGTGGTCCCAGCTACTTGGGAGGCGGAGGCAGGAGACTCGCTTGAGCCCAGGAGTTGGAGGTTGCTGTGAGCTATAATGCCACAGCACTCTACCCAGGGGGACAGCTTGAGGCTCTGTCTCAAAAAAAAAAAAAAAAAAAAAAAGACAGTATTTCCCAAAGAGGCACAGTACGCCTCTGAAATGGCTTAGCAGCAGTTCTCAACCTGTGGGTCATGACTCCTTTGGAGCTGTCTTAAAGGGCCACAGCATTAGGAAGGTTGAGAACCACTGGCTTAGGGGGATAGGGTGTGGAGATTGGATAGATCTGGTAAGCAGCATTTTATGCTGTAATCCTTCTGTGCAATTCAGAATGCATGTTACTATATTAAAGGTCTCAAAGTAGGGAAGGGACAGATTTGGGGAAGTCTTGTGGCAAAGAGTCTTGCTGGCTCCCATGCCTACAAACAAAACATATCTGGGAGACAGTGCCTGCTGGAGCTAGCTCCCCAGCCCACTGTGCGTGTCCCTTCTCAGCCCCACCAGTGGCCTCTTGACTAATGCAGCTTGAAATGTATAGTGGTGGGAGGGTGTAAATCACAGAAATGGGTAACAGCTAAATTCAGGGCTGTCCCACCCTCAGACTGCTGGTTGCTAAGGTTGCTTAGCACATTGCTGCTATCCCTCAGCCCGTTTCCTTAAAGATGGCACCAAGGGTGTCAGACGTGAGAAATCAGTGCATTTCTAAAATACTCCCTTTTCAGTTCAGTGTAACTTGGCCCCCTCCCACCCGCCCCGCCCCCGTTTAACACAGGAGTGTTTTTTTTAATTGTAAAATATACATGCTATTTATCATTTTTTATTTTTATTTATTTATTTATTTTGAGACAGAGTATCTCTTTGTTACCCTGGATAGAGTACTATGATGTCATAGTTCACAGCAACCTCTAGCTCTTGGGATTCTCTTGCCTCAGCCTCCAGAGTAGCTGGGACTACAGGTGCCCACCACAATGCCCAGCTGTTTTAGCTCAGGCTGGTTTTGAACCTGTGAGCTCAGGCAGTCCACTAGCCTTGGCCCCCCAAAGTGCTAGGATTACAGGCATGAACCACCTGGCCTGGATGATATTTATCATTTTAACCATTCATAAGTATGCAGGTCAGTTGCATGAAGTACATTATCTTCAACAAATTTTTTTCATCCACCCCCAACAAAAGTTCTGAACCCAATAAATAATAACGCTCTCTTCTCATCTTTCTCCATCTGTTGGTAACTTCTCTCTTAATCTGCTTATTCTAGGCACTGGAAGTCAATGCAAAGTGTAGCAAAATGTCACTGTTTCTATCTGGCAGGGCTGCTGTGACCCAGCCAAGCCACCACCCGTGTCTGGGGTGGGAAGGTGGTGAAAGAGTTTGCAGCGTATGTTGGGACCCCTCCAGCCATCTGTATGCATGTGTGCATCTGTCCCTCTGCCTGTCTCTCTGGGTGTCTTGTCCCTGTCTACTTGTCTGTCTAGATGTAGGACTGCAGCTCTGTATTCTCTCTCTCTCTGAGCTCTTTGGTCCTTATACACATATATACAGCAGAACCTCCATAGTTGGTCCCCTTCCTGCACTGACCATATGTTGACCCCTCCATATCGTTGACCAGTTTGTTACAGTCCCTTGAGTGGTCAATTCACACAGGTTCTACTGTTAATATGCAGGGTGGCCATAGAGTTTCTGTGCAGTTTAAAATTTCACATCATTTTATTTTTATTTATTTATTTATTTATTTATTTATTTTGAGATGGAGCCTCAAGCTATCCCCCTGGGTAGAGTGCCATGGCATCATGCTCACAGCAACCTCCAACTCCTGGGCTCAAGCGAGTCTCCTGCCTCAGCCTCCCAAGTAGCTGGGACCACAGGTGCCCGCCACAACGCCTGGCCATTTTTTGGTTGCAGCCATCATCATTGTTTGGTGGGCCCGGGCTGGGGATTCGAACCCGCCACCTTAGGTATATGTGGCTGGCACCCTAGCCGCTTGAGCCACAGGTGCCGAGCCAAATTTCACATTATTTTAAATTGCAAAGAAACTTTATGGCCACCCTGTATATGTCTTATTATAAATCACCTCAAATCATTCAGTACTGATATTTAATAAACATACAGTAACACATGATGTACATAAATACTGAAAAGATCAGAAAATGGAAAGGTGAAAGTAGATCAGTAATAATTAATCATGGAAATATTTTCAGGATCTTTGGCCAGGAGGGAGATAGTGAGGCTGACAGATGGGGCAGGTGAAGATAATAAAAAGCAAAGCATTTGGAGAGACAGAATCCCCGTCCCGTGTGACTGTACATTTTAAAACAGGCAGCTCAGCAAGGTAGAGACATGAAAGGCTACATAGACTACCTTCTTCAAAGACCTGTGGTTTTGTTCTGAGGTCAAGTCTTAGGTTGTAAGCTTTTTTCCTTTTTTCTTTTTTTTTTCCCCCCTAAGGCTTAAATAGATACACAAAAAATTCTCTGGTTTGGATTTTCTCTTTGATGTTGGTCTTGGTCTAAGGGGGGATTGTCATTAACATTTCATTATGGTGTGCTCTTAAATTTGGTAGGTTTGACAAAACAGTTTCTCTGTTTCTTCGTTAAACAAATAATTTTATCAGCTTTATAGCTTCTTAAAATATAGGTAATCTAATAGTGGTTGAATATTTGACAACCTTTCTTCTCCCACTCGTTCCTTTATTTTTAATTCTCACTGAAGATGTTTTAAATGCATCGAGATTGGGGGGAAGACCATAAAAAGAAAAAATGTATTTAATAATCCTTTCTGCGTATGCATGACACTTAATGTTTCTAAAATTACTACGTCTGGGTTTTTAGTTCTTTAACATTTTTCTGACAAATAATAGAATTTGGTATATTTCACTGTAAACAATTTAAAAACCATGTTAAATACAGTAATACCCTTAGGGTTACAATTAGTGAAATATTATGACGGATTCCCATTTGCATTAGGAAAAACTATGAATATATGTTATGCATTTTTGGAAGAATGGGGCTTGAGAAGCAGAATGTTTTTTTGGTTGTTTATATTGAGAGTTGAGAGGAAAAATTAAGGTTGCTGCTTTACTCTTTTCAACAGTCGAGAATTATTTTTAAAGTAATACATGTATATAGATTCAAAAAAATCAAATGGCACTTCCCAGTCATAATTCTCATAGGCAGTGAATTTGAACCTTTTGATCTGTTCTTTTGTGACTAACTTTATTTCTCAGTAATGTGTTTACACTGCTAAACTTGGGCTCCTTCATTTTAAATATTACCTTGGTGACTGGTCCTTGAAAGGGTTACGAGCCTAGACTGTGGAGGCAGAAGGTCTGGGCCCTCACGCATCCCCCCACTTACTGGCCATATGTCCTTGAGCAAGATGCTTTTTCTGTCTAATACATAGAATAGGGATAGTAATCATCGTCATAATAATAATGGCTTCTAGGTCTGCTCTTAATGTTTCTAGGGCCTGGGGCAGGAGGACAAATGGAGACCAGATGTCTAAATATTTAAAAGATACGTTTAAATATTTAAAAGGTATGTGCCATTTGCCTAAATATTTAATAGGTTTAAATCTAACTCTGTCTATGGCCTGGCCCCTGTGTTCACCCAGGGCCTGTAGCCTGCTCTTCAGGTATATCCCTCAAGGCCAAGGTCTGAACGATGCCATCATGCTTGTTCCAGCCCACAAGCCCATGTGACAGCCCCGGATCTGCCGGGGCAGCACTGGGAGCTGTGGCTGATCCCCACTGACCCCAGGGTAGACTTGGCAGCTTGAGCTTTCCAGATAGCCCATCTCTATGCAGGATAATTTTTTTGTATTTTCCTGAAACCTCACTTTTCTGATTTGGGATTTCTAGGCAATTCTGAGCATACCCCTCAACCCTGTCCCTCCAACTGTACCTTCTGGGCAGAGGGGAATTGGGGGGGACTTGGTTTATGCGGGGGGGGGGGCTGCTTAGATGCTTGTTCTCTCTGCTAGACCAGGGCAGATGTATGATCTGTACCCAAAGCCACCTCTCCTCACCAGTCTCTCCCAGAATTCCAGTTTATCCAGTGTCCAAAACTAAAAGCAGAATTAAACAAAACTTTCCTATAAGACTGAAACAATCTGTTTTAGTTCTTGGGATAAATGGGTTTTCTAGGGCCCAGGCCTGGGGCAGAGGCCTCTTTTGTCTGGACGTAAAGGCACTGTGAGTGCCCCACTGGCTCTGGAGATTCAAGAACTGACACCTGCACACCTCTTTCTGTTCCTGGGACATGGTAAACCTTATGCAGTTGTTGGTTGTGGTGCTCTGTAGTTTCATTACAGTGTGGATTTTTGCTTTTCATTTGATGGGCTTTGCCAGTAGAGGTAGAGGGCTCTCAGATTTAGCAAATCAAAAATACAGGATGCTGGCTGGGTACGGTTTTTCATACCACAACTGTAATACTGTGTTTCCTTGAAAATAAGACCTACCCAAAAAGTAAGTCCTAGTGGGATTTCTATGCATTTGTTAAATACAAGCCCTACCCTGATAATAAGACCTAGTGATGGGCGTGGCTATGCAGCATTTTGGCGCAGAGTGGTGAGGAAGACTGTAATACCTTTTATGTGTCACAGCTTGTTTCTCTGAGCCATTTGCACTTGCCCAGGTGTGCAGTGTGGTAACAGTGGTCGCAGGCATCTTATTGAGCACGTGCTAACGGCTAGGGGAAAGGAGTTCACGCATGACTGCGACAGCCCCACCAACAAGGTTGACACCCCCGTCACATTCCAGAAGAAGATGACTTAACTGTATTTGAATAAATGTAGATTGTTGTATTATACTTAATAAAAATAAGATATCCCCTGAAAATAAGCCTTAGTGTGTCTTCTTGAGAAAAAATAAATGTAAGACAGTGTCTTATTTTTTGGGAAACACGGCACCAGAACTTTGGGAGGCTGAGGTGGGATGATCTCTTGAACCCAGGAGTGTGAGGCTGCAGCGAGCTATGATTATACCACTGCACTCCAGCCTGGGCAATGCAGTGAGATCTTGTCTCAAAAAAACCCAGAAATAACAAGATGCCCAGATAAAGAACAGAACATACTTACTCTGAAAGGCTATTTGTTTTTTATGTGAAGTTCAGATTTAATTTGTTATCCTGTGTTTTTTCTGGTAGCCCTGTGAGGGCCCTTTCAGTCATAAATGGCTCCTTAGTCTTGGGAGATGTTCTTTTATTATTTCTTTGATAAAATCCTCTCTGTATCCTCCCTTTCTGGAATACTTTTACTATTCAGATATTCCCCTGACTGGATCGAACTTTTAGTTTTCATGTCTCTTCTGTTGTTTGTATTTCTTTTCTAGTTCTATCCTGATTTTCCTGACTTCCTCTACTTGTTTATTTCAGTTGTTCATAGGCGTAATTCCTAAAATTTCCTTTATAACTTCCTGTTCTTTTTTCTCAGAAGATGTTAATTGTATATATGAGCTTTTCTTCCTGTCCTGTAGCATCTCTGTCCTCTTTTATTTTAAATTATTGTTTTGTTGATTTTCATTTCTTGTGTTGGTGGCTTTCCCAGCATCTGACTGTGAAGAGCTGCCCGGGAGCTCTGCCCACACAGGTGGGGCCTGTCCTTGGGGGCTTCTCTGGTTCCTTGTGGAGAAGGACTCCTTGTCAGAGGATCCCGTAAGTCAGCATCTGGAGTCTCCTCACTGGAGCTTTTGTTTTCATAGGAGACTGTCGGTGCTCCTGCCTGGGGAATAAGCTTGGCTTTTGGCCTTAGGGCTAGAGGAAGAGGAAGCCAGGCCCTGGGTACTGTTTTCTGTATTATGCTCACTGTGGCAGCTGTGAAATACTGTCTATGACTTTGGTAACCCAGAGATTTTCCTCTTCCTCTTCCAGAGCTGCCCCGAGTAGCAGAGAGGGCCTCAGTGCTTAGCACCCAGTCCCCTCAGCCAGCCAGCCCCACTTCCTCCCTCCCTTGCCGGCTCCAGGTCCTGGGCGATTGTGGCGATCTAGGACTTACTGTCCTCCACGTCAGCAGCCTTCTGCTAGACCTTGGGATGTCACTGCGTGGCCTGCTGAATCAGCAGCCACTCCTCTGTCCTTGTCCTTTACCCCAGACTTTATTTGATGTCTCACCTTGGCTTTGACGCCATTCGCACAGAATATATTTTTGTTAAGAGTTATTGAGATGTAATTCACACACCCCCGCAATCCACCCATTTAAAGAATACTGTTTGGTGGTTTTTAGTTATGTTCATAGAATTATGTAGGCACAGTCAATTCTAGGATGTTCCATTACCTCAGAAAGAAACCTTGTATTTCTTTAGCGACAGCTCTCAATGCCCAAGCTCTAAGCAGACTAATCTATTGGCCTATTTATATTATTTAAAATACCTTTAATACCATCTTTTAGGATTTCAGGAGGGAAGAGAAGGAAATGAAACTCAC
>NW_003852422.1:16189862-16192860 GCF_000181295.1 Otolemur garnettii | reverse complement strand
GTACCTTCTGGGGTGAGGCACTGGAGGCTGTAAGGTAGATAGGGCTTTCCATCACTTGGTAGATCCTTCTGTCCTGCATTTGCTTTTTGCCAGCTCCTGCTCTGTGGAGACCATTGCTGTGGGCATTTTGACAAAGTGGAGTCTTGTACTTTTGCCTGAACCAGTAATAGGTAGAAGACAGACATAAGACAGCAGCACCTGTTACAGGTGATGATGGTACACTTGTGGGTGCTGAGCATGGCCCCAAGGATCACTCTGAATGGGTATTAGCCTCTTGTCATTGTGGCTGCTTCTGGGGCACATGTGGCCCAGCTCTTCAGGACCCCTGGGATTTCTGTGCTGGCTCTGCATCTCACCCCGGCTCTCACAGCCCGCCCAGCTAGCAGCTGGCCTGACTAGTGGGGGTCCCCTGCTCTCCTCTCTGAGGCTGCCACCCTTTCGGAGAACTAGACGTCCAGGGATAGAGACCTCTATGGCATGGTGAGGGCTTCTAAGCCCGTGTCTGCTTGTCTTCTCTCTAAGCTCAGTTCCTGTTCTTTTTCTAGCCTCTCTTGGCAGTGTTTCAGGACATGGGTCATGCTGCTCAGGACCGGGGCTTCCGGCAAGGTGGATCGTGCCGAGGGCCCTATAGCATGTGCTCTAGCCACCACGTCCTGCCGCTCTGCTCTTGGTGGGGTCTGGTCTATGAGCCCGGCCCTGGGCGCCTCTGTTGTTGGTTGACTGTGTGACGGTGGCACCAAGGTGTGGGTCTGGGAGTGAGTGATTGAGATTTATAGCCCAAGTTTAGTTAGTTCTTTGCTGGGAAGACAAGTCAAAAGAAGGGATCACAGGAAAGTCAGAGAGAAATGCTGAGATATTTTATTTTGTGAGTTAATGGAATTTTGCTACCTTTTAAAGAGGAAACTGCATTCTTTTCCATTTAAGAACTCCACATGACCCTTCTAATGGCTATCTAGAGCAGGAGTAGAGGCACGTGCATTAGGAGGGAGGCTGTCCACTTTGGGATGGAGTGAAGTCCGCTAAGCAGCCATTGGCGTCCCTCCCCTCCCATGAGACACCAGGAGTCCTCCTCCTCTTCCCTTTCCTCTGAAACCATCATCATCACTCTTGAAAATTCAATTTTCCTCCCCTTCCTTTTGTTTTATTATTAGAACAAATAGCATGTGATATGGCCTTTTATTATTCCTTCCCATTTTGAAAATGGGAACACTGAGGCTCCTGGCTGGTGAGATGAGTGGTGTGTATGTGGGGAGGTGCATTTGAGGTCCAGGGACTGCATGATCCAGAAGGAAAGTTGGGCCTGCCAGACACACACCCTGCCTGCAACAGAGCAGCAGGTGGGGTCAGATTGTGTAGGGACTCTGAGGTGAGGCCAAGGAGTTTGGACTTAATTTGGAAGAGGACTTGAGGTTTTCTAGTAGCAGGAGTGGTAAATAATAATTAAAATGGAGTCTTAGGAAGGTTAATCTGGAAATTCCAAATGAGAGGATAGAAAAATGGAGACCAGGGTATTTTGTCTAGGTATAAGATGAGATAGTCTGAAGTAGAGGAGTGACAGAGACTAGAAAGAGGACACGTGTGAAATACGACCCCAGGGAAAGCAGCAGGGCTTGGTGAGAGCTGGGCATGGTGGCACAGGCCCTACTCCAGAGGCTGAGGCAGAAGGATCGCTTGAGACCAGGAGGGTAAAGTTGCTGTGAGCTGTGATGATGCCACTGCACTCTTCCCAGGGTGACAGAGTGAGACCCTATCTCAAAAAAAATAGTCAGAAGAATAAAGTTTTTTATGGAGTTTTTGGTCTGCATTGGGAACAGTTCGACCAGCCTTTTTATTTCTTTGCATGGCCTCACTTAGTAATATTAGGTAGTGCTTTTACTTTTATTGTTTTATATATTCTTCATATAAAAATTAAATGTATCTGGTTAATAATAAAAAGTAAACTGTATACCTTGCTCTATTTTCCTGTGTGTGGGCCATTCACATAATTACATTGGCTTTGTGATTTATGTGGATGTTAGTATTTGGGAACTTTTACTGCAGTAGGGAAGCAGTAGCTCCCATTTATGGCTGTTAATTTTTGGAATTGCCGAGCCCAGTTCTATTGCTGTTGTGGAGGGAAAGTCTAGCCTTTGTAGCAGATACCCGATGGGTGCAGAGAGGCACACGGTTTACTTCTTCCTCTGCGACTTGTGTAACCAGATCTTTAGAAAGGACCTATTTTTTTTTTTTCTACAGGCTGTTATTTCATATTAAATTGTCAGTGATCCAGTTGTCATGTTGCTTCCCATTGGCCAGGAAGATCAACTAAATAAATAATTTACCATCTCTGGCCACAGACCAGGGCTGGCTGGCTGTGGTCATGGAAGATCATCCAAATCATTTTGTGTGCAGAAAGCATGGAGAATGCAGACTTCTGACAGTTGTATATCTTTCTTTTTTTTTGTAGAGACAAAGTCTCATTCTTTTGCCTTCAGTAGAGTGCCATGGCGCCACATGGCTCACAGCAACCTCCAACTCCTGGGCTTAGGCGATTCTCTTGCTTCAGTCTCCAGAGTAGCTGAGACTATAGGCACCTGCCATAGTGCCTGGCTATTTTTTGTTGCAGTTTGGTTGGGGTAGTTTCAAACCCGCCACCCTTAGTATGTGGGGCCGGTGCCCTACCTACTGAGCCACAGGCACGGCCCAGACAGTTCTATTTCTTGATACCTTATGGTTTAAATGTTGCAAGGTCATTTTGATGAGTCAGTGACTGACCTTGAGGCAGCTTATTGGTAAGATAAAAAGGAAGGTTAAGCCTTTGTATACAGAGCTGTTGAACAGTTTAGTGATGACTTATTTATATTGCCCTCTGCCAACATTTCTTTAGAGTTGTTAACAAGAGGTTGTGGCTCAGTACCTGTAGCTCAGTGGCTAGGGTGCCAGCCACATATACTGGAGCTGGCGGGTTCGAACCCAGCCCAGGCCTGCCAAACAACAATGACAACTAAAACCAAAAAAA
>NW_003852422.1:16173517-16189321 GCF_000181295.1 Otolemur garnettii | reverse complement strand
GAACCCGCCACCTTAGGTGTATGTGGCTGGCGCCTTAGCCACTTGAGCCACAGGCGCCGAGCCTCTTCTATACTTTTACATTATTTCTCTCTTTTAAAAAAAAAAATTAAAGTCCATGTTTTTTTACATTTCCGGGAGCCTGTCCTTAGCCATCTTGTCTCCTTAGGCTTTATTTGGTTGTGACAGTTTCTAAGATGTCCCTTATTTTTGATAACTTTTTTGGGGGGGGGGATTAGTAGGTCCTGGCCAGGTTTGAACCTGCCACCCCCAGTGCACAAGGCTGGCACTCTAACGATTGACCTACAGGCACCCATCCTGTTTCTGATAACCTCGACTTTTTTTTTTTTTTTGAGATAGAGGCTCACTTAGTCACCCTGGGGTTGAGTGCTATTGTAGCATAGCTCATAGCAACCTCCAACTTTTGGACTCAAGAGATCTTCTTGTCTTAACCTCCCCAGTAACTGTGACTACATGTGCCTGCCACCATGCCCAACTGATTTTTCTATTTTTAGTAGAAATGGGGGTCTTGCTTTGCTCAGGCTGGTCTTGAATTCCTGAGCTCAGGCTATGCACCCTCCTCGGTCGCTACCTTGGCATATGGGGCCTGTGCCCTACTCCTTTGAGCCACAGGCGCTACCCCCGGGCAGAGATTTTATAGAAGTCTTGTCACAGGCATTGTCTGATATTTCTCTTGTAGTCAGGCTGGGTAGTGTGTTTCTGGGAGGAAGATTGCAGAGGGTGGATGCCAATCTTGGCAGGTCAAGGGCACATGCTGTCACTGGCTTTTATAGTTAATAAGCAAATCGCAGGAGTAAAAGCGTACATTTTCTAACGTGAAAATTGAAATATAATAAGGGATCTTTGTTGCCTTTGATATTATCTAATGAATATTTATAAAGTTAGGGGACAGAATGCCCTAAAAGTTAACTCTGAGACAAAGCTGGCAGCAACAAATTTTTTTGCAGCCTTTAGGGAAATCATTTTGGCATTTGTATTCATGGGTCAGAAAAAATGACCTACAGTTAGATCAAAATTTGAGAACTATTTTGGCATCTCTGTTTTTGGAGATTTATACTACTTACTAGCATAGCAGAGGCTCCTATCTGAGAGAAATCTGTTTAACTTAGAAAGATCTATTGTTTAACTTAGAAAGATCTAGCATTTGCTATCTATTTTAGTCTTGTCTTTGTGAAAAACCCAGTAATATCCTACAGAAGTAATATCTGTGTTTCATAGTTTGTGAAATGCTGCCTGAAGATCTTTAATATTTTCTCAGGGAAGGCGAAGGTCATTTACCAAATAGAGTTAGGACTTAAGAGGAAAAGGGAACACGAGGGCTTTAGTTTAAGTCTGACTGACATACTGTTGAGAGAGCCAAGTGGAATATCATACCAGTGATTGGAAAAATGGCTTTTAAGGTAGAATTAGGTCTAAAAAGGCATCTGATTTCTCTGAATTTGCAAAATAGTTACGACCATGGGATTTTCCTTTCTTAAACTTTTGATATTTATTTATATACATATGCATGTATTTGAAATAGTGTCTCACTCTGTTACCCAGTCTGGAGTGCAGTGGGCCAATCATAGCTCACTGCAGCCTCAAACTCCTAGGCTTAAGCTATCCTCCTACCTTAGCTTCTCAAGTAACTGGGACTGTAGGCATATGCCACAATGCTCTGCTAATTTTTTAGTTTTTTTTTGCTGGAGATGGAGTCTTGTTAGGTTGCCCAAGCTGATCTTAAAACTCATAGGCTCAAGCCATCTCTGGCCTTGGCCTCCTGAGTAGCTTGAATCATAGGTGTGTGTACCCAGCTCAGGCTGGATTTTAACAGTGGTTTCAAAAGAGTGAATTGTCAAGGGGCTGGGTGGGAGGACCCTGGGAGGAGCAGGATTTGTACCAAGTTGAGGAACTTGAGCTGCAAGTGCTTTGTGGCAGGAGGGCCAGAGCGCCAGGTTTCCAGGCTGGGCGACGTCTCTGTATGCCAGTAGGCAGAAATGATAGGAGTGACACAGACACAGGGGACCAAGCTCACTCTAGAGTAGCAGTTCTCAACCTGTGGGTTGCGACCCCTTTCTAATAATGAAAATACACTGTGGCATCAGAAAGGTTGAGAACCACTGTTCTAGAGGGTTGGCTTAGCCAGGCCAGCAGTGGAGGTACAGACAAGATTTGGAGAAGTGCGTAGGGAGGAGAGTGCTTGCCTAGTGCCTGTTATCTTTTAATTAACTACAGAAAGGCAAAGGCATGGAGTTGGGAAGAGGGACAGATTAGAAACAGCCTCTGTCCCTTGGCAGGATGGGAATTAAGGAAAAACAAAAAAGGATTATGGTGCTAGATGACCGACGACCCTCTGGAGGGTGAGGACCAGGGTTTACTACGGGCAGGCCTGTGACCTGCTCTGGAGCTTTCTCTTGGCAGCTGGGAAAAGCCAAGGAGCTGGTGTTTTTGTTGTTTTTTTGAAATTTATTTTTTGGTTTTTTTTTTTATTTCAGATTAATGTGAGGGTACAACCAAGGAGGTTACAAATGTTTGCATTTGTTAAAGCCCCTCTTGTAGTCATGTCCTACACCCAAGCGGTGTCCCAGGTACCCTTACATTGAAGAGCTAGTGTTTTGACCCCCTTGTGCCCGCAGCTAGGGGAGCGAGCTTTCTGCTAGAGGCAGTGATGTGGGAAGAGGCCAAGTGTTGGAACTTGAGCTTTTGGAAGACGCTGAGGTTTGTGGTGACATGTGCCCGTGTGGAGGGGATGGCCCTTTAGCTGTTCCTGAAGGGATTGGGGCGGGGGTCTGTTGGAAAACCTCAAGGGAAGAGTGTGGAAGCACTGCAGGGAGGGCTGAGGCTGTTTTTATCCCTGTCTTTATCCCTGTCTTCCCTAGGGCGGTGCCCTGATTAACGGTGTTAGTAAATGAAGCCTTTGGAGCTTCCACCTCTGTTATGTTTCACATCAAGACTATGACTGGTTAACTGAAGGAGAAAACATATTACTTCAGGCAAAGTGTTTGTATAGCCATAATCAATACCTTCAGGATTAATGAAACCAGTAAACATCTGTTCTGGACAACAGCAACTATATTTGCTAACTTTCTATTAACTCATGCAAAATAAACAAAGAGCATAGTCTGTTTTTTTGCTCTGCATACAAACTGTATTTGAACAGTTTGTGTCTTACCCTGCTGTAGGCTGTTTAGAAAATGAAGTTCTTGTCCTTTGAAAGGGCAGTGTGACCAGGGATCCCTGACCAGTGCTGACTGGTGAGAAGATTGGAAGGGGTCTTGGTGTCCCTTTGTGTCAGATTTCTTCTCTGTGACTGGACAGTAACCTGAGACCTACAAGGTGCTCTGGCCACTGTCCATGCTTACTCAGGGTCTGAGCAGTGTGGAGGATAAAGATAAATGAACACTTGTCTTTGGCATTTTGTTGCTTACATGATGGGACCTTCACATAGCATGTACCATAATTTTTAAGCGATTCCATGGCTCCTTCTATTGCTTATTTTCCTCAAAACTATATACATGTAGGTATTCCCAAACGTATGTGTTTTGTATACGTTATTTTTTGCGTATTTACTAGTTTCAGGGGCCCAGCCTCTCCCCACCCCTGCTCCCTTCTCTAGAATAGGGCAGTGAGCCAGGGATTCTCAGAAACTGCGCCAGAGGTGAAGCTGATCAGATTTCTTAAAAAACTTGGCCACAAAACTGACCTTTGTCCCCAGCTGGTGTAGAAGTGAAGAAGCATGAGGGAGACCTGTGCAGTGGACTGCAGCGAGGAAATTATTTTCCTTGATAAGTAATTCTGATTGAAGTGGAAAAGAAGCCAAAGGTCAGCTGGAGAAAGAGAGGAAATAAGATTCTTCCCTTCTCTCTTTCTCTGTCTCTCTTTTGCATGCGCTCTGTCTCTTGTTCTCTTTCTTGTTGAAGAGGTATAATGTGGAAAGCTCTAAAAATTCTTAAGATGTAAAGAAATGGAAGCTGGAGTAGAGTTAATGTTTGCATAATGGTATAAATGGTAGAATGGCGAGACTGTGTATATAGATGGCCGCGAGAAACCAACCTCTCCGTGCTTCCTGGAAGATGCCTAAAAACTGGGATATTTTTTAAAGAGGAACAAATTAAATTTGAAACACTGCATTGTATTGGTATGTGTTTTAAGAACATTTTATAGTTGAAGGAAAGATAAGAAAGATAAAAACACATGTTAGATCCATTCATCTGTTGAATTATTTTTTTAAAAAAATTGAATAGAGTTAAAAAACATAATTAAGGGCCTCAGTGGCCAGATATTGCTGGAAACCAGCGACAGGGAGTCCCAGGAGAACAACAGACCTTGTATTATTACCATACAAGGGAAGTCTGCATAATATTGTTGGGATGGTCGATAGGCTTTGATATGTCTTTCTTTAAGTATGACTGTTATGATCTTGCATTTATTGATTTTCATTAAGGAAAAGATTCACTTCTCCATCTAAATGGGTGGTTTTCACTTGTCAAAAGAGGCAGAGCTTTGCCTGGATTTAGGCGTGTATCTTTCTGTTTGGCAATTATTTGAAGTTAGGATTCAGTGGTTAGGTTATGTCTGTGCCTTTTCTCTCTTTCTTTCTTTTTTTTTTTTTTTTGGAGACAGAGTCTTACTCTGTCACCCTGAGTAGAAGACTGTGTCATCATAGCTCACAGCACCCTCAAATCCGCTTGCCTCAGCCTCCCAAGTAGCCGGGACTACAGGTGCCCACCACAACACTCACCTCATTTTTCTGTTTTTAGTAGAGATGGGGTGTCGCTCTTGCTCAGGCTGGTCTCGAATAACTGAGACAAGCAATTCATCTCGGCTTCCCAAAGTGCTGGCATTACAGGCATGAGCCATTGCGCCCAGCCTGTGCCTTTTCTGTAGCTGGAAACTGGAAACCCAACAGTTTTATATTGCAAAGAAGGAAAAGTTTTTCATTAGAAAGTACAAGAAGTATTTAGGGGGTGAATAGGGTTTTCCTCTGTTTTCCTTTTTACGTGATAACTTTTGACTTCTGCCAACAAAGATGAAATAGCTTTCCATTATTTTAAGAGGCTTTGGTAGGGAAGGAAATGTTACTGTCTGTCTGTGTCATAGGGGGAAATCATGTGGCAGACTTGAGTTCTTTCAATTTCCTTTTTTATAAACAGGCCTAATATGTTTTTTTCTCTCAGATATTGTCAATGCCTTTGGATGAAAGGACATTAGACATTAAGCACAAATGCTACTAATGAATTATGGGTTATTTGTGCAGGGTTTAGTTGTAAATTAAAAGACAGCATATTGTAGGGTGTATGTGAAATGAAAAACATTGTTGTAATAACTAAAGCTAATTCTGTTTGAAAATCAAACTTTTGAGGATAAGGGAAGCTAAAATGAGATTGTTCTATATTATGTTTTAAAAGAGGACTGAGGTTTATTTTTGTAGTGCTTTTTAAGCAAAAGAAATCTATTTTGAAGACAGTAGTAGTTAGGATTTGGAGCGGAATATGAAGAAAACTTTCAGATATAAACGTTTCTCTTTCTATTCAATGAAACTGAGAAATGAAGTGGGAGTTAGGCATTGTTTTCCTTCTCAAAGTGGAACACTGGCTCCAGCCTTCCGAATGTGAGAAGGGAAAGTAATAGGACGGTATGATTGTGGGTATGAAAAACATTTCTATAAACCAAAAAAGAAGTGTGAAGTTACAGAGAGTGGTGTTTATTACATTAATTATACAGCCCCAGGGAGGGAAGTCCACCTGCTGCAGGTTCTCACGTTTCAGAGGACTTGATGGGCTCAGCAGGCCTCTGCCCTGAGGCTTTGCAGAATGTTCATGGTGTATTTTCAGCTTGTAGTTGGGCTTCCTTCAGGTGAGCCTGGATGGCTGACTGTTCTTTTTTAAACCTCTGCCAATTCTCTGTGACCTCTTCAGAATGCCGCCTGCCCTGCCTCTCCTTGGGCTCACCCACTTCGCCCAAGAGAAGAGTGTAAATCTTAGGTGAAACGGAGGGAGCAGGGTGTGGCTGGTTTACTGTGGAGGAAAAGTCGCTTTTTAACTCCTTGAGGGGTTTGAAGGCTCAGAGGATCCTCTCTGGGGCTTTCTGGGCCTTAACTCTCCATTAGCTGGTCACACTGATAGGAAAAAATACGGTGGTGTGGCAGGGAGCAAAGCTAGCTAACACTGACTGTGGTTTAATACCGTTGCATACTTGTTTATAAATCAGGCAGGTCCCTGCTACGTGTACTGGGAGACAATCAGAATCTTGTGTTAACTTGCCCCATATTCATAAAAACGTCTGCCAGTTGCATTGCTGATCTGACCTGTGATCTGGGCTGACCATCCACTGAGTATTTGAGTTATCTCTTATCTTCTTTTTGTTCCTCAATTGAGTGCCTTCTGGGATGAACAGTGTGAACCTGTGTGATGTCTTTTGCCCACCAAAATCATAAAAAGAGAAGGCAGATGACACATATCCCATTTAGTTATAATGAAGAGGTAGAGGGGCCAGGGTCAGTTGCTCATGCCTATAATCTTAGCAATCTGGTGGGAGGACTGCTTGAGCTCAAGAGTTTGAGACCAGCCTGAATAAGAGTGAGACCTGGTCTCTACCAAAAATAGAAAAATAAGCTGTGGTCCCAGCTACTCAGGAAGCTGAGGCAGAAGGATCACTTGAGCCTAGGACTTTGAGGTTGCTGTGAGCTATGATGATGCCTCTGTACTCTACCTGGGGTGACAGAGTGAGACTCTGCCTCAAAACAAAAAGAAAAGAAAGGGACTGAGGGAGAGCCCAGCTACCACTCCTCACTGGTACCACTTGCAGAGCCTGGGACCAATCTTTGGATAAGTGGGGGCACTAAGAATCCATCCGTCAGGCCTGTCTACCCTTGGTGGTAGGGTAAAGGGACATTCGTGATTCTGTGTATTGAATTCTCTCATCGCAGTGATTGCCAGTAAAGGTAGATCACTGGGTGACTTTGCAGCATCAATCTGATGGTTAAGAATAAATACGGTGACATTCTGGGATTATTCATAAGTGGGTGGATTCTTATGTGGATGGAGTATCTGACAGATGGATGTTTCATTGCCCACGTTTTGTGGTTTTAGTGTTCAATTTCCATTTTAAAAAGAATACCATCATTTCAAACCTTCTCCCTGGGTCTGACTTCTCATAGATATTTTCACTTCAGTATCTCTTTAGAAATGTTCCGTTTCCTGTGCCCCTTTGGTGGTGCACTAGTTGAAATACTGGAGGTGCAGCCTGTGCTATTCCTCATTCCCTGCCTGGGTCCATGGACACCCACCCGAGACAACACTGCCCATGGAGTGTTTCCTCTAAGTAAGACAGCAAAGGGAAAGTACACGTGACCAGCTCTACGTTAACTGAGACATGTGTGAATGAAAGGTGACTTATTCTTCAGCTCCCGTTGAACTTTGAGTGTTTATTTCATCATCAGCAGTGGTTTTTCCCAACCACATTCTTAGGAGTGTTTGGAGGTGTCCCCAGAGGGAGTTAATACACTGAGGGTCTTAGCACTTTTTGGTGGCTTTGTGGTTTATGTGAGTTTTCACAAGTATGTATGTTCTTGCCTGAGTGGAAGTTCTACCGTGAGCCTCGTATAGTGACTTTTGTTAGGAATGCAACATCTTCTTTTACAGATTTTATAAGAAAAAATGTCATTAAATACTTCTCAAGGATGACTAAAACATTTAAAAGAGGACTAATGACGGTAAATACTGAAAAGCAGAGAGTGTAGGACTGAGTATAAATTTGCTAGGTGAATTCTTCCATTGGAAGCTGTCTAAATTCTCTTCCACCCCTCTTCCCTCCCAACTTGGTGGCTGCTTGCTTGATTCCTCCTCCCTTTCCCACTCTTATTCCCCTTTTCTTTTCTTCCCTCCCCTTCCCTTTTCTCCTTCTCTTCTTGCCCGATCACATCCACTGCAGAAAGAACGAACACGGGTAGAGATTCTCTCACTTCCCGAGGCTCCCAGAGCTAGTGAGTGGCAGAGCTGGGGCCAGGACTGGTGTTCTGTTACGAACCCAGCGTTCTGCCCCCTGCCTTGTGCTTTGCTAATTATTTGGCACTTACAGTATAAAGGTGAGTGACACTTGGCCTGTGCTCAGGCTAGGAGGAAAGAAGAGACAAGTACACACATACTGGAGTAGTGTCAGGAAAAATGGAACTCTTAAGATGCAGCGAGCGCCCCTGGGTGTCCAGGGAGCCGTACAAGCCCCCTGTAGTGGAAGCTCTGTCTGACACCCACAATCACTTGTCCTCTGAAGGTAGAGTGAAGGGTCCCTTTTGAAGACTGCAAATACGTCTTGCCCTTTATATATCCTTCATCTTTAGGAAGGGCTATGACTGTCCATGTTCCTACAGCTCTCCTCTGACCTGACCTACCTACCATCTGAGAGTGGTTTTCTTTTTCCTTTTAACATAATATGAAAAATTAGGATGAAAATAAAACTTGATAGAATCAGCTTCTTTTTTGTGTGATTTTTTTTTTTTATTTCTTATAGCATAACTATGTACATTAATGCAATCATGGGGTACAATATGCTATTTTCATATACATTTTGAAATACTCTCATCAAACTGGTTAACATAACCTTCATGTCATTTTCTTAGTTATTAAGTCAAGACATTCATACTCTGCTTTTAGAAAGATTCACTTGTATCCTAGAATCAGCTTCTTATGGCATTTTTTGTTTTTGTTCTTGTTTATTTTTCTTCTTAAATCCTAGGAACTTATTAGCAGTAGATACTCTGCTATGGGTCTGGGTGTTCATTTTTTTCTATAGGTGAATATTGAGATCTGTTTTTGGGTTTTTTTTGATTCTTTTAGTGTGTACCCTTAATCTGATGGTGACCATAATTGTGATAATTGGCAGAATTAAATAATGTCAGTTAAACACTGTGAGGTTCCCAAGTATGTTTGGAAGTAGAGTTTTATGGAAATGACACATCTCCTGGTTGCTATACCAATGCCTGCTTTTCTGTGCTCTAGCAGTTTCTAGCAACTTCATTCTTGTTAAAGAAGAGTCATGCTGGTAACAGCCGTTTGGAGGGATTGCTTTTGAAGCTAAAATTATTTAGGTTCTGTATATATTATCTAGGTGCTTATTCACTTTGACTCAGTTCTGTAGTTACAATAAATGCAGCCACCACTTTGCTCTTTCTTGGTAATCGTCACTGGATTAGTATAAATCCTGCAGGGAGATTTATCTCATGGTTAGGAAACCTTAATTGCTGATGGAGTTATTTTCTGTTCATTTAACAGAACCACTGATCACATTCATGACCATGGGGGACATGAAGACCCCAGACTTTGATGACCTCTTGGCAGCGTTTGACATCCCAGATATGGTCGACCCTAAAGCAGCTATCGAGTCTGGACACGATGACCACGAGAGCCACATGAAGCAGAATGCCCATGGAGACGACGACTCCCACACACCATCCTCCTCTGATGTGGGCGTCAGCGTCATTGTTAAGAACGTTCGGAACATGGATTCCTCTGAGGGTGGGGAGAAGGACGGCCACAATCCCACCGGCAACGGCCTGCACAATGGCTTTCTCACAGCGTCCTCCCTGGACAGTTACAGCAAAGATGGAGCGAAGTCCTTGAAAGGAGATGTGCCTATCTCTGAGGTGACTCTGAAAGACTCAGCCTTCAGCCAGTTCAGCCCCATCTCCAGTGCTGAAGAGTTTGACGATGACGAGAAGATAGAGGTGGATGACCCCCCCGACAAGGAGGATGTGCCTTCAGGCTTCAGGTCCAACGTGTTGCCAGGTTCGGTTCCCCAACAGGACTATGAAAAACTAAAGGCACCTGGAGGGGAAAATTCCAGCAAAACTTCAACCTCTACATCAGGCAATACAGATAAAAACAAAGTTAAGCGAGAAACGGAAACAAATTCTATAACCCTAAGTGTTTATGAACCTTTTAAAGTCAGAAAAGCAGAAGAAAAATTGAAGGAAAACTCTGACAAGGTGCTTGAAAACAGGGTCCTTGACGGGAAGCTGAGCTCAGAGAAGAATGATACCGGCCTCGCCAGCGTGGTGCCGTCCAAGGTGAAGTCGGCCTCCAAGCTGTCGTCCTGCATAGCGGCAATTGCGGCTCTCAGCGCTAAAAAGGCGGCTTCAGATTCCTGCAAAGAACCAGTGGCCAATTCGAGGGAATCCTCTCCGTTACCAAAAGAAGTAAACAACAGTCCGAGAGCCACTGACAAGTCCCCCGAATCCCAGAGTCTCATTGATGGGACAAAGAAAGCATCCCTAAAGCAACCAGATAGTCCCCGGAGCATTTCCAGTGAGAACAGCAGCAAAGGATCCCCGTCCTCTCCTGCAGGGTCCACACCAGCAATTCCCAAAGTGCGCATAAAAACCATTAAGACGTCTTCTGGGGAAATCAAGAGAACTGTGACCAGGGTATTGCCAGAAGTGGATCTTGACTCTGGGAAGAAGCCTTCTGAGCACACACCATCCTCCGTCATGGCCTCTGTGACGTCCCTTCTGGCATCCTCAACACCCGCTGCTGTCCTTTCCTCTCCCCCCAGGGCGCCTCTCCAGTCAGCAGTTGTGACCAATGCAGTGTCCCCTGTGGAGCTGACCCCGAAGCAGGTCACTATCAAACCTGTGGCTACTGCTTTCCTCCCAGTGTCCGCTGTAAAAACGGCAGGGTCCCAAGTCATTAATCTGAAGCTCGCTAACAACACGACAGTGAAAGCCACGGTCATATCTGCTGCCTCCGTTCAGAGTGCCAGCAGTGCCATCATTAAAGCCGCCAATGCCATCCAGCAGCAAACTGTTGTGGTGCCGGCGTCCAGCCTGGCCAATGCCAAACTCGTGCCAAAGACTGTGCACCTTGCCAACCTTAACCTTCTGCCTCAGGGTGCCCAGGCCGCCTCTGAACTCCGCCAAGTGCTAACCAAACCTCAGCAACAAATAAAGCAGGCAATAATCAACGCAGCAGCCTCTCAACCACCCAAAAAGGTGTCTCGGGTCCAGGTGGTGTCATCCTTGCAGAGTTCGGTGGTGGAAGCTTTCAACAAGGTGCTGAGCAGTGTCAATCCAGTCCCAGTTTACATCCCAAACCTCAGTCCTCCCGCCAGTGCAGGGATCACGTTACCGTCGCGTGGGTACAAGTGCTTGGAGTGCGGGGACTCCTTTGCGCTTGAAAAGAGCCTGACCCAGCACTACGACAGACGTAGTGTGCGCATCGAAGTAACGTGCAACCATTGTACAAAGAACCTTGTTTTTTACAACAAATGCAGCCTCCTTTCCCATGCCCGTGGGCATAAGGAAAAAGGGGTGGTAATGCAATGCTCCCACTTAATTTTAAAGCCAGTCCCAGCAGATCAAATGATAGTTTCTCTGTCAAGCAATACTTCCTCTTCATCTTCCACTCTGCAGAGCTCCGGGGCAGCTGGCACACACACTGTAACAAAAATTCAGTCTGGCATAACAGGGAACGTCATATCGGCTCCTTCCAGCACTCCCATCACCCCTGCCATGCCCCTGGATGAAGACCCCTCCAAACTCTGCAGACACAGTCTCAAATGTTTGGAGTGTAACGAAGTCTTCCAGGATGAGACATCACTGGCTACGCATTACCAGCAGGCTGCAGATACGAGTGGACAAGTAGAGTATCATTTAAATCTTGGTGTTTCAGTGATAAGTCTGTAGACACGAGTGCTTGATCAGATGCCTTTGATTTTAGGAGTGGGAGCTTTGTTAAACAGGGGAGTATGTGTGCGCGTGCACACCCGCACAGGTGCCTACCGGGAGGCTTGTGTACAAGTGAGAGGGAAGGGATCGTTTTCATAGAATAGAAACCAAATCGAAACAGGAATCTTATTTTCAAAAAATGGTCTTCTGGGGAAGATAATTCTTTTAGCCAGATGTGAGGTGTGTATACTAGCTGAGTTATGGTACTTTTAGATTTTGGTAATTGTTCAGTTGTTGGTATATATATTAGAAGTCTGAGATTTAGGTAATTACAGCGTTATCCCATCATATTAGATGTTCAAGGAAGACTGTATCACCACAGTTCCTGAGTTATTAGTACCAATTTTGAGATTTTAAAAATTATTTACTGTTATGTATAGTACTGAAATCTTTTTCTAGTTAAACACAATCAGTGCCCACTTCTATGGTGTGTCTACTTAGGTTGATGGTCTAGAAGTCTATTTAGTAATATTCTTCACTGCAGTGAAATTAAGCTCCAGCGGCAAACCCATCTCCACTTAAGCAGAGTACCTTTGGGGTATGCTTGTAGCTTTTGTAAGTACAGGATGATGTTGGTGAGATACACTTTACAGTGGACATCAGCTTTTTATCTCTGTCATTTGCTTGTCTGTGAGGCAGCATCTAGTTGATAAGATAAATGTGTCTGTACCTATATGATGCTGTTATTTGGAAGTAACTGGACCTGCCAAATGAAGTAAATTTGAGTTAGTCCAAATGACATATTGTCCAAACCAGAAAGCTTGGGAAGTTTAAAGTGGCTGCCAATGTGAGCTAGCGCGCTCTGTCTCTTTGCGGAAGTCCAGCATTAAACCGGTCTTTTCTTTTTTTATCCTTCAGTATTTGTTAATTGGGAGGGTTCTGCTGCGAGTCAGAAGTCGGGCAGGCTGGCACCGTCTCGGTGAATAGCTCCTCGAGGCTAGTTACTGAGTTATGTTCTATGTAGTATTTTGAGTTTTAGAAACAAAAGATCGGGAATACCTCAATTTTCTTTTTCCCCTGACTTTGGATTAGTGGAAATGGAAGCATTAAGAGTTTTGATGGCATTCTTGCGGGCTCGGATGCTGAACGTTTCATCGGTTCTGATAGTAAAATGCTCAAGGAAGAGGAGGCAGCCACGAGTGGGAGAAGCAGTGGTGGCCGTAGCGCCTTAGCTGTTCAAAGCGACAGTGCCTAAATTCTGTCTGTCTGGGGACCCTTTTGTCACTACTTAATTAAGTGGTCATATTTCTTTTCATCTCAAAAGGATGCAGTGAAAGGGGGAAACGGCCAAAAAGTTTTTCCTCCAGTTTTGTTGGTCCTATTTCTGTGTCGGTGGGTAAACGGTGTAGGGGGTGGGCTATGTCATCGCTCGTGGTGGGGTGGGGGGTTCACTGCTGCTTGTGTGCTCTGTGTCTGGTGTTTTGAGCTGCCCTCAGATGTGTACGCCTTCCTTGGGATCCCTCCTTCTCTAAGAATGAGGAAAGATAGCGGAGAGGTAGGCAAGTGCCCTCTCCCCTGTGTTCTCTCTGTTTCCATTCTCTGTTGGCCTTATAGTCTCAACAGCCCAACCTGGGCCAAATAGGGGTGAAGTGGTTTTCCCGGGAGAAGGAGAGTAATACCTTTTCCTATGTATGTGGTTGTTTTGGGCATCACTTTTCTGTTTTGCTGGGACAAGTAAAGTATGCGGTCACCTAGTTCCCCCAGAGTCCCAGGGAAAGAGTCACGAAGAATGTACATTTAATTCTAAGGCCATATATGCTCTTAAGTCAGTGGTTCTCAACCTTCCTAATGCTGCGACCCTTTAATACAGTTCCTGTGGGTCAAGAACCGCTGCTCTAAGTGAAACATTGGCCTCCTATTCTGTTTCCTTTCTCCAGTTCTGCCTGGCTAAGTCATCCACTCAGCTCACCAGGGAAGAGTGTTTCTATTTAGTGAGTATCAGCTGACTGCATGGCCAGGCTCTACGGGGCTAGCAGCACGAGCATGGCCCGTTGACACGCATGCCCTGGTACACTCCACTGCTGTTTCTCTGCCTGCCTCTCTCCAGCTCCCACCTCCACACGGGCTGGGCTAGACCGTTATCAGGCAGAACCAGGTGGGGGATCTGCTTTCTGCCATAGCAGGAGGGGCTGCTGCCTTGGCACTGAGCTTAACCCAAGCTGAGTCTCTCCCCCAGTTCTGGGGGCTGGGGGTTTAGTCGGACACACGTGCCTGTGGCTGTAGTGGCAGCTGGGGTGGTTCTCACCCATTGCCAGTCACCTGTTGTGGAATCGGGTAGCCGTGGTGGTGAGGAGAGGCGGGTGCTGCAGGAAGATGGAGGTACTAGAAGACAGAAGAGGAAATAGCCTTCATTTCATCTTTGCAGTTTACCATCATGTAAACTAAACCATCAGCCACTTTACAATTTGTCAACTTCAACTACAGTCAAGGGGGGGAGGGTGGGAATCTACCCACAGAAATTGTTTCTTCATGGGGAACATCACTTAGAACACTGTGTCTTCTTGCGAAATTTAGAAGTTGACCCAGAGGCATCTCAAGTACCACGGACTTTGCTGAGCCCCTCCCTCCGGTTCTCTGTTGTCCTCTGTGTTCCACCACTTAAAGCCTTTGCTTTCCGTTTTCCCCTTGACCTTCACGTTTTGGTAACTCAAGAGTGAACTGAGAGAGTGGACTACCCATGCCTGTAACTGCTTTCTACGCCTCGTTCCCTGGCCTAGCCTTTTTGGAGTTGGGACCCTGTGTGGCCTAAGTCCTGCATCTGCCTGCAGGACAGGATTCCCCTGGCCTGCACCTTAGCCTTACTTAGAGGGTCATTCACGGTGGGCTCATGAGTGGACCCTGCACCACCATTGACAGCTCTAAAGGTCGAAAGCGTGCAGCCTCCAGGGCCCCTGCTAGACCAGTAGGCGCTGACCCTTCACTCTCTGCCTTTCTGCTTCTGAGGTTACTAGGCCTGAAGAAAGGGACTACCTCACTGGCAGAGGGACCTCCTGCCCTATTCATAGAGGTGATTGTACATTCATTCACGTGGTAAGAAGTGACACAGAGAGCGCTTGTGTGCCCTTCATCCAGTTCCCCACAAAGGTAACCTCTCACAAAACTATAGAACCACATTGCAAGCAGGGTGTTGACGTTGGTGCAGAAGGAACACAGCTCTTCAGCACTTTGAGGGCCTCTTGTGTTGTCCCACCTCCCAACCCTGTGCAACCACTAATCTGTTTTCTGTTTCTATAATTTTGTCACTTCAAGAATGTATATAAATGGAACCATGTAGCATATAACTCTTTGGAGTCAGCTTTCTTCCACTGGATATCCAATTAGGAATTACTGATAGTTCATTTCTTTTGATCGCCGAGTAGTATTTCATTATGTAGTTGTACCATAGTTCATTTAACCACTCACTCACTGAAGGTCATCTGCATTGTTTTCAGTTTGGGGTTTTAGGAGTGAAACTGTTACTGAACACCGTGTGTAGGTTTTTGTGTGAACACAAGTTATTGTCTTTCTGAGATAGATACCCAGGAATGTAATTGCTGAGTTATGTGATAGCTGCGTGAGGTTTAAGATTCTAAATGGTTTTGCAGGGTGGGGGCTGCCATTTGGTAAGTGAAGGGATCTGGCTTCTCTGCATCTTCACCAGCATTTGGTGGTGGTAACAGTTTTTATTTTAGTCATTTTGATAAGTATGTGGTATTTCATTGTGGTTTTAATTTGTGTTTCCCTAATGGCTAATGATGTTGAACATCTTTTCATAGGCTTCCTTGGCATCTGTATTATTTCTCTTCTGGTGAAATGTTTCTTCATTTGTATCTTTTGCCCGTTTTCTAATTAATTGCTAATTCCCCACCACCGCCACTGTTAAGTTTTACACATTTTTGAGAAAGTCTAGATACTAGCGTTTTGTTGGCTGTGTAGTTGCAAGGTTTTTTCTCCCCATCCACAGCTTATCTTTTCATCTTTTTAACAGGTTTTTGGCAAAACAAAAGTTTTTAATTTTGATGAAGCCCAATTTTTCAAGTTTGCTTTTCTGTGTTTGATGTCACTGGCCTCTTAGATCCTTCAGGTTTTCTTGTCCTTTTTCCCCCCTG
>NW_003852422.1:16171653-16172306 GCF_000181295.1 Otolemur garnettii | reverse complement strand
CTTCATTTTCAATTTATCTGGAAGAGAGTGTGTGTGATTGGTTTTTCTTTGTTTGGTAGAATTTGCTAGTGAAGCCATCTGGGCCTGGAGAATTTTTGGGGGGAATAAAAAAAATAAAATGCCTGCTGGGCTAATAGAGGGACTCGTTACCACTTGGAAGCAATGAAAGTCTCCCTTCTCTAGTGGTCTTCTGTGAGGCCGCCTGGGCCAGGGGTGTTGGGACATTTCAGTACAGACTCAGGAGGATGGTAGTCTGGCCTCTACCTAGACTTGGTACAGGGTGGGATGAGGCCACAGTGTTTTCTGTGGGGGTTCGTCTAAGTGGAGCAGTAATTATCTAAAAGTTTTCTGTTTGCCTAGGCTGCTTCTTTCCGGGCCATTCGGTGATAGAGAACAGGCTTTTGTTGGGGATTTTTCTCTCCACCCATTGGCGTTTCCAGGTTACCAGCTCCTTCAGCTCTAGACCTGGGATACAAGGCTAAAGGAAACCCAGAGGCTCACTGCCCTGTCACACCTAGGGTCCCAAAGTTCCTGCCAGACTGCTGTTATCCCCACCTTTCAGAGTCCTTTTACGTTGGCTTTATGTGCAGTGCCTGGGGTTTCTAGTGCTTAGTGGGAAGGATAGGGAAAGGCACTTCCATTCCATTTTCCTG
>NW_003852422.1:16163320-16171283 GCF_000181295.1 Otolemur garnettii | reverse complement strand
ACCTGGATATTTTTTGGTTGCAGTTGTCATTGTTGTTTAGCAGGCCTGGGCCGGGCTCGAACCCACCAGCCTCAGTGTATGTGGCTGGTGCCCTACTCACCTATGCACTGAGCCTGAATCTCTGACATTTTAACGGCTCAGTGTAAGTTTCTTTCCCTTAGCATTGTGTTTCCAAGCTGTCACACGTGAGAATCACTCTGATACGCTCTCACGTCTGGTGAGCTAAGCCTCTAAAGAACCCAGCCTTTCCCTCAAGCACAACCTTTTCTGGGTTTAGCCTAGTCACTGTCTCCTTCTTTTTATCTTCCATTTTACATTGATTTTTCACTTGGTAGCACATTTTGACCCATTTTTGTTTTCACAAGAGCCTTTCTAGGTTTCTGCAGCACTTGTCTCTGCACAGTAAGGGGTCTCTCCCTGCTGTCACCAGTTGGGGCCCTGCTTCCCGAAGCTCCTGCCTCCTCCTGGGCATGTTTGGCCTTGGGAGATTTTGCCACTGTGTCACAAAGAAACGGAGCAAGGCTCCAGTTGCATTTGGTGAATTCTGCTTTGCTGGTGCTGCCAAGTGTATGTTCTGTGGCTGCTCTATGCAGAAGTAATCATTCCCAGAGACGATTCAAGTGCCACTTCTTTGGGAACTGGCCTGTGCTCAGCAGCCCTAGTGCAGGTCTCTGGTGGGAGCTAGGTTGGCATATGTGTATTCCTTGTATTCCCTGAGCCCGAGTCTGAGTCTTGTATTTTTATCATACACATGTTCCCTGATAGGGTCCAGGTGCCCAGGGTGTGCTTAAATTGAGGTTAGACTGCCCAGGCTGTGTCTGCTTTCCTGAAGGATAAGGAAGAGGAAGAGGAGGAGGAAGAGGCTGAGGGAAAGAGCCAGAGGACCTAAGACCGTAGTGTTGAACCAAGCAGTGCAACAAAAATAGAGCTCATGGGCAGCTGAATTTTCTTTTTCTTCTTTTTTTTTGGAGGGGGACAGAGTCGCACTCTGTCCTGGGTTGAGTGCTGTGGCATCATAGCTCACAGCAACCTCAAAACTCTTGGGCTCAACAGATTATCTTACTGCACAGCCTCCTGAGTAGCTGGGACTATAGGCACCTATCACCAGGCTCGGCTAGTATTTTTTTTTTTTTTTCATTTTTAGTAGAGACAGGGTCTTTTGCTCAGGCTGGTCTTGAACTCCTGAAATCAGGCTATCCACCTGCCTTTGCCTTAGCCTCCCAGGGTGCTAGGATTACCCTAGTTAGCACCAGTAAATCTGCCCATAGGGCTTCGTATTCAGACCTGTCTGGTTATATAATCCGTGCCTTAGGGCAGGTTGAGCAAAAAAGTGTGTGGGAGGTCAGAGAAGCCTGCCTTCTCTTCTCCATGAATTATTTAAGAGCTGAGGGCTATAGCTTTAAATAATTGATGTATTGGGATGTCATTTCTTCACCTCTTAGTGCAGCGGTTCTCAACCTGTGGGTCGTGACCCCTTTGTAACAATGAAAACACATCCTGCATGTCAGATATTTACATTACAATTCATAACAGTAGCTAAATTACAGTTAGGAAGTAGCAAGGAAAATAATTTTATGGTTGGGGGTCACCACAATATGAGGGTCGCGGCATTAGGAAGGTTGAAAACCACTGTCTTAGTGAAACCGTGACTAAATTTAATCAAGTACAGACTGGAAATGCAAACTGTAACCTCTTGATGGTTAGAAATCCATTTTTCTTACGGTGGAATCTTCATCAGACATAGAATCACAGAATGTTGTAGGTCCTCTGGTTACCCTTTTGATTTGACAGTGGAAAAACAAATGCCCAGTCAGTCAGTGGCAGAATTGGGACGCAAGGCAAAGCTTCTTTATTACTGTGTCAATGTTCTTTCTGCTTCATCACACTGATTCCCTAAGGAGCATGGAATTTTATAGCTGGAAGGACCTTAGGAATCATGTACGAATGGACTCTTGACACCCAGATGAGCTTCTAGAGTGTAGACGAAGTTAACGTATTTGCAGTGGTGGTGGTTCTTACATTTAGGGATTGCTGATTCATTTTAGTTTCAGGAACTTTCTGGGCATTGCTAACACCATATTCCAGTATATTAAGCTGTGTTGAGCAGCCCCTGTCAGTTCTTTCTAAATATGCTCTGCTCAAGCAGCTTCCTCTGGAAACCGTGGGGTTCACCTCCGTTTTCTCCCCTTACCCTCACAGTCCCCCAACATATCATCACTAGGTAAAGACTTATGACCTTTTGTTTTTTTTTGTTTTTTTTTTGTTTTTTTAAAGGCAGTCTCTGTCACCCAGGGTAGAGTACAGTGGTGTGACTGTAGCTCAGGCTCCTGGGCTCAGATGATCCTCCTGCCTCAACCTGTGGAACACATGGGATTACAGGTGCCCATCACCACCTTGGGCTAACTTCATTTTATGTTTGGTAGAGATGGGGGTCTCACTTTTGTTCAGGCTGGTCTGAAACTCCTGACCACAAACCATCCTCCGGCCCCAGCCTCTCCAGAGTGGTAGGATTATCTTGTGAGCACCACACTGTGGCCGGACCTTTCGTTGGTGGGTTTAGCACTCTCTCTTAAATGCCTATTTGGAGTTTAGGTCAGATCGATCTGGGCCAGCTTCTATTGTAGTGTTCTCAACTCTTTCACCTATTTTCTCCGGTGATAATCTCCTAAGTAGATTATGTGTGTGGACTATACAGCTTTCTGTAAATTTGCTCATTTAACTGTCAACTCCTACGAGGGATTTGAGGACAAAACACCACAGCCGACTGGCTTTCCAGTTTTCCTGTACCACTTGCTTTGTTTGTGTTATAATATTTCCATGTGAGATCCGAAACGAAGTGCTTTCTTTGTCTCCTCAGTGTGACATTCAGCAAAAGGGAAAGCAAGCTACAAAATAAACGGGTATTCTTTGTTACTGTGTTTTGGTAACTACACTTTAGACAGAATTAGGAAGCTGCGTTAATGAGGTGACTTAATTTCCTCAGCATCTAGGCTGGCTGGTGAGCAGCCAGCCTTTCCACCATTAGCCTCAGAGTTCCGTGTTGTTGAAGGCTTCTGGTCTACTTGAAATTTAAGCACAGATATGTGGCTGTGTTTACAGTCTAGCCTTTCTCAGCCTCCCTCTTGTACCTTTCCCAGACTCTTTTTTTCCTCTAAAATATGAACTGAATCACTTAGAATTATTTTCCTTGTTCCTCAGGTGATTCCTCGTGTCTAGGAAGAGGATGTTGAGTCCTAACGTTTTCACCCTGTCCCCCCTTCCTCATATTTGCATGCCAGCTATTACTTAAAGCCAGGATTGGGTAGCAAAGTACAGTTGTCCCTTGGTATCTAGTGTTCTTGGGGGTTTGGTTCCAGGATGCTCTAAGGATGCTTAAGAGGCTGATATAAAAATGGCATAGTATTTGCATGTAACCTACACTTGTGGTTCTGTATGCTTTGAGTCATCTCTAGACTACTTAAAATACCTAGTGCAGTGTAAATGCTGTATAAATAGTTGTTATCCTTTATTGTTTTTATAGTTGTATTATTGTTTTTCTTCGAATATTTTTGATCTGTGGTTGGCTAAATCCAGGTGCACAGAACTTGTACGCGCAGAACTGTAATTGCAAAGCATGGAACATGACCACTTTTTACCTCTGTTTGCAAAGGGCGGAATATGACTACTTTTTACCTCTATTTTCCTGAAGCTTTCTAGTATTACCCGACTTTCAAAAAGTTAATATTTCTACTTTAAGAGGTAACGATGTTCTGGGTGGCACCTGTGGCTCAATGAGTAGGGTACCAGCGTGTACTGAGGGTGGTAGGTTCAAACCCGGCCCTGGCCAGACTGCAGCAAGAAAACATCCGGACGGTGTGGCGGGCACCTGTAGTCCCAGCTACTCAGGAGGCTGAGGCAAGAGAATTGCCTAAGCCCAGGGTTTGGAGGTTGCTATGAGCTATGATGCCATGGCACTCTATCAAGGGCAATAAAGCAAGACTCTGTCTCTACCAAAAAAAAAAAAAGTAACAGTGTTCTGAGCAAATGAGGCTGCCCCAGAGTAGAAGCCAGCTGTTTATTATCTAAGTGTGAAAACATTTCTCCCTTTTCAAATGACGAATGTGAGTAAAATCTCCGAAGGCACACAGCCACTTAAGTGTATTTTGTTATGCTTGCTTCTGTTTGAAAGGCAAGTACTGTCACACATTAAACTATTTCATCCTCTGATTAAGTAGTTTCAACTTTTGTAGTAGAAAGTTAGGATTTTAAGATACATTTTAAATTATTTGATTTAACCCCCCAAAAGGGAAGAAAAATCAGATCTTTTGGACTACAAAGAAATCCTTATCTGCCCCTGTGCACCCCCCTACTCCAGAGAATGTGCATCATTGTCAAGAATTCAAAGCATTCCAGAAAAGCTAGGGGAGGATACTTTCTTGTGCTGTGAAAATGCATCCTGATATCACAGGAAGCAGGGATGACTTGTTTTCTATAGCAAGTATGGTGAATAAAACTTGAGGGAGAAAGTATAGTTCAGCAATGACTTATGAGTTTAAAACTTTTGATACTATGCAAGCATCAGGAGAACAATGTTTCCAATCAAAACAGATGCCTTTTCTCAAAATGGAAGGGAAGCAAGGTAAATAAAGACAGAAAGGTGGGATTAGATACATGAATATGTATGCATCTGTATAAAGGAATATATATGCATCTGTATAAAGGTAGGGTCTCCAAGTAGCCAACGCGGTTCCTCGGTGACTCACTTCTCCCATTTCAGTCATTGCAAAATAGAAAAGCATTTTGATTTGAGGCCATAGTCCTTGCTGACTCTTTTTCTCCTTGTATTTCTGTACCTAAAGTGGATGAGGAACTGCAGCCGATGGCAATGAATGAACGTAAATTCTTAGGGGTGGGAGGGTCATGATAAATTTCATTGAATCTAAGTCATTGTTCATTTTATGTGTGTTGTGCAGAACAACCATTTGTACTATATCTTGGTACAAGATAATTTTTTTTTCAGTTTTTATGGAACACTTTTAGCTCCATTTTAGATTTTATTTGTTACTGTTATAAAAGTAGTATGAGCATATTGCTTTAGGTAGAAGAGCATTGGGGGTGTGTGGGCCCACGTCTTTTGCTGGTGATTTTCCCCTTGTATTTCTGTTTGTTTGTTCCTTGTAACCTCCACCCTGCTCTTCGCTCTTCTCTATCAGAGGTCTCAGAATTATTCAGAACCCTGTTCAAATCCTCGTTCTTCCATCTAATAACTGTGGGGCGTTGGGCAAGTTTCTTGACTGTGCTGAGCCTTCTTTCCTTATCTGTAAAATGGAGATATTATCTACTTTATAGATTATTAAATGAGATAATATTTAAAATTTATTTAATGTATTTAAAGTACCTGGTTGACCTCGTGGCTCATGGTGGAATGGGGCCAACCCATATTTTTTTTATATATATGTATACTTGTGTATAATGTATATACATTATGTATACATGTAAAAAATTTTTTTTTACTTCTTTTAGTGTAGAAAATATTAATTTTAAAGTAAGTACAAGGAGTCTTTGGATTATGAACGAGATAGGTTTTGTAGGTTTGTTCTTAAGTTGAATTTGTATGTAAGTTAGAACAGTTATATGTACCCATGACCTGTAATAGCCCCTGTTCGTAAGTCTGAGTCCTCTGTCAGTCGGGTCTTTGTAACTGGGAGCCTCCATTTGTAATTGTGAGTTCTGTGTAAGTCGGATGTTTGTAACTTGGAATTGCCTGTACAAGATATTTTAAGATATCTGTGGAAATTTAGACATTATGACTCATTGCCTGGGACTATGTGAAAGTAGATAGACGACTTTAGTTCAAAGAAACAAATGATTACCTGTGATAAAGTAGATGTTAATAGGATCTTCTAATTAATGCCTCTCTGGATTGGTCTTCCGTGTTGTGGCTTGTTTTAACTTTTGAAATATGTGTTACTAGAAAAGGAATGCTATTTTTTAATGATGATAACCTCATCAAAGCTGCTTGTAATATTCTTATTTTGTGATTATAATAAACATTTTCTGGGATAAAATTTGTATTTTAGTCCTTTTAGGAGAAAAACCAAGAAAAGAATTTTTAAGTGAGTTCCCCATTTTTCTTGGTCCAAGGCACTCAGAGGCGTAAACTTTAATTTTAGGGCTTAATTCAAAAGCAAGAAGAATAAAAAAATCATGTTAAAATTTCAAAACTTGTCAGTACAAAAGAGCGTTAATCTTAGCAAGAATCTAAATTTTGAGAACTTTCTTTGATTTTAAGACAAATCGTACATTTTAGAAGATGGTAGATAAGTTGGTTTTGTACGGATGTCTGTAAAATTCAAACGTGGTTTATGTAGGTTTATTTTGGGGGTGAAAGTAACGAGACCTCAGTTTATATTTACTTTTAAGATTTTTTAGTTTTGTGTTTTAAAAATAAACCATGCTTACATCTAAGGGGATGAAAAATACTATTTTGGTTTTTCCTGGGTAGTTAATGGTATAGAGCCTTTTCCAAAGAGGATTGCAGTCCTAATTTTATTTTATATATAATCATATCGTAGGCTCGACACAATTTCAATTTAATGTGTAAATTTGCGTATCTGATTTGAGTTCACTGATGTTAATTACAAATTATATCATGGCCAGCTCATCCATTTAAAGCTCAATTTAAGTCCAAAAAGCATGCATTGCTGTAACCATTCGTTTGCATTCCCATATTTCAGATTTCAAGTAACTGAAGTGACTGGGGGGGAAAAAGAAACTGGATTAGCCTCTAATTAATTTTTATCATTTTGAAGAAAAATAATACAACTGTGACTACTATCAAGATATACAAAGGTAGCCGTAAAGTTCGTGTGCATTTTTTGAAATAGTGTGCAATTTAAAATTGCACAGAACTTTATGGACATCCTGTATATGCCCACAAACTCGTAAATATACATTAATGTTGATTCACTAACATAATTTGCAAAAATACCTATTTATGTGGGTCATTACAAAAGTTTCGAGATACACAAAAATCAAGAAACGTAAAATCTATGCAGACAGAAACAATCGAAGCCCCCCTCCCCCCAGCAATACCAATAAGCCCAGCGCGTTGAAACTTGAATCAGAAAGGACTCTTGTCGACTGCGTTTCCTGGAAGTGAAATAACGAATCATGAAATAATGGGTCCGTCTCAATACTTTTGTAATGACCTACGTACTTCCTTGCATTAAACAAACTGCCAAAGTAACAAAATTAGAACTCTACCTAAAGCTGACATTTTTAGCTCAGACTTGGGATGAGCCTGACTACATAGCACACCTTATTTTTATTTTATAGGATACAGTTTTACAGTGGACATGTAGTTTCCAATTTTGCTTTTTCCCCTTGGGCTTAGAGTCAATTATAGTAGCATTTGAAATGAGGGATGTATAATTATTTTGAGGTTTAACCAAGGTTCTTTGCAAACTAGAAAATACTTAGTAGGACCAACCCTGTTTCCCCCTTTGGTTTATTTAGAAGACTTGCACTATCTGCCAGATGCTGCTTCCTAACCAGTGCAGTTATGCATCACACCAGAGAATCCATCAGCACAAATCTCCCTACACCTGCCCTGAGTGTGGGGCCATCTGCAGGTCGGTGCACTTCCAGACCCACGTCACCAAGAACTGTCTGCACTACACGAGGAGAGTTGGTTTTCGGTCAGTATATCGTTCACTTATAACCACACGGCATTTTGAGTGGTCTGCACACACAAGTTTTCAGGGTCATACAGTGATACCTCGATTAACAGATCCTCTGGGAACCCAGCTCATTTTAGAAGAGTTGATGGATTTGAATCTTTTTAATGTAATATTGGCACTGCTGGTCCACTACACAGAGCAAAGGGTAAATGGAACTCATCCTGTAGGCAGAAATCGTCTGTGTGTGTGGAAGTGTGGCTTTGAGTGACTGTCAACCTTTTCTTTCTGTTTGCTTTTTAGCA
>NW_003852422.1:16144720-16162423 GCF_000181295.1 Otolemur garnettii | reverse complement strand
CTGGGTAGAGTGCCATGGCATCATCATAACTCACAGCAACTTCAAATTCCTGGGCTCAGGTGATCCTCTTGCCTCAGACTTCTAAGTAGCTGAGACTATAGGTGCCTGTTACAATGCCTGGCTAGTTTTTTTTTTTTTTACTAGTAGAGATGTGGTCTCCTTTTGCTCATGCTGGTCTCAAGCAAACTCCTGTGCTCAAGCAATCCGCCTGCCTTGGCTTCCCAGAGTGCTAGGATTATAGGTGTGAGCTACCATGGCACCTGGCCCTTTATGCCCAAATAACCTTTCCTTTCCCTGTTCCTCCCCCCCTTCCCCTCTTCCCTTTCTACTCCCTTTCCTCTCCTTCTTTCTCTTCTTCCTCCTTTACCTGAGTCCAGGTCTCCTCTGCGTATCTCAGCTTCTCCACATAACTGGCCCCTTTCATTGTCCCTAAGATTCCCAGATGTGGATTTTACATCTGGCAAATGTAATGATAATCTAGCTTGTGTTGAGCAGTGATATGCTTGAGCTTTATTCTCCATTTTGTGACTTTGTGAAATGCATTCCTGTGCTGTTTATATTTGGACCCGATAAAAATGCCCCTGAGAAAACACATCACCAACGTACAGAGTCTTTGTTAATAGAGGTATTACTATATTGTATGATTATCTTAACATAAAGTGTTCGGTTACCTGGTAACTTTAATGTTAGACTACTAATACGTAGTGATTTTTGTTGTTGTTGTTCTTAGTTGTAATACCATAAAGATGTTTTCTAAAAATGAAGTCCAGTTGGCATGATTTGATGGTTTTATTTCAATTTAGATTTTGGTATCTTTGATTCCCTGGTGTCTCTGCCACTAAGCCATGAGACTTCAAAATTCTTATCTCATGCCTATAACACACAAACGTTTTATGGACTGGGATCTAGCCTGGTAGAAAACTTTTGGCCTGGAAATCAAGAAACCGGAGTTTCTTGTCTGAGTTCTGCCAGGGACTGATTACGTGGTAGTTTGTGTATTCTCTCTGTCATTTCTCTGTCCATAACACTGGTGCTTTGCCTGCCCCAGCTTTCCTTGGGATTACAGCTAAGACAGGATAGGTAATCAGAGGAGCCCTAGACCCACACTAAGTCGATGCAGAGTAATACTCAGCTCTCATCATGTTTTGAGCTATTATTAGCGAATTTATAATAATAGAAAGCAGCTCTGTAGCATTTTCCAAGTGCTGTTTTTGTGAGAAATGACGCCAGACATTTCTCCAATGTTTAGTTTATTTTTCTGATAGAATGAAAGTAAAGTTAGGTTGGAATGAATAGAGGAAGTGAGGCTTCTGCAATTTTAGCCATTCCTGGTATCTTTTCCTTAGTTAAAACAGAAGCTCCACATGGGGGCCGAGAGTAATCCACTCACTTGGAAAACACTGTCCTTCTTTTCTGTTCTTTTGCTCCATTCACAGAGTTGTTTAAATTTGGTGCTGTGACTTGGAGATTTCAAATTTTTACTAGAAGCTTTTAAGTATAAATTTTTCCTGCTTGGACTTGAGACCATATGAGCTGTAAACAAACAAAAAAACCTGTTACGAAGTTCAGTTCCTGCTTTATGGTTTTTTAGATGAGAAATAAAATTGTTAACCTTAATTTTTTCCCCCTACTGTTTCAAATAATGGTCCGTCCTCATGGTTAGGGGTTAGTAGCCCTGTGGCCTCGCCATGTTTTTCTTTCCCTTTGGCTCTGTGGTGGATCATTTCAGTTTGTTTTGCTGTTAGAGGTTACTCCAACGGGGCAGCACGGCTCCGATGTCTCACTTTGTTTTTCCTCCATGCACGGGGCCTCGTTCTTTGTCTTCCCAGATACTGACAGGGCACCCCTCGTTCCTGGTTAAGTTGGTAATTATTTTTCTGAATTTTCTGACTACCCAATACATGGGATACCCATCTGGACAAAGGAATTATTACAGGATTGTATATTGTAAACACTTAAAAAAATTCAGAAAATAAAGAAACTCGATTGGTACCCAGCATGCAAAGGACCTCAGGTATATTAAATATTTCTTAATAGACTGGCTTTTCACAGCATGTTTAAGATCTGTAAGAGCCGTTCGAATTCTTCTCTTTGCCTGCCTTACGTCCACTCTGCCTTGGCCTCTCGGGACCCCCAAACCTTTCTTTTACCTGTAGGTAGGTGTTTAATGACCTGTTCTTTTCATAAGTTCTTATTAAGTGCATTGCTTTCCTTCCTCATGTTAGGGAGGTTTTTTTCCCTTGTGCTTTGGACTGAGTCATAGCCATTTCCGCCTGCCACCAAAAAAAAGTTCCATTTTTAGTTTATACTAAAACTTCCCGTTTACTCGCTGTAGATTAAACCTTCTTCTTACTCTACGTGCCTACAAGGGATTAGTTACGTTCTCTTTATTTCTTAAAGAAATAAAGCTTTTCTCTTTCTTTCTGAGCTTCGTTGGTCTTTTGCCCTTTAAATGCCACCTTTCTGCCTTTCATGAGAAAATCTTCTGTTTATGGCCTGGTGGGAACTTCATTGCGGTTTCATTAGTAAACCATCTACTTTTGTTCTCTGTAGTCTTCCCCTTTCGTTGGAGTCATGGGCTTCTAGGGTTGGGAAGGACTATAAATGATCTGTTCAATTCTTCTCATTTTACAAGTATCTGACAGAGAGGGCATTGACCTGTTCCAGACAACACAGTGTAACCCAGAGCAATTGCAGTATGCTTGGGTGTCTCTGTTGCCTGAAATAACAGTTAAGTAGGTTGGGTGGTCCAGTGGAGGTGTTATAAATGTTGGTGAGAGTCCTTGTGTGAAAAGATGAAAACGGTAGAAAGGTGTCTTAGTCTTAAAGTTGTTCATGTAGGATTAGATCTGTCTATGGCCGTACTGCCCTGAATCCACCCGATCTCGTCTGGTTTGTAGGATTAGATTTGTGCAAGGGATAAGGTAGTTGTTAAATTATTAGAAGTTCAAAAGTAAGGTTAGCTAGAGAGGCAGTTTGGTTTTTAGAGATGCTGATTTTTCAGAAGTTTATAATTGTAATTTCTTTAATACAAGTGTTACTTAAATTGATATTTCAGAAGAAGAAACACCTAGGTGGTTGACCTTCTTTACCCTATGGACTGTGATTACCTCCAGCTACATTGACCACATCACTGAGCACCAGGAAACAGTGGGCCATGGCTTTGGACCCAGTATTCATTGGTTCCTCTCTGTGCTTCTGTTGATGGCGTATAGGTTTAGACACCACAGATTTCTTGTATTGGAAATGCCATTTGGGTGTTGAGGATGGGGAACCTCAGGGCACTGGTGTCAGAATTCAGCATGTGGAAGTCTTCTCCAGAGCCAGAAGTCATGGGGTCTTGCCATGTCCCCTGTTCTTGGTAGGACCTGCACGATCCATCCATTTCTTTGTAGTTTGGAATCTGGTCATCCATTCCTAGAAACTTTCAAGAGGCTCAAAAAATAGACCATTTGAGTTTTATTTTTCTTCTTCATGATCTTTCCTCTTAAACATATAAAAATAAGTTGGTTTGTTATAAATAGAAAAAAAAAAGTCCAAAATACACTTCTAAAGGGCCACTAGAACCCCAGAAGGGCTATGAAAATATTTTCCATTTTATCCGGTGTTTGCACGGTTGCACATGTGTAGTGGTCTTGTGCTAATGACTGCGTGTTTATTCTTCTGACAGATGTGTGCATTGCAATGTTGTATACTCTGATGTGGCTGCGCTGAAGTCTCACATTCAAGGTTCCCACTGTGAAGTCTTCTACAAGTGTTCTATTTGTCCAATGGCGTTTAAGTCTGCCCCAAGTACACATTCCCATGCCTACACACAGCATCCTGGCATCAAGATAGGAGAACCAAAGTAAGTCATCCCGACATTTTACTCCACTACTTTATTAGTAATTTAGAGGAGGTAGTAGTTCTATTGAATAAAATTTAATAAGATTTAAGAAATTACACAACTTGCCAATTTTGATCTCTGTGAAGTACAGCTCACAGCACTTAGCTCACCCAAACCTTTCTATTCTTTCTAGGTGAAGTCTTTGTTCAAAGGTATTACCTGTTATTTCTTCTCTTGTCATCAGTTTTTGTTTAGCAAGCAGATATTTTATCTATTTTGTTCATAAGATGATTTTGACAGATAAGTTCTAGGAAAAAGTGTTAAACTCAGACAAACTGTATCATCATTCAGTTTTTTCATAGGATCCATTTCTACTTAAAAAGTAATATTTGTAAGACTTTAGGCACTGGTTACTGAACTTCATAGCCAGTATAAGTCCTTGATTAGTCAAAGTGAATTTTATTTTTACCATAACGTGCTCTAATTTTGATCCATTTTTGCTTTGTGGAGTCTTAATAATGAAAAGTGTTTGTCAGTGCACACTTAGGGGCAGCTTAGGTTACCAGGAGGGTCAGATTCCACCACTGACCACCAACTGGCTCATCCCATTACACTTTCTCGCCTGTGCTCTCTCCCCTGTAAAGGGAGGGTAATGTTTAGTGGAGGTGAGGTGAGATGGCATGGCGGATTTGTGGCACACTGTCCCTGTGTCGGGAGCATGGGGGCTCTGTGAGCACAGTTTGTCCCTGCACATGTTCAGCTCTCATTGTGTGCGTGCACCGGAGAGGATGGTCCAGCTTGTGCTCATTCTCTTCCTGGATCACTGATGGCAGCGGAGAGTTTGATAATTACGCAAAGCCAAACTTGGTGACCAAATGTCTTGGCTTGTTTCTGCTGGTAGCTCTATAATCAAGAAATTATTGGGACGATCTACAGATGTGCCATATTTTACACACACACACACACACACACACACACCTCACTGTAACATTTAGTTTTGGAGAAATGTGATGGAAGACTAGAATGACGCAGGCACGGTGGCTCACGCCTGTAATCCTAGGTCTCTGGGAGGCCATGGCGAGCTGATTTCTTGAGCTCAGGAGTTGGAGACCAGCCTGAGCAAGAGGGAGACCCTGTCTCTAAAAATAGAAGAACTGAGGCAAGAGGATCTCTTGAGCCAAGAGTTTGAGGTTGCTGTGAACTATGACGCTATGGCACTTTCTACCCCAGGAGACGGACACTCTCCCTGCCTAAAAAAAGAAAAAAAGGGACTGGAAATGATTATGTACTACCCAACAGTCAAATTTTATTTTACTCTGATCTTTGTAGATTAATCTTCAACATGAAACACAGCCCAAATTCAAGGGCTCTGTACGCAGCTGGGTGTCTTGACTTGGAAAATGGGGGTTAGTGGATTTTAGTGTCTTCATTTTCTTGACAGTTCAGACTTCTGGGCACTGATGCAGCCTCCCCTCTCCAGTGAATGTAGTTTTTATATAGTTCTTTATTGGAATAAAAGAAACTTAATTGTGTGAATTCTGGAATAGTAGTTGTTACCTGGGAATATAAGGCAGCAAATTATTAAACAGTATTCCTCACATTTGAGTAATGTGTAGAAAACATCATTCTAATATTTTCTTTAGATTTTTAAAAAAATTTTTTGGTTCTTCAATAAGTATAAGCCTAAAAATAGATACTGTATTTTGAACTATAAAACTAAAACAGATTTACAGATGAAATGGCAAACAAAAGGTGATTTAAGGTAACAGTGTTGATTCATTCAGCAGGAGGGTGGGTGGCTGGCTGCATGGCCCTAGCTATTGCAACAGTAACTGTTGTGTTGGATCTGCTGGGCCCATCAGTCCTGAACTGTAGGCAATACCTTTTCCAGTACAGGCTACTGTAAAAGCTGTCATCTTGTGCCTCTTTGGCCTACATTTGGCCGCCAAATTTCATTTTTCCATTAAATCCATCTCGATCCTATTTACATTAGTCCAAAATTAGTAAGTAGTTCCCACTGCAAAGGACCTTCAGGCTCTAAAATCTCCCAGAAGTATTTGGGTAACAGGTGGTTATGCACATGATCCCAAATTATGCAAATATTTGCATTAATTTTTAACGACCAACATTAAAATAATCTCCTGCCCATTTTCATTAGAGAACATATGGATGTTTCAAAATACACATATAAAGTCCTACAGTTCCAGCACCCTAGTTCCAAAAGCACAACACACGATTTTTATTTAATGAACACTCCGGTGGTGTTTACTGTGTGCCCGGTAATTGTTGGACATGCTTTGTTTCTCGTTTTTCAGTGCGTGGGCAGCATATTTCCTTGCTGTTTAAAAGGAAATTGTGAACACCCTTTGATACTTTATGGATAATTCAAGATCATTTTGAATGTCCGTTACTGTTTTTTATGTTGATAAGGTTTGTGTCTGTTTTTATTTTAACAGCAATTTCTTTTGCTTTGCCTTCTTTGCATTTGCAGTTTCTAAATGTGTTTAAGTGGAGAAATTAGAGCTCTAAAATTAAACATTGTGTAAAAGACATTTTTGGTACAAGTTCCTAAGAAGTAAAACATGCAGAATCAGAATAGCACCACAGTGGAGGACCATGGAGGCAGAGAAAGCTGAATTTGAACCGTGAACACACAAGCAGATTATCAGATATCCCCAAGTCTTGTGTCCCATTTGTGAGATGGTCATAGTGTAATCCACCTTACTGGGCTGTGGGGACTAGTTTCCTGATACGGAGGGTAATGCCTTGTGTCTAGTTGGGGCTAGTTGGTGATAATGCAGGAGGATTATGGCAGCGACCTTGGAGCTTAGAATCCTTTATTTACTTGCACACCCGTTTCAGGTGTGGCACACTGTGCTGGTGAGTTTTGGTTGCTGTAAGTTTGACCTGTGTGAGTCATCCGTATATTGTTTGGGCTTCCTATTCCTGCTTCTTCCCTCTGCACCCTCTCTTGCCTCCTCTTCTCCTTCGCCTCCGCCCTTGGTTATAATGTAGTTATCTCAATACTCACCCAATCTTGCATTCAGCATTCAGTCCAGATGTTTCGGTTTGACTCCACTGCACCGTCCCCGGCTTCTCTCCCACCCCTGGGAATCCAGCCACATCGGGGTTCTCTCTGTGCCCTTGTGCAGAGTGGGCCCGCCCTGCCTCCACCGTCTGTCTCCCTGGAGTTTTCCCTTTGTCTTTGGAGCGTCTGCTCCGCCCTCATGTTCTATCCCTGAAAACCACACACATCTGTGAGGTTCATGGTGCCTTTAGTTGGGCTTTTTGTAAAAAACAAAAAGATTGTCACCAGTTTTTAATAGTTTCTGTTTTACAAAATGTCAGAAGAACGTACAGAGAACTCTTGTGTCCCCTTCAGATTCCTCAGCCGTACCGTCCAGTTCATAGATTTTATTCATATTTCTGCTGCTGTTGAGATGATGGCTTTTTCCTTTCTGGTTCAAGATCCTTTCTGTCTAAGAAGTATCAGCCCATGTAATATGAAAAATAGAGACCTTTATTGAAGAAGCTAGAAGATACAAGAAACATTGCATCAATATATAGGACAGTTAGACCTCAGCCCCTTCAAACTAGGCGCCTTGGGACCTTCTCCCAGTCTCTTCTTCTGTTCAGAACATTCTGCAAAATCCTTTCTCATTGATGGTCAGAAATTTTGTCCCTTTCGAAGGTGATTTTAGTTTTAGTTTTGGGATAAGCCAGAAATCACAGGGCACCAAGTCTGTGGTATAGGGTTGGATGATTTCATGTTTTGCCAAAACCTCCCTGCAGGAGATGTGATGTGTGGGTGGGTTTCTTGTCGTGATGAAACTGCCAATCCCCAGTTGCCCATAGCTGTGGCTGTTTTTGGTCACGTGGCGTCTCTGAGTGAGGAAGGATGTGGAGGTAGTGCTTCTTGTTAAAGATTTGGCCTGGAGAGGAATGTACTCGTGACAGACAACACCTTCCCAGTCAAAAAACACTCTAAACATGGTCTTGATCTTTAAGACAGTCTTACTTTATTGCCCCCTTGCCAGTGCTGTGGCATCATAGTTCTAACTCTTGGGCTCAAGCTATTTTCTTGCCTCAGCCTCCCACGTAACTGGGACTACAGGCGTCTGCCGCAACACCTGGCTGTTTTTAGAGATGAGGTCTCGCTCTAACTCAGGCTGGTCTTGAACTCATGAGCTCAGGTGATTGCTCACTTTGGCCTCCCAAAGTGCTGGGATTATAGGTGTGAGCCACCACGCTTGACCTCCATGGTCTTGATCTTGTTGTGACTTTGCCAAGCCTTCTTTGAGTGTGGAGACCCAGGAGACTTGCATTGTGACAACTGGGCCTTCGTTTCTGGGTCCGGCCGTAGACCCATGATTCATCTCCATTTTTGACCTTCTTGGGGAAATCTGGTTCATCAGTAGCGGTTTGTTAGCAAATGTCCCACAATGTTCTGTCTGTTCCTGTAGTAGAAGCCACGGAACGCATTTTTAACACAATATGTTTCATCCCAAGATCCTGAGTCAGAATCTTGGGCCCAGTAGTTTTGGGAGTCCCCAGGTCAGCATCTAGATCTCTTACTGTTAGCGGCTGGTCTTGGGGGATTGCAGCCCTTAGACACCAACATTCTCAGGCGTTCTGCTTGTTGCAGGCCTTCCAAAATGTGGATCACTTTCAACAGATTCTCGACTGTCTTTGAAGTGTTTGTGCCACACTTTCATTTGCACTGCGTTGTCCCTGAAGGCTTCAGAGTTATCTGAAGAGGAGTGTTCAAGCTTAACACAAAATTTGAAGCAGATAGGCTGGGTGAGGTGGCTCATGCCTGTAATCGTAGCAATCTTAGAGGCCAGGGCAGGTGGATTGGTTGAGCTCAGGAGTTTAAGACCAGCCTGAGCAAGAGTGAGACCCCCATCTCCACTAAAAATAGAACTAGCCGAGCATCATGGAGGGACCTATAGCCCCAGCTACTCAGGAGACTGAGGCAAGCCCAGCAGTTTGAGGTTGTTGTGAGCTATGATGCCACAGCACTCTAGCCAGAGCAACAGAGTGAGACTGTCTTACAAAAGAAAAGAACAAATTGAAGTCGGTTTGTTGCTTGGCCCTGTAACTCTGAAAGCCTTCAGGGACAACACAGGCATTGCAGTGCAAATTCATTCATTCATCCCCCCGTCATTTGGGATGTGATGGCCACACATCAGGTGATGAGCATACCTGCACGCTCAGTGGTGTCTTGTGCCCCACTGAGAACTGCAGCAAAGGAAGGCATCATTGCTCACACATACGCATCCCAGTCCACTCTCCTCGGCTGCCGGGTTACATCGATGTCGCACAAACCATTCTCATTATATGTGGGTCATTAAGAAAGTTTTAAGACATGCAAATGGAAATAAACAAAGCCCTCCCAGCAACACCGATAAGTCCAACAAGTTGAAACCCACACATGTGAATCTGAAAGGACACTATCAACTCTGTTCTTGGAAGTGAAATAATGGACCGTAACACAGTCTTATCTCAAAGCTTTCCAAGTGACCCACAGATTAACAGTGGCTGGATACTCTCCAGATAGTCCTCGTACATTTTGGATTTAATTGTTCACCTCATCATTGTCCTCCTGTCTAGAACAGTTTGTTCCTCAGCTGCCCCTGCCCTTTCATGTCTTCAGCCATCCAGAAAAGAATACAGGCTTCCCACTCTGAGGATAGCGCATGTCAGCCTGCTGCTGCTTTCTCAGGGCTGGACAGGGGCACCCCAGTGGGATGCTTCAGGGTTGATGCCGTGCTCTCCTTGGTAGCTCACATTGGGAGCTCAGACAGCGCCCACCTGCCTTCTCAGTGGTGATGGCACCCTTTGCCACCAAGTCAAATTGGTGTCTCTTAGGCTTTTTTGCAGTGAAGTCAGTGTCTTCCCCTTTATATTCGTTAGTAGTTTGTGGGGGAGATACCCCAATATTACACTCACAGCCTGTGCTGCAGCTTCCTCAGAAAGATGCGTGCGTGAATGGATTATCTCTTGTTTTATACTTTCTCTGTTACTAAGTGTAAGGCAGTGTATCAAAGCAAACAGAATCCTTCGCCCAAAGGAATGGAACATGAAGAAAATGAGTCATGCCATTTTTCATGAAATGATTATTTCTCAAAATAGGAGAATTGGGTCCTGAGGAAATTCTTAGCCTAGTTAGTAAATACTGGTTCTTTTCTTGAAGCTATTCTTCTTTTAAGTTGTTATATACTAATTACAGAAAACCCAGGAAATTCAGAGAAGCAAAACAATAAAAAGAACACATGTACCATCATCCTGCAGAGACGGGGACCGGCAGATGGCCTCTGTTTCTTTCCAATACCCTTTAAAAATTGTGATCGTATCTTATTATCTGTTGTTTTAAGTTTCATGAAAATTTTTCTGTGTCATTGGTGTATGTCTCTGACATCATTAAAAACCCCTTTTATGTCGTTCTATTTAACCGCTCGTATTACTGAGTGTTAGCGCTGGTCACAACATTAAGCTATTTCAAACAGCGGGGAAGTGGACATCTTTGCCACGCCTGTTAGGTAGTGTACAAACAGGGGACTGCATTGTCAAGTCCTGCAAAACCGTGTCTCCTCTTCAGAAACATTGTCTCCCCGGAATCGGGGGTGTTTGTGCCCTAAGGGAAAGTAACTAACATGTCTGAGAACTTACAGAAATGCTCCACTCCAGTTACATTTGTAAATCTTGTGTAGAAAAAGACAAAATGTGCTGGGTACTGTGGGTCACACCTATTATTCTAGCACTCTGTAGAGCCCATTTCTACAAAAACATAGAAAAGCTAGTCAGATGCGGTCTGACTAGGGTCTTGCAGTCCCAGCTACTCAGAAGGTGGAGGCAGGTGGATCGCCTGAGCCCAGGAATTTGAGATTGCGGTGAGCCAGGATGATGCCATGGCACTCTAGCCAGGCAGATAGAGTGAGACTCTACCTCCAAGCAAAAAAAAAAAAAACCAAAAACTAAATGTATGCCTTTTAGGTAGACAATCACACAGTGAGATTTGAAGCTATGTGAGAAGTAGTCACAAGACTCTGAGAAGAAAGGGAAGGGCTTTCGGGAGACATTCTTTTCTTTAACTTTGTTATAGATACATTAGGTGAAACCTCAGTTTTCATCTTAACCTTCACATTCAGCCATTTTTCTCTGATCTTTTCCTAAGCTGCTCCCTGGAATTCTTTGTGCCTACCCTCAAAGTTCTTCAAAGGATATATGGATTCCCATAGGGCCACCCCCGAGGACCGGGATGACCTAGAGCAGTTACTGTAAAAGGGTGACCTACTGCAGTCAGAGCTGTTAACAAGTGACCGGGCAGATCCATCAGAGGTGACGGCTGGCAGCAGAGGAGGCTTAGTCTTTACCCCCTGCAGACATCAGCATCTCCTGCCCAGGCTCCAGTGGGGACTATAGATGGATAGGAGAGATTATGTTTAGAAGACTTAGGTCTGCTGAATTAATTTGAAGAGGTTTGGTGATAGCATATTAGGTGCACAAATAGTTTGTAGTGAACAAGTGAGTATTTTAAACCATTTAAAGCACAAGAAACATTCAAGTGTTAAAACAACAGTTGTATGGATTTTCTTGTTTCTTTATTTCACTGTATAATTGTTTACTGGCACAGGGCTTCTTGCAGTAACAATAAGTAATGTTGACATTTCAGTATAAGACTGCTACTAATTCTAAAAGAAAACTTGGGAGTTGTGTAGGCCTACTTAGTTCCTTAATCAAAGTCAAATTCTTCTTCAAGGTTGTGTTCCACCCTCAAGCTGTATTGCCTTGTCTGATCTTAAAAAAAATCTCTCAAAGAAAAGGGATGTTTTCGTTCGTGTTAAAGCAACATGAAGACTTTGTACAAACATATACCAGTGACTTGTGAGCAGTGAAATGGTCATCAATTTAGACTTTAAAGTACATAACAGCCAGATGCGTCTTTACTCCAGTGTTAAGAGTGTTCTACAATTGAGCGATGCCACTTGTCTTCCAAGTTTGTTTCACAGCTAAACTTTGTGTTCTTTTTATTTGTGTGTTCTCATTGTGCTTCTGCCCCGAGTTCTGTAGCTATAAAGTAGCAGTGCCTTTGACTTGAGAGATGAGGCTGACTGACGTTATCTCGCTGCACTTCTTCTATTTTAGAGTAATATATAAGTGTTCCGTGTGCGACACTGTGTTCACCCTGCAAACCTTGCTGTATCGCCACTTTGACCAACACATTGAAAACCAGAAGGTGTCTGTTTTCAAGTGTCCAGACTGTTCTCTTTTATATGCACAGAAGCAACTTATGATGGACCATATCAAGGTGTGTGTGCATCTATCCTCTCCTTTACATGAATTGCAGATACGTTCACTGGTCATAAATCAAGGCTGAGCTGCAGACGACTATAAAGCATGCCTCGCTGTTGAAGGAAGGGACGGATGCTGGTTGTGGTCAGTGGGCAGCTCACACGTTACCACTGTGTGTTCGCTTGACTGTGGGATGCTTTTTGTTCAGGAGTTCTGATCTGCTTACCATAAAAAATTAGTGGAAAGGAACCAATACATGCCCTGATTTTAAAAGCATGCTAGAATACTAGAGTTCATATTACACATAAGTGAAAATGATGACTGTGAAGTTTACTTTTCTGAGAACTCTGTGTTGTATGGGATTTAGAAATAGAGGTTGCGATGAGTTACATTAATTTACATTAATACAAACATTGGTATATTAAGAAAAATGAAGACTTTCCCCTCAAAATTTTTTAAAGAGCGAAGTTTGCATTATAATTGATACCCCCGGATCTTTTAGTCTGTTAATTTTTTTCCCCTAAAGATTTCATGTATATTGATGAATAAATATCTAGAATACAGGATGGCACCTGGTGGGTATTCAGTTAATGCAGTGAATAAATGTATGTCCAGTTTGGACTGTTTACCCTCTAACCCCCTAAAGGGGCACAGAAGTCTATTTATAGTCTTTTAAGCTTACTAAGGCCAGTGCTTAGTTCTAGCTTCTTAACTGTCCACTGTGATAGGTTAAACAGTTTTATTCCTTGCGTGATTAGGAGATAATATCCATTGGCTTTCAGGATTAAAATGATTTACTTTTTAAATAGAGAAACAAGAGACCCAATATTACCGTGCAACAATCTCTTCACTTTGCTCTTTTAAAAATACACATTATATTCAAAAAAGTAGTTTAAAGAGCAAATAAAGTCTCTGAATTATTCTAGTCTCATGTCAGTTAAATGATTGTATTAGTAATCCTAAAATTTTCTGCCTTAAATATACTTGAGTTCCTATAGGGCAATTGCCTATTGTAAATGAACTTAAGGAGTAGAATCTGCAAGATGTTAAGTTCATTAAGTTTTAGGCAAGTTCATTAGTTTTAGGCAAGGTAAAGATAGTAGTGGTTGTGGTCTTACTAGAGTAGATAAAATACATGGGAGATATGTTTCATCATTTTCACTTGAAGTACAGTAAAATACTCTAGAGATATTTTTAGTCTTTTTTTTGGAGACAGAGTTTTACTGTGTCGCCCTTGGTAGAGTACTGTGGTATCACAGCTCACAGCAACCTCCAACTCTTGGGCTTAAGTGATTCTCTTGCCTCAGCCTCCCAAGTAGCTGGGACTACAGGCGCCTGCCACAACACCCGGCTATTTTTAGAGATGGGGGTCTCGCTCTGGCTCAGGCTGGTCTTCAACCTGTGAGCTTAGGCAATCCACCCACCTTGGCCTCCCAAGTGCTGGGATTACAGGCGTGGGATTACACTGTGCCCTGTCTGATACTTTTAGTCTTTTAACTAAAATTACAAAATTATCTTGACAATAAATACTTATGTAATGAGTCATCAGGAAAAACTAAAAACTGGTAATAAAAACCTAGGGATTGGAATTAGACCAAAAATATTTTAACATACTAGATATATGGACCAAAAAAAAGAAAAATGAATAGTTGCTTTTTTAGAGGCTTTTATTAAGGTCTTTGCTCTCTGGAACTCATCTTCATGTCTGCAAGGGGGGAGTCAGCGAATTTGTAGTTAGAGTCTTCCTGGTGTCAAAAGCGAATTTGGAGGAATACAAGGTTCTAAGAAATAGAACGGAAGAGGAGGGTAAAACCCTGTGCCTGCAAGGAGAGAAGAATTGTTTTAATTCATGTAAACTTTTACAAGACTGCGTGGTATGGAAACAGTGGCAGTAACCACTTGTATTCTGGTTTCAAGCATCTTGCATGCGTTTTAAAATACTAGCCTGCATTTATGTGTTTGGGGATTTAGATTGATTTAAGTTTTAGGAGCACCCTATTTTTGTTTCTATTTTCAAGGTTCTTCCTTTAAATTTTGTTATTTATTCACATTGCTTAGCCCCTGTGCTGCATGGTTTTTTTATGGGGGAAGGAATTACAAGAAGCGGTACAAGAACAGCGTTTCTCTATATACATGTTCATTTGAAAGTGGATCCTTCTTTGCCCAGTTTAATCCATTTGTGTTGTTTCTTTGTTCTGCCAAAATATATCAAAAATACATATTTGTTTACTTTGTAGGAGCCTGCCCCCAGATTCTACATTAGCATTTACATTTAAAGTACACTTTCAAGTTACACACATTCATTTAATTTAAAGGAGCTAAGGAAAAACCAACTCTTCCTTCGTTTTTTAATGAATTTCTTTCTCTTTTTTGAATAGAGACAGAGTTTCACTATTTTTCCCAGGCCTGTCTCAAACTCTTGGCCTCAAGCGATCCTTCCAAAGTGCTGGGATTATAGGCGTGAGCCACTATGCCCTGCTGGAAAAAACCAATTTTAAAAGAATTCAGTTGTTGTTGTTGTTGTTGTTTTTTACTTAAAAATGATTATTTGTGTTTAATAGTCTTGTTTTTATTCACCATGTTTAAATGTAATGAGTGAATTTGAAATTCTCTTTTTAGCACACATTCCATGTCTTTTTTTGTTAAGGAACTTTTTTGCTTTTTTGTAAATTCTGTAGTTCTTTAAGGTTATCTTACAGAAGAATACTTAATACTGCAGTCTCTCTTCAACTTGTTAGTGAAAATGCATTTGCCTTGAAGGTTTTAGAGGGTCATAGATTTTGCTTTATTTGGATTTTAAGTGGTTAAAAATGTATAAAAACTTAGTTTCTCTTTTGAAAAAGGCCATTCAACAGGAAAGCCTTCTGCCTTGCCTACTGGAAAAGAAGGAAATGCCTGGTTTTTGGCTATCAAGAAATCATGTCTTGCTCCGGATTTTTTCTTTGCAAAGGGACAGGTTTAGACATTCACCTCACTCCCCTTTCATGGGTCAGTTTCATGTTGTCTATCTGGGTAGATCTTGTAACCTCTGCTAATGAGCAAAATCATTAACAGCTCCGCCCCCCCACTTCTTTTTTTTCCCTCTGGGGAAAGACAGGATGGAAGAAGGTTGGCTAATTCTTGGTACTGCTTCGTTAGAGACCTGACCTTGAGGAAGGACGGAGAACTGCTGCAGGAGTGGCTCCTTACTGAGCACACAGGAGGGGTTGAACTGGAGCTGAGATCTCAGCAGTGTGGATTCTGTTCTGGGCATGGGAAAGCCTCTTAGGAGTTTTGTCATGTTATATTTTTCTATAGGTTCAGGAATTTAGATGCTAACTAAAAGCCTGAATATGAGTAAGAAGAGAAGACTGTATTCAAAGATAAATTATATATTGAGGCACTGATTTCCTTCCCTCCCTCCTTCCTTCCTTCCTTTCTGTCTTCCTCCCTCCCTCCCTCTCTCTCTCCCCTCTCCTCCTCTCCCTTCCCTTTTCTCTCCCCTATCTTCTCCTTTCCCCTCCCCTCTCCTTTTCTCTTTGCCCTTCCCTTTTCTTTTCTCTTTCTTTTGACTCCATGCTTGCTTTTAGAACATAAAACAAAAACCAAAGTGAGGTGGTCTTACAATCAAATTGTTGCAATTTACTACCCTTCCCAAATCTCAAGTCCTGTGACTGTAAGTTGAAGGTGGCTACTGTGGCTATGTCAATGATAATAAACAGCTAAACAATTGTAAAAATGCTTTTTAAAAATCTGGTGTGCATAGTTCTCAAGCCTGGGTGCGCTCAGTAGAAGGGATGAGTTGGAATAGGATGTGGGGAGATGAAAATTACCCCAGTACCCCAGCAAAACCCAAACTGTCGCAAGGATTCCAAGAACATGAAAGGAAGGAGGAAGGTTTGCTATTCATGTATTGGTTAGATGTTTGTTCAGGTTCATTCATTCTAGTTGAATACCTAACAATATATTAGCCTATTTAAACGTTTCTGGGCTGATGGGAAATTAAAGTGTTCCTCAGAAACGGTCCATTGTAGGGAGGTCTCTCTCTGGGACATGACAGGAGGGCACAGTAGGAGGATTAATTTGGATTAAAATGAAAGAATTTTAATTTGAAGGTCTTTCTTTAAAGAATTTTAAAATGACACAACTATATAAGCTTTTAAAAATTATTGGGAACTAGAAATATGTAACTTTTAGCAGTCATAAAAGTTTACGCTCCTTCGTATCTTTTTAATGTATACTTAGCTTGGGGTTTTATATATTAAACGTTTTTAGGTGAATATAAAATCCTATTGAAATGTCTATAGTCACTTAAGATAGTCTACATGTGCTTTCTTTTAGTGGTGTGATTTGTGATAGATTTTTTTTTCTTTTTATAATGTAGTCTATGCATGGAACATTGAAAAGTATTGAAGGGCCTCCAAACTTGGGTATAAACTTGCCTTTGAGCATTAAGCCTGCAACTCAGAATTCAGCAAATCAGAACAAAGAGGACACCAAATCCATGAATGGGAAAGAGAAATTGGAAAAGAAATCTCCATCTCCTGTGAAAAAATCAGTGGAATCCAAGAAAGTGGCCAGTCCTGGGTGGACGTGTTGGGAGTGTGACCGCCTGTTCACGCAGAGAGATGTGTACATATCCCACGTGAGGAAGGAGCACGGGAAGGTCAGTAGCTCCGCGAGAGCCTGAGTAAGGGCCTGACCGGCAGGCTGCCGGGACTCGGGCTCTGCATGGCTTTCAGTAATCGGTAGCATGACCTCAAAAACCACTCTGTCTCTGCGCCTCAGTTTTCTTTATCTGTAAAATGAGCCATTTCCGAATCTTTTCAGTCTTATTCTGTGATTTTGCTAATAAATGCCTTCACTTGCACACTCCCAAGGCTAGGAGTGGTCATCACATTTGTGTTAATAACTGGGTAGACTAAAAACAATATTAAGCCAAAGTTAATGGCGTTTGAATTTGCTTCTTGGCCTTCTGACAAATAAGGAAGAAAGGAGGAGAGAAAGAGTGGATGTGTTGAAAACTGTGCTAGTACCTTTTGTATGACTCAGTGTGATTCTTGAGTTTGGTAATGGGAAGAGGAACTTTATTTTTTACCTGACAGGAGAAACGCTAACTCGTGATCATTGAAAATCAAAGTCTCAAAATGTATATATTCTTTGTCTTTTTAAAATAGTAAGTGCACATCTCCAACTGTTAAGGAATTTTTAAAAGACCCCATTATTGGACCTAATAAAATTAGCAAAATTATTTTTAAATACCGTGTAATACTGTATTAGATACAATATTAGGTTGTGTTTACATTTCATGGTTGTCTCCAAGTTGGTATGTTATGTTGGGGTCCAGAAAAGTCCATGTAGTGCTAGTGCATTTGGTGGTTGTCCTCCCTCTGTTTTATTTCATTTTTCAGTGTACTATTGATTTGTTGGAAAAACTGGGTTGTTTGTCCTACAGATTATCCCCCTTACTATCAGATTTAGGTAATTGCTGCTTTTTGATTTTGTCTAACTTACTCCTCTTTATCCCATAATTCCTGGAATTTTGATTAGATTCAAGTTGAATTTTTTTTTTTTTTTTTTAGCTAAGAATATGTCAAGGTGCT
>NW_003852422.1:16132370-16144621 GCF_000181295.1 Otolemur garnettii | reverse complement strand
GGTTATAAGCCAATAGAACAAGTTATCCTTAGTGAACCAGTATAACAAGTACATAGGAATTGGTTTGTGACTAGTACACACTACATCCTTGAAAAGTTTGTGACACTAAGTGTGTTAAGCATTACTCTGTGATTTCATTTATTTATACCACTTATTTGAGCTACTCATGAAGCTGACATGTTTTGCCTTGTTACCATCCAAATGGCTATTTGAGCATTGATTATAGTGATCATAAATTGCAAAAAGATGTTTTTGTTATATTTGTCCTAACTATAAAAAGTACTTATAAACTATGTTTGGCTGTACTGGCACATTTTTTATTTAATTGTCTCCATTTTAGGCTTCCTAAATCGCATCCTACAATGTTCATTGTAAATATCGGGTAGTTTGTAAGGAACAATACTTTATCAACCTACATTATCCATAAATATAATGTAAATACATTATCATTAGTTCTTTTTTTTTTCTTCTTGAGTCAGAGTCTCAAGCTATCACCCTGGGTAGAGTGCCATGGCATTATAGCAATGTCCAACTCTTGGGCTCTCAAGTGATTTCTCTTGGCTCAGTTTTTCTATTTTTAATAGAGACGAGGTCTTAATTTTGCTCAGGCTGGTCTTGAATTCCTGAACTCAAGCAATCCACCTGCCTTGGCCTCTCTGAGTGCTAGAATTACAGGCATAAGCTACCATGCCCAGCCTACCATTAGTTCTTATAAAGCTTGACGTGGTAATTCTGGGAAAAGTCTTTGTCTCCCAAACTAGATATCATAAATGCGAAAACAGAAGTTGATCTTAATAGTTGTTTGTAGTCCAATCTTTTCAATTCTTATACATGGGAGACTTCTGTATCTATCTTTGACCTTTTCAGATTTTTTCTTTTCCTTTTTAAAAACACTACCTCCATCTTGCACATTTGATAATTATCAGATCTAGACTGTAAGATGGGCTCGGCGCCTGTAGCTCGAGCAGCTAAGGCGCCAGCCACATATACCAGAGCTGGTGGGTTTGAATCCAGCCCAGGCCTGACAAACAACAGTGACAACTCCAGCCAAAAAATAGCTGGGCGTTGTGGCGGGCGCCTGTAGTCCCAGCTACTTGGGAGGCTGAGGCAAGAGAATCACTTAAGCCTAGGAGTTGAAGGTTGCTGTGAGCTGTGATGCCACAGCTCTACGGAGGGCAACAGCTTGAGGCTCTGTCTCCAAAATAAATAAATAAATAAATAAAATTAAATAAAAAATATATATATACACACATATATATATACATACATATATATATAGCATATATACACACACACACACACACATATATATATATATAAAAGATGAGGGGATAGCTCCAAAAAAGAATTGGTGGGAAGAAATTTAGCCCTTCATTTTTTTTTAATTGAGACAGAGTCTCACTTTGTCACCCTCAGTAGAGCACTAGTACACCCTCAGTGCTGTAACATCATAGCTCACAGCAACCTCAAACTCTTGCACTCAAGCAATTCTCTTGCCTCAGCCTCCTCCCTCGGAGCTGGGACTACGGGCGACCACCACAACGCCCAGGTATTTTGTTTGTTTGTTTGTTTGTTTGTTTAGCAGGCCTGGGCCAGGTTTGAACCCACCAGCCCCAGAGCATGTGGCTGGTGGCCTAACCACTGAGCTACGGGCACCCAGCCAGATATTCAGCACTTCTACAAACCATTTGCTCTAGGACTAGATTTCACTATGAATTGCATGCGTGTACATGTAGCCGTTCCTTGGAAAGGAAATGTTTGGCTTGGTAGGATTTTAGGGTTTAGCTTTGAAGGAGTTGAGGGCCCTGCCTCTTGGGATGAGGTGCATCAGATTAGATTGCATTGCAGTTTGGATTCTGTTCCTTAGCCTCTCAGAGGGGTGGGGAAGGCTTGTCTTTGTGAGCCGTGAAGTGAAAAGAATACTGAAGGGAAGCCAGTGATCCCCACGTGAGTTCTCCAGCGCTGAGTCAGACTGGAGCCCTCACTTCCAAACACCCCACCTACAAGCATCTTGTACCATCCCCATTCTTTATTACTTTCCTCCTGGCAGAATTCTCAGGTCACCCAAACTTCAAATCTCCTGCTCTGTCTTTCCTCCTGCTTCCCTCTTCGGAGCAAGTGAGAGGCTGCTGGAACACCCACCAGGTTTCTGTCCTCCAAACATTTCACCCTCAGGGAAAGCCAGCTACTCTCATCGTTCCTTATCTCACATTCAGCATGTGTGCAGGGAAACAGCCAAGTCTGTGTCTCCATGCACACCTCTGCCCAGTGCCAGTCTCTGAAATCGATCCCCTTATTAAGTGTTTCAGTTTCTTGGATAACAGAAGCTTTCATCTGAGCCTGGCTTGCAATGAACCTGAGCCATTCCCCAACGCCAGCTTCTATAGAAGCCTGGTGTCCATCTTGGCTTAATAATTCCTTCTCTCCACCCACCCCTCAGGGGCAGCCATCCTTTGGGCCACCGATTTATCTCTTCTCATAGCCACTACTTTGTTTTAGGCAGCTGTCAGTTCCCACCGTACCCAGAGTTTTTCCTAAGGTACAGATCCGACTGTGTTACTCTCTTGCACAAAATGTGGTATTTTGGATGCTTGGTTTGGTCTGTGTCGGACAGATTTCTTCACTGTAAATGGCTACTTTTCCTTTGTATTTAAATTTGTGGGAGATACTTTTAGACTATGCAAATAGCCTGTTTCTTCTTATTCTTTCACCCACTAATTTGAATATCCATCCATGTTTGGCAACTAATGGTTTTTTTTTATCAGATGTTTTCAGTTAAATTTAGATTGAGCCAATGCTTGTAAAATAAATTCAGGCCCTAAGTAATGGTCTAGCCAGTGTAAATAAGTTCATTTTTCCATTTTTACGTGGGGATAAAAGAGCTTGTAGACGGAGAGTGAAGTGCGGCCAAATGGCCTGCTTATGTAAAAAGAGAAGGTTGAGTATGTTCTGAGGATTTCAGACAAAGTCTGTCTGACCTTACTGGATCCAGCCAGTTCAGAAAACAGTTTGTTCAGTAGCTGGGTCCTGCCTGAGCACTGGGAAAAACAAAGTGAAGGCTGAGGACATGTGATTCCAGATAAATCTTTCCTTTTCTTCACAGATATACTGGGTGGTAGATAGAATAACCCCATAGACAGAAACTATGTTTCTGCAAAACTCTGACAGGCTCTCTCTCTTTGGCCGTCCTTGTACAAACAGGCCTGGGTGAGATGGTGTTTGTGTGGCCAGTTCACAGCTTGTTGCTGTGCGGGAGAGAAACTTCCATCTTGAATCAGATCTTTCCCAGTGTTTCTTTCAAATGACTGACTTGCAGGAAAAAAAGCTGGGAAGCATTTTATAGAGTGAATATTTACATGCAAATACAGAGCTTGTTGCTTAAAATCATGCACTCAGATGCTATGTGAGTTAGATGTGGCTTAGCTAACTTACGGGAAAAATATTTTGTCTTTATTGGGCCCGCCTGCCCTGCTGGAGCTGACATATCATTTAATTGTGGGGAGGCTTGGGAATGACAGGGTGAGCAGCAGTTTTAGCAAACTGGTATAAAAATGGAACAGGATGCAGACATGATTCTTTTCATTGACAGTTGCAGTGAATTTCAAAATCTGAGCAGTAATTTGAGTCATTTCTTGAAAAATAGACACGTGGAGCAAGTGCCTGCTGTGGTCTGCAGATTGGCCCTGCTTTGTGGGGGCAACTAGGCCTCCCGGGCCTGTCCTGGTCCTGGGACTAGCCCTTCCTGTGACCTCCAGACACAGAATGGATAGATACAGTGCTTAGGACCCTGCTGGGGTGGCTTCTGTCATCTTCACAGAGGGTGGATAAGGCCCTGGGGGTCTTCACCCACAATGCAATAAATATGCGAATCAAAGTGGAGAACCAGCAAACCAACCCAGCAGCAGAGCCAACTTGGTACATGGTACAAAAGGCTCACCCGGCTCCCAGGGGTTTTGTCAGCTCTTCGTAGGCAGGGTATCTTTAAGCCAGTGATTTATTGGGGAGGATGGGTGGTCCCTGCACTCCCATTAGAGATAGTGGATGGCTAGGACACATGCAATAGCCTTCTGGCAGCTGTGGGGGATGGGGCATCCCATCAGCAGAACCCTCCTCCCTGGCCCTGCTGCATGGCCTGATTAGGACAGTGGAGCTATCTTTGGTCACGTGGGGACGGGCCTACCTCTCCTGCACACTCACAGGAGGATCAGCCAGTGCAGGGTGGTCTCTCTCAACTGCATGGATGTTTTCCGGTCACATCCCTGGGAAAGGTTGCAGTTGGTACCCAGGTTTTCATGGTAGGCTCCCCTCCAGCTCAGTACGCAGCAGCTGTGTGGTGCCGTGGTACTTGATCTGGGCAGCACACTTCTTGGCTGTGTGCTTACCAAGCAGTAGGACAGTGCGGTGAAGCTCAGCTCTGGTGATTGGGCCCTGGTGGCTCTTGGTTGGGTGTAGAGGTGTTGTGCACCTTGGTGTGTCGCAGTGTTGATTCAACCCTGCTCTGCAATGCCTGAGATGACATTCGTATCGAGGAAGCTAATAACCCTTTCATTTAATCCAGCACCACCCTCTGGCTCGTGATTTCTCAAAACTCGAGTGTGTTTAAGACACCAGAAAAGAAAAGAAAGAAGACTTCTTTGAAGAACTGGTTTTTTTCCTCTTCATTTTGAGAAGATGCTATGATTTAAATTCAGTATTTTCTTTTGATATATGGAAATTTGTAGAACAGAAATTTTTAACTTTGAGTGTGACTTTCAGAAATGGAAAATCAGGACACAGCCTTGGTCTGTGTTCTCCAAACCTTCAGACTAAAGAAATCTTCAGTCCTTGAGGGGCATTTACGGACTTTCATTCCCCTTACCCTTTCCGGCCCTCTGGCCGGTCCATAAGAAATCACTGATATAAGTGGCAGCTTAGGACTGGATGCAGTTCTAAAAAAGAATAATTTGAGAAAATAGTGTCTACATCTAGGAAAAACACAGAAGCACCAGAATTACCTGGAGGGCTTGTCAAACTCCTAATTGCTAGCTTAGCCTCCACCCACAGAGTTTCTGATTCAGCAGGTCTGGAATCGAACCTGATAGTTGTGTTTCTTGCAAGTCTCAGGTGATGATGCTGCTGCTTTGGGGACCGTACTTTGAGAACCACTGGCTTAGGCTTTATGGCAAAAACAATCCCCCTAAGCCCATTGATTTACATAGTTTAGTTCTTGCACACCAGTTGCTGTGGGTTCGAACATTTCTCCAGGTCAACGTCCTTTGCACTTCTTCCAGCCCCACTGGTGCAGCATAGGTGTAGCTCAGTAGGAAAGAGAAAAAGACTGGAGAGTCAGACCACTCTCACTGTGTGACGACAGCACATGTCATTGGTCAGAGTGAGTCACATGAGCAACCTCTGTGGCCGGTGGGGGGGGGGGTTGCTGAGAAGTGTGTTCTTTCGTGTGCCTTCCAGGGGAAGGATACCACGGAATGATAAGGAGTGTCTGCTTCCTGCAGTAAGGTGGCCACCCTGAATCTGAAATGGGGTGCTCAGGCTTCATTTCACCAGTCTAATGGGCGGGCAAATAGGATGGTGAGAGTTTAGAAACAATGCTGGGAGGAACGGAGAAGTTGCAGTCAGAGGGAATTTGGGGAGCTGTATGTGTGTCCTCTGTATAAAGACCAGCGCTTGGTAATTAAGGGCCCTCCGGAGCCAGGTGTGGGTGAAGTGTCCCACCTGTCCCTGGAGTTACTCAGGCAGTGGTCAGATGCCCACCTATACAGGATTGGGCTAGATTCCAAGGCCATAGTGGCCTCGCAGGTGCTGTGGCCACCGTCTAAAATAGTTCCTAAAAGCTTGGTAAGCACACAGCCAAGAAGTATGCACCCCTAGAAAAAGCACCATGGAACACCACACAGCTGCTGTGTGCCGAGCTGGGGGGATCCCACCATGAAAACCTGGGCACCAACTGCAACCTTTCTCAGGGCTGCAATAGGAAAGCATCCGTGCAGTCGAGGGAGACCACCCTGCATTGCTGGAGGGCAGCATCACTGGCTAAGCCATCTGTGAGTGTGCAGGAGAGCTAACTGAAATCTCATGGAAAGTATTGCTTTTCCCAGTTGATCCAGTTTGTAGATTGATACAGAGCTTCCAGAAAGAAGTCATTATGTCTGCAGTAAGGCTATGAGTGGAGCGGTGGGTCTAACAGTGCTCGCACATTAGAGTCACCCAAAGAGCTGAAGTCCCTAGAGAGAGCTGTGCTCCCTAGATGGATGAACTGACATCTCTAGGGATGGGACCTGGCGTAGGCGTTTTTAAAGCTTCCAAGTGATTCCAGTGCTGTAGCTGGGGTCGAGAGCACTGCGTTGCCTGGGATTTGCCACACAGCTTCCCTTGCTCCTATGGCCCTCACTCCTAACTTCATAGCACCAGCGCACCTCTGCTGGGTTTACGGTTTGGGGAAGGTTGACCCCAAGTGCTTTTGTGTAAAGACTCTACCCAGTGTTCACTCTTGTTCAGTCAACACAGCTCTGGAAGTTGGAAATTTCAGTATTAGTAAAGTGGAGGAGCAGTGGAGCCTGGGGTCTGTGTGATATAATTTGATGCCTGATTATAAATGACTTTAGGATGTCTTCATGTTTCTGTTCCCAATGGGAAGCTTTTAACATAATCTGCAGATCTCATCTCTTGCATTTCATAGTAGCTGTGGGTGAATGGGGAATGAATTTTCAGCTCTCTCAGACAGGTAGGTGAAAGAGAGCCGTGAAGGGAAACGGGAGCCATGAAAGAAACAGTGCAGGACTTTGGCAGAGACACTGACGCTGGGTGCTCACCTGTACTGTTTAAAATAACAGCGGGTTGTATATGTTTCCCTATATGGAGTAGCCATAGAGTGGATTCACTGGAGCTCTGCAGAGGCGCAGCATTTGTTTTTGTGGGGTTTTTTGTTGTTGATGTTGTTTTTGTTTTGAGACAGCATAGCTCACAACCTCAAACTCCTGGGGTCTAGTGATCCTCCTGCCTCAGCCTCCCAAGTAGCTGGGACTACAGGTGTCCACCACAACACCTGGCTAATTTTTCTATTTTTGGTAGAGGCAGGGTGTCACTCTTGCTCAGACTGTTCTTGAACTTCTGAGTTCAAGCAGTCGGCCCGCCTTGGCCTCCTGGAGTGCTAGGATTATAGGCATGAGCCACCGCGCCCAGCCTAAAATTTTCTATTTTTAATGTAAGGATATAAACGCCTTGTATACTTGATCTTAGCCAAAAGGCCAAGAAGTGATATAAATGTTGCCATGTAAAAATATTGAAAATTTTTGGGTTCAAAGCCTATTAAAACACACATTTAACTATTATTGATTCTAGCAGTTTGTGGCTAAATTGGAAGACAGCATAGTAAGGGTGATGGACTAACCCTGGTTGACAGCTGCCACTAGTTATTGTTTCATATAGTCCCTGCAGCAGGCTCTAGGTAGATGCTGTTACCCCCACTTTCCAGGTGAGGAGGTGAAGTTTAGGAAGGTTCAGTAACTCAGCCCACGTTCTGCAGCCTGGCCCCAGCAGGGGTAGGTTTCCAATCCAGACCGCTCAAGCGCTGAAAAACTTGGCATTTCAAAAACAGCTTAATTTTAGTCTCATTGACATCTTTCAATATAGATGTGAAATAGTTAGCAAATATGTGACTTTCTATCCAGTTTTCACTTCTGCTTTTGGTACAGTCATCTTAATTTAGATGTTTAATCTTGGTTGAAGTTGGCTAGGCCATCTTTAAGTGGATGCATGTTTGTAGTTTTGGTGGAAGGTTTGAGTGTAACGGTTCCATGCTCCTCAGCTTGGGACTTCATGCTTTTCTGGAGTCACTTGCAGTTATAGTGAATAGCACTGTAGTGTTGTTAATTAACTGGGCAAATCTTCCTGCAGAGTCATGAGAAACTTCAGAGTGGCTCAAATTTCATAGATTGCCTAGGATATATCTGGGGATTGAATGGGGAGCCTCCTGGGAGACAGTGGCTGTTCTGCAGAGAGTCTCAGAACTCTGCAGAAATGCAGGAGAGCGAGGCCCCTGCCCCCCTGCAGAAGTTAAAGTGGGGGTTCTCAAGAGAGTCCAGTTGGAATCAGAGCTTTTCTGATGGTCTGATTGGGGGGTGAAGGAGTGGGTAGGATCAGAGTAGGAGTGGATCTGGCTTTAAATTTCCCTAGATAATTGTGACACCTTCACACTCACTCATACTCTCCCTCTTGTCCTCCTGCCTTGGCTTTTTTCCCCTTGAGAAGTTCCGCTGTAAAGGAATTAGGTTAGTTGACAGCTGAGAGATAAGCTATTTAGGGTCTTTAGGTCTTAATGCTGGAGGGTTTATAAAAGCTGCCTAACAGGAAGATGAGATTGGAAAATAACTTCCATTTTAGAGTTAATGTATCTTTTAAATAGCTAGAAAAACTGCAGGTTTTTATTTTGGGCATTACTTTCCATTTAAAAAGCTTACCTTAAGAATTACTTGCCTTGACGTTAGAGTGTAATTTGTTTCAGTTAAACTACTCTAGCAAACCTATTTATGTTTGAGTTGGGCAGAAGAATCGGAAAGCCCCAAGCTTGCCCCAGGACACAGCAGTTCTACCTTGTTTCACTGAAGCGAAATAAAGTGAAACTTAAAGAGGGAATGTTCGGGGTTGGTACCGTAAATTGAGAGAAAATGAAATAATGGGGAATGACCAATTTTCACTGCTAAAACTTAGTGATTATTTTTTCACAAGGAAAAACAGGAGTAGTATAAGGAGGAAAAATAAGGCCTTTCAAAAAAGATTCACAAGTTATTTTGAAAATGAAATGTAAATGAGATTATAAAATATTTTTCCAGGCCCAGCGCCTGTGGCTCAAGTGGCTAAGGTACCAGCCACATACCCCTAAGGTGACGGGTTCGAATCCAGCCCGGGCCCGCCAAACAACAATAATAGCTGCAACCAAAAAATAGCTGGGCGTTGTGGCGGGCACCTGTGGTCCCAGCTACTTGGGAAGCTGAGGCAGGAGACTCACTTGAGCCCAGGAGTTGGAGGTTGCTGTGAGCTGTGATGCCATAGCACTCTACCCAGGGTGACAGCTTGAGGCTCTGTCTCAAAAAAAAAAAGAATATTATTCCATATCTTGTTTCTAGCCAGAAGAGGTGTTTTGTTTTGTTTTTTCCTCAGATTCTTATAAAAATTTGTTCTTATGTGTGAAATGTTGGTATCTGGTCAGGATCTGTTGTGGCCCTTTTAGGAGGCATTTTTCTCCTGAGGTAAACTCACCTGAGGTTGTCACTGTAAACACATAGTTACGTATGCTTTGTCACGCATGTGGTCTAAAGAAAGATAGGGCTTTCTTTACTAATTCCTTTTATTGCCATGTATGTTTTCTGATTGTACTGTACGAGACAGTAGATTAATGTGCTTTCCAGTAGACGTTAAATATAAAAACTCCAAATTGAAGGAAATGCAATTAAATTTATAACACAGTAGCAAGACAGATGTGTTGAGTCCCAGTAATGGGGTCACTGGGCTTATTTCTGAAAGTCTTATAGAGTTTAGGGGACAGTGGAGGCCCCTGTCAGAACCCATCCCCCTGTGATTAGAACCCACTGGTAGGTGACAAAGCTTTCCCTGGTAGACCCCATGTGGCTGCCAGAATCATCTCTTGTAGGTGGCAGTCTCTGTCACGCACATATGAAGCCCTTGGTGATCTCAGCCTGCCGGCTCTTGTTCCAGGACAGAACTACTTGTAGCTTCTTGACACGGCCATGTTCTTCCAGTTCCTTTTGCCTAGAAATCCCTTTTCTTGCCTCACTGCCTGCCTGAGCTCGTCACAGAGCAGACATCTTCCTGTCCCTGTTGTGTCCATGTACCTGTGACTGCCTGGATCATACCATCCGTCGTGTTGGCACCCTCTTTTTAATTTTTCTGCCACCTTCAACAGGTGATAATCTCCTGGTTATAATCTTGAATCAGGGAGGTCCTGGCAAGTTAAAGTAGGAGCTCAATAAATATCGTAGAAGGGACCTACGCACACAGCGTTCTGTCTGCTGTGGCACACTGGCTCGGCTGGTATGGTTCAGACCTTCTGTTCGGCTGAGGAGTGGCTGTGGCCACTTACTCTCACTTCTCTATAACCATAAATTTACACTGTGAGTTCTACCTTGCTGCCCGACTGATGTAAGCCTTTGGCCAGAATTACTGGCCATAAAAGTATTTCAGTGTAGGCTCATTGAAGAGGCATTAGAAAAATCACTCAGAGCACTGGAGCTACAGACAGCAAGTTGTATCTTTGTACACGAACTACAGCACATGTGGTACCACTGGTCTCTGAAAAGTCAGTAACCCTGCAAGGCATGCAGCAGTAACTGCTTAAAAACACCCGAGTGACTAAGGTGTTTACAGGCATTCAGACCCTGTGGTGCATTGCCTACCAGACTGCTGTTATTTTGGAGACTGAGGAATATAATTCCTCCCCCTGGCTTTTTCCTGTTTGTCTCCAGGAGGTTCAGAAGGTAGAGCTCCCTGGATGCTGGGCTGGTGCTGTTGCCGAGACAGGAAATAATAGGAGACTCTGGTGCCTGTCTCCATCTGCTCTGGGGGAATGTACTAGGACTTGCTGGCTTGAGAACATTTTTATTGAAAACATCGCCTGCAGCCAGGGGTTGAGCTCCCTCTCCCTCACAGGCCAGCACCCTCCTTCCAGCCTGACTTCCAGTGCCAGTGGCCACAGAGGGTTGAGCTCATTGTCCTTCTCCTCTTCCTGCTGGCTTGTTCGTGGCTGGGTTTTGCTGTCTTTTTATTCTGCTCACAACACTTAGAAGCTTGCTGTATAGCAGAGCCCTGGTTCCCCACCCTGTAACCCATCTGAGGCCCAGGCTGATGTCTCCGTGTAACCACCCCCCTTGTTCTCTCTCAAACTCAGAGGCTTCCCCTCCTATTCCGTGCAAGGAGAGTGTTGTGTGGGTCCTGCAGGGTGGAGGCAGAGGAAAATGGCTGGATTTGCTTGGGATTAGGTTTCTTCCTAGAGTCAGTGCTGAAAATGGTGGTCGTGTTAGCCTGGTGTTGTGAGTCTGCTGTCACATGTGTGCCGGCTGTTACGGACTTGCTCAAGAATGCAGCCATCATTTGTAATTTCTTTAGGAGAATGCATTGCTAATTCCAACTGTCGGACTCAGTTTTTAGATTTTTAAGGATTTAGCACACAGTTCAGCCTGTAAGTTGATGTTATTACCTTGAAACACGATACAACTAGAAAATTTTACGTGCCACAAAAGTGGCTGTCAGAGGACATAACAGGCCACTTTGGGCCATGGCTAACTTAATAAGGAATTGCAGAATAGTGCAGGAAGGTATAACTGAGGGGTCAGGGATTAGTTTGTAGATGGGTCAACTTCAGACCCAGAAGGACTGCAGGACCTTTTTCACAGCATTTAGCCCTTGTGCCAGAGCCTAGGGGTGTGGGCTTTTAAGCAGCCACCCCAAGTCACCATGAGAACAGAGTCTTATTGTTTGACAGGAGCCAGAGCCTAGGGTGAGGTTGAACACAGGAAGGTTCTGTCCAATTTGCTAAATTCAGCAAGTTCACGTTCATGCCCATTGAGAGGGGTGGTTCAAGGAAGGGAGAGGGAATCCAGAGTCGTCTTTTCTTCATGCCCACTCAAAACCAAGGAACTGCAAAGCTGGGATCAGCACAGCACTGGAGCCCAGAGGAGTGTTGTAATGGCTGCCCGGCAGCTGTTCCCTCACCAGACTGTGTGGCGCCTTCTGGGACCCCTCTAACGGGCCACTTTGGACGCCACCATTTTTTCTCCTTATGTCTTCCGATTTGTTGGTTGATTATACCTACCGGTGGGACCTCATTAATACTGTTCATTTAGACATCTGGAAAATTCCTACATGATCTAGGGCTGGGACTAAGTAACCTGTCATAAGTATGACATTTGTGTTTGCTTGTTTACTTTGTAAAGTTATTAAGACATTTCTTACAGATCATCTGATGAAAAATAGCCGTTGAAAGGAATGATCAATTTGTCTTTCGATTTATGTTAATGAATAATTATCACAAAGATTCTATTTAGGTCTTCACTGTATTTCAGTTTTTTATTATCTCAACATTTGTTGATCTTTTAAGAAATGCTCGCAGTGGGCTCGGCGCCTATAGCTCAACCGGCTAAGGCGCCAGCCACGTACACTTAAGGTGGCGGGTTCGAATCCCCAGCCCGGACCCGCCAAACAACAATGACGGCTGCAACCAAAAAAATAGCCGGGCGTTG
>NW_003852422.1:16107375-16132306 GCF_000181295.1 Otolemur garnettii | reverse complement strand
CTTGAGCCCAGGAGTTGGAGGTTGCTGTGAGCTGTAATGCCATGGTACTCTACCCAGGGGGACAGCTTGAGGCTCTGTCAAAAAAAAAAAAAAAAAAAAAGAAATGCTCGCAGTTACAGAGAAAAAGTCATTCACAATGCCCGTTTTCTATTTAGGTTGCTTTATAATTATAAAGGGCAAAAAGATGGTATTATACATTACATCAGAAGGAAAATACTCTGTATATTTCTGCCAGTGGTCGCTCCTTGAAGACTGGATTCTCTGAGAATAGGAGTAATAAGAGAACTAACATGTCACCCATCTGTAGGTGTGCGTCCGGTGAGCCAAGGTGGCTTCAAAGGTAGAGGCCAAACCCCTTTAAGTGAAAGCAGGGGATGAAGCGGAGCCAAATCTAGAAGAATTGGGTGGAGATTTTTTCTCAGCCATGCGGTCTTTAGAGAATGTTTAAGTTCGCGAAGTGTGGCGGCACACAGCCCAAGACTCCTGTCAGTTCTCTTTTTCTCGGCTGTCAGTTGTGGGGAATAATGACCATTCACGATTTACTGTGTGAGGGTCTTCTAATAAGGATTGAGGAAGATATGCTCAAGTGCATGCAGGAGGGTGTCCGCCCAAGAGTCCCCCAACAGGGAGGAGGTGTAGGGGATGTTTAGGCACCAGGGTCTTCAGTGGGAACCCCAGACCTTGGCTGTGTTTACCCTAGACAGTGAGGGTAGGCACAGAGGCCCCAGGCAGTCACATGCCCCCAGCAGGCATCTTGGGATTTCATTGCCGTGATGCTGGCTGCTTTGTTAGCAAGCTAGCCTTCCTTTCAGCAGTTCTTCCTCTGCCCAAGTGTCTGACATGGCTCTGAGCACGGAAGCTGTGGTGCCATGTGTTTCCTTGCCATCTGCTGTGGATTTGGCCTTTTGCACTTATTACTATTCTGCAGCATGACTTTTTCAGTTGTAAAATATCCAGCAGACCAGATAGTCGTATAACCAGCTGGTTAGAAGACTTGGTTTGGTTGTTTTCAACAAGCCTCGAAGCAGGCATGTCTTCATCCTTATGAGCACAGTCGATTTCAAAATTGTCACCTCAGTCATCTACATGCATGACAGCGATCGTGCTCCTTCTCAGAATCTGTTTAGAGCAGGGGTCCTCAAACTTTCTAAACAGGGGGCCAGTTTACTGTCCCTCAGACCATTAGAGAGCCGGACTGCGGGCCCCGGGATGACTTGGCTGCTAAGCAGGACAGGCAGCGGCAGCAAAAACACCCAGCAGGCCAGATAAATGTCCATAGTTTGCGGAAGCCTGTTTAGAGCATGCCACTTGAAAAAATAAAAGGAGTCTCCTCACTTCATAGTTGTGACTTGTTTTAGCTAGGTTATCCACTTTAAGTAGATTTGTTCTGAATGATTGAAACTTGTGTTTTCTATTAAATGAGAGATAGTGTTCTAAATCAAGGATCAGCAATTTTTATTTTGTGGGCCTGTCACCTGTTTTTGTGAATAATTTATTGGAACACAACCACGTCTGTTCATATATGTTGTTATCGATGCCAGGATTTAAACCACAAGGGCAGAATTGAGTCATTGCAACAGAAGCATTGTGGCCTGCAAAGCCTAACCTACTTACTCTCTGGCCCTTTACAGAAAAAGGCGGCAGATTCCTGATCTAAATTTATACTCTGAGCTTAAATTTTTCCTCAAAACCACCCAGTTCAAATATAGAAGCTTAGATGGTGTGATTAATTTTGGTACTCAGAAATTATGTATTTGTTGAAGGCTTTCACACGTAGGCACTGTGAGTTTCCTGTGTTGTGCTCCTCAAAATACCCCTTTGTGTATTCTCGGATGGTGTGAAATGGGGACTGGAAAATCTCACTAGGGCTCTAGATGTTGAGTTCACTCAGTAAGGACATTAGAATCTATGACCTACAGGATTCCAAACTTCAGGGGAAGCCTACTTGTCTACATAAAGGACCATTTTTTAAGAAAGTCTGAGTGGTTTGGGTAAGCAGGTTTATTTTCTGTAACTTACCGTACATAACAGGAGGGAAAGCTTTCCAGTTTTGTGGACAACATTGACTGTATCTGCACCTCAAGTGAATAAGTGAAGAAACTTTAGTGCTTGTGAAGCATTAGAAAAGCTTTTGAAGAGGTCTCAGAGTAGAAATCAGAACTTGTATTTAGTAAGTTTAATAAACATTTTTTTAAAATGAGTTTCTTCTTTTAAGAAAAATACTTTAAAAAAAATTTTTTTTGAGACCAAGTCTCACTATGTCACCCTTGGTAGAGTATCATGGCATCATAGCTCATAGCAACCTCAAACTCTTGGGCATAAAGCGATTCTCTTGCCTCTGCCTCCCAAGTAGCTGGGAGCCCGCCACAACACCCAGCTATTTTTTGTTGTTGTTGTTGCAGTTGTCATTGTTTAGCTGGCTCGGGCTGGGTTTGAACCTGCCAGCCTGGGTGTATGTGACCGGTGCCCTATCCACTGAGCTACAGATGCCTCCCAAAGAAAAAACCTTCTGAGATATACTTTAGGTATCTTAGCACACTGCTATTCTATAGAAAAGACTGATTTATTTTATAGAGAACATATCAGACTATAGACCTTTTACAAAACCCGTCAGGTTTATTAGTCTATCGTATTTCTATCTTTCTGTCTTAAGTTGTCTTTGGTTTGCCCAGGTATATACATATTATAGGTGCAACACGTGGTTCTGAGACCGTCAGAATAGGCCGTTCATATCTTGGGCGTGTTTAACTTTTTACTGTATTTCCTTTCCTGTTTGGTTTAGTAACTATTAATATCAAGTTGCACAGCATTTGTTATGGGATAGTATAAAAGAAGTGTAAAGAATAATCCATGCCCTATAGATACACTTGGTAGAAAAAGAAAACATAAACATTTTAAAAGCGAAAACTAGTGTCAGAGCTGTGTGTTAAAATGATACCCTTAAAGGAATCACAAGTGCTATATAATGTAGCGCTAAATGGAAAATACTCAGAGTTTAGGTTTCAGCTCATTTCTTGTTGAGACTTTGTGAATATAATGAACAATGTAGGACATTCTAACCTTTAAAGAGGCCAGAGGAGGATAGAATTGAATTAAAAATTAAAATGCAGTGTGACACATGGAAGGGAAGAATTAGAATGAGATCTAAGGTACAGGAAGCAGGGATTTGGGCATCAGCATTTCATGGGGGATTTGGTGCCAGGGAAGCCTTCACTGCAGAAATATTAATACTGGCTAAAGAGGTGTTTAAGGCCTGCATAAGAGAAACTTGCCCTGAACCCAGAGCAGCAGCAAGAGAAGAAAGATGGTTATGGCACTAGCCGGCATGACACAGCGGAAGGCCGACCCAGGCGAATTCCGAGTCAGATTTATGTGTCAGAAAGCACACAGGGGAGGTTGGGACAGGAGCCAGGCAAGCCCAAGTCCTTACTCTGTACAGCTTTCTGAGCCCCAGAGAAGTCAGGTCCCTCTAGCAGCGACTGATGCATCCGGGTATGCATAGCTGTCTGCTTTGTAGCCGTGTGAGACATGCATAGTAGGGAGAGGGAGCCGTCATGGCTGGGGAAGTTGGGGAGGGCCACCAAGAAGCCAAGAGCTGGGCCAGCCCAAGAGGTGGACAGGGCTTGAATGACCTCAAGGAGAGTGTATCCATTTCAGATGGGCAGGGGAAGAACATGCTGTCCTCTTCAAGCAGGTGTGAATTTGTCCTTGAAGGGAAAGTTTATAATGTTCCAGGAGATGCATGCAATTGGGGTGCCAGGTTGAGGGTTAGATTGTGGACAGGCTGGAAAGATAGGAAGTTGGAGCTTGCCTTCCACATAAGGAGCAGTGCAGTGAAGACCCTTGTGCATCTATCACAGGAGGAACTTTTTTTTTTTTTTTTGATAAATGAAACATGACTCAGTGTCCCTCTGTGAGGACCACCCCTCCATTTGTGTGCTCGATCCAGCCGCCTTGTGGACCACTCAGGGATATCCCAACTATGCCGTCTCCTCTCTCCTGCCTCTAGCTTTCCCAGATCATTCTCAAAAAGACTGTTCTCTAGTCATCATGAAGCATGTCATCCCGGAAGTGGCTTTGTGTCCTCCATTTAGGCTTTGGTCTTGCTGTTCCGTCAGAACCACTCTTGTCGAGGTCTCTGGTGACTTCCCTGTCCTGAGCCTGGGGGACTTGGCTTTCTCAGCCTTCTGCTCACATGCCCAATCTGAAGCACTTGTCTTAAAATGCTTTCATTTCTGGGCTCTAGTTCTCATCCTCCACCAGCCTTCTCAGTCTTTGTCATCTTTCCAGCTTGTAAGTGTTGCTGCTCTCACCCAGGCCCGTGACTTTTAATGCCATCACTAGATCATAGTGACTCCTGGGTTTGTATCTACTGAGCTCGGAACTTGAATCTGTCCACCTGTTTAGCTTTTCTGCTTCATCCCCAGTGGGATCGCAAAGTTAACATGTGCAGAATCTAACTCGATTTCTCTGTCCCTTTGCCTGCTTTCCCCTTCGTCTTTATAACAGTCATCTGTTCTCCCAGGTCCTCTCAACCCAGAGATTTTGGAGTGATCCTTGGTCTCTCCTCTTCTCCTCCTTTTTACCCACCTTTAGCCCATCCACAGATGCTACTAGCTCTCCATCCTGGAGAGCTATATCAAAGCCTACCTTTCATCCCCACTTCCTTTGCTTTTCAAGTCCAGGTCTCATAATCTCTGTGTTCGACCTTGGCAGATAACTCCGCTCACCGGCTTCACTGCTACCACACTTGAAGCCAGAATGACCCAATGACCCGTCTCACGTATGTTGGTCCTGTCCCTCCTCTGCTCAAGCCCTCTGATATCTTCTTCCCATCATAGTCACAGATGACCCAAGGCTCTCACTCCACAGGAAACTACATTAGGGATGTAGTCTGGGAGTTCACACTGAAGAAATACTGATGGCTGAGTAATAAATACATGGATGAGTGTTGAGGATCACCGGGCATTGCAGAAAGTGAAATGTATTTTACCCATCACTTTGGCAGAGTTGAAGAATAATGATCTTGTGTCAAAAACTCTAGGTGAACAAACAATTGGTGGTACTATGAATCTTTTTTTTTTTTGTGACAGAGCTTCACTGTCGCCCTTGGTAGAGTGCCATAGTGTCACAGCTCACAGCAACCTCAAACTCTTGGGCTTAAGTGATTCTCTTGCTTCAGCCTCCCAAGTAGCTGGGACTCCAGGTGCCCACCACAATGCCCGGCTATTTTATATTGCAGTTGTCATTGTTTAGCTGGTTGGGCTGGATACAAACCTGCCAGCCTCGGTGTACGTGGCTGATGCTGTAACCACTGTACTATGGGCCTGCCAGCCTCGGTGTACGTGGCTGATGCTGTAACCACTGTACTATGGGCATCAAGGACCTATAACATTTTTCACAACTACTAAACTAGAAAGATTACTTTCGGGAACTTATGCAAAGGAAATAATGGGTTGAATTACCATCATTTGCATCTGCAGTCACTAACAGGTTGAAACAGCCTGAATCATTAATAGAACACAGTTAAAGTGCAGTCCATTTGTGCGGTAGAACATGACTTACTTGTTTAGAATGCAGAACCATTGAAATATATGTAAGAGTGTTGTGTTCTATGTGAGAAGAAAATCAGGTTAGATATCAACTTGTGTAACACAGGCCAATTTTTATAATATAAATACACATGGCTGTATATTCAGAAAAGAATTGGGAAGGATCTAGCAGTAGAAATTGACAGTGGGGATTTCTTTGGGGTAAGATTGGAACAGTCTTTATTCCTTCATTTTGCAGTTTGCATTTGTTAGTCTTATCCAAGGATTAAGAAAGAAAACGAAGGCCCAGTATCCAGATACACCACACATCCTTCCCTTTGAACATGGAAGCCGGCATGCAGGAATCTCGGTTTCCTGGTTCCCTCCTCGCCTGCCCGCCCACCCCGAGTTTAATAAGCATTGCACCTGTCCCCGGCGGCGCTGCATCTAGCCACACAGGAAGAGCAGTTCTTCTGTCGGAATCCCTCCCTGCCGCCTGCCCACTGACCCTTCCTCCCTTCTGTCCTCAATATCTTCATTTTTACAAGCTCACTCTCCTCAGTGTTTAAACACGTTTATGTCGTGCCCATATTCCAGAAAATAAGCAGGGCTCTGGTTGCAAAAGCCCAGCACTTTCTCCAGAACTTGTCACTGTGTGATTACCTTGTACAACCTATGGATATTTTTCTTATAGGTAATTGTTGAATTAATTTTTATTAATTCACACAGTAAATATTTACTGAGCATATTCTGTATGCTGAATGTTAGGGGTACAGAGATAAACAGTTCCTGGCTTATGTCCCCAAGGAGCTTATGAGAGAATGAAAATGCCCTACACGGTGGCTTGTTGTGGTGGCTCACGCTTATAATCTTAGCACACAGGGAGGCCAAGGTTCGCTTGAGCTTGAGAGTTCAAGACCAGTCTGAACAAGAGCGAGACCCCCATCTCTACTAAAAATAGAAAAACTAGCCAGGCGTTGTGATGAGCGCCTGTAGTCTCAGTTACTCAGGAGGATCTCTTAAGTCTAAGAGTTTGAGGTTGCTGTGAGCTATGAGCCTACTGCATTCTACCCAGGGCAACAAAAAAAGAAAAAAATGCCCTAAATAATCCTTTAAAAACCTAAAACTTGCATAGCAGTCAGGGGTTTCTTTGGAGGAAATGTTATACAGACTGTCCATAAAGTTCTTAATGCAATTTAAAATAGCAACTATATGGACACTCTGCATAAGTAGGTATTTTGAATCTATTAATTGAAATTTTTTTTACCTTAATAACATAAAGCATTAGAGAAATTAAAACCATAGTGAAAAATCACTGACTACCCTGTAAAGTGAGTAAAATAGCAATACCAAGTGTGGAGATGGCATCAGAGCAGCTGGAGTTCTTCTCCATCCCTGGTAGAGTGCAAAGGACAGCCACTCTGGAAAACAGTTTAACAGTTGGTTAGTCGACATATGATTCAGTAATCCCACTTCTAGGTATTTATCTGAGAGAAATCAAATCATATGCTCGTACAAAAACCTGTAAGTGAATGTATACAGTGGCTTTGTCCATAATTCCCCCCAACTGGAAGCAACCTGTAGATGTCCCTTAGCTGGTAAATAGATAAACACACTTGGGTTTGTGAACACACTGGATGCTGCTCCGCAGTGAGGAGTGGGTACCGATGGACCCAGCACCACAGTGAATTATGTGTGTATTAGGCTCAGTGGAAGGAGCCCCCCTCACAAAGCCGTGCATACTGCCTGGTTCCATTTCCATGACAGATGGACAAAGCAGGACCACAGAGATAGAGAACAGACTGGTTGCCCAGAGCTGGGTGGAGGGGCCAGGGATTGTGGGAGTGGCACTGCTGTCTGCTCTCCACCGTGGCAGCAGTTACTCAACTGTGCCCGTTTGTCACAACGTGTACAATTGTACTTTTAACAGGGCACATTTTACTTTTGTAAGTTATAGTTTAATAAACTTGAGTTAAAAATTTTTTTAGGCAACAACAAAAAAATTTTTTGGCCTATCTGTTATATTCACATGGTTCAAAAATCAAAACAATATGAAAGAATGCAGCGAAAAGTCTCACTCCTGCCGATGCCTCCCGTAGTCACTAATTTTCTTGTGTATCTTGACATTTCTTCATGTGGGCATTAGCGTGTACACGCTGTGTTCTACTGGCTGTATCACTGACAGCTTTTGACTTCTGTTTTTTTGTTAGAAGCCCGATTTTTGTTTGTTTTACCTGATTTATCCACAGCACGGTTCTTTTTAGGAACTAGTATGGTGATTTACAGAAGAATGGGCTGTACTAAGGCTGTGGGTGTAACATAGGATAGGTGCCCAAGTGGAAGTGTTCAGTGCTTGAGGAGTTAAATTTGGAGGGACTTCCTGCTGCTATCCTATGTTTGAATTATGTCACTGGTTTGGTTTTTCCTTTTTCATAAGGCATGTTGATGGGTCTGTGTCAGCCTGGGTTGAGTCACTCTGTACCCTTCAGTCTTACGTCTGGTTGCTTCCGGTGTGTGGTGGTCAGAGCCTCTTTGCTTGTGGTGCGGGGCAGATGCCTCCTGGGGTAGGTGCCTCCGGACAGGATGGAGAAGTGGATGCCTGTCAGACGTCAGTGGGAAGCTGTGACTTTCTCCCTCACTTCCCTAAAGTCATTTGAAACAGAAAGACACGGGGACTAGTTACCAGAAAAAGAATTGTCTGGTTGTGTGGGAGCCTGTGGCAAACCACGACACACCCAGCAAGTGCCATCCAGAAAGAATGGGGTTCAGAGGCTGTGCACACATCCCAGAGCTCAGAGGCTGACCAAAGGGCAGGGCACTCTGGGCCATGTCCTTTGGTAAGAAAAGGAGTAGCCATGCTTGCTTGAAAGCTGTGAAGATAAGAGCCAAAGGTTAGAGTAGAGAGAAAGTTGAAGAAGTGTACCTAAGCGTTTTAGTTGATATTTTACTCTTAAAACATTGTATGTTATAAATTTTGGGGACCCTGCCAGCTTATTAGTTTCCTGTGTCTCTAAAGAGTTCTGTTATTTGGAAACAAAATAACTCAGAATTGAGTGGGAATACTTGTCCCTTTTCTGATGTTAACTATAAAAGCCCGCTCAAGGTCTTGGCTCCCTCAGCCTCAGCTTATCCTGCATTAAAGCCCCACGGTAGCAAACAGAAAAATCTTAAACAGAAGGGCGATGGTGGGCTGTACTGTATACATCCTTAACACTGTTTTTCCATTTTTTGACTTACAAAATTTTCTGTGTTCTCAAGTAGCAGTATGAAGTCATAATATGGAAGGATAGAAGTTATGAAAATAAATTAGGTAAAGTACTTTTGAATAAGTTACTGTCTAAAATTTAACAGAGGAAGAAAGTCATTTGTTTTGTTAGGTGGGGCAAACACGGCAGGTTTGATCTGGAAATTGGTGTTAAAACCTCTCATTTTCTTGTCATCAGTGAATCAGAAACTCTGCTCTATTGTTTTGGGATTGCAGAGTTGATTTCTATGGTTTTTTTTTTCAGGTAATAAAAAAGAAGGGTATCTAACACATTGTCAGCTCCTTTGAAAATAGGTTTGGTTTAGCTAAGCTGCCCTTCATTTAATTTATTTTCTGCTGAGAGTTTCCTTATTGGCATTTCTCTATTAATTTCATTTTAATATTAATATAACTACACAGTAACAAGAAATAGAATATTAAATCCTTCACCTTCATGGAAAATCCAATTGCCCTTTCTCTGGGCCTCTTGCCCTGGTGTATTGTTAGATACACAGTATTTCTCTTTAAGTCTTTTACGATTATTCTTCTCTAAATCAGCTATTATTATTTGCCAGAACTGTCCTGCTTTTAGAAAGATGTCTTATGTTTCAGCTTCTTGCTGTTGATCTTTCTTTACATTGTTGATATTATATGTACAAAATTCAAAAGGAATTAAGATACTAGTAGATTTTGCCTTTTGAAAGGTAGTGGAACCATTGTCTTGTATGTTCATGATCATCTTAAAGTTTTGATCTAAAGTAAAGACTTGTATCTGCATGTGGAACTGGTAGGGGGGGAAATAAAGACTTGTTACCTCTTTCTTATTCATTCTTTGGCTACACTGAAGGGACCAGGGATTACTAGGCGGTCTATTTTGTGTGATCACAAAGTTTCACAAAAGAATACCTTTTAGAGAGTCATTAGCTGGTTATCTGCTTTATTCAATGTTTTTTGCTTTTCATATTTTTCCTAGCAATTACATGCTTAGGAAAACAATAAAGGCATTGGTACAACTTTTATTTCTAACATGGAGAAGAAAATTTCTCCATTGCCTTTGTCTGGATTTAAGATCATTGTGAATATGTACCAGACAGATTTGCTTTCTTTAAAAGATAGTTTCTCTGCTCTTTTGAAAGGAAACCTGGACATGTAATGTTACTGTTACAAGAACATTTATAGATTTCTCCATGTTCCAAACGCTGTCCCTTTAACTGTCCTGGTGTTTGGCAGCACCCTAGCGAGCCACTTCATAGCTGAGGGAGTGGGTGCTCATAGAGGTTGAATAACCTTCCACAGGTCCCCTGATTTGTAGCATCAGAGACAAGGTGTCGGCCTGCCTCTGGTTCTACAGAGCCGGACTCTGAGCCACTCAAACAGATTTGCCTACCTTTTTGAATAAGGACATGTTTGTGAGGTGATCAGTGGAAAAATCATTATGCAACTTTTAAAAAATCATTTATGACTTAGCCTACAATTGCTTACTTATCTCTTTTTTACAGCCAAAAATAGCAAACTTATCTCACATAAGAACTTACTCCCACTTCAACTTTATTTTTAACAAAGGTTGAGCCAAATTTTGTTTCATTCACGAGACTGTGACAGCTCTTGATTTAATTTCCTTGTGATATGACATTGTTTAGTTCCAGACTGCTATCCGTATCATACCCGAGGAATTTGCTTTAAAGTTAAGCCACTAAATTGACTTCAAAGGTTCTGCATGGAAATACATTGGCTAAGTTAGTGGGAAACTTCTAAATGGAAAAAAAAAATCAGGCTTATCTGCTTAATAGATTGCACACACATTCTCTGTCTCATTTCCCCCTCAGCCCCTCAGAAACCAACAGGCAGCCTCCTTAATGTAGTTTTAAATTCTGTGTTCTTGAGATAATCAAATGGTATTAGTTTGAAACAAAAAGTCTTCTAGAAAATTCTTCCCTTAAATAATAATTCCTTAATCTTTAAAGGGTACAGTTTTAAAATGTTTAAAATTAGCCAGGGAATTAATTTAATGTGGCAAACCAGATAAGATGAATGCATATTCTTTCTGTAGACAACAACCTAATTGCTCAATTTGGCATTTATTGAAATAGTATTTTCATACTTTGTCTTCTTTTTAAAAAATGACATATCTCTTTTGCAAAAATATGTAATGTTTTGTTTCAAATACTTGCATGTTTATGTTGAATCAAAAAATATTTGAGAGGAAAATATATAATTTTTTGGATAAAGTTTACCCTACCTTCCTGAAATTTGCCCCAGCCCTGCCCTCCATTTTTACTGCTCTTTAAAAAAGAATGTTCTAGATTTGTTACCGTATTACTAAATACAGGTTGAATATCCCTGATCCAAAATTCTTAGGACTAGATTATTTCAAATTTTGGATGTTTTTTCTTGGAATTTTGGAATATTTGTATATTTACAATGTTAGGGATAGGACCCAAGTCTAAACAGGAAATTCATGTTTCGCATATATATACCGTATGCACATATAGCTTGCAGGTAATTTTATACAATATTTTTAAAAATTTTGTACATGAAACAAAGTTTTGACTGTGACCCATCCGACACAGTCAGGTGTAGAAATTCTCCACTTGCCACCGCCTCATGTCTGGGGTAGGGAGAAGTTGCAGATTTTGGAAAACTTTGGATTTGTGGATTGGAGACATTCAACCTATACTAATGATTGTTTAAATTAAATCATTACAAAAAATTTCTTAATTTTTCCAATGTTTCTGCGTTTCATTCCTTTAAGTGATTTTCTCTTTTTTCTCCTCATAAAGCAAATGAAGAAACACCCATGCCGTCAGTGTGACAAGTCCTTCAGCTCATCCCACAGCCTGTGCCGGCACAACCGAATCAAGCACAAAGGCATCAGGAAAGTGTACGCCTGCTCGTAAGTCAGGGCTCCTCGCGGGAAGCTCAGCTAGAGGACGGAGTGGGCACTGACTTCTCGGAGCTTTTCCGCATTTTACCATTAACTTGCTGTGCTCCACAGTTGCTAGATCGTGTTTCTGAGATTATGTTCTCTGGTTTTGGCACACAGTTTTGGATTGGGTTGGCACCCTTAAAAATATTAAAATAACAAGGAGCACTTTCCGGCGCAGTCAGTGTACACTCCTTACAGAGGCCACATAAGGTAGAAGCGCCGTAGCTGGCTGCCTCCCTGCACTGGCCTCCTCTAGTTGACCTGAGTTTCATAGACAGGATATGCACCCCGTGTAGGTATCAGTCAGTACAGCGGGCCTAGTTCATTATGTCGACCACCTCTGTATGTTGACCAGCTTGTTACAGTCCCTCGGGTGGTCAACTTACAAAGATTCTACTGTATGTTGTTCCTGAGAGTCTTGAGGAGGTGATTGATGTCCAGTGAGCCGGTAGACGAGACGCCTGCCAACTGCTCTGCACCGTGGCACAGTGATTTGGCAGTGTGAGCAAGTTGATTGGCTGGTTGGTTTGCTCAGGGCTTCAGAGGAGGCCCTGGCAGGGCCTAGTTGCAGATTCAGACCTAGGCCAGGTCCTTGGCCACACTTGCCACAGGAGGTGGGGCAGCTTATTTTCAGTGCACGTTATAGCCTGAGACCAAATTCAAGGGAATGACCGGGCCACCATCAACCCAGATCCCAGTGGACGGTCACAAGCTACTTCTCTGTATCTGACAACCAGAATGTGTCGTCTTATTAGTGGAAAACCTTTATAACTTAGTCAGAACATGCCTAAAGTGGGCAGTGTAACAGAGCACTTCCCATGAGGGAGAAAGGACTCTGAAGATAGAGCCAGTAGATTGCACAAATGTTTGATCTGGCGCCTGGAGTCCCAGCTACTGGGAGCCTGAGGCAGGAGAATCGCTTGAGCCCAAGAGTTTGAGGTTGCTGTGTGCTGTGATGCCACAGCACTCTACAGAGGGTGACATAGTGTCTAAAAATAAAAATAAAAACAAAAACAAATGTTTGATCAGAGCAGGGCCAAGTGGACCCCATGGATCTGGAGGATCATGTAGGTTGGCAGTCAGATGTATGGGGGGTTATGATGACCTGCCTAGTTAGGGAAAGTTTCCTCTCCTCAGTGAAATTGAAGTTAGGAGTGATTTCATAAATAAAGTCTGTGTTTTGAGACCAGATAAAAAGAATCATAACTTAGAAGAATGCCCTGGGCTAAGAAGGTGGAAGTCTGGCCTTCACTGGAGGTTTTGTTTATCTCCCAGTGAAGTCACTGTAGGGCAGTAGAATGCTGGGATCCTTTGTAGCTCTAACTTAACTGCCAGCAAAAGTCTCATCCTCCCTGAGTGTTTGTCCTCTGGTGGTAGTGATGGATCCTGCCCCTGAAGAGGGTTTCTATTGTGAAATCCCAGTTTGGGGCCAGTCATTATAAAATCCACAGAAGCCTTTTGTCTTACTCTGTTGCCCAGGCTGGAGTGCGGTAGCATCAGCCTAGCTCACAACAGCCTCAAACTCTTTATCTCAAGAGATCCTTTTGCCTCAGCCTCCTGAGTAGCTGGAACTACAAGTGCCTGCCACAATGCATGGCTCATTTTTTCTGTTTTTAGTAGAAACGGGGTCTCACTCTTGTTTAGGCTGGTCTTGAACTCCTAAGTTCAAGAAATCCTCCTGCCTTGGCCTCCCAGGCATGAGCCTCTGCTCCCAGTTGAGAGTGGCATTGTTAATTGACTCACAGTATTATAATTACCATGGTCATCAACTTTTTAAAACCTATTTTGGCCTCTTATTAATAGTAAAGGATTTTTCAAAGAAAAATGATTTTCATAATCTATACTCTTTGCACGAGAAAAAATGAAAACTTAAATGATTAACTTATTTTGAATCTGTTTATAATTTTTTACATTTTAATCTATACTACACTGAACATATCCGAGTGCTGCAATCACAAACATGCATGCTGTGTGTGTGTGTTGATGAGTTTGGGCAGGACGCTCTGCCTTCGTCCCAGCAGAACGGCCGAGAATAATGAACATCAGCAGGAGGGTCAGGAAGGGACTTCCTTCATACTGAAGTGTCTGTCATGACAATGCTGAGAATACTTTTGAAATTTGTTATCTTCCACTTTATGATTCTAAATGGCTTTAAATTTAAGGTAATACTTTAAAGCAAACCTAGAAAGTAAAGATTCCATCTGAACAAATTAGGCTGGTCCTATATGGGCACAAAACCCAACAGAGAGCTTTTAACAAAAGCTGTAAAAAAAAAAATTTTTTTTTTCACAAATTGGAAGCTATGATTCCCAGCGAAGTTTTGGGGTATTTCTCTCTGAGCCTTGGCTATGAGTTCAGCTCACTTTGCCTCGCCTGAGCATCCGAGCGTGCTGTTGGCTGGTGAAGATCTTTCAGGACCGAGCTGGCTGTGTCAGCAGGAGCGTTACCTCCCTGCCCTTTGTCCCACAGGCACTGCCCAGACTCCAGGCGCACCTTTACCAAACGGCTGATGCTGGAGAAGCACATCCAGCTGATGCACGGCATTAAGGATCCTGACCTGAAAGAAATGACAGAAGCCACCACCGAGGAAGAAGTGGAAATAAAAGAAGATGCCAAGGTGAAACCTCATAGGCGTTTGCTTTACGGGAGGTTGTGTTGACTTGCTTTCCCATCATTCTTCTCATTTGCATTTCTGTCTAGGCCTAAAATACAGACTGTGCCTGAAGGTCTGAAATAATGCAGAGTCTCCCTCTCACCCATCCTGACCTCTCATCTCACTCCTCTTTGTGAAGTTTTCTTTTCCCTGTCTCCTTCCTGAAACAGCTTTAGGGGTCTGTTTGCATCTTTGAATTTTATGTTGACTTAGGGAAATTGTCTCTTAGCTAGAAGAAATAGGTTAAAGCTAGTTTTTTTCTTTCTTTTCTTCTTTTTTTTTTTTTGAGACAGAGTCTTACTATGTCACCCGTGGTGGAGTGCAGTGGCATCATAGCTCACAGCAACCTCAAACTCTTGGGCTTAAGTGATTCTTTTGCCTCAGCCTCCTGAGTAGCTGGGACTACAGGCGCCCAGCACAAGGCCCAGCTGTTTTTTTTGTTGTAGCTGTCCTTGTTGTTTAGCTGGCCCAGGCTGGGTCTGGACCCACCAGCCTCCGTAACGACTGTGCTCTGGGCACCAAGCCAAAGGTAGATTTTTTTCATTGGCCACATGTTGGTTGTGTTTCTACCAGTAATAAGAGTTGTGGGCTCGGCACCTATAGCTCAACTGGCTAAGGCGCCAGCCATGTACACCTAAGGTGGCGGGTTCGAATCCCCAGCCCGGACCCGCCAAACAACAATGACGGCTGCAACCAAAAAATAGCCGGGCGTTGTGGCGGGCGCCTGTGGTCCCAGCTACTTGGGAGGCTGAGGCAGGAGACTCGCTTGAGCCCAGGAGTTGGAGGTTGCTGTGAGCTGTAATGCCACGGCACTCTACCCAGGGGGACAGCTTGAGGCTCTGTCTCAAAAAAAAAAAAAAAAGAGTTGTGATTCATTAGTTCTTCTTGTCATGATAAAAGAATAAAGCATGAATTTTTGAATGTATCAGTAAACATCAACTTTAGTTAGGCAACAATATATGTGTACGTAGGCGCCCACGTGCAGGGGGTCAAGTGTGCTGAGTGCTACTTCAGGTAAAGCCATAGTGAGCAGATATACAAAAGGCACCATGGTCTTTGGTGCTGAGTCTAGAGCAGTGATCCTCAACCTTCCTAATGTCCCAACCCTTTAATACAGTTCCTGTGGGTTGCGACCCACAGGTTGAGAGCCACTGGTCTAGAGTGTCCCTGGGTAAAGCACATGTGTGCATTCAAGGAGTTAATTAAACCCTTGTCAGAATACATGTGAGACTAATATCACATTAATATGCAGTCCCTCCCCTCCAGTGAGTTAAAGAACACACGTGCACAGGTAGCTTCAGGTTCGGTCGGTATATGAATGTATCTGTGGACAGAACTGGAACAATAGGCCCCGGGGTGGGATGGGGGGGGGCATGTCACTCTGGCTTGGATTTTTAGGAAACTAGAAGGGAGGGGATGGGCTGGCATAGGGAGTTAGGAGAGGAGAAAGGTGGGTTTAGTGACGGGGGGAGGAGTGTGAAGATGAGGTGGCAGCCAGCAGGTCCCCCAGCAGCTCCCTGTCTTAGAGGAAAAGCACAGCCCCCCATCTCTCTCCAAGGCACTCATCTCTCACAGCCCGTCTGCCCCTTACTTCACTGACCCCTGTGGTCTCCTGGCACTCTGTCCCTCTGGCCAGCCGGCTCTCCTTGATGCGCCAGTCCTCTGTTCAGATGCCAGATGCCACCTGACACTTAACACACCCGCTGTTCCCCCAGCCTCCATCAGGTCCTGCTGGGGTTGGCTCACCTGGGGCTGTGGAGTTTCTGTTTTGTGTCTACCCAGCTCCACTGGCACATAAATTCCACAAGTGCAGGAGCTTACCTGTCCACTATTGGGCCCCAGTGGGGTGGCAGGCTTATCTTTCCACTGTTGGGTCCAGTGGCCTCAGCTGGGGTGGCAGGCACCCCCTAAATTTCAGAGCATGCCCACATGTTTTCCATGTGTTCCCGAAGTGAGAACTGATCATTTCTCTATAGAGCAGGATGGTTTTCACAGTCGGCATTTATTTTCTCCACCCTACCCCCTACTCAAAGGTTCCCAGTCCCAAGAGGAAGCTGGAAGAACCAGTGCTAGAGTTCAGGCCTCCCAGAGGAGCGATCACTCAACCACTGAAAAAGCTGAAGATCAATGTTTTTAAGGTTCACAAATGTGCCGTGTGTGGCTTCACCACTGAAAACCTGCTGCAGTTCCACGAACACATCCCTCAGCACAAATCGGATGGTTCCTCCTACCAGTGCCGGGAGTGTGGCCTCTGCTACACGTCCCATGTCTCCCTGTCCAGGCACCTCTTCATCGTGCACAAATTGAAGGAACCTCAGCCAGTGTCCAAGCAGAATGGGGCCGGGGAAGACAACCAGCAAGAGAACAAACCCAGCCCCGAGGACGAGTCCCCCGACGGCGCCGTGTCAGACAGAAAGTGCAAAGTGTGCGCAAAAACTTTTGAAACTGAAGCTGCCTTAAATACTCACATGCGGACACACGGCATGGCCTTCATTAAATCCAAACGAATGAGTTCAGCTGAAAAATAGCCACAGATGTTCCAGAAGGAAAATCCCTGTCCACATTGGAATAAAAAAAGACATTTTTGTTACAAAAAGTTTGCAGTATAATAGAGTTAACAGTACTGTCTAGGCTGTTGCAATATATTCTCTTTCCACATACCTTCACCTCGTCGTATATATCCTCGATAAGTATTAAAGCAGTATTTGAGTTAAAAGAGTTTGTATATATTTAAATGAATAACTTTTTATACTCTTTGTTACATGTTTGTATCAGTATTTAGTGGAAAATATTGAGTTTTGTTTCGTTTCGTTTTGTTTGGGGGTTAGAAGTTTTCTTTTTGTACTATTTCTTTAAAACAGAGTTCTTAGTAACCGGGGCAGTTCCTGCATTCAAATAAATCATTTTGTATGTTACGAATTTGAATGGGTTAACTAATTCCAGGCTAAAATAATGCCTTTTTTAGAGTTTTTAATTTTTAGAATTCACTACATAAATTATAGAGAATTGTGGGTCTCAAAAACACTAGGAACTTTTAAGTGTCTTAGCACTACCCTCCATGTGCCTGCTCTGAGTGAGCGAGTGCACGGTCAAGACACAACTGCACTCCGGTGCAGGTGCGGCATTATTGTTCAGGCCCCGCCAAATGGTGTTTAAAAGCAGCCTTGCAGGGAGCCTCTTTCCCAGCAGTGAGTAGAAACTTAGGCCAGGAATCCAGTGAAGAATATAGATTTCCTTAATTGCATCTTGAGGGATGGGGAACCAAGGGTATTCTAAAGGGGGAGGACAAAAACCCCAAATTGGTTATTTTTCTGGGCACATTTGCAAGGCTGGCTTTTTAAAGAGCACAAGGAGATGAGGTCACGAAAGGGCTGGACTACTATAAAAGTTACAATACGTAGTTAGACCAGTAGATTTATATAGTCAGGTTTTTTGTCATGTAATTTATTAACTGTTACAGAAACACAACTAAGAATATCAAGTACTTCTCTGGCTCTTGACAGGAAAAAAAAATCACAGTTGACTTAACCCTTCGCTGTCAAAAGAGTTGGTGTTTCCTGTTCTGGGTGCTACTGCCAAACGTCCTGGTACTTAGAGTTGGGATGCACAACTTCAACCACCGACTTACCAATGCAGCAGCCTGTGTATTGCAATCGGCCATTAGATGAAGCACTGAGCCACCTGGTTTAGTTCAGTCATTTCAATAAGTACATTTAATGTCAATAGTCCTGCTTTACTAAATGCAACAGAGGTACTCTTCTGTCCCTTCCGTTGATAGTTCTCTGGGAGAGTTCTATTTTTGGTTTTTGTTTTGTGTTTTCTTTGGCATTTTATATCTTATATTTATCCCTGAACATGTTTTGTACTTTTTTTTTTTTAAGAAAATTCTTTTGTGTATATAGAGATACTTGCATGATATACTGTAGTCAACGTTTGGTTCCTCAAAAGGTCTTGCTGCTGTCAGGTGTTATGCACTACATCCATCATAACTGTATTAAACACATTTCATTTGTAAATAAACGTGGGACATTTGGCCCTTGTGCTTCTGTGAGAGAGTTATTGATGGTGGGTCTCTGACATCTCCATGAAGTCTAGGAAGTGATTAGTCGTAGGAATAGGCTACAGGATATTGCAGAATTCTTCCCACCCCGAAGAATGGCATATTCCTTCTCATTAGTAATCAGCTATTGTCACTTTCTCGTTGACTCCATCGGTACGATCCTAGGGTGTGAGTATTCTTCAACTTGAAATTCAATTGCTGTTACTTGTTATATTTGTATTGCTCTAAGTTGTATTCACAGCACTTTCATTGTTTCTGCATTTGAACCTTGCAATAAACCTGTGTGGTAGGCCACACAGGTCTGAATAGCCTAGTTTTACAGTTGAGGAAGCTAAGCTCAGATAAAAGTTCTTTGCCTAAGCCCTCATAGCTGGTAAGTGGCTTTGCATATTAGAACCCAAATATTTTGCTCTAAATATAGTGCTCGCTCTATGTGGTTATGTACATATTGACAAATATTCATTTATTCAACAAATAAAAAGTATGTGCAAAACACGATACAGAATTTTTGTTTGTGGCACCCTATGGCTTTTGTAAGATGACCCGAAAGGTGGTGTTTTTTTTTGTTGTTTGTTTGTTTTGTTTTTTTGTGCTCTTAAATACCCAGAACTGCTTGATAATAAGAAGTTAACATCTGTCAGATGCCTAGCAGAGTGCACAAGAAAGCTCTAAAAAATGCCCAGGGGTCCAAAAATGAAAAAACAAAATTCAGAGTAGAGAAACACTCCACTAGCCCTGGGGAGAAACCTGGCTGTTCCCACTCAAGAGGGAATTGGTGAACTGGAGGATGGAGCACCTGGAGTCCAGCGGAGAGAGAAGGTGACAATGCAGGAAAGAGAGGTTAGAAGTCAAGAAGCTCAAAGTGAGAAGATTCGAGTTTAGTTTCAGAGGAGTTCCAGAAAGAGGGAGTAGAATTAGGAAGGGTCAGCGTGGAAAGTTCTTAGCCATTAGTGAAAGACCTACGTTCTGCCCCTTGTTCATTAGTTACAGATGCTGGGTGTGGGCATTTGAGAAAGGTTACTGTGGGACATTCTCAGTGATTGTTACAAAGGCTATTTAACTCTGTTTAGTGTAGAAATGGGAGCTGAGGCTGGATGATATTCTCAGGCCAAGTTATAAAAAGCCTTGAATGACAAGAGTTTGTACTTCGTTACTTAGAGATGAGTTACTTGTACTGGGGAATGCTATGACCAGCTTAGTTGGTGGTAGAGGTTAGCATGGATAGGTCAGGTTATGCTATGGTTACAACCTTAAATCTAAATGGCTTGTCACAAGAGAGGTCTTGCTCACAATTCAGTCCATTGTGGGTTGGCTGGAGGCATGGCTGCATATCTCCTAGTCCCGTTGCCCCAGTGTCAGAAAAGTTACCTGTTACCTGGGCAGAGTGGAAGTGCTATGAAATGCTCTGGCCTAGAAGTGCTAGACATTAATATCTCACAACTTACTGGCCCAAACCAATCACGTGGTCCCACCCTGTCTTCCCATGTGCCCAGAAAGCTGAAAATACTTAAACATCATCAATGACCGTCACAAGAATAAAGTTAAATGTAGCTATGGTGCTTAACAATGTGAAGACTTGACCTAGGTTAGTAGGAGTAGGCATGGAAAGAGGCTTCAGTTGTAACCTGCGTTTCAGAAGTTGTAGCAAGAGGGTTCCATAATGCAGTACATGGAAAAGTCTAATCTGTGACAGTTCAAGCTTCAGTGTCTTCTTAAAGTTTTCTCACGATTTAGGTAAATAAAAATGTGAAAGTAAAAACTAAGAGCTGAGTATGGGAAAGATCCCAAGTTTTAGATATACAGACAAGATACATGTGATTGGGTGATCCTTTTGTTTTATCAAAAATTGAGTAACAAAGTTGGATGTGGTTGTGCCATGCCTAAAACCTCAGCTACTTGGGAGGCTGAGGCAGGGTTCCTTGAGCCCAGGAGTAAAAAACTAGCCTGGGTAACACAGCAAGATCTCATCTCTTAAAAAAAATAATAAGAGAAATGCATAAAGAAAGAATGCTACCCAAACAATACTTACAAAATTAGAAAAAGGAAAACGTAGGCTTAGAATACATAGCATAGACCACTTCTTCCTCCCAAACACATTCTCTGCAAATTCCTAACTCCTACCACAGTAAATAGTTGTTAAGAACAGGTGTTCCACTCTGCAGCTCTGGTGGGAACGCCTCACCAGTATTGGCAGGCTGGTGAGTTTCCATCCCAGGATCTTTGACCAACAATAAAATTTCCCCTTGAAAACTTCAGGCAGCCAAGATTAACATAAAATATTCATATTAATATGTCCATCATGCTATGAGCACTGGGTTTTTTAATGTCTACTTGGAAGGGAGGGAAAAAAAAGGAAAATGTACTTGAAAAACTTTATAAACTACAATTTAGAAGAAAACTATCCCAAAGGATAGTTTGAAAATAACCAGGGGTTTGCCAAATGTGGAACACTGTTTATGCTATTTAGTTTACACATACACACTTTGCAAGTCTCAGTTGCTGTGAGGATTCCAGATTGTAGCTCAATCTTAAGCATGTTCTAAATAAGGAACCTAGACTTAGTTACCTTAAAAATTTGGCTGCTACTCAGACATAATTCATTCTTTAAACGGATCCTTGAATCTTCTTGTTTTTTTTGAAAATCCTTGTATTTACTTTTCAATTACCAAGGTAATTGCAAGTGTTTAGGATATGACAATGTGAACTTATTTCTTTGCAAAGATCATGGTAATCACAAAAAATCTATAGTGGATGCACAAAACAGAAGTAGAATTCAAAGCATACCACCACAGCAAACCTTCCAATCACAAAGGAAGATAGCAAGACTCGAAGAAACAAGGTATATCCCAAATAATGAGAAAACAAATTTAAAATGTAGTAATTCTTACTACTTGGCAGTAGTAAGTTCTTACCTACCAATAGTCACTTTGAATGTAAGTAGATTAAATTATCCAGTAAAAAGATAGAGTAGTTGAATGGATTAAAAAAAAGACCCTGGCTCGGCACCTGTGGCTCAAGCGGCAAAGGCGCCAGTCACATACACCTGAGCTGACGGGTTTGAATCCAGCCTGGGCCCACCAAACAACAATGATGGCTGCAACCAAAAAGTAGCCAGCTGTTGTCGCAGGTGTCTGTAGTCCCAGCTACTTGGGAGGCAGAGGCAGGAGAATCACTTGAGCCTGGGAGTTGGAGGTTGCTGTGAGCTGTAATGCCACGGCACTCTACCCGGCACTACAGCTTGAGGCTCTGTCTCAAAAAAAAAGGAAAAAACAAGACCCAGGTACATGCTACCTACAGGAGACTCACCTCTCCTTTAAGGATGCACATAGGCAAAGTGAAGGAAAGGACATTCCATGCAAATGAAATGCAGAAGAGAACAAGGGTAGTAATACCTATATCAGACAAAAATCAACTTTAAATCAAAAGCTATAAAAAGCAGTCCAGGCACAGTGGCTCATACCTACAAATTCCAGAACTTTGGGAGGCCAAGGTGGGAAGACTACTTGAAGCCAGGAGTTTGAGACCAGCCTGGGCAGCACAGTGAAAACCCACCTCTAACAAATGAAAAAATAAAAGCAAAAGAAAAAACCCCCAACCTGTAAAAGACAAAAGAAAATGGACGTTACAGAATGATAAGGGGGTCAATGCATCAAGTGAATATAACAATTACAAATAATACATACATTCAACATTGAAGCACCTAAATATATAAAGCATTTAGTAGGGGACTTCAGTACCCCAATTATAACAATGATTAGAGCATCGAGATGGAAAATCAGTAAGGGAACATTGGACTTGACCCAAGTGGACTTAACAGACATACACAGAACATTCCATCCAACAGCCTCAAAATACACATTCTTCAAGTGCACAGGATAGATCACGTTAGGCCATGAAACGAATATGAACAGACTTAAGAAGACTGAAATTATATCAAGTATCTTTTCCAACTACAATGGTACAAAACCAGAAATCAATAATAGGAGACATCTTGGAAAATTCACAAATAAGTGGAAATTGAACAATATGCTACTGAACAAATGTATCAAAGAAATAAAAAAATCTTGTTATAAATGAAAATGGAAACAACATACCAAAATCTATGGGTTGCAGCAAAAGCAGTTGTAAGAAGGAAATTTATAGCAATAAATGCCTATATCTCTGTAAAAGACCGCTCTTCCAGCTACCAGAACAGTGGTTCTCCACCTTCTTAACACCATGACCTTTTTAATACAGTTCCTCATGTTGTGGTGACTCCCAAGCATAAAATTATTTTCGTTGCTATTGTACTAGAAGCTTCTGGGCCAGCCAGTTGTAATTCCATACTCACCATTATCTCCAAACCACCCATTCTGAGTAGCTCAGCCTCAATCCACATGGCTTGGGTGTGAGGTGGAATTTGAGACTTGACTACTGTCAATCTTCTCTCTTCATATCCATTTTCCCTTCTTCACACTCCCAAAGTATTTTGGTTGAACGTTTTAGTAAAGACAACAACTTAGATAAAACATTCATAAGTCTAGCTTATGTTTTTCTGGGCGGTTACTTATTTGAGTATGCTGCCTTCTTTGGAAAGGTAGATCAGGGGGTGCCTAATTTCAATTATAGTCCCAGCAGGTGCAGACAGAACACCAGAAAAGGTTTAACTTTAAAGAAATTAAGGAAGGGTTTATATACAGAGCTGTGGGCTGGAACAAAGGATGTTGAGGCACCCAGGGACTAGTGACAGTGGCCTGAGAAGCCTGAACAGGGGTGGGAGCTGGAGCTGTGGCACAGGGACACTCAGTGGCAGCCACTGCCAGAGCCATGGCAAAGCCAGGAGGATGTGAGGAGGGAAATTACTAGGAAACTGTCTCCTTACACTCAAAGATTTCTTGTTCACATCTCCCACCAACCAAGGCTCAATAAAAGGTAGAGCACAAGGTAATAATCTGTAGATGTCAGTGTGCTGGGCCCAAAGCAGGACCGAGAAGGGTGGATGATGAATCTGGGGTGGGGGTGGGGCAGGAGGTTATGAAGATTGCAGACACCCAGCAGCGGCTTTCACAAGCGCATGGTCTGCACCCATTTCATTGTCAATGTGCATTTCATTCCCTCAAGGTAGGCTGTCAGATGGAACAGGGTACTCAAGATTCTACGTTTACCTTTTCTTTTTAATTCCTTCACTAGGTTTCCCCTGGAATTGTACTCTTTCCCTAGTGGTTATCTTTTACTCAAGGAAACAGAATAGTGTTTCCCAGAAAATATCCTTTACCAGTTTCTAAATTCAATTTATGTGGTTGGTTCTGACTCATCATACAGCACTGATGTTTCACAGTATTTGGGAAACTGATTATGCAATTCAACGCTTTGCTGTTTTACGGCAAGCTGCTATCCCTGAGCTTTTCTTATCATTATAATTGTACGTTTCAGGACCATGGCAGACCTGTTTCCCAACATCATCCTTTGCAAGTCCATGTTTCCACTTAAGGCAGCTCTATTATTAGTGTCTGCCATAGCACACCTCCCACTGAGTTCCAGAAAGTGTGGGTTGAGCCCAAGAATAATTTCCTGACCTTCAGGTCAAGTCTGGCTTAATTAGATTAGTTATTTCTGGAGAACAAATACCATTTATTTTATGAAAAAGAACAAGGTAGGCCTAGATCTGATTGGGGAGGGTGGTGTGATGCTGACAAGACTCAGGGAGCAGAGCTGCATCTTCCACCATTTCCAAGGAGGAAGCAGGTGCATCTCTAAGCAGGGATAATGGATGTACGTGCATTTTGCGTGTTCAGTGTTCAGTATCTGAACTTCTCCTTCCAGTGTTGGGGGGATCTGCAAAGTCTAAGTCTTGGCAGGAGATGGATCTTGCCTCCTATTACAGAGACCAGGGGCCGCTCACCTTGACCCCAGTGGTCTCAACACAGGCATGGTGTGACCAGTACTTGAGACAACTATGCTCTTGCTTTGAGTCTCCAGTGGGTAACATGAAGTAGCAGGGACAGTGGGATGCCTGTTGGTGGCTTGGTGGCAACAGTGATGGTGACTTGGGACTGAGAGTGACCTTGTGAATTGCACTTGTTTGGTTGGCAGCAGAGGTTATTCTGCCTTTAAGGAATTGCTGGGCCATCTTGGACCCAAGGAGGGCCGACGTGTCAGGGAGATTCTGTGATATTTAGACTCTTGCTTCCCTTTCAATAAGACACCACCCAAACACCAGGCCCCTGTCAACTGTCTTAGAAAGGTTGCACCAAGACAGATAGAAACATGTGCCTTTCATAGCCATGAGGCCAGCCCCAGCAGACCTGCACTCCCCGTGTGCTGTCACCTCACCAGCCTCATTCCTTGCCATTTCTTGCCACCCCTACCTCACTGTCCTTTTCATTCCTCTCCACCATTCATGTCCTCATCCCATCACAGGACCTCCATGCTTGCTGCTCCCTCTTCTGGAATGTTTTTTCCCCAGTCATTCCCTGCCCCAGGGCCTTTTCCCTTCTCTCCAGTGAGCTGAGAAGTCCCCTGCCCAGAGCACCAATCC
>NW_003852422.1:16105943-16107176 GCF_000181295.1 Otolemur garnettii | reverse complement strand
CTTCTGGAATGTTTTTTCCCCAGTCATTCCCTGCCCCAGGGCCTTTTCCCTTCTCTCCAGTGAGCTGAGAAGTCCCCTGCCCAGAGCACCAATCCTCTTACTGTCACGTTCCCACCACCCTCAGCACACACCTTGGTCATCCCCATTCTCTTTCTCCCAGTACTTGTCATAGCCTAACATGACATGCTTGTTTACTAACTGTTGGCCACCCCTGCATGAATGTTCTAAGCTTTTCCATGAACTTTGCTTGAAAGAGACAGTCTTCATTTTGCAGCCCGGGAGCAGCAGAAATTAGTTATACTCCCCTCCCTCCATCCAGGTTGATCCTTATTCTTGTCAGCAAACACCAGTCCTTGTTTTCTCAGACCCGTTGCCAGATGAGGAGAGGCCTAATGCCTTTTTCTTTTCAATAGCTAGTTAGTTACTTGAGTTAAAATGACTGTGTATAAATAATAGCAGCAGCCAGCTGATTGCTGCTCCTTCAGGCTTGTCTTCAGGAAAGGAAGGCATTATTTATTTTCATGTCCTATTTTTGTGCCCAGCAAACTGCTTTGCATAAAACAGTTGTTTCCTTGAAACTTGATTATTCATAATTTTAATACTTAGAGGTTGGGATAAATACATTAGAAGGGCTTTGAGCTATTAATTACCCAAAGGAAAGAAAGATTTCTTTGTCCCTTTTTAGTTAGGTGGTTTTAAAAAACATTTTAAAGTGTTTTTTGGGGGTTTTTTTGTTTGTTTTATTTTGAGACAGAGTCTCACTCTGTTGCCCTGAGCTAGAGTGCTGTGGCATTAACATAGCTCTCAGCAACCTCAAACTCCTGGCCTCAGGTGATCCTCTTGCCTCAGTCTCCCAGTACATGGGACTGCATTCCACTACAATACCTGGCTAGTTTCTCTATTTTTAGTGGAGACAGGGTCTCACTGTTGCTCAAGCTGATCTCAAACTCCTGAGCTCAGGTGATCCACCTTTGCCTTGGCCTCCCAAAGTGCTGGGATTACAGGTGTGAGCCACTGCACCCTGCCGGTCATAAATACTTTGTAAATAAAGGTACATTTAGCTGTAATTTCCCATTTTTCCTATATATGATGAAGTTCAGCTTGTATGCCTAAATGTGTTTTTCTTTAAGCCAATAACAATAATAAAAAAAGAAAATGTAACAAAAATAGCTACTGTTTCTTAAAGGTCTCCCACAGGTCGGATCCTGCAATATCTCCTTATATATACGTTAT
>NW_003852422.1:16086153-16105281 GCF_000181295.1 Otolemur garnettii | reverse complement strand
AGTCACAGCCACCCACAGGTGGAGATGTGTTCCATCAGCATCAACAAGATTTGCAGACATTGCATCACCTTTTAAATGGATACATGAAGGTTCCTATTTAAAGAAAGCCTTCTTGGAAAAAGAATATTATATTTACACCATGAGAAATTCATATTGACGTATTTTATGTTTTCTTAAAGGAGTTGAGGACCATTACCAGGGTCCTTTGTCAGCATCATTTCCTCGTCAGGATGTGCATGTTAAGCCCCCGTGCGGATGTGTGTGCCTATTTGTCTTATTGCAATACCTTCCTTCCTGTGGAAGAGTTTAACACCCCCACACTGATACTACTTTTGAAGTCCAGCAAATGCATTAACAGAAGCATAACCTATCCAGACGAGCATCTTTGCTTATTATTCATCCAAACATTTTATAGGTTGGAGGAGTCATTGTCATTCTTGGGCAAAAACTAAATATTGGCATGCATTTTTTAAACCCAGATAGATACAGCAATCTCACCAGAGAAAATCTAGCTTTATCTAACTAGAAGCGTTAATCTGCATAACTAAAGAAAGCCAGGTGGTCAGCGGCCCCCACATCCACAGTGACATTTTGCTCAACAATAACAAGTTGTATATAAATTGGTTTCCATGGTTTGTTCATCTCGGCTGCTTTGCAGGTGGCAGAAGCGATGCTGCTTGTGTCTCTGCCTGTTAAGGAGTGAGCAATGTTACATTTGCCCCCAACACATTATAGACCCGTGTTTCCTAAATATAAGGCTCCTTGTCCAAGAAGGAAGGCTTATCCTGGCGGGTTAAGAGAGGATGATGGGCATGACTTTACTGTTTTGCCTGCTTTCTTTCCAATTACCTTCTGTTTTTCCTGCAAGAAACATTTCTCTCAAATGCATGCAAGATAATGATGAATTCCTTCTCCATCGAATTCGGGGAAGCCCAAAGAATATACTCTAAGAAGTAAGTGGGTTTCCCTGGCCCAGGGGGAGGGCAGGCTGAAGTTTGCGCTGGGAGCATTCTACACAAACTCTTGCAAATTAGAAAAAACACAGAACTGAATAGGGAAGAGGAACCTTAATGTATAAGTTATGCCAGGAATCAAGGAGGGAGGAGGGATTTTTCTTGTAGAAGGCTCTGCTGCCAGTCCTGCCAGCAGGGATGGCTGGAAAAACAAGCCCTTGATGAGAATTGTTTATGAAATGTATGCTGCTGTTCACTATTACTGACGTTGGTAACATTTTGCTTTCGTATGACTAGCTGGGTTTATTTCTTTTTCTAGACATTTAATCTACATTTGATAATGATTTGCTTCCTTAGGGAAAAAGTCTTGGCAATTTAATAGTAAATTCTAAGGAGTGTGTTGCTAAATGTATTGGGTTCAGCTGGAAGAAACGAGATTGCAGCCAAGTCCCTTTGCACAAGATACGGATGGACTTCAAATGGCTGTAATTTGCTTTTTGTTACTTTCCCAAAATTATTCTCAGGGCGAAAGGAACACATACCTTCCTGTCGGCAAGGGGCAGAAAATTGGATTGTTACCCTTGGGGTAACCTCTCCTTCAGGAGAATGACTCATTGTTGATGATGATGGAAACCACTAACAAGGAGAAATATAAAAACTCGGCTCTTTCCAAAGCCAGATGAGCTCACACAGCACTTTCCACTCACATTTTGAATGCATGATGAATTTGCTTTGTATTGAAAAACATGCAAGGGGCGCATACTATACATCACAAAGACAAACAAAAGTTTTAATCTAATACTGTAATTTTAAATAGCATGCCAGTTGAAGCAGTTGCCATTTCTGCACTACCTTAGATGTCCTGGTATTGTGTGAGATGGTGGGAAAATACAAATCCAATTAATTCATTAGCCATCTTCTTCAAGTCCTCTTTTGGAACTGATTTTGTTTTGCTACAACGCTTGGTGATATTGATAGGGAACATTCTTACTAAACCGAGCCAAATGCACCAGCCAAGAAAATCCAGAAGGTGCAATATTGGCTCAGATTTCAGGGGCTGAGGTGGTGGCGCATGTTGTCATCATTAGTCACAGCCATGTTAACGCTGTATTTGCCTTACAAGTCGCTCTGCTCATACACCAGTCATGTTCTGTCTGTAGGATCCTGAAAATTGAAAAAAAAAAATTTTTTTTTTCGGAGACAGAGTCTTGCTACGCCGCTCTTGGTAGAGTGCTGTGGCATCACAGCTCGCAGCAACCTTGAACTCTTTGGCTCAAGCAATTCTCTTGCCTCAGCCTCCCAAGTAGCTGGGACTGCAGGCACCTGCCACAACACCTGGCTAGTTTTTTGTTATAATTGTCATTGTTGTTTGGCAGACCCAGATCAGGTTTGAACCCACCAGCTCCAGTGTATGTGGCCTGTGCCCTAGCCACTGAGCTATAGGCACCAAGCCAAAAATCTTTATTTTTTTTTAGTTAAAAATTTTTTTCCCAATGGTTCAATTCAAGAAAGAATTGAACAGTTTACATAAGTGGGATAAATGACTCTTCATTTATTTTTAAGTAGTTTTAACCTATTTTCATTCTAAGGTACCAGAAAATACTCAGCATTGTTGCTTTGACATTTTTCCCTGACATTTTTGAGCACAGCATGTGGTTTTGACCTTGGTTCTCAGTGTGGTTTTCTTGGCAATTGTGTGGATGGAAAAAAAAGAAGAGTCTGTGGTCATTGAGCACTTTGTGAGACAGGCGCCATTCTGAGGGTTGTGCCAGAGCTGTCCCATTTAGTCCTAACCACCCTACCCTACCCTATGGACCCCCATAGGTTCCCCTACCCTATGAGGGGAGAGGAGTGTTATTTTATTTTATTTTTTTGAGACACAGTCTTACTTTGTCACCCTCAGTAGAGTGCCATGTTGTCCACAGGTCACAGCAACCTTAAACTCTTGGGCTTAAGCCATTCTCTTGCCTCAGCCTCCCAAGTAGCTGGGACTACACAGGTGCACACCACAGAGCCCAGCTATTTTTAGAGAAAGGGTCACCCTCTTGCTCAAGCTGGTCTCAAACCCGTGAGCTCAGGCAATCCACCTACCTTGGCTAGAGTGCTAGGATTACAGGAGTAAGCCATCTTGCCCAGCAGGAGAGGAGTGTTATTATCATTTCTATTTTATTAATGAGGAGTGCAAACCACAGAAATGTATCTTGCCTGAAGTAAACAGTAGAAACTAGGATTTGAGCCCACATCATCTGATTCCCGAGTCTGCACTTTCAGTCCTTGCCTAAAATAAGCAACAAGAGAAAGGAGAAAAAACAAAAACAGAATCCGGCAACAGGAAGGAATGAAGCCATAAGTGTCAAGGTTGAGGAATTATACAGAGATGTCATCAAGAAGAATAAAACAAGTTGCAGAAGATAATATACAGGCTATGAGTTAACACAGATGCAAATTAAGGCAGCATGTATGGCTCTGTGCATGTCTACAAATGTTTAAAAAATGCATGATAGCTGGGTGCGGTAGCTCATGCCTGTAATCCCAGCATTCTGGGAGGCTGAGGTGGGTGGATTGCTTCACCTCACAAGTTCAAGACCATCCTGAGCAAAAGCAAGACCCCATCTCTACTAAAAATAGAAAAACTGAGGCAAGAGAATCATTTGAGCCCAAGTTGAAGGTTGCTATGAGCTATGACGCCACGATACTCTATCCAGGGCAACAGCTTGAGACTTTGTCTAAAAAAAAAAAAAAATCACAATAATGAAAATCTCCAAATACACTTCTAGGTTGTTTTGGAGGGGGTGGTGATGGCAGGGATGCAATTGGAGACACACTAGATTTCATGTGACTGGTCAAGTTTTAGTTTTTAAGCTGGTATTGGGAACATAGTCATTTGTTTTATTCTTCATGCTTTTTCATATATTAACTATTGCATAATAACATCTTAAAATGCTACCCCCAATCCCAAGCGCAGAGATGGTAACAGGTATGGGCTATAGGGGCTTGGAGAACAGGCAGGGGACTGGGGAAGAAGCGGAGAGAGTCCTTGAAATTTGGGCCCCGAAGGGAATTGGAACCGTGGCTATTGTAGAACAAGAGAGATTTCGACTCAGTCTGCCAGTGGGTAGGATGGATTAGGGGACAGACATCACAAGAAAGACCATAATAATCTGACTCTAGAATGAGGCTTGGTTTCTCTCCTTCCATCTTTCTCCATCTGCTATCTAACGGTCATGTGTCCACCATCTTAATGGAGACGAAATTCACCAAATACTTTTGTGAGCTTTGATTTTGCCACCCTCTAGGGTTCTCGGGTCTTATGCCCCTTTCCACTGTTGAAGTCCTCCGGTGGGCGCTCTCATCCCTGTGCATGTGGTTTTATTGTTGTTTTAAACTGTGGAATCCGTGGACACCTACATTCCATCTTGTATCATGTATCCTTGATGCTTGTAAATTTGCACAGGTGAAGATCACCGGCATCCTGCCAACTGATTAATCATTTTTTTCTCAATTTCTTTCTCTTTGAGTACCATGGGATTAGCTGCCTTCCTCTTTCTTTCTTTTTTTTTTTTTTTTTTGGCAATTTTTGGCCGGGGCTGGGTTTGAACCTGCCACCTCTGGCATATGGGGCCAGCGCCCCACTCCTTTGAGCCACAGCGCTGCCCTGACTTCCTCTTTCTTAACACTCATCTATTTCCAGTTCAAGAACGGTCCCCAGTCTGGCCTGCCCTTTTAACACAATGATTGGTTTTCCTTTTCCTTACCTCTCTCTCTGCCTTATCTCCTGGACTTTTCCCAGGCACTCTGTCCCTTTCCTCATTATACTTCTCTTGTCAATTAATCAAGTTTTAGAGCCAGGACATGGACATTATTTAAGCTGGCAATCCTGAGGCCTGGGGTCTCCTGCTGGTGAGGCCCATAAGCAGCCATGTGACCTCATCTAAGCCACGTCACCTCACTCAACAAGTTTTCTCGCCTGCGAAAGGGCCAGGCTGTGCATCCCCAACTCTGAAAACCTGCAGCGGCTTTGAAGAATTCTGCTTCCCAGGCTCAGCAGCGTGCTGCAGCCAGTTCATGCTGGCTGTGAGAGCCACCTGCTCCACTGTCATGCCAGTTGTTAAACATGGTTTCATATGAATTTACAATTAAGTTATATTAAAAATAAAATATTCATCATTCAGCACTTACTATTTTACTACATTTTGCTATTATCTGTGCTCCCCAGGCTACTTCCATCTCTTGTGTCCGTGTGGTGGAAATCACTGTTTGGCTACTGCACGCGGCCTTCTCACTTCATATTCCTTCATTCATTCATTGCCTTGGGCACTAGAAGTCAGCCCTGGTGGGAGTATCCACAGCAGGGAAGTCAGCAACTGCTCATAGCCAGGCCTTATTTGTTCTTTGAACTATTTAGTCTAGACTTAAGAAATTGGCAGATAAAATGTAAATCGTTCAAAGCAAAATTAAAAGTGTGTAATGTCGATAAGTATTACATTATGAACAGCCTAAGACGATGAGGACACGTTCTCCAGCATGCAAACTGTCATCTGATTCAGCAAAAAAAGTTGCACACATCATGGGCCAGTGAGTGAAGTTCACACGTACACCTTGCTTGTGTCACCTGTGTATTACTCATCACGGTGAACGCCACCACCACCAACAAAATCAACATTCATGTCAGGACTATACTTGTTTGTCAGCTGAAGTTATAGATTACCTACAGGCACAAGGGTTTGGAACAAATCAATGAAAGCATTCTGTGGAATCAGTTGAATACGTGTGGAATTTATACATGGGTCATTGCAAAAGTTTTGAGATATATAGAAACCAAGAAATATAACATCCACCCAGAAGGAAGCAAATGAAGCCCTCCCGGCAACATCCATAAAATGAGCAAGTTGAAATGTGCACAGGTGAATCAGAAAGGATGCGGTTGACTGTGGTTTTTGGCAATGGACCACAGCACAGTCTGTCTCAAAACTTTCATCGTGAGTTACCTACTAAGGACTACTGTACATTTAACTGTTTTTGGTAATTTGTGCATGTTATGGACTGCACTGTGTTCCTCTCAAATTTGTATGTTGAATTCCCAATCACAGTATTTCAGAAAGTGATTGTACTTGGAGATAGGGTCTTTGATGAGATAATTAAGCTAAAACAAGTGAGGATGCCGAGTGCTGTGGCTCATGCCTGTAATGCTGGCACTCTGGGAGGCTGATGTGTATGGATTGCTTAAGGTCGAAAGTTCAAGACCAGGCTGAGCAGAGTGAGACCCGTCTCCACTAAAAATAGAAAAACTAGCCAGTCATTGTGGCAGGCGCCCTGTCACACTGAGACAGGAGGATCACTTGAGGTCAAGAGTTTGAGGTTGCTGTGAACTATGATGCCACAACACTCTACCCATGGTGACTGAGGAAGACTCTGTCTCAATAAAATAAAATAAAATGAGTAAGGAGGACGCTAAACTAATGAATGGTGTTCCTTTAAGAGATTAGGACACAGGTGTGGATAGTGGGAAGACCACATGGTAACAAAGCAGGAAGGCTTCTGGAAGACTAGGACAGAGGCCTCAAGAGAAACCACGCCTGCCAGCACCTTGCTTTCAGACTAGAGCCTCCAAAACAGTAAGAAAATGAGTCCCTGTTATTTAATAAAGCCACCCAGTCCATGGGACTTCATTGTGGTAGTCCCAGCAAATGAACACAGCATGCCACGTGTTCTTTATATCATATGATTTATAAAAATGCCCTTCGAGCGTGTTGTGGGTTAAACTGTGTTTCTTAAAAAAATATGTTGGAACACTAATCCTCTGGTTTCTATGGATGTGACCTTATTTGAAAATAGGGACTTTGCAGATATAGTTAAATTAACATAAGATGATAGTAGATTAGGGTGGGCTCTAATCCAATGATTGGCGTCCTTATAAGAGGGAAATTTGGACACACAGGAGAACTCCAAATAAGCATGGAGGCAGAGATCAGAGGGATGTGCTTACTGGCCACCACTAGAAGCCAGCAGGGAGGCTTGGAACAGATCCTCACAGAGCCCAGGAGGGAATCAACCCTGCCAACCTCTTGATTTTGAACTTGTATTCTCCAGACTGTGAGAGAATAAATTTCTGTTGTTTGAAGCCACCCAGTCTGTGGAAATTTAAGACAGCACAAGGAAACCAAATCAAAGAGCTATGGCCCCTTACACACACTCACTAGAATGAAAATCAGACATTTATCATCTGGAATGGGCAGGGGGCGGTGGGGGGGAAGCCAATCTGTCTCACTTTCCTTGAGAGGTAGCAGGCCAGCCCAGAGCCATCAAGCTGGCCTGTGTGCACGTGTCTGCAGCGGCCCATGGGGAAGTCACTGACATGGGATTAGAACCGCTCACACAGTGGGGCTCCCGGTCTTCATGTGATTTCTGCATTGCCCTGGTGCTCTGTTCCTCTGGGACAGATGTGGGGGAGGAGAGGAGGCCCTGATCTGATGTCCGGTGGCCTGCAGGGCTTTTCATTTCCTGTTTTCTCTAATCTCATCGCATCCTTGAAATCTTCCCCAAGCAGCAGCTTCTGCTCTCAAACTTCCTTAACCCTTCAGGTCCCTACTCCCTGGTTCCTGCAGCAAGTCTCTGAGCCCAGCCTGTGGGCCAGAGGCTGAGCTTCCTGCTAGGCCCACTCACTCCCTTTGGCGTCATCGTTTATCTCCTTGAGTGTAGTCTCTTGTCTGCCTCATCTTCCCTCTTGGAAGCCCAGCGTTGGTGGAGGCCAATGCCAGGGGACGCAGTCCCTGGGCAGGTACCCCGTGGCCCAGCACCAGTCGTGGACCCCTGGCTGAGCCTTTGTTTTCTGTCACCAGTGGAGGACTGGTCCTCGACTTCACTTTCGGTCTCTTTTCCTGCCTGACTTTCAGTCTGAAGGACACATTATTCAAGGCCTGACCTGCTACTATAGCTAGAACTCAAAACTGAAACTAAGAATGTTTGTCTAATAGAGAAAGGGTGATACAGCGGGCTCCAGTGGACTTCTGGGTTCACTGGCTATAAAATATCCATGCTGTGGTGGACTAGAATATAGCCTCTCCCCAAAGCTGTCCACTTCCTAGCTCCTGGAACCTGTGACTTTTACCTGGAACGGAAACAGGGTCTTTGCAAATGTGATTAAATTAGGCTCTTAACATGTAGAGATGATCCTGGCTTATCTGGGTGGGCCCAATATACAACCACATGTAACCTTAGTTGAGGGAGACAGAAGGAGTTGTGACACACGGGCACACAAGGCGATGAGGTCATGAGCCAAGGGAGGCCAGCAGACCCCAGAAGAGGCACAGAACAGATTCTTTCTACAGGCTCCAAAAGGAGCATAGCCCTCCTGAAACCTTGACTTCAGCCTGTGACACTGATTTTGGCCTACAGCACTGTGAGAAAATAAATTTCTATTGTTTTAAGCCATCAAATTTCTGGTGACCAGTTACAGTAGCCATGAGAAATGGATACACATATTAGTCTAGTCCTTTAAGTCTAAGATTAATAGTGGACCAGACACAAGGACTGCCAGAGGGTGTCTGCAAAGAGGCTGTCTCAGGAACTCGGATGTGAAATTGATGGCACATCCACCTTTTTCCTCCCACAAGGAAATCTCTGGCACCAGATGGTTAGCATGGGATGTGTACGTTCTGTATCTTCAACCAGAGGGCAAGGACTATTCTAGTTTGTAAAAATCTCCAGTGAAACACAGCAGTCTGGCAGGTGCTTAATATATACTTGCTGTTAATGTTAGTAGTGATCATTTCAGGGCTTGTTACCAGCCTAGCAGTCCAGAAGCTTCTGCCGTCTTCAACTTCCTGGTGTAAATGCATCATATTTTAAAATTTAAGACCATAGACCACTGGTTCTCAACCTTCCTAATGCCATGACCCTTTAATACAGTTCCTCATGTTGTGGTGACCCCCAACCATAAAATTATTTTTGTTGCTACATCATAACTGTAATTTTGCTACTGTTATGAATCGTAATGTAAATATCTGATATGCAGGATGTATTTTCATTGTTACAAAGGGGTCGCCACCCACAGGTTGAGAACCGCTGCCATAGACCAAAGTCTTTTTTCCTTTATTCAAACCCAGAAATTAATCAACTGGACAATTTAATGTGCACATTTTATTGTCACCACGTGAGAAAGAAAATGTATCTGCCAATTAACACAAAATTGAGATGAGCTGTTTTTAATCTTTTGAAAATGAAAAGTTGGAAAACATTGCCCTGTGATGTGAAGTAGCAGGTGTGATTAATCACTAATTTATTCTAGTCCTCCCTCCTGGGACAATCACAATGTATTTTGATTTGGATGGTGCCTGTGTCTTGGCATCTTAGATTTTTGACAGAAATCAATTAAGGGTGAGGTTGGAAAAGGGCAACTGTCCATTTGAGTTCATAAACAGAAAGGAAGTGAATGCAATTTGAAAATTAGTGTAATACGAAAAATATGCTCAGCTAGGCAACCACAAATGCATTTGGTTTATAAAGCAAAATACCAATTGGAAAGAAAAGTAGAATTGAATCTTCTCAAGTGAAGAATTGGGCCTCCTTCTCCACCTGCCTTCAGGGTTTTACTAGGGGGAGATAAGCACAGTGCTGACTGCTCTCTTGTTTCTGTCTCCTTCAGTGGTTACAGTTCCAGACCCCTAAGTTTTAGGATAGAGTTTAGGCTACCTGGTCAGTGATGAAGAAGAGAATTTGGAACTCATTAAGTTTGTTTATAACAAATCATCCAGTTTTTTTTGTTCTATTATTGTTTTGTTTTTCTGACACAGGGAGGACCTCAAAATAACTGTTTGGAACTAGATTTTGGACATCTGAGTTTAATTTTTTCATAGTTTAATTCAATTTGGCAAATGTTCCTTGAGCTCCTCCTCTGAGATGTGGATTAAGTCGTGGCACATTCCCCTCCCCAGCCCGGACACAGCAGGTACAGACTGACGCGCTTTTTATCGTGACCTGTGAAGAGTCTGGTACTTTCCTGGGGGGACCATCCTTCAGCCTAGACGTAAAGGACAATTTGGCATGAGCCAGGTGAGAGGTTAAGGACCAAAAACGAGAGCTTATTCTGAGATGTGAACAAAAGGAATACAAGTCCAGGTTCTGTGTGGGCAGCATGGCCTTTATTCACTGGGGTGTGAGCCAGCTGAGTCTGAAAAAGAAGTCAGCACGTGGGTTAAGGCAGGTGGAAATGTTAAAAGTTGCAAGGGGTAAGGATTGGCACATTCATTCCTTCCTGGGCAGGAAGTTCCTTCCTGGGTGGGAGGGTTCTATTTGGGTGGGTCCCTATAGGTTCTATTTGGGCAGGTCCCTACATTTGGCCCTATCACCAGGCAGAAGGGAAGGAGCATTTTTTTCAGGCAGCAAGACAGACAAAAGCTGGCCAGGCATGGTGCGTTCTGTATAGGAAGGAGCAGAAGAGACAAGCCTGGGCTGGGAGGATGAGGCCCTCGGCGAGTCAGGTCACGTAGGGCCTTTTCAAACCCTGCCCAGGAGTCTGGAATTAATCCTAAAGGTCAGAGCTGCCAAGTCTACCTGCCCCTCAGAATCACCTGGGTAATTATGAAAAACAATTAATGCCCAAGCTTGTCCCTGACCAATTAAGTCGTCCTTTGTAAAGGTGAAACTTGGGCTTCAGTTTTTTTTCAAAACATCCCAGGTGATTTGAATGCCTACCACAGCTGAGAATCATAGCTCTAAAAAAGAAATCTGCAGAGTGTTTCTCTAAAAGAGCCAGATAGGGAATATTTTCAGTTTAATGGACCAATAGCCTGTGTTGCAACTCTGTACTCAACCCTGCACTCAATGCTGCACTCAACACTGCTGTTTTGGACAAAAGCTAAGGTGACCAGATTTTAACATTGGTAAAGCGTGACACCATTGACGGGGTGTATGTGGGGGGCTATTGGCTGAGCTGTTTATGGTTAGGGACCCTTTGGGGTGGGGGGGAGGGGCGCTACTTGTTTGTTCCAGACAGTTTGGCTCCTTCTGAATTGCCCCTTGCCTAGAAGTGAGGGAGGGAGCCAGTATCCTTCTTTTTTTTTTTTTTTTAAAGATACTTTTGTTGCTTTGTTGTTGTTGTTGTTGTTGTTATTGCAGTTTTTGGCCAGAGACACGTTTAAACCCACCACCTCCAGCATATGGGGCCAGCACCCTACTCCCTGAGCCACAGGCACTGCTCTCCAGTATCCTTCTGATACTGATTCCACCTGGGTGACCTTGCCCAGGAGGGGAGTAGGGAGTTTACATTAGCCTTTTCATTTCCAAATGAAGTTACATTAACCTCTTCATTCCCAAATGGAGTTACATTAATCTTTTCAGCAGCCAAAAACCGTATATTCCCTTCCTATTCTCCTGCCCTTCCCTAGCTTGTTGTGCATTCTTTCCAAAAATTGGGCCTTTTTAAAAACACTACGGGATGCAGGACAAATTGTTAAAAATCGGGACTATCCCCACCAAAAGCGGGATGTCGGGTCACCTCAACAAAAGCTTCACTGACAGTATGTAAGAGAATGAGTAGAGCTGTATTCCAATAAAACTTTTCTTTTTTAATTTCAGGTTAATGTGAGGGTACAAACAATTAAGGCACAATGCTTGCATTTTTCAGGTTTTGTCCCTCTTGTAGTTGTGTCCTGCACCCAAGAGGTGTACCATATACCTTTGCATCATGCATTTAAGTGGGAGCACACCAATACCCCTTTCTTTTCTCCTTTTACCCTTCTCTCCTCCTCTCTTCCTCCTCCTCTGTTCCCCCTCCCCTCAGCTCGAACTGAATTGAATTTTTCTCTTGTGTGGGAGTGTATTAGATTGTCTACTGGCTTCATAATAGTATTGAGTACAATGGATACTTGCTCTTCCATTCTTGTGATACTTTATTAGGAAGAATGTGTTTTAACGTCATCCATATTAATACAAAAGATTTAAAGTCTCTGTCTTTTTTAATGGTGAATATACATATACCACAGTTTATTAATCCATTCATGGGTTGATGGGCATTTAGGTTGTTTCCATGTTTTGGTAATTGTAAATTGCGGCGCAATAAACAATCTAGTGCAAATGTCCTTATGATAAAATGATTTTTTTTCTTCTGGATAGATGGGAGGTCTAATTTGAGTTCTTTGAGGATTCTCCATACTTCTTTCCAAAGAGGCTGTATTAGTTTCAGTCCTCAACAAAACTTTTGTTCAAAGACAGGTGGAGCCTACTCTAGATAATGGGATGCCACTGAAGAATTTAAAAAATGTGTTGATTTGGGGCAGTGCCTGTGGCTCAGAAGGGTAGAGCACTGGCCCCATATAGTGGAGGTGGTGGGTTCAAAATCCAGCCCCAGACAAAAACTGAAAGAAAGAAAGAAAGTGTTGATTTAAACTTTTTGTTTATATGTGATTACATAAATATGGACCCATCTCCATTGTAAAGAAATCTAAACAATTCAGACACAGCTCAAGCCCCTTTTATTTTATTTTTAATTTTTTGGAGACAGAATCTTGCTTTCTTACCCTGGCTAGAGCATAATGGTGTCATCTCTGCAACCTCAAACTCCTGGGCTTGAATTGATCCTCCTGCCTCAGCCTCCCAAGTAGCTGGGACCACAGATAAGTGTGACCTTGCCCCGCTAACAGGGTCTCTCACTCTTGCTGAGGCTGGTCTTGAACTCTTGACCTCAAGCAATCCTCCTGCCTCAGTCTCCCAGAGTGCTGGGAGCCACTGCACTCAACTTAAGGCCTTTGTATTCCCGTATTCAAATATCAGTCTCCTTCCTAGATAATAACTGATAACAATGGGATGTTTATTTTTTCAGAATTTTCTCCTTGCTTTTTTGCATGTACATCTACTATACAGATATACTTTCATTTTGTAAATTAAAACAATATATTTTATTGTTCTTAAACTTTCTTTTCTACCGCATTGTAATATATTTTGGAATATTTTCCTCAGTGGCAAATATATATCTCTTTTTAGTTTTGGCACAGCATTATGAAATATGAAAGGCCTATATGTCATTTATTTCCTGAAAGAGGTTGAACTATTTGAAATTGTGATATTATACTTCTTTTGCTCTACAAAATAGCATTGTCATATGGCCCAGACTAATAGTCTGTGTCTACTTTTTTGCCATTGTAAACATGGCATCTGGCAATGTGTGTTCCTGAGTATTCTCCTGGGGTAGATTCTGACACACTGAATTGCTGGGTCACTGGGCACATCAGTGAAGAAGGGGTCTTTGGTTAAACCACAGCCACCAGCTCTGGCAAACTTCAACATTAAGGGGAATTATTAGCAGACTATAGGGTGGCTCATAGGATGGACAGGAAGGCTGAAGACCTGGTCCCTGTGGATTAGTGGAGCCCAGGCTTGGCTTTGAGCCTTGTCTCTCTCCATTTAAGTCACAGAGTGGCAGAGAGGAGGCTGGGAGCAGCCTCCAGGGACCCCTTCAGCTTTTGTAATGAAAGGATAGAGAATTTTGATTTTTATTTTAGGTCAGGATTGCACACAGTTGGGAAGTGGTGATTTTTTAAGAGATAAGCTAGTTGCTGTTAGGAGGGAGAATGGCTTTCAGAAGATAAAATCAAGAATAGCATTTTTTCATATTCTTACTATCTTAGTCTGTTTCTGCTGCTACCTAGAATACTAGAGACTAGGTAGTTTATAAAGAAGAGACTTATTTCTCACAGTTCTGGAGTCTGGGAAGTCCAAGAGCATGACAGTGGCATCTGGTGAGGGACTTTGTGCCATGTTAGCTCATAGTAGAAGGTGGAAGGGCAAAGGAGAGGGAGAGAGTGCACTAAATCAAGAGGCTGAGTTTGCTTTTATAACAACCTGCTCTTGCCATAACTTGTTAGACCTCAGCCCCTCTTACTGGGCCTCACCCCTCAATACTGTCTCATTGGGGATGAAGTATCCAACTTGTGATTTGGGGGGGACATTCAAACCATGGCACTTACCAACAATCGTATCAACTGTCTACATTTTAATTGTTGTTTACTGATAAGGCTGAATGGCTGTCTCATATTTATTGATCAGTTGGATTTCCTTTGCTAAGAGTTTCCTATTCATGTCCTCTGTGGATTTTAAATCAGTTTCTTTGACTTTTTAAAAATGTTTGGTTTGTAAGAGTTCTTTATATGTTCTGAATGCCCATTCTTTATCTAAGTTATAACCTTTTAACCTTGTTCATGGTGCCTTGGGGAGTTTAGGAGGGATGTGGTTAGTCTTGTGATTCAGTTTAGCTCTAAGGTTCTGAGTATGGTAAGAGACAAGGAGACTCACACATGGGAGGGAAGAGGGGAAGATCAGTAATTTTCATTGCAGCAAAAGTCTGGAACAATCAAGAGTTGTTTAAAAGAGGCTAGTGATAGCAGTTGCCTTCTGGCTGACCCCAAGTGACCTCAAGCAGTGGACCTAGCCAGAAGAGGTGAGGGTTCATATCAGAAGTCAGTTAACTGGTATGTTCAGCAAGAGCTGGTTGCCAAATTAGGATCAGGAGGTTTTCAAAATAACTTACTACTTTTTCTTTTTAAAGTACACATGTAAGAAAAATGAAGTTCCTTCAGCTTGATTTCAAGATTAAATATCAGGGCTCGGTGCCTGTGGCTCAAGTGGCTAAGGTGCCAGCCACATACACCTAAGGTGGCGGGTTCGAATCCAGCCCGGGCCTGCCAAACAATGATGGCTGTAACCAAAAAATAGCCAGGCGTTGTGGCAGGCACCTGTGGTCCCAGCTACTTGGGAGGCTGAGGCAGGAGACTCACTTGAGCCCAGGAGTTGGAGGTTGCTGTGAGCTGTGATGCCATGGCACTCTACCCAGGGGGACAGCTTGAGGCTCTGTCTCAAAAAAAAAAAAGATTAAATATCAGGAACCTAAATTGTAGTAGAGACAGAAATGTGGGAGGAGCTGGATAATTTAATGACCTATATTTGGGGTTTTCTCCCCACTCCATCTAAGGACTATCATTATATTCAGTTATGTGCCAGAACTCATACACCAAAAGGATAGATAAAAACAGAGTCTTTTTACATGTTTTAAAGGGTAAGAGTTTATGTGGTTGGACTAAACTGGGTATGAACAAACAGGTCTGATCCTGACTGGTTTCCGTACCCAGCTCTGATTCTTACTAGCAAATTAAAAGGGAGTAGAAGGGCAGCGCCTGTAGCCCAGTGGGTGGGGCCCTGGCCCCATACACTGGGGCTAACAGGTTTGAACCCAGCCCCGGCTTGCTAAAACAATAATGACAACTGCAACAACAAAAAAATAGCCGGGCCTTGTGGCGGGTGCTTGTAGTCCCAGCTACTTGGGAGGCTGAGGCAAGAAAATTGCTTAAGCCCAAGAGTCTGAGGTTGCAGTGAGCTGCGTGATGCCACAGCACTCTATCCAGGGCGACAGCTAGAGACTCTGTCTCAAAATAAATAAATAAATATAAAAGGAGGGGGTAGAAGTATGTTGTTACATATATTACTTATTAGCTTTGGGCCTCAGTTTTCTCACTTGTCCTGCTACTGATAATGTGACCTTGGGCAAGTGTCTTGACCTTCCTGTGCCTCAGTTTCCACATCTATAAAATGAGGATTATAATGATTACTTAGCTCATAATCTCCAGGGTTTTGTGAAGGTTAAAGGAGATGATGGACAGAAAATATTCAAAACAGTGCCTGGCATGTACCCAGCCCTACGTGTTAGTTGCTGTTGTCACACTTCACGGATCTTTCTGAGTTCTGGCAGCATCCATCTCGCTGTGTAATTTTAAGGGAAAGAGGTCAAGTTTACCATATACATCAAGCTTAAAAGAAACTTCAACTGCACCATTACTGGGTGCTGAGAGCTAATTCTCCTTCACAATTTTAAAGACATTTCAGTTTGGGTGAAATAAGTAAAAAGAAAGAACTGATAACGTGGGTCCCCTGAGAAGGAAATAGCTGATAAAATGGCAAATTAGCAACAGCTGCTTTCCCTTTCCCCAAATATTTCCTTTTGTCAAAATGATGCCGTAGCCATTTAAGAAAGAAGAGAGAGGCATTGACCGGGAAATGATGTCAAGACTGTAAAAAGCCTCTGGGATCCTGAAGGCTGGCACCTGCGCTCTGTGTGTGTGCACAAGTGCCCGCATGGGTCGCTGCCTCAAAGTGCACTTGTCCACCAGCAGCATCGGCATCATGTGATAAAGTACAGATTCTCAGGCCACCCTGACCTGCTGAATCAGAAGCTCTGGGGCCCAGCAGTCTGTTTCAGCAGCCTTCCAGGCCATACTGAGGCAAGCCAGCCTTTGAAAACTGTAGGCCACTGTCACCACTGAGAGAAAAATCAGCAGCAGCCGCCAGGGAGGCCTCTGTTAGAGGTGTCCTTGTCAGGGCAGGGCTCCCCGCCCTCCCTGCCCGCCCTTCTCCCCCCTCCCAGGCATTGAGGCTGACCGGTTCTGGAACATTCATTCACCCATCTGCCCTTCTGCCCCCAGGGCTGGCAGATCTCCATCTCAGGAGACTTGGTCTTCTCAGTGCTATTTCTTTCAAATGATTTGAGGGAATGTCTCACCCAGACTCAGCTGACTGGGAAAGCAGCAAGTAGGAATTCCAGTGGTTCTGTGGTGCTGGGACTTTCTGCCCTGAGGGTCACACTCTTTTCTTACACTCCTTAAATTCCTGAGGAGACACACACACCGGGGCCTTCACCAGACCACGGAACTGAGAGTGTGCAGGCCCAAACTCCGGAACCCTGAGGAGAATACGCACAGAAGAATGATGACGAAGTGAACAGCTGTGTTTACTATATGAAGCTAAACTACTGGACAAGTGAGTCATCAAGGAATTGCTAATAAAAGAAGCACAATAAATATGACCGAAGAGAGAAGGGAGAATATTGGTAGTACAGAGCATGATGAAACAATCATAAAGGGAGGAACTATTGATATTACGGATAGCACAGTTGAAAAAAATACAATAATCTGTATACACTGTTAGGATAGATAGAAGGATAAAGGCTGAGAAAAAGTCATGAGCTGGAAAACCTGTCTGAGCAATTTCTCAAAATATAGCAGGAAAGGATAAAGAGGGGAAAGTTAAAAAAGAAACACTAAGTGATACTGAGGCTAAAGGTGTCAACAGCTGGATAAGAGAAGCCAAAAGGGGAAATGTCAGAAAACACGTGGAAAGAATAAAATAGATGAACAAAGAGTTGTATACTTTCTCCAGAATTCAAGGAAGGTAAAAGATATCAGATTAAATGTGTTTATAGAGGCTAGGTGCGGTGGCTCTTGCCTGTGATCCTAGCACTCTGGGAGGCCGAGGCGGGTGGATTGTCTGAGCTCACAGGTTTGAGACCAACCTGAGCAAGTTGGAGACCCTGTCTCTAAAAATAGTGAGGGGAAACTAAATTTTACAATCCTAGATAACCCTGTCTTAAAAAAAAAAAGAAATTATGCTGGGAAGTTACACACACAGACACACATACACACAGAGAAATGAATGACAATGAAAACACCAGAAGTCAAAATTTAGATGCACATAAAGCAGCCCTTACAGGGAAAATACAGCTCTCAATACACATCAACATGTAACAAGGAAGCATATAAATAAGCACCCAATTCAATAAATTAAAAAAAAAGAAACAGATCAATCTCAAGGAAATAATGACATAAAATACATAAGGGCAGAAATCAGTGAAACAAAAAACAAATAAAAAAGAAAACCAGGATTAACAAAACCAGAAATTGATCGCTAGGGTAGAGAAAGCCTGAGCAAAACTGAAGGAAAACTACAGAATGAAGAAGTAGAAGTAAATGCAGACACAACAATGATTAAAAAGTAATAGATGGATGTTTGGAAACCAAAACAGAAAGGATAATTTTTTGTTTTTTTGGGCCAGGGCTAGGTTTGAACCCACCACCTCTGGCATATGGGGCCGGCGCCCTACTCCTTTGAACCACAGGCATCACCCCAGAAAGGATAAATTTAAAAAAAAATTTTTTAGTGGCTCAAAAATAAATAGAAAAATTGAAGACTATTAAGCATACAAATATTGATATACTAATTAAAGACTTGCTTTCTGGCCAAACTACAGGCTAAGATTGTGAAAACGCTTGAGTTCTACCCAACTTTTAACCATATATGAATATAATCCCTATTGTGCTAGAAAACTTCCAAAGTGTGAAAGATGACCATTTCACTTTGTTTTTTAAAATCTTTTTATTTTTACGTAATATAGATTCACAGGAGGCTACCCAAACAGTTCAGGGGCATATCAGTTGTATCTATGGGATTTTAATTTATGGAGGTGATTTTACATCTACACAAAGGAGTCGATGCCACTGAAAAGTGACTTTTATTAGGTGCATTTCCTGAAAGGAGGGGGCACTCCCTGCTGCACAGAGCCACGTGTGGAAGCACAAGGTTAATCACCAGCACAAGGGTGAGGGAAAAGCAGAGGCCACTGTCTTCACTGGGCTTTCTGTGGGGAAGCAGATTGACTAGTTCAGGATAGCTGGGCACAGTGGCTCATGCCTGTAATCCTACATACTCTGGGAAGCTGAGACAGGAGGATGGCTTGTGCTCAGGAGTTTGACACCAGCCTGAGCAAGAGTGAGACCCTCATCTCTACTAAAAATAGAAAAATTAGCCAAGCATGGTGGTGGGTGCCTGTAGTCACAGCTACTTGGGAGGCTGAGGCAGGAAGATCACTTGAGCCCAGGAGTCTGAGGTTGCTGTGAGCTAGGCTGATGCTATGGTATGCTAGCCTAGATAAACTGGCTAGTTGGAATGATGGTGGTAAGTTCTAAGTAATGTCAGTGGTCTCTCCTTGTCTGGCACCTGGCCCAGGGATGATTTAGGGCAGAGGAATAGTGACTTGGTGTGTGAAAGTTTGATGGAGATAGTTGGGGATGTGGGCTCTGGATCAATCAGTTAGCATATCAAAGACATGATCCCAGGATGAATCTTTGCTATTTCTAAGAATTGGATAGCCCTGGAAGGGCCACTCTTTCCCTAGTTCTCAAGCCTGCAAATATTAGAGCCTCAAGAATATACAAAATAAAAGAGTAGAGTTAATACAATAGCCCCGGTGATGAGGGAATGCCAAATAAAAAAATATAGCATCTATGAAAACACAAAACAAGAAAGATTCCATGTATCTTTCATAGTCTCCCTCAATTACATCTAACAAGTATAGTGC
>NW_003852422.1:16085006-16085854 GCF_000181295.1 Otolemur garnettii | reverse complement strand
GGAGCCAGTGCAAGGGTTTTTCAAAAAGAAAATGGACACTGATAGACTGTGGGTACAGTCCTGTCGTTATGGCACACGTATGGATTTATGGAAAGTACCCGCCATCAAGGTACAGAACCATCCCATCCCCACAAAGATCTCCCTTGTGCTGTGTCTCTACAGCCACACACAACCCTTCTCCATGACTATCGCTGACCCCAGCAACCAGCAATAATTATGCTTGTTCTAGAACATTAAAAAGTATGAAAGCTGTCCAACATACTTTGTGAATTTGATGATAACTCTAACCCCAAACCTAGAAAAGGAAACGAGAAGTAGTATAAAGATTAGAGTGGAAGGAACAAAACTGGAAAACTAATAAGAATCAGCACAAGTTTAGCAAATTTGCCAGGTATCAGAACAAATTACAAAAATCATCAGCATTTTTGCATACCAGCAACAATCAGCTAGAAAATGTAACTGAAAATAAAATACCATGGAACATAGCCAACTATATGCTATTTAGGGATTGTCTTATGTATCTGACTTAAGTTTACCAAGGAAAGAAATGTAGAATTATGAGTAAGGAGACGAAAGAGATTTCCATACATTGCATGTCATCCGATGATGGTTTAGTATAAAAATGATGTGAGGCCCCTGCCTCTCGGCGACATCTGTAAGTCCAAAGCCATTTTAGCCAATAGTCTAACAGGATATTTAGGGGAACTCAATATACTTTTTTCTGAAAGTTGTATTCCTGATTAATAGTCTACAAGTAATTAGCTCAACTTTGAAGAAGACTAAAGGCACATACTTGATAAACTACACATCCAAATAATGAAAATGATATGGTTCTGGTGCTAGAACCA
>NW_003852422.1:16083801-16084543 GCF_000181295.1 Otolemur garnettii | reverse complement strand
ACTAAGAGTAGATATTTTCAATGACTCAGATAGACAGGATCAATACGTAGAGTAACAAGAGGCTCTTGCAAATCAAAAAGAGAAAAGTCCATTAAAAAATGGGCAAAGGGACTCAGTGCCTATGGCTCAAGTGGCTAAGGCACCAGCCACATACACCTGAGCTGGTGGGTTCAAACCCAGCCCTGGCCCGCAGAACAACAATGACGGCTGCAACAACAACAACAAAAAATAGCTGGGCATTGTGGCAGGTGCCTGCAGTCCCAGCTACCTGGGAGGCAGAGGCAGGAGAATCCCTTGAGCCCAGGAGCTGGAGGTTGCTATGAGCAGTCATACCAGGGCATTCTACTGAGGGCCACAGATTGAGGCTCTGTCTCAAAAAACAAACAAACAAACAAAAAACTGGGCAAAGGACACAAACTGTTTCAGAAGGGAAAACTTAATAGGATGGTTGATTTGTAAATTAGGGAAGTGGAAATTAAACCAACAATTAGACACAACTATAAAGGTATAAACCAATTAACTGCCAAAAATGAGAAAACTGGATAGTACAAAGAAATGGTAGGAACCAGCATCCCTGGGGAACACAGACTGGGGCAGTCACTCTGGTGAGTAATCAGATTGGATTTACCCAGACTAAGGGTGTGTATGCCTTATGCTCCAGCAAGTTCCCTTACATATCTGAGCTCAATCTTCACGTTGCTCTGTACAGTAATAGGAATGAGGAGTTGATCACGGTGCATTC
>NW_003852422.1:16047662-16083679 GCF_000181295.1 Otolemur garnettii | reverse complement strand
GCCTTATGCTCCAGCAAGTTCCCTTACATATCTGAGCTCAATCTTCACGTTGCTCTGTACAGTAATAGGAATGAGGAGTTGATCACGGTGCATTCATGTGGGAGTCATCTGTGTGTCCATCACGTGGGGAATAGCTAAATCAAAGGTTATACCATGCCTCAAAGCCCTGGTCTAGATGTGCACCTTACCATCATAAAATAGTAAAAGACGTACCACTGAGCAATGTATGCAATAAAACAGAATATTAGAGGCACAGAACCGTTCATACAAATGACAAGACAAGAAAGAACACTTACATGGCAGAGGATACACAGTGAACACATGGGGGCTGGATTTGGGAAAGGGAAAGGAAGAGATGAAAAAAGGTGAAAAGAAATGGATTTTGAAAATAAAGGAAAATAGACATACTTACACAGGAACAAACAGAAGCTGGACTTCGCAGGAGCAGAGCTGAGGATGCCACCAACTGGGGAGCTTCCTCACCCACCTCTCTGCTCTGAAGGTTAACCAAAAAACTCTTTCCAGAGTGAGGTCCCATAAAACCAGACACAACTTTTTGCAAGACATGAGTATTTTCTCCTGGATGTTTGTGGGGTAGAAAGCAAAGAAACCAAACTCTTCATCATTTTAAGCAATGGTTGGCAGACCGAGTAATGGCATGAGAAGGGACATGGTGGTCCCCTTCAGGGGCTGTGTGTGCCCGATGCAAACAGTGCCACGTGGCCAGATCTGTCTCTTCTTTTTTCCATCACACAGGTTTGACAGGTTGGAAACATGTTGCTGAGCGCCTACACATTCATTTAAAAGTGACACAAGGCTCATTTCTCAAACTTCTTTCGCTTTGAAATTCAGTGTATGACTCCGTGGGGAAGCTGGGGAGCCATGTTCTTAAGGGAAAGGTGGACAGGCTGGGATCGTACAGCGAGTGCCTCTCTGCCCGTGCTCTGGAGGGGCACTTCCAAGGACAGTACTGCAAGCTTCACGTGCTGCAGGTGAGCGTGGGGCCTGCAAGGCTGGCTCTTGAAGGGTAAGTGAATGTCCTGGTATGGAACAATATACAACTCCATTGATGGCTTTTCTTTTTTTGAGACAGAGTCTCAAGCTATTGCCCTAGGTAGTGTGCTCTGGCATCACAGCTCACAGCAACCTCAAGCTCTTACGTTTAAGTGATTCTCAGCCTCCCAAACAGCTGGGACTACAGGTGCCTGCCACAATGCCCGGCTATTTTGTTGTTGTTATTGTTGTTGTTGTAGTTGTCATTGTTGTTTTAGCAGGCCCAGGTCAGGTTTGAACTCACCAGCCTTGGTGTATATGGCTGGCGCTGTGGCCACTGTGCTACGGGCGCCGAGCCACGATGGCTTTTCTTAATTAAAAAAAGAAACAAACCAAAAAGCTATCATGATGTATTGCAAAAAGTTAAAACTAACTTCTACTTTTCTTTTCTTTTCTTTTTTTTTTTTTTTTTTGAGACAGATTCTCACTCTGGCAGAGTGCTATGGTATCATAACTCACGGCAACCTCAAACTCTTGGGCTCGAGCGATCATCTTGCCTAGTTTTTCTAGTTTTAGTTAAGATGGGGGTGTGTGTCGCTCTTGCTCAGGCTAGCCTTGAACTCCTGAGCTCAAGCAATCCACCTGCCTCACCCTCCCAGAGTGCTAGGACTACAGGTCTGAGCCGCTGTGCCTGGCCTTAGAACAAACTTTTAAATAGCTACCAGAAACCAGCTCAGTGTCTTCTGAGTGTGGGGCATTAGATGAGGCGCTTGTTCAGAAACCACACTGGCCTTGAGATGCTCCTTCTAGCACGCTGCATGGTGTGGGATCTCTGGAGGACCTTCACGGGGAATCCAAGGTTGGGCCCTGGCCAGCAACTTCAGTAGCAAATCCTGTAGATGCTTTTTGAGCTCATCGGTGCCCTCTTCTGTCCCTGCCAGGCTCCAGTGCTGCTGGGACTGTCCTGTCCTTGGGGTTTCAAGGGCACTCATTGTTCTCCCAGGTTAAATCCTTGCTCTGCCTCTTGCTGTCATGGAACCACATCATTATGTAGGCGAGTGCGGGTCGAACCCAGGAACTTAAAACACAGTTTCCGAACCCTATCACTATGAGTATTTTTTTTTTTCACCACACAGGGCAAAATGTGAGACACCATCACTTTACCTTTATCCCCTTTGCCAGAAACAGAGCTCTGATCACAAATTCGAGGTAATCCTAGCAGATAGGAATGTTTTCATAAAAGTCACGTCCCAAGTCAGTTGACCAAGGTTGCAGGGTTCACTATCTTCAAAGTATGTTAATCCTTTGCCTGCTACAAACAAACAAACAAAGGAACAAACCAAGCTGGGAAAGGCCCGACTTCTAAAGAAATGAAAACATAGATTTTTGTGTGGGTCACACAGAACTGAAAGAAAATGACATTAGCAGTTGGCTAATAACAATTGCGTAAAATCACAATAAAAACTCCAGCTTTCTGATATGAATGCTATAAACAATTTTACATTGGTTAACTGTAGAGATGGGGAGATTATCACCTACTTCCATTTGTCCACTGAGGAAGGGAGCAGTGATTTTTTGAGGGTTTAATCATGTGTACAAATGTCATTTTCAAAGCAGATTAATGGTTTTGATATCAGAGCAAAAGGTCAGGCCTACACAATCCCACAATTTAATATGTTTAGAAGAACCATCCCAGACATTTTTATTTATAATTCGATGTTTCCTTTATTGGGACAGTCATTCTAATTATTGGTTTTTATTTATTAATAAAATCTGTACTTGGTTTATTGTATCTTGCTACCAAGAAATGGCAACTTGGAAATTGTATTAAAAATTGTAGGAGAGTCAAGTCTTAATGACCTCTAATATGGAAGAGGGAGCACTGGGAAAGATTATCCAAAATTGATGGCTGCTTTTTAAATATCAGCCACATTAAGCCTTGGGGCATATTTTAATTTAAGTGTGGGTGTACCTGATGCTCTGGCAATTCACATGAGCCACTCTGTAATGGAAAAGCCTTCTCTGGAGAAGTTAGAAATACTCTGCTCTCCCCTCTCCCCATCTGCTAACTTACCAGCAGCCTTCCCTAGCAACGATCATGCAAACGTGCTGTGAACACTGACATGAAAGCACCTCGTGGCACTGTGTTTCCCAGGACGGAGCCGAGTACAGTGTGCACGTGTGTGTCCCCGATTCCTGTGCTGAAGAGGATGTGGCTGTGATGTCTCAGCCAGGTAGATACAGACAGAAGAATACCCAGTGGAACTATCACCTCACATGAAGTTTGAAAAATCCCTATTCCTTAGAACCAAGGAAGGCAATTCTTTAAGGAATTTAAGCAACCTTTCGTCCTGAGCAATCCAATAAACTGAGACTAAAGGAGTTTGGGGGGAGCTTGGAAAGTGCTGGAATAGAAATGGTGGTAGGCAGGAAGGAAGAGAAGGATAAGGAAAAGGTGGTAGAAGCTGGATCTTTATGTAATAAAAGTTTAAAGTTTGGGCGGTGCCTGTGGCTCATAGGAGTAGGCCGCTGGCCCCATATGCCAGAGGTGGCGGGTTCAAACCCAGCCCTGGCCAAAAACTGCAAGAAAAAAAAAAAGGTTTAAAGTTTAACAGTGTTCTCACACTCACAGCTGCCTGGTTAGGCCTGAAGAAAGGAGGTGGGTGGTATCTGGTTTCTGTATTGTGAGTGTTCTGTGCTCAGGCCCATGTGTGGCAATCTGTCACCTGCCAAGTCCTCAAGGCCATTCTGAACCAGCATTGTGTGAGTTCAGTGTGTTGTAAGGGATTAGTGTTAAGAGCCCAGTATTTGATCCGGGTTGTCACCTCCCAGCTGTGTGATCCTGGGCCAATCACTTAATCTCCCCAAGCTTCAGTCTCTTCCTCTGTCCAGTGAAGGGTGGGCCCAGCCTGGCTCTAAGGCTCTATGGCTTTGTAATCCCTTCTGTCCTTAGACATGCAGAAGGAATACACTTTCATCTCCATGGAAACTGGTTTGACTTCCTCTAAGTCTTTCAAAATTTTCCAAACAAGAGCTTTAAAGCCTAAACTGTTTGCCACAAGTGCCTTTTATATTTATTCTGGTCATCCAAATAAGAACTAACTTGACATATTATTAAGAGTTCTTTTTTTTTTTAGAGACAGAGTCTCTCTTTATCACCCCCAGTAGAGTGCTATGGCGTCACACCTCACAGCAACCTCCAACTCTTGGGCTTAGGTGCTTCTCTTGCCTCAGCCTCCTGAGTAGCTGGGACTACAGGCACCTGCCACAATGCTCGGCTATTTTTTTGTTGCAGTTTGACCTGGGGCCGGGTTTGAACCCACCACCCTCAGTATATGGGGCCAGTACCCTACTCCTTGAGCCACAGGTGCCGCCCTCACATTTTAATTCTTCTTGGGTACACCCTAAATATCCTACAAAAGACAAATTTGCAGAGTTATTGTTAAGTAAGCATTTTAAGAGAATGAGTGACTTCCTATGTCTAGTGAGTTAATGGTCCTGCTTATTTACGAGATCTACCAACTATCCTAGTTTTCAGACTAATGTTGAGCTTCCTAGCAGGAGTTGGCATTGTAATTAAGTGGAATATTAGAAATCATGATCAATACAAAGGCATTTTGTGAACGTTGCCCTCTCGCTGAGGAAGTGGAAGAAGACAACGCCCTGGTCGGAGAGCTGAGTTGACATGGGTAGATGTATCAGTGGAATTTAGTATTTGCTGCCAGAGCATTTCTCCAGCGTCAGTGCAGAGGCAGCAGATAGAAGCCGAAGGTCTTTGCCCAGGGGGAAAATGTCCCCATCTGGAAAAGATTTGTCAGCTATTCCTTAAAGCTTTTTGATGGAGTTGCCAATATTTCCTCTACAGATGTGGGGATGACCAGCTCAGCAATACCAGGCAGACAGGGCAGTAGACAGGCTGAGAACAAACCAGCCAGCATTGCAGGAGCGGGGAAGACCCTGAGCAGGTCAGAACATACTGCTTTTGGCCAAAGGCGAAGGTAGAGTACTGCATAGTCATTGTCAAAGAATGTCATAAAGTTTCATCCAACAGACTTCACATGAGTTCCTGAGAATAAAAATATATAAACTAGAGTGTTTAGGCCAGGGGCGGTGGCTCACACCAGCTCACAGGTTCAAGACCAGCCTGAGCAAGGGTGAAAAATAGGAGGCTCTAAAAAAAATAGCTGGGTATTGTGGCAGGCACCTGTAAGTCCCAGCTACTTGGGAGGCAAGAGAATCGCTTGAGCCCAACAGTTGAAGGTTGCTGTGAGCTATGATTCCATAGCACTCTAATGAGGGTGACACTGTGAGACTCTGTCTCAAAAAAAAAAAAAAAACCCAAAACAAAAAAACTGGAGTGTTCAGAGTCTACATTAGATTAAACTTAAACACAATGTCTATGAAATTCAGTAATTGGCCATTTCCCCAAAAATCTAGATCCCTGTATTTTGGTGTCACTCACTACATTCATCTCTCTGGGCTGCTGTAACAAATGACCACAAACTGGGTGGCTTGAAACAACAGAAATTTACTCTCACAGTTGTAGAGACTGAAAGTCAAGATGTTGATGAGATCGGTTCCTTCTGGAGGCTCTGAGGGAAGAGTCTGTTCTGGCTCTCTCTAGTTGGCAATGGCTGCTAGGAGCTCTTGGCACTCTTTGGCTTGTAGACACGTCACGCCAGTCTCTACCACAGTTGACATGTGGTGTTCTTTCCTACGTCTCTCTGTGTCCAAATTTCCTTCTTTTAAGGATAGCAGTCAAACTGGAGTTAGGGCCCACCCTTACCTCATGTAACCTCATCTTACATTGATTACATCTGCAAACACTCTATTTCCAAATAAGGTCACATTTATAGGTACCATGGATTAGGACTTGAACTTTTGTAGGGAAACACATTCAGCCCAAAACACTACCTGGGACCTACCTCCTAGTTTGGCTAGATGATCTGAGTTCCCTGAGGTGCACCAGGAAGCTGGCAAGATGGTGACTCACAGCCACTTAGCCTAGGGCCCCGCAAATGCAGCAAACTTGACAAGCATCAGACAAATCTTGCTGAAATTTAATTGTGAGGAAAGTGACATATTTGATCAAAGGAACTGCACCAAGAGCTGAAAAAGAAGGGGGCTTGTTGTAAGGGATCCTTTAACACAGAGTTGGCAGACTTGACTCAGACAGCACTGAAGGGTGCCTTACTTCCATTCTCAGGGACTTACTGTAAGTCTGTCCCATCAGAAACTTTATAATATTTTATTTTATTTTATTTATTTATTTATTTATTTATTTATTTATTTATTTTGGAGATGGAGCCTCAAGCTATCCCCCTGGGTAGAGTGCCATGGCATCACGCTCACAGCAACCTCCAACTCCTGGTCTCAAGCGAGTTTCCTGCCTCAGCCTCTCAAATAGCTGGGACTACAGGCGCCTGCCACAACACCTGGCCATTTTTTGGTTGCAGCCATCATTGTTGTTTGGCGGGCCCAGGCTGGGGATTCAAACCCGCCACCTTAGGTGTATGTGGCTGGCGCCTTAGCCGCTTGAGCCACAGGCGCCGAGCCAGAAACTTTATAATATTTTATGATGATCACACTGTTCCTATTTGCAGTGGCCAAAAGCAGTGAATTCTGAATTGCTTAGAATCCATAACATCCTTTACAGTAAGTAAAGTAACAGTTACAGCATAACGGGCCTTTATAATAAGCTTTAAACGGGCTTCTTTCTTACACTCCGTTAGGCTAAGTTCTCCTTGCTTTGCCTGTCAGGATGACCAGGTCTAGCTGGCAGGACAGTGGTGCCAGCACTGCAAGGAAGACTCCCCACAACTCTCTCTGTGAACTCCCTGGGCTGATAGGGACAATTGGGCTTTTTCAATGGTAACTCCTTGAATTACCCACAAAATTGCCTTTTCGACTAAGGATTCAAAAGGAATCCAAACCATTTCATAGAATACCATTTTCTGTTTTCAATTTAATTCAGAAAATACTTATTGAGCAATTTTATATTTGGCCTTTGTAGGAGACATTACATATATGCTCTAGGGGGGCAGATTTGAACAATTGGGAGTCACTTATTTCAAGAAACCTACAATTTAGTCAGGGAGAAAAGTTTGTGTGCCTGCTTTTAGGGCACACTATCAGGAAAGAAGTGTTCAGTCTCACCTGAGGGCTGGGGATGGCCATGTAGACCAGAGGCACTGTGGGGTGTAGGGGAGGGAGGAGTTTACAGAGAGGGCTCTAGCTGGCCTTGTGTTAGTGAAGAGGTCTGGGTGGGGTGAGAAAGGTGGGGTGGGGTGGGAGATCCAACAGAGGTTTCCAATAAAAGTTTTGTATTTTTCCATGTAGACCTGGAATCTGGCACAGTGTAGATCTGGATTTTCCAACCGTTTCTATCTCATGGGACACTTGAACCTATAGTTAAACTTCCACGCACATTCTAGTTATGTTGATCTAAAAAAGAGTAAAAATAGAATATAGCTACAGTGCTTTGAATGTCTTTCATTCACACCTACAGTGCATCTTACAAGGGTACATGTGAAATTTACTAGGTGTAGAATATAAATGTCTTAACACAATAACTAAGAACATTTCTGTGAAGGCTATGTTAACCAGTTTGATAAAAACATTTCAAATTGTATATAAAACCAGCACATTGTACCCCATGACTATATTAATGTACACAGCAATGATTTAATTAAAAAAAAAAACAAGGAAAAAATAATTTAATTAATGATCTTTAAAAATTTTCATGGGGGCTGGGCGCCTGTGGCCCAAGTGGCTAAGGCGCCACCCACATACACTTAAGGTGGCAGGTTCGAATCCAGCCCAGGCCTGCCAAACAACAATGATGGCTGCAACCAAAAAATAGCTGGGCATTGTGGCGGGTGCCTGTGGTCCCAGCTACTTGGGAGGCTGAGGCAGGAGACTCGCTTGAGCCCAGAAGTTGGAGGTTGCTGTGAGCTGTGATGCCATGGCACTCTACCCACGGGGATAGCTTGAGGCTCTGTCTCAAAAAAAAATTTTTTTTTCATGGCACACCAGTCAAAAATCACTAGTGTAGACACTTAAGACTGATTGAATGTGTATGGGCCCATTGGACTTATGTACAATGGCAGGATTTGGAACCAGGATGTGGTTGACTCACACACACACACATACCACTTGATTCCTTTAAAATTAGAAATGGGATTTCCGAGGGGAGCAGACATGTGCTGGCTGGCCAGTATGCTTCTTTTCCAGTGGAAGTGTTTATTTGGAAGATTCAAATCTAACGGGAAGTAGCTCTAAGGAACATCAGTTCAGAGCAAATGGAATTGGATTGTGAGGACTTCTGCTGCCAGGTGCACCGTGGGGACTAGCTAGTAACCTAGACCAAGCAGCCCCATTCTTGGGCGGGGATCAGGATACATGGACAGCACTTCTTATTTCCACCCTTCACAGTTTATAAGTCAGAATCATGATGAATCACATGTTATTTATCTTTCAGCAGACTTCTCAGACATTTCTGAAACCCTCAGGTCATCAGTTCATGGGAACTGTGAATGTTGGAGGTGGAATGGATGTTAGAAAACGTTGTGTCCAGCTCATCCTTCCTTGTTATACAGATGAGGAAAGGAGACCCAGAGAAATGAAGTGACTTGCAAGGGTCACACAGCAAGCTCTGAATCCAAGTCTAGGCAATGTGGTGTGGTGAGATGAGATGAGGCAGCACGAGGAACATCCAACATTTATTAAACTCTTACTGCATGCCAGGCACTGTTCTAAGTGCTTTATAATTACAGTGTCAGTTCTCATAACAACCCTATGATGTAGGTATTATTACTATCCCTGTTTTCCCAAGAGGGGAAACTGTGTCCCCATCCTTTGCTGAGGTTTTAGAAGTTCCCTGTTTCTCATACTGTGCTCCAAGTCTGGCAGCAGGAACATGTGAGAACTTGTCAGAAATGCAAAGTCTTAGGTCCTGCCCCAGATCTCCTGGCTCGGAAGCCTGTCGGTGGGAGAGGCGGACAGCAGTCCATTTACCAGGCCCTCCAGTTCATTCTGAGGCTTGCTAGTTTGAGACACTGCCCTAGTCCTACCGAAAAGATCTCCACAGTTTCTGCCAGTGCCTCATCAGCTGTGTCCGAAGTTGATGCTTCCTTCTTAGCTTCAATTTCAGATGGCCCCTTTCCCGACTGTGGGCTTCCGTGGTGTTTTTTCATCTTACATTGCATCTCTCTGTCTTGGGAGGACATGTTCACAAATAAATTTGAGCCAGTAGCGGTACATTTTTAGGTTTGTCCTTCCTAGTGCTGTGCCCTGGGATTTGGGAGTAGGCTAAGAATTCTGGAGACCCCTGTCCAATCCCAGCTGGGCTAAGAGTTCCTAGTTCTGTGCAAATAATTTGCCCTATCTGTAAACTGGACATATTCAAATCCCATTGCTCTTTTAATGTCAAAATTTTGTTTTGAAATAATAACTATGAAAGCCAAATAGATAAAGCATTATTGCAAACTAAAGTATTATAATCTTTTTCTTTCCTGGTATCTTAAGATTCAGAAATACTTCATTTTGGGCCCCTTCCCTCTCTCTCTTTAAAGTAAATTCTTCCTTGTCATCTGGTGGGAGTGTGGCCAGATGTGCAGCTGGAATGTTCCCCCCAGACACGTTTGCTGCCGTGTGTCTGTGAGTATGAGCGTCTGAGGGACCTGTTGGGATGTTATCTGTTAGTTCTGTTTTTACCAACATCCCCTCACTGACTGCATTTACACATATAATTTCATTCTTTGAATGTCTGCCCGGTGCTGCCTGTTTGCAGGGTATTACAGTCTGAATGTTTGTGTCTCCCCAAAATTCACATTGAAACCTAACCCCCAATGTGATGGTATTAGGAGGTGGAGCCTTTGAAAGATGATTAGTTCACAAAGGTGAAGCCCTCATGAATGGGATTAGTGCCTCTTTATAAGGGACCTCAGAGAGCTCCCTAGCTGCTTCTACCATGCAAGGACACAGCTAGAAGGCGCCATCTGTGAACCAGTATGTGGGTCCTCACCTGACACTGAATCTGCCTGCACCTTGATCTTAGACCTCCCAGCCCCCAGAACTGTGAGATATAAATGTCTGTTGTCTATAAGTTACCCAGTCTATAGTGTTTTGTTATAGCAACCTGAGCAGACACAGGGAGATCACCATTTACCTTAAACAAGAAAATGAGGAAGGAATTCAAGGGGAAGGTTGGCCACCCCCAGATGTGATTTGGTTTCAGAACTACTAAGTGATATGTCCCGTCCCAGAATACAGTAGAGGTATTTAGAGTTGACCACTCATGGGACTGTGACAAACTGGTCAACATACAGAGGTGGTCAACATGAGGAACTAGACCTACTATACTGATATGTACAGGTGGTACATGTCCGGTCTATGAAAATTAGGTCAAGTTCAGGAGTGGTCAGCACAGAGAGGTGTCAGCTATGGAGGTTCTACTGCATTCCTATTCTTAGCTATCATGTGACCACTGAAGACCAATTTCTTTAATTTGAGGCATTGCCTTTTCTACAAATACTGCAGCAATCTTGCTCGTTACTTCTTTACAAAGAAAAGAATTAAATAGGGATAGAATCCTGGGTCCTGATTCTTGAGTAATTTGATGTTTTTGTCCTGAACAATTCATTTATCCTGCCCATAGCAAAAAACCAAACAGCCATGTATGTTCCCTCACCCTCTCACCAGCATCAAGTGCTACTACCTTTATTAAAACTAGAACCAATTTGATAGGTGAATAAATCGGCTTAATTTACATCTTTAAAAGACTGGTAGTGAGATATTTCTTTCCTAAATTTATCTGCCATTTATATTTTTCTTTTGTAAATTCATATCCTCTGCACCCTTTTCTGTATGTGTTAGTTGGGTTCCTACTGATTTTTAAGGCTCACGATTTACATAAGGGATATTAATCCTTAGTCATATCAGCTGCAAAGTCATGTCATCTTCCTCGGTTGTTTTTTTTTTTTTTTTGAGACAGAGTCTCATTATGTTACCCTCTGCAGAGTGTTGTGGCTTCAGCTCACAGCAACCTCAAACTCCTGGGCTTAAGCGATTCTCTTGTTCAGCCTCCCAAGTAGCTGGGACTGCAGGCGCCTGCCACAATGCCTGGATATTTTTTGGTTGTGGTTGTCATTGTTGTTTGGCAGGCCCAGGCTGGATTCAACGCCCCCCAGCTCTGGTGTATATAACTGGCGCCCTAGTTGCTGAGCTACAGGTGCTGAGCCAGTTTTTTGTTTTTTTGTTAGTTTGCAATTTTCAAAATAACTATAATAAGGAGTTCTGAGAAATCCATTCATATTTTCCTTTGTAGCTTTATTGTTATTTTTATTGTTAGAATGTTACTCTTCACCCTTAACATTGAGAAATGTTTATCTACATAAATACTAAGCGATCCTGTGGGGCTGTTTTCTCATTCTGGTGTGGGGTGTCTTCTCCCTGCAGGTTCATCACCTTGCTGGGTCTCTCCCTTCCTTTGGCTGGAACAGTGTACGTGGCAGCCAGGGGGTGGGGGTCAGACTCCAGTACATTGCCGGAACCTGGGGCACCTTCGGCCAGCTACGGGAATCTGCCTTTGAGAGAGGCAGGGAGCCATGAACAAAGAAACAGGGTCACAGGGACACACTGCCTGGCCCATCTCTCACTGCCAGACACCCCAAGCAGAGGAAAAAGTAAGCATCTTAATGAAACTGAGACCACCCAAGAGAGGTGACTGGGAACATAACTCCTGTAGGGCTGGATTCTAGTGAATGTCCAGCAGCTTCTAAATGTCAGGGTGGAGGTTGAATCTCCGCTCTTTACAATTCAGTCTTTGTTTACCATCAGAGTGTTAAGGCCAGGCAAGGTCACTAAAAAGGCTGCTTTATTTCTTGGGTACAATTGACCAGTATGTTTTTGTGCTAATCAAAGACTAGGTTAGAACAGAACTTGGGGTTTCACTGTAGTAATTCTCCAAGGGACAGTTCCAGAATCCCAATATCTATTTTCAGTGTCGTATTTACACACATGACCCATAGAAGCTTTCTGTCATCACCATGGTAAATGATTTATTATGTATAAATTGAAGCCAGGGGAGTGTGTAACACATGCTAATTCACACAGCAGAGTATGTCAGAGCCAGAAATAGATAACCTAGTATAGTGCAGTGAGAGGCTGGATTTCAGTGGGTCACACTGTGTTGTGTTCTAGCAAAAGGTGAAAAGAATTACCTTTAGTTTTGTCTGCTTATTCTAGTTCAACATACTGTATCTCTCTCACACACAAATAGCCTGGTCATGCAAATAGATTTAGAACATGTGGAATGATTTTTGGCAGATCCCTCTTAGGTTCACACAAATGTCCTTCCTTACTCCAACTAGGGGGATAAAAAGAAAACAAAATTTCAATGAATGGACCAGAAGAATGTGAATATAGGACACAGTGGCCACGGTGGGGTGCGCCACATGTAGAAGGCAGAGCACTGATTTTTCTTAGATCCCATTCAGGTCTTAAGGCAAAATAAAAACTGAAGCAACACCAACAAAAAGCCCCAACAGCAAGTGAAACAACAACAACAACAACAACAACAAAATAGTTGTTCATGTAAACAGAGATACAATCTAAGAGGGAGCTGAGAAGGCCTAGAGCAGTGGTTCTTAACCTTCCTGATGCCACGACTAATATAGTTCCTAATACAGTTCCTCATGTTGTGGTGACCCCCAACCATAAAATTATTTTCATTGCTACTTCATAACTGTAATTTTGCTACTGTTATGAATTGTAATGTAAATATCTGATATGTAGCATGTATTTAGGTGACCTCTGTGAAAGGGTCGTTTGACTCCCAAAGGGGTCGCGACCCACAGGTTGAGAACCACTGGAGAGTTCCTGCTGTTCTATGGGCCTGGTTTTGCCTGGTTTTCAGTGTCTCTCTTTGTCACTGCCACGGCGTCATAGCTCACAGCAACCTCATACTCCAGGGCTCAAGTGATTCTCTTGCCTCAGCCTCCCAAATAGCTGGGACTATAGGTACTCATCACAATGCCTGGCTATTTTTAGAGATAGGGTCTCACTCACGTTCAGGCTGGGCTCAAACTCCTGAGCTTGAGCAATCCACCTGCCTCAGCCTCCTAGAGTCCTGGTTTTGCCTTTCAAGGACCAAGAAAAATACTCTCTTATTTCTATCATAGCCCTATCTGATATTGAGGATGGTTATGAGGGCCTTGCCAAGTCACAGAATCTCTCAACTCCCTCTTCCTGGCCCCTGGCTGTAGACAGTTCCCCCAGGGGTCCTCAAACTTTTTAAACAGGGGCCCAGTTCACTGTCTCTCAGACCTTTGGAGGGCGGGACTGCGGGCCCTGGGACGAGTCAGCTGCTAAGCAGGACAGGCAGAAGTGGCAAAAACACCCAGAGGGCCAGATAAATGTCCTAGGAGGGCTGCATGTGGCTCCTGGGCCGTAGTTTGAGGACACCTGGTTCCACTGTCAGAAAAGGTGGAGAGAGCACATGCTTAGCAATCCTCAATCAAACCTGTATCAATGGCCAACTCTGACCTGGTCAGATTGTTTGACCTTTGATGACCCTCAGTTTCTACCTATATAAAATAGGATCATGTAGTGAGATTTATTGGAGGAATGAAATAAGATGATGTGTACTCACTTCACCCTAGTTTCAGTCCTCTTTTTCTCATTCCCTTCAGTTAAGCTAGGAGAGGGAAGAATTAAGTTCTTTAAGAGCTTTAATTTGTCAAGATCTCTCGCCTGGGCTGAACTGACTTCCTGAGTGAGCATCAGGTAAGCTGGAGGCCAGGGGCGAGCCGAGGGCTTTGGAGACACAGCATCGGTATTTACCATTGCGTGCATTGGGCTAAGCTAGTCCACAGGGTCCTGAATTGATGGCTAGATTACAGGATTTAGAGCAGACACACGTGGTGTGGTGTCAGGAACTGAAACCTTAGGCTCTTTACCCCAAATGAGACTCCCCTGGAGCAGAACACTGAGGCTGTGTTAGCTTAGAGAGATTTCTTGTTACAGGAGCTCACCCTTTGCTAGTTAAATGGGGAAAATATGAGCAGATGTGTGAGGTTTCCCTGAAGTAAACTAATAGCTGTGAATTTTAGCCCCTGGGTGTCAGGGCTCTGACCTCTTGGTCTGCTGCCTAAGGTGGCCTCACAGTACTAATAACTGAGAAACTCCACAGGACCTGCCAGGTTTTTAAAAGCATTGTCACAGCCAGTGGGGCTCGCAGCAGAACTACCTGGAGGGCTTGTTACTGCACAGATCGCTGGGTCCTAACCCACAGATTCTGATTTCGTAGGCTGCTGTGGGGCCTGAGAATGTGCATTTCTAATAAGCTCCCAGGTGATGCCGAAGCTGTTGGCTTGGAGAACCCCACTTTGTGGACCAGTGACCACATGCATTATTCCCCCCCCCGCCCCCCGTCTCTATGATTTATAAAACTTACCATTTGGCTTGGTGCCTGTAGCTCAGTGGTTAGGGTGCCAGCCACATACCTCCCAGGTTGGCAGGTTCGAACCTGGCCTGGGCCTGCTAAACAACAATGACAACTGCAACAAAAAGATAGCAGGTAGGGTGCTGGCTCCAGATGCTGGAGGTAGCGGGTTCAAACCCAGCCGCGGCCAAGAAACTGCAAAAAAAAAAAGATAGCTGGGTATTGTGATGGGTGCCTGTAGTCTCAGCTACTTGGGAGGCTGAGGCAAGAGAACTGCTTAAGCCCAAGAGTTTGAGGTTCCTGTGAGCTGTGATGCCACGGCCTCTAACGAGGGGACATAGTGAGACTCTGTCTTAAAAAACAAAAACAAAAACAAAACCCCTTTCCATTTACAAATGAGCAAAATGCACCTTAGAGAGGTGGACCCCAGTTCCTTTCAGAAGACTTTATAAACCACTGATGGTTAAGTTCACCCATGAAGAGACTTTAGATGGGAAAAAATAACAACAAAATGCCTGGAGCACTTGCTTGTGATAGTAGGTACCGGGCCAGACATTTGACATTGTTCTAGAATCCTCAGAATCCTGCCAAATTCATGCTCATTCTAAAAGTGAGAAAACTGAGATCAGAGCCAGTGAAGAACTTAGAGCCCAGGTCCTCTGTCTCTCCACTGCAGCCTGTGGCTTCTTGGGGGGGGAGCCAGGTGGCAGCAGGTGCAGGAACCTGCTGGCTGCTCTGTCCTCACTGCTGATTCCTGGCGAGTGACAATCCTGAATGAAAAGGGCGAGGGCCGTAGCTTCAGGCAGATACACAATCACAGTGCGTGACTTACACGGAAGAAACTCCTATTTGTGGCTGGAGCTTCAAAATGTTACGTAATTACGTTCTTTAATTTAAGAAATTGATTTAGATTGCCAGAGCTTGGTTGCAAGCCAGATCTCATTTGTAAGTTTTAATTCTGTGAGGACCTGTTAGTGCCCACAACGTTTAAGGCACTGAGCTTCGTCCAAGAAAACAAGAATCTCTTAGAGACGCTTGAGTTTTGGAAGTTGTGCTTCATAATTCTAGCCACTTAGTTGGCTCTCAGGATAGGTTAAATTAAATTTAAAAGAAAAGGGAACAAATTAAGTAGATGCTATTAACTGTTCTTAAAGTGACAGGGCTTCAAATGCAGGCAGTAATAGCTGTGTTCTTGGCCTCTACTGGCAGGGATCTATAAGATCTTCTCGTTTGTTCTACATGAGAGTCCTATGATTATAAGATCTCCTGTGATTCCTATTCCCTACCCTGAGCTACTGTACCACCTGCCCCTCTATTTTCATGCCTGTACATCGGCCTATATTTGGGCCATTATCTGTTAAGTGGCTTGTCCTTGGCAGTGCACCAGGAATGCTGTTCCAAGTGACATGCTGACTCTAAGGATCACGTAGTTTCTCACAGACCTCTGTGTTCTCTTCATCAAACAGGACTGGGGTTTGCATCCTTGGGGCCTGAGCTTGGGCAGTGCATTCTGTGGAAAGAATGAGGGGCAGTAACCTCAGGTCAAGTCTGTTTGTTAGGGAGCGTCAAGGTTCAAAGGGAAGGGAGACTAAATATGAAAGTCCACAGATAGACCAAGACACAAATACGGAGGCTAGGACTGAGCAGTCTAGGTCAGAGCCAGAGGCTTCTGGGCAGTGGCTGAGATCTCTCTGCCTCTTGCTGTGGGGTAGTTGGTTCATGGGTAGGTCTGGCTGTCAGGGTGGACAGTAACACCTCTGCTCTTGCCTAGGGATTCGGGGAGCCGTGGCTCACGCTCTGCAGTGCTTTTCTTAGCAGAAGAAGGTGCCGACCATCTGGACCACAAAGATACCCATAGGCACCTGCCCTGCACTGAATGGCATCCGTGTCCTGAGTCTCCTCTGGATCATCTCAGGACACACTAGCCAGATGACCGCATGGCTGTCTCTGGGTGTGGAAGGCTGATGAGCCTTTACTCTCTAGCAGTCAGGGGAGAGAGACTCTAGTGTACCGGGGTCGGGCTTGCCCAGGGCATGGGAGGCTGGCAGCATAACCCATGGGCAGCCTCCTTCTGCCTTGGAGACACAGTACATGGCTGCCCATAAATGAGATTTCCAGGCCAGTGTCCAGTAGCTCCTTTAACTCCTCCTAGGTATAAATCAGCACATGGCTGCCAGGTGGCCAGAGCTGGATTTTCCCTCCTGTCATGATAGGGAATAAGTAGATGGTATGAACTATTCTTAAAGTGACAGGGCTTAAAATGCTGGCAATAGTAGCCGTGTTCTCACGATCACTTACTATGGGTCAGCCTCTACTTGAAGTGATCTATGAGATCATCTCACTTGTTCTACATGAGAGTCCTATGATTATAAGATCTCCTATGATTCCTATGCCCTACCCTCAGCTACTGTGCCACCTGCCCCTCATTGCATGAAGCCAGTCTGTTTTCTTCCTAGAAAACACAAGCATAAATAAACGTGGTGCGCCGGTATTAAGTCAGTGTTTCTCAACCTTGCCCCTGTTGCTACCCTCCCATCAATAACAGCGGTACCCTCCAAACATGGGACCTGTACACACAGGTGTCAGAATGGAGGGGAGGGGCCCATCCAGGGCAGTTGGAAGAATCCTCCCAGGTGATCTGCACCAGTCACAGACAGTCCAAGGGGAGCTGAGGGAGCACAAAGGAGCTCAGAGCCTCTGAATGACAGTTAGGGACCTCAGGCTCCATCCACCTTTTGTCCCTGGTCTAAGTTCTCCTTTTAAGTGAATTACAGTGATTCTTAACTGTAAGACACCCTTGACTCCCAAATACAACCAAAGAGTAAAAGTGTTCCTCTTGCTTTTTCTGAAAAGAAAAGATCACATGATTTTCTTCCATTAAATAAAAAGACACTGCTTTTTACTTTTAATGTTTATTACAGATAATGTGCTTGAATGGAAAACCAGAGTGCTTAAAAACCCACTGTACCTTTCTTCTTGGAGTGGCCCGTTCTACCTTGGGGTTGATACATTTTTCCTGATCAGGTAATAAGGCCAAGCTATGTTACTTTGCTGTTGTGCTGGTTGCTGTTAGTTTCAGGATGTATGTATATGCGTGTTGCCATTCTCACTTTAGTGAGAAAAGCTGAACGGCCCACGTTCACTCACCTGGCTGGGCCTTTCCTCTGTCCACTTTTAGGCAGGACTGTTGTCAGAAATGGCTCCCCTCTGTATCTCTGGTTTACTAGCTGAGTAAGGATGGCTCTATAGCATGGACCCATGACAAAAGTCAACTTTATTCATCAAAATCGTTTATTTCAGTTTTCAAATTCTGGTCCATAGACTGGTACAGATCCATGGTGAAGTTTCCAAGTCTCACGATAGTGACATGGGAAAATTTAAGAAAATGGCATGATGTCTCCCAAAGTTATGGTTATTTAAATAAACAGTCAAGAGTTGAAGTTTCTTAATTGTTTGACCAATGTCAAGCACTGTGTTAAGTGCCTTCAAGTGGTATTTCATTTAATTCTCATGATATTCCCATGCAGTAGGAAGGATTGTTAAAATTCCCATTTCTTTTTTTTTGTACTTATATGAAATTCATGTAGCATAAAATGAACCAAAGTATAAAGTTTAGTGGCAGTTAGCATATTTTTAATGTTGTAAAACTCCCTCTATCTAGTTCCAAAATATTTTCGTCACCTTACCCATTAAGCGGTTACTCCCCAGTTTCTGGAAACCACCACTCTGGTTTCCAGCTGTATGCATTACCCATTCTAGATACAGCATGTATATGAATCACACAATGTGTGGCCTTGTGTACCCCACTGCTTTCACTCGGTGTGGCGTGTTTGAGGTTCACCCATGTTGTAGTATATATCCATGTTTCATTCCTTTCTATGGCTGAGTAATATCAGTTATGTGGATACAGAGGCCAAGATGTTTGAAGTACCAAATGTCCAAGAAAACCATAAATAAATGTCAAGACTACATATCTCACACCCAGATTGGTCTGGGGCCAGGAAATTCTGTGCTTAACTTTTTTTTCTTTTTTTGAGACAGAGTCTTACTTTGTCGCCCTTGGTAGAGGGCCATGGCCTCATAGCTCACAGCAACCTCAAACTCTTGAGCGCAATAGATTCTCTTGCCTCAGCCTCCCGAGTAACTGGGACTACAGGCGCCCACCACAATGCCTGGCTATTTTTAGAGACAGAGATCTTGCTCTTGTTCAGGCTGGTCTCGAACTTGTGAGCTCAGGCAATCCACCTGCTTTGGTCTCCCAGAGTGCTAGAATTACAGGCGTGAGCCACCACAACCAGCCTAACTTCTGTCAGCGGTCCTCAGAGAGTAGTCACCTGGAACTTGGTAGAAATGTCAATCCTTGGGTGCTTCCCCAAACCCAATGAATCAGACCCTCTCGGGCTAGGATCAGCAATCTGACCTGTCATAAGCTCTCCGGGTGATCCTGATGTTCGCTGAAGTCTGGAAAGCTCTGTGTGAGCCCAGGTGGGAAGAGCTGAGGCAGATCCTCACACCTGTCTAGGGACAAAGAAATACTTTTCTTTTTTTCTTTATCTCTGTTTGCTTTCATTTCTCACTGCTGTTCTCTGTGACTTTTTATCCTTCAGTTTTTATTTTATCATTTTAGAACATACACACCACCTTCTGGCCCCAGACTAGTGCGGGTGTGCGATACATAGTCTTTTGCATTTGTAGTTTTCTTGGATGTTTGGTATTTTGCTAGCCTTGGCCTGTGTTTTAGTTATCTCAGGGCTGACCCAATGGCTTCTCTGTCCTTTTATTTAAAATTGTCTTTCAAATGATGGGACTATTACTAATAACGATACCTGGTGTTGCTACTATGCTAACAGTTTGAAATCTCTTATCTCGTGTAATTCTCACAATAAGCCTATAAAGTTAGTACTAACATCATCCCGATTTTTGCAGATGAGAAACTAGATGTTCAGTGAGAAAGGCCCAAGTTACACAACTAGTAAGGTTAGAACCACAGCTTAAGTATAGTTTGTTTCACGCAGAAAACATGTTTTGGCCACTCTGTCAAAATATTTACATGGTAAAGCCAAAGACTTGTGATTGTCTTTAAGAATAACTAGTTTCAGCTCGGTGCCCATAGCTCAGTGAGTAGGGTGCCAGTTACATACACTGAGGCTGGCAGGTTCGAGTCCGGCCTGAGCCTGCCAAACAACAATGATAACTGCAACTAAAAAAATAGCCAAGTGTTGTGGCAGGTGCCTGTAGCCCAGCTACTTGGGAGGGTGAGGCAAGAGAATTGCTTAAGCCCAAAGAGTTTGAGGTTGCTGTGAGCTGTGACACCATTGTCACTCTTTGGTGAAATAGTGAAACTCTGTCTCAAAAAAAAAAAAAGAATAACTAGTTACTGGGTACAGTGGCTCATACCTGTAATCCTAGCACTTTGAGAGGGTGAGGTAGGAGGATCACTTGAGGCAAGGCATTTGAGACCAGCCTGGGCAAGAGTTCGACACAGGCCTAGCAAGACCTTTGCTCTATGAAAAAATAAAAAAATTAGCCAGCAGGGCCATGTGTACCTGGAGTCCCTGCTACTTGGGAGGCTGAGGCAGGAGGATCCCTTGAGCCCAGGAGTTTGAGGTTGCAGTGAGCTATGATACCATTACACTCTAGCCTGGGTGACAGAGCATGACTTATCTCAAAATTAAAAAAAAAGAAGAATAATTAGTTGGTGATTGTTTTGTAATCCTTCCCCACCTCTTGGGCCGGCTTCATCCATCTCTAGTGTGTGACTTATTTTTTGTAGTTTTTTGGCTGGGGCTGGGTTTGAACCCACCACCCTCAGCATATGGGGCTGGTGCCCTACTCCTTGAGCCACAGGTGCCACCTGTGTGATTTTCTTTGTTAAAGTCTGCTCGGGAATATGGCTCTCAGCCCCTTGTAACTGGTTATCTAGTTCAGAGCCTGTTTTCCTGCCAGTCCTTCTGGTTATCCTCTCTTTATGAACTGGAAGGCTGGGTGGTGCACGCTGGCACACACAGCCAGACCCAGGCTTTGCTTAGCAACCACATTGGCAGAGGGGAAGTCAGTTACTCTGAAAAGAAAAGACTGCCCTGATTCCTCCTTTCCTGAAGTTAAGAGGAGGCCGGAATCACAATTGGCTGCCCTACTTCCCCTTCTTAGTGCTCTCTGTTAGATGTCTCTATAAATTTTGTCCCTATTATAATGAGTCCAACTTGCTGCTTTTCAAAAGAAAATCTGGCCAGCAGAGAATAAAGACATTCTCCAAAGCTCCCTTGGAAGGTGCCTTCCAAGTCCTGCCTGGCACCCATAGCTTTGTTTTGCACTAGGAAATACATCTGCTCCTTAGGAAAACTCCCACAAGGATCACTGGGATAAAATGTCAAGAGGCTGGGAAACTCACAAACGTGCTCGCCATCGAGTTCTTTAGCTGAACATGCTGGGTAATGACTTTGTTGTCATCAGGATATGTTGGTTAAGAATTCTGTGATCTTGGGCAACTCAATAACTTTGAGTCTCACTTCCCTGTTAGGGAACCAGAAAGGAAAATATCTTTCCTTTTACCTAATAGGACTATTTATTCATCTAGCCAATGATTTCCTCAGTAGACATTTATGGCAAAGTAGTTTGGTATGGCTGGCGAAGCAAAAGCGTCTCATTAGTGAAAGTACCCTGAAAATGATGTTCTTCTACAGAACAGAAGACTTTGACGCTATTATTCCAGAAGACCGATGTGGTAGTCATGAGTACTGTTCACCAAATATTTCTGTCTGCCTTCTAGGCACTTGGCAACATTTCACTTTCTGGCCCCATTGTGGCTGAGTGGGCCAGTCATTAGTGCTGACCAAGTGGTACCTGGCATTCCGTTATGCCAAGGGCTTTAAACTCTTATGCTAGAGCTTTAAACAAGTCACTTTTAGACTAGAGTGTTTAATTGCTGGTTTCAGTGGAATTCTTCCATGGTCATTGATGAATTTGAGATGATGGCATCTCTACCAGCCCGGATTCCACGGTGAGGAAGATTCTGAGCCCAAGGCACTGCCCTGGGTGTGTAAGGTGAGCAAGGGGAAAACGATTATTTTAAAACGTGGAAGTGCTTTGTTATTGCAGCATAATTTAGTGTACCCTGATTGACACAGCTGAATTCATCAGCCAATCAATTGTAATATTGATAAGTAATTCCTGTGATAATTCTTTTTCTCTTAGTGGTTGGTTAAAGTGCAAGCTCATTTTTAAAGATGCCTCAGAATTCAGACAAAGGACTAACCCCCAAGTTCATACTCAGATACTTTTTCAGTTGCCTGATAAGGTAGGTTTATTTATATAATATTTAATTTTCCTTATTCTTATGTAATCATTTCTTATTTTTCAGTCTTTAAGCCTCTTATTTCGAAAGAAAAATAAACTAACATAAATAGTTTTCTTCCTTATACAGTTGATTTTTGCTTGTTTGATATGGTTCAGATTCTATCAGGACAAACCATGAAAACTGGTATCTTCCCCTGGCAAAAACATCCTTAGTCCTCAGCTGATGGGCAGCTGATCTTAATAAATGTACTGCCAGATTTTCATGAAATCTGGATTCAATGGGAGAATTTGCAAATAAGTAATAATTGGATCCTGAAAATCAGCACTATGTGTCATAATAAAAATAAATAAGACCAGGAGAGGAGTTTGGTTGACCCTTGGGCCAGTGGATGTTCTGCGGAGAGGCAGGGAGGGAGGAAGGACGTTGGTCTCCCTTAGTAACATGTGCTTGGTTGAAGCAGACGGGATTCCAACACTGGAGCAGAATCTGCTATCAGTGAGAGCAGAGCAGAGCATGGGAGAAAAGGAAACTTCAGCTCGTGTGTTCAACCCTTTCATTCATACATTTTCGAAACCATGGTTATTTGCCAAGCTGGAAGCCAGCCCTTGCTACTTCTGGACCATACCCATCTTGTTAAACCATCCTGTTGCAAATTAGAAAGGGGAGTGTTGGAACCTTCTTTGAGTAAGTGATGTGACGTGGGCAAGCAGACTCTGTATAGTTGGACTGCTGAGCCTGCATTCTGGCTTAGTCACTTACTAGCTGTGTGACCTTGAGTAAGTGTCTCGACCTTTCTGTGCCTGAGTTTCTTCATCTCTAAAATAGAAAGAATGGTGGCATTTACTTTGTAGGACTCTCCTGAGAATTAAACGAGATAATGTATGTAAAGAACTCAGAGGAGTGCTTGACGTATAGTCAGCTGTCCTAAGTATTCACATCTTTTAACTTTTTCTTCAAATGGGGCAAGATGGAAGATGAGCTCAGGGTTGGATTTTTGTTTATCTCTTTTCACTGCAGTCTTTGTGGTTTCTTCCAAGCTTCACCAAGTCTAGCCTTCCTCCCGGGAAGGTCAGAGCTCATTCTTTCAGTCTATTTTGGCGGTGAGGCACCAGGTTGAGCAGCTGTCCTATCCAGAGGGCTTCTGGAGGAGAGGGATTGGCACACAGGCCATGGCAATCAGTGCTAAGATGGGCTAGTTAGGGGTTGGGGCTGGAGATCTAATAGCATGGGGGAGTTCTGCTTGGGAAACCTAACTTCAGAGTCAGCTGGGGAGTGAGGAGTGAGGAGTGAGGAGTGAGGAGTGTTTCTCAGGGCAGATGGAGCACTGATGGGGGCAGAGAAGCGTGGGAGGAGGGCAGAGGAGTGGGTGCTGGGGATGTGGTGTGGGGGACGGCCCCAGTGAGTAAATTACTGCAGTCTCTGGGCAGGAGGGCTGGGTGTGGACTGGTGACTGGCTTGAGAATGCCGAGAGGAGAAAGCAGGGACTCTGGGATTTTCTGGCTCAGGCATCATGGCTGATGGCACTGGTTTTCTTGAACTCGGGAACTCTGGGAGAGGGGCAGGTTGGAGCGGGAGCCAGGAAGAGAATGCATCCAACTTGGGACAAAACTATATGGAAAATGTAGGGAAGTGACACCAATGCGCAGGTTCAACTCACCCTCTCTCTCTCAGGTAACCCCAGAGGAAAGGGAGTCAGTGTCTGGTCATTTTGACTTCTCATGCTCACTACTTGGTGTAACTACTTGGTTGTGAGTTGTCACCTGCCTGCTGACTGCCAGGAGGACTGGGGCTGGCCATTTGTTCACATGCTCATTCTGTATTCAGGCCGTGTGCCAGGCACTGTCCTCTGCCCTGGGGACACAGTGTCTTACACATGCAAGAGTGCCCTCCTGCGTGGAGGAGGTAATTATGACATTTATTTAGCCCCAGTGGACTCAAAATATTTTGGAGACATTGGGGCTAAATACATTAAATACAAATTAATCGTACCTATTTCTTTTTGCTTTTTAAAGTGTGGCTACTGGCAAATGTAAAACTGGGGGAAGCTGTGTCTCACAGAGCTGGGCCAGAGACCGGTGTCTTCCTTGACGCCTCGGTAGCTGCCTCCGCTCTGGCTTGGAAGAAGGGAGGGTAAGAAGGGAGGAAGAAGTGAGGGAAGGAGCAAGACAGGGCGGAGGGAGGTTTCCAACTGGTGAGCCGCAAGGAAGGAACGTGAGCCGGGGGCTGATCCTAGTACCTCGATGGCTGGCGACCTTGTGCAAGTCGCCCTTTCTTTGAGCAGTAACTTCGTCGTTGGTGAAGTGGAGGTCAGAGCAGCCAGAGAGGATGGAAGTTTAGAGATATCTAGAAGCTCCTAGCACAGCAGCCGCCACATAGGACTTGCTCAATAAATCCTGAGCTATCCTCCGTCTTACCCTATTTGAAGGAAAAGTTAAAAGCAAATGATCTTGAACCCACGGACCCACGTTGTGGGCGGGGAGGTGGTTGCCTTCAGTACAAGGTGTTCTAGGGCATCTTCTCCCCCACCTGAAGGGACGAGAGACCCCGTGGTGACCCCCCTTCTCCTCCCTGCTTTTTCCCACCAGGCTGCAGCCGCTGCACGTGTACTCGGTGTGCCTGTTGGTGGGACTGTTCTCTCTTGTTCCCTGGGGACCTGTCTGGGAGGTGCCCAAATTCCACTGGGATAACTGCCGCCAGGCTTGGTGGACGAATCTGCTGTTGCTGAATAACTTGGTGTCGGTGCAGAATGCGGTGAGTCTCACACAGATGTAACCCGGGGTCTCATTTCACATGGTTTGCTGAACTTCCCAGGGCCAGCCTGAAAGTTCTGCCCCTTTCTTTCGGCATATTTTCTGGAGTAACAGTGATGCTGTGGGAGGGGGTGGTGGGTGGCAGGCCAGCCTCCTGTCCCAGGGTGGGTGTGACCACACCTGTCCACACGCCAGGGCAGATCCTGCAAACAGCAGAGAGTGGGCATCATGGCAGTGGCCAGCCAGGGGCCAGATGTCCTGTGGGGTGTCCCCAGGCATTAGAGCCTGCTGTATCTCAGTTCTTGTGCCAGGAACACATCGCCCCAGGGGAGAGGACACTTTCTTTACCTCTGCACAGAAAGCCTGTCCTAGGTTGGGACATTGTGCCCCACCCTCACCATATTGTACCCCTTTGTACTCAATTCCAAGCCAAACCTGACAGAATTGGTTTTGAGCAACAAGATCCAAAAAATGTGTATGTCGTGGGTTCCCTCAGAGTCCTAATTTCCTCATAATGGACTTGAAGCAAATAAAATTGTTGTAATTAAATCACACCATAAATTCCACATATATCCTAAAATCGAGGCTGAAAAGAGAATCACTAAAGCTTGTTGGGGCCCTAATTATTGCACATATAACCATTCACTGCCTAGACAACTGCCTTCAGGTGGCAATAACTCAGCAGTGTCCCCCGGCTTGCGGCCCCTGCAGGTGGGGCCCACCTCTCAGAGGGCCTGTCTGTGACAGGGGTCTACATGGATAGTCCAGGCTGTTTTCCCAGATGTAGGCTGGCTTGGGCCATTTGCCACCAGTCCACCTTAGATCCTAGAAAACAGAGGTGCCAGGATCCTCAAGCCTTGGAGAGAATTTCCCCCCAGAACTTCCTTCCACCTTGAAGAAACAATACAGGTAACCACCTGACTGTGCACAGGTGTGGCCAGTCTGTGGCTTTGGCAGGATGATCCCGTGTCAATCATTTGTGGGAGTTCTGGGCGGAGCTCTGGGGTTCCCATCAAGCTTGTCTGAAGCAGGTCTTGGTTTTAAAGAACACATTCTCTCCACCTAGAGTGGAGGTTGGGGTCAAGGAAAAGAAAAGAGAACAACATTCATTACCTCTCTGAGTTCCAGGTGCGTCCTAACAATGATACCACCTCCCACCTCCCATTCCTAGAACACGGCAGAGTCACTTCCCACAGCTATCTGAAGAGATTCACTAGGATTGTATTTTTATTTTTTAACAAAACAAAGGAAAAAACTTGTCTGAATCTCCTGGCTTTTTTTTTTTTTTTTTTTTTTTTGAGATAGGGTCACCTGAGCCAGACTGCTGTGGTGTCAGCATAGTTCACAGCAGGCTCAAACTCTTGGGTTCAAGTGATCCTCCTGCTTCAGCCTCCTGAGTAGCTGGGACTACAGCCACCATGCCCATCTAATTTTTCTATTTTTTGTAAAGACGGGGTCTCACTCTTGCTCAGGTGGTTCCCAAGCTCCTGTTCTCAAATAATCCTCCTGCCTCTGTCTTTCAGAGTGCTAGGATTATAGGTGTGAGCCACTGCACCTGGCCTTGAATCTCCAATTTAAAAAATAGTAATAATAATACCTGCCAGCCAGCCTTATTATAAGAACTGAATCCTTCCTCCTAGTCCAGGCGGGTGAACAGTGTGGAACAGACGTGGTAAATGAAGGAAGGAATGACCTCTGCTTCTCTCTTTCAGTGCAATGGTTGGACGTGGTACCTTGCCACTGATTTCCAGTTCCATCTCACAACACATCATCTTCAACTATGGCAAGTGAGTCTAACTGGGGCAACTTTTTCTCCTCAAGTGGCCTCTTTCTCTTTCTCTTATTTTTTGAGACAGAGTCTCACTCTGTTGCCCTGGGTAGAGGAGTACTATGGCATCAGAGTTCACAGTAACCTCAAATTCCTGGGTTCAAGTGATCTTCTTGCCTCAGCCTCCTACAGCAGCTGGGACTACAGGTGCCTGCCTCAGCCTCCCAAAGTGCTAGGATTACAGGTGTGAGCCACCAACGTGCCTGGCCATCATATGGCTGCTTTCCCCAAACTCTTAGAAAGGGCTTCAGTTCTATGCAGAAGAAATTGACCTCTCAGAAAAGGAAATACCAACTGTTCTGCTTTTCATGTTTCCAAATTCTCTCCCAACATTTGTCATACACAAGGCAGGGTGTTTCTTGCAGAATTATCATCAGTGTCTATATGGAATATCTAATGTCCACCTTTTTCTATGTAACTGATTTTATGAACATTTCCACATATTGAAATGCTCATAAACATTTCATAAATGTTCATAACCTGCATACCTGTCTATTTTAGGATTTATATAACATTTTTATGGTTGGGCATCTAGATTGCATCCAATTTTTCATGATTATACATGGCTTTGCAATGACTGTCTTTGAACACACTACTTTTTCTTAGTTTGTTCCTTGGGGGCAGATTTCTGAGTGGAATTTTAGGTCAAAGAGCAGGAACAATTTTGCGGTGCCTGTCACAGTATGAGATGGTTCTGTGGAATCAGCAGAGTAATTTACAGTGCTCTGGGCAATATATCTGTGTATCCTCTTCCTACACTTGGCATTTATCACCTTAATTTTTGTTAGTTTTAGAAACACCTTAAGGTCTCAATAATTTGTGGAAAGCCTTATGGTTTGTGGATTACCCAGGCCACATTTTAAGAGATTTATTGTTATTTTTTTATAAAAATCTATGTTCAATTTAAGGGATATTGGAAAACATCAGGATTATGGAAAGAGAAAACAATCCCTCCATCTTGTCACTCAAGGCAAGATGAATTCATTGCTAATATTTTGGGGCTTATTTTTCTGACATTTTTTCTGTGCAGCTTTTTACATGTGAAAGCATTCTGCATATACCCTTTGGTATCTTTCTTTTAGCAGTTTTAACATGTGCATTTCCCTATATTATTTTACTTTATTTTATTTTTATTTTCTCTATACATTATATATGTGTTTATTTTTGGTTTCCACTTTTGGCCTTCACAAAATTAAAAAGGCTTAAAATTTAATAACAATGTTTAAGATAAGGACTAGAAACAAAAACCTTGTAAAGAATGAATAAAGAGGCTCGGTGTCTGTGGCTCAAGTGGCTAAGGTGCCAGCCACGTACACCCAAGGTGGCGGGTTCGAATCCAGCCCGGGCAACAATGACGGCTGCAACCAAAAAATAGCCAGGCATGTGGCAGGCACCTGTGGTCCCAGCTACTTGGGAGGCAGAGGCAGAAGACTTGCTTGAGCCCAGGAGTGGGAGGTTGCTGTGACCTGAGATGCCACGGCACTGTACCCAGGGGGACAGCTTGAGGCTCCTGTCTCAAAAAAAAAAAAAAAAATGAATAAAGATAAATACATTCAGAAAAGAAATCAGACGATTGCTACAACGAAATATTGAGCAATAATAATGCAAAAAAAGTAACATTCACATTGTCAGATAAAAGTATGTCTATCATAGAATCTTTGACTCTGAGGTTCAGTATGGAGTCATCAGTTAACTTCTTCCCCCCCCCCAAAGTCTCAAAAAATAGACAACTAATATTTATAAATAAAAACAGAAGATAATTTCAAAAAACAGATCATGCCAAATCTTATAGACAATAGAAAAAGAAGAAATACTTCAAAACCATTCCCATGGGTGAGGAGGAGAAGCTGAGCCCAGACCACAGTCAGTGCCTGTAGGTACAGGCAGGGCAGGTGTGAGGCTCGGAGGCCCCCAGCACTGGTAGAGGAGAAACAGCAGGCCCTGTAGTTCCCCTTGGAGCCAATTCTCTGACTGCTGGTCTGGGTATTTAGTGAGTAAAGGGCAAGAAAAATCCAGTGTGGAGTCCTGGCCTGGACTAGGGGCTGATGGGGCTGACAGAGGCCTTGGTGGCAGCCTGGGGTCTGTCAGACCAGAGGGAGATACTCTCTGCTTTTCTTCTTCCTCTTGGGCTACAGCTCCCATGTGGGCCTTTCCGAGCCATGGACACCCTGAGAGAACAGTGGTGGTGGGCAATGCGTGAAACTCTGGTCCTTCCTCTATCCCTTATCTGGGAGCAGCCCTCCCAGAGAGCCAGCAAATACAGATGCTAACCGAAGGTGGCCACGTGGACTGCCTTAGCACCAGGCCGTTTGTGCCATGGCCAGAGTTCCAGTTAGCAACACAGGACTAACAGGAGGGGAGGTGGGGCCTACGCCCTCTTCAACATTTACCCTTTCCCTATCTGGTTGTTTGGTTGTCCATGTATTAACCTGCTAGTACCACCACTGCAAAGCACTACAGACTGCGTGGCTTAACCAATAGCAATTGATTTCCAAAATCCAAGATCAAGTTGTTGGCAGAATCAATTTCTTCTGAGTCCTCTCTCTTCAGCTTGCAGATGGGCATCCTCTCCCTGAGTCTTTTTTTGAGACATGGTCTCCCTCTGTTGCCTGGGCTAGAGTGCAGTGGGATCATTAATAGTTCACAGTAACCTCAAACTCTTGGGCTCAAGCCATCCTCCTGCCTCAGCCTCCCAAGTAGCTGGGATTATAGGCATGCACCACCATGCCTGACTAATTTTTCTGTTCTTTGTAGAGATGGGGTCTCACTCTTGCTCAGGCTGATCTTTCTGATCTCAAGTGATCCTCCCCCCCTTGGCCTCTCAAACTGCTAGGATTATAGGTGTGAGCCACTAAGCTAGACCTCCCTGAGTCTTCACATATTCTTCCTTTTGTTTCCAAATTTCCTCTTCTCACAAGGCCTCTAGTCCTCTTGGATAAGGGCTCAGTCCAATGACCTCACTTAACCTTAATTATCTCTTTAAAGACTCTCCAAATCAAGCCACATTTAGACTTCAACATGTCACTTTGATGGGAACACATTCAGCTCATAACATTCTATATCAGGAAGCTGTGTTAGTTCAGTTGAAATGGTGGTTAGCTAGGAAAGACCTATAGAGTCTGTAGCAGAGACTACATCTACTGAAAGTAGGTGGGGACTTAAACACATATTTACTTGGGTGGATGTGGGTTTTTGTGGGATGGCCCGACTGGATGGTTTACCACTAACCTAGGACAATGAATTCTTAGTACTTTCCTCCCACCCTTTTCTAGACCTGGGTGGGAACCCACGTGAGGGTCCTTGTGACTGAGGAGGCTGGCCCCCACATCAGCATCTTCCCTAGACGCTATCATGGAAGGTAGATTTCAGTCGCTTAGCTGAAAGCTCATACTGTCCAAGCTAGTGACTATACAACTACATTTTAAATGGAGGAAGATATAAACAATAGGGCTTTTTTCATTTACAGAATATATTTGAGTAGAATACCAATGGAATCAGGTCTTTTTAGAGTTCAGTAATATAAGGAGACCAGAGCTACAGGGTTTGGAAAAAGTCACCAAAAATATATAGTATTTTTACCACATCCCTTTTACTTACCCACACTCAGCAGACATTTATTAGTTAATCACAGCACCAGGAAGCTAGGATTAATCCTTCTTTCCAAGCATTAAACTGGCACTCTGGGTGGAAATCACTTTTTCCCTGCATCAGTATGCTGATAACTAAATGGCATTTATCTCATCCCTTCCTCATGGAGAACCCCTCAGCCTCTCCAAAGGCAACTTTGAGCAGTGGAATAGGATTGTCAAAGGCATCATCTGGATAGGGTTGTGCTGGATGGTCTTATGCTTGTGTTTGACATTTCTTGTACACCACTGCAAGATCCTCTTAGTCCCAGTCCTCATGATTCTGAGCAGGTGCAACAGGATAGCAGACAGGGTCTTGCTCTGAGCCTGTATTCTTTCACAAACCTTATCTGTCCCGCCCCAGAACCTCTGCAGCACCATAGCTGGGCCTCCCTTGGGACCTTCCTGGCCTTACACATGCATGATCCCAAAGTGTGGAGTAATTAATTTATGTGGGGCCACCCTTGATCCATGGGTGATAGAAGACAGTAGGAAAAATCCTCCTTCTTTCTTCTCCCAGGACAATTTTGAGGTTCATTTCATAAGACTCTGCAGAACATTCTGGAGGAATTGAGAACTGGCTCTTGTATTGGCTTTTCCGGTTCTACTACCTGATCTCTTATTTCTACTCCTACCTCCTACACGAACTATCTACTGGGCACTCAGACGTTTGCCTCAGGCATTGCCTCCAGGTTGAGGAGGAGGGGAACACTGGGACACCTTCCTTCTTTGTCCTCTCTGCCCTGAGCTTGGAATCAAGTGCCATGTGTACCCTGTCCTACCCTGCTTTTCACAGTCCTCTCTCCTAAATGAACCCCCACTTGTGTCTATATTGTGTTTCATAGGTGACAAGGGACATTCCCAAGCAAGGTCTCATTTGGAGCTGCACAGTTAGCTTCAGGGTGGAGCAGGCAAGGATATTATTGCTATTCCCATGTAGATATGAATACTCAAGTTCAAGGCCCTGCCTTGGTCACACAGGTAAAAAATGGCCAAGAATCAAGACCAAAGCTCAGCTCTCTGCCCCCTCAGCATCCCCAAAGCGCAGGCTGCAGGATGCTCCTCTGATTGTCACAATTTCTAGCTGTTTGTATCCATAAATGCTGCCGTGAAAAACACTGAACGATGCCCTCCCCCACATCCTCTTTTGTTTGCAGGAGTAAACACGTCCTCATCCTCCTGGGGCTGCGCTGTTCTCGGCATGGTTCACTGGTACTTCTCTGCTCACTCTTGCTTACAACCTTCCAGTGGCGTCGCCGACAGAGGCCAGGTAAGGCAGCTCCTGGCCTGGCTTCTGCTCGGCCGAGATCTCCCAGGAAGGACAGATGAAGGCCAGGCTGTTTGCCCTGTGCCCATCATATCCTGGAAAAACTGGGTGGGAAATTTATTGTCTGGGTTGGAAAGTTGCTTGCATTTTTGCTTCCAAACTTTCGAACCTTTCAACTTGCACTGGTGGTGGTGGTGAGGGCGTCGGCAGCAGGATCCTCCCTGAACTCGCAGTGCCCAGGGACGTGCTTCCCAGAGGAAGGGAGCGCCCCCACGTGGCTGCACTGAGTTTCTTCTTCAGGGGCGCAATCGCTGCATATGAGCTCCAATGCCCGAGGGAGAAACTGAACCTTAAGGAAGCCGGGGTCACGCAGCCAAGTGGGTGGCATAAGTGTGATTGAACCTGGGAACTTACCCACATGCTAGTTTGCCTCCCCAGTGGGGTATGTGTGGCGATTCTTCCTTATAAGCACAGGGAAAACTGATAGGATTACCTGCTATTCTCAGTACAGCCGTCAGAGTGACACAAGTCAAAGTCAGCTGGGTCAGTCATCTGCTGACTGGCCTCACCCATCACTCCCCTACTTGCTGACTCTGGACCAGCCACACTGGACCAACAGGCCAAGCACACCCCCCACCCCACCTGGTTCAGGGCCTTTGGGTGTGCTGGTCCCTCTGGGTAGAGGGACCAGCTTTTCTGTTAGATTCTAAGATCTTCTCTGCAGGGCTTTCTTCTTCGTGTCTCTCAGGTGTCAGAACAAATGCCACCTTTTCAGAGCAGCTTTCGCAGACCTCTCAAAATAAAAAAGCCCAGAACTGTTTCTGGCACAGAATGGCTCACTATGTATAATATCTGCGAGTGGGTGGATTAAACGAGCGCTTGCATGGACTATGCCCTAAGCCTCCTCACCAGGAGGGCGCCATGCCCTCCCCACATCATGCCATCTGCCCTGTGGAGGAGGCTCACCCAGGTGTCTTCTACCCTGGCTGTACACTAGAGTCACCTGGGGAGCTTCCACATCCCACCAATGCTTCCAGCCCCACCTTGCAGCAGAATCTCTGCAGTTGCCCAGGCAACTGACTTTTGGAAGAGTATTCTAATATGCCTCCAGGATCAACCTTTGTCCCTGGGAGCTTTGGGTTCATTTCTCGATTTCTTGGTACTACCTTTTTTTTTTTTTTTTTTGGAGACAGACTCACTCTCTCACCCTGTATGAAGTGCTGTGGCACCATCAGAGCTCACAGCAACCTCAAAGTCCTGGGCTCAACTCATCCTTTTTTTTCAGCCTCCTCACCAGGAGGAAATTCCTTCCTTAATAGCTGGGACTACAGATGCTCACTACCACACCTGGCTACTTTTTCTATTTTTAGTAGAGACAGGGTCTTGCTCTTGCTCAGGCTGGTCTCCAACTCCTGAGCTCAAGCCAATCCACCTGCCTTGGCCTTCCAGAATGCTAGGATTACAGGAGTAAGTCACCATGCCCAGCCTGGGCATTACATTTTTAGAGCTGTCCTGACATACCAGCCAGGAGAAACAATTACACAGTTAAAATGAGCACAGTCATCATATTTCCTTAAGATCCAGGAGAGAAGGGCCCAGGGGAATGTGGAACTGAGATAAGCCTGCTGCTGCCTAAGGCAGGATCGTGAGGTCTCTGTTTGCAAATCATTTCTGAGGAAATGAACAAACTTGCACCAAATCTACTTCTGGATTAACTGATTACCCTAATGGACGTTTCAGGGATCTCCTTTTCAATGTCCAAATCAAACTTAAGCATTGTCCTTATTTTCAGTGAAAATGCAACTGCATTGTATTTCTTGGAGTACTACACAAGCCCTACTGCCGGTTTGGGCCGTTCCTTGTGGGTCTCTTTCTAAGCATTTTCCTGCATCAGAACCAGGAAAACATTCTACAGACCAAGGTATAGTTCCCCTGGGCCTCACGGTATGATGGGGACTGGTATGGCCCATTTGGCCGGGATCTTCTAAAGCCCTGGGCAGCGGAGTCAGACTGCCGGTATTGCAGTGCAGTAGGTTATCATACCAAAGAATAAGAAGGACTTTATCTCTTGCCAGAACTTGATTCTCCGCTTTCTTCATTGAGTTCCCTTTATTAAGGTCCCACCCGTAGGAACCTCGGAACATACCCAAAGAAACTACTGGTGTGGGAACATACACCTGGTGAGATTACAATGGCAAGACCCTTTTCTGGAAGAGGATAGTGAATTGGGTTGGATTTTGAACAGGACATGCTCCATGGTTTCTACAGACAGGATTCTCAACCAGATTTTATGCTTCTGTCTGGCAAATTAGGACATGAGGGGCCTAGAGGGGAGGAGGGGAGAAGGTGTTATGTGCCTTCCAGGTACACCTTGACTACACATTTTCTCCTCTAAATCATTATGCCATGTTGGGATCATTCTGGTCTCCCTCCAGCCACAAGCTGGAAACCTGGACCCCACCTTCCCGATGACCACCTCCCCACTCTACTGGCCACCAAGCCCCACTGATTACTTCTCCTACCATCCTCTCACAGCCTCTCCAGCTGACCTCATTGAAGCTCTTCTGTGTCTCACCTGGACTTCTTCACTAGTTTTAATTCTAGTCTGTTGATCTCAGTTCCCCAAAACAACACCTTGGCCATGTCCTTGAACTGTGTAAAACCTTTCAATGGCTTCCTTTTGACCCCCAGGATAAGGCTAGATCTGCTCAGCAAGGCCCCAGGATGTGGCTCTGCCCATTCTTTAGTGCCGTCTCTCTTGCCACTCCCCGCCTGGTACTGTGTGTGTTGTTACAGCCACCTGCCCACGGTGCCTTTGACTGTGATGGCTCTCTCTTCTCTCTCTCTCTTTCTCACATACACACGGGCATTCCCAACACTCATGCAGTTGCTCATGCTTCCTTCTCTGCCTGGAACGTTCCTCTCTCCCCTCCTGCTTTCCCCCTGCACCCCTCCCTTTTGTCTCACTCTCTCTCTCCAGTCAAGGAAAGGGCAACTTTATTTCTGCCCCAGGTCTATAGGGCTTGGGCAGGAGGCTGCCCTGTGGAGAAAGGTGGAGGAGACTTACTTCACCTTCTTGGGGTGCAGGTCGTTGGTGTGGCTGCACTTCTCCTGTGGCAGTTGACAGCATGGGGGTGCAGGTGAGCATGACGTTTGTGGCAGATCATCTCATCACAGTTGTATTTCTGTAGGGAAGGAGAGAGGAGGGAAGGTTCAGTGGTGCCGCCTCTCACGTGCAGTACTAGGTGTGGGGTGGGCTCTTTCTGGGTGATGTAATCTGAAAGGGTGTGGCCATTCTCCACCTGTTTGCCCTCAAATAGGGGATGCCGCTGGTCAGGTGAGGTGCCCTCCTTGTGTTGGATTTTGGTTTTAACATTCTCAATGGTGTCACTGTGCTTGACCTCAAGAGTGATGGTCTTGTCGTCAGGGTCTTCACAAAGATCTGCAGCTCTGTGTCAGCCCTGTTGCTTCATTGAAGAGAAAGAGCTTGTCTCACTCTTACTCAGCCTCTAAGGCTCCCAGAAAGTTTTCGCCTCTGGGATGTCTTCCTGGACGGGGATTCGTACCATGCATTATTCTACTTGATAGACTGTGAGCTCCTGGAAGGCACATGCTGTCTTACCTCTGAATCCCTAGAATCTGGTTCTGAGATCCTGACTCGCTAAAGGCACTAAATATCCTTAATACATGAATGAATGAATGAATGAATGAAAGAAAGAAAGAAAGAAAGAGAAATTGCTTTCAATGGAAACAGGGCCAGGAGTTCCCTTGCACTGTTAGGATGCATCTCCTGCCCCAAACCCTTCTACTAGACCCTGATTTTGTCTGCCTAGGTTTTTTGAGGACCTCAACTGACATTTCAGAGAAATGGTTCCTGGAAAACCTTGTGTTGCTCCTGGCAGGAACAGGAGAGAGGACTTAACTCGAAGGAATAAATATAATAAATATATAGGCGCTTGTGACTATTTCTACAGATGGAAATTAGGCCACTTTCCTGGGAATGCCCAATTCCCTTGTAGATTAGAATGGAGGAGCCATGAATGAGGTGCTTCAACATAGGCCAGGTTACATGAAGGCTTCGGGGGGGAAAGGGCATGAGAAAGAGGGAAAATCCCAGATGAAGAGGGAGCATTTGGGGGTCAAGGGCTGGGGTCAGGACCAGGAAGTATGGAGTTGAAACATAAGCTGAGCCGAGCTGGAGAAACAGCACAGAGGGATTTGGTTGACCCAACTCAGAGCTTTAGAAGCTAGAAAATAACATGGCATCCAAGCTGGCAGAAGAGGGGCGTGCGCCGTGGGCTAGGAGAGGGATGTGCAGGATGCATCACAATAAAGGCAGACAAGGACAGAAAGAAGACACGATGCCCGTGATGACTCTGGGCAGACTGTAGGCCTGTTTATGCCAAAGACTTAGCAAAGGGGTAAAGAGGATCCTCGGCAAAAGAGAGCCCCTTGGGGTCATCTTTCCTCTCCTGACTAGGGTGGGCATCTCAGAGCCCGGTCTGAACACCGTGGGCTGATATGATGTCGGTTCAGTGCAGTGTAGATGCCATCACAGCAGCAGAGAAGAAAGAGATGATAGGTCTGGGTCTGAAAAGGGCAAGTGAGGTGACGTAAGATCTAAGATCTTGAATTGAGCCAAATATTAGGATTTGACTCATGAGGCTTTTCTTTGAGCTGAAAACTTCTCCATTCTCCCATTCCTCCCACCTCTCTATGTCCCTGATGACTTGGGTATCGTCCGGGGCAGGGGCCATGTGCTGTAGGCCCTCACATTTAGGGGCATGGGAGTAAAATTCATCAAGGGGCTTT
>NW_003852422.1:16046153-16047409 GCF_000181295.1 Otolemur garnettii | reverse complement strand
CTTAGCCACTTGAGCTACAGGCACCGTGCCACATCATCAAGGGGCTTTATTTGGTTAAGAGACAGAATGGGAGGTTAGGCATGGGGGAGTCCGTCAGAGCATTACTTTCTTTAGTTTTTTTTCATTGTCATTTTGAAAGGATATTAGAGTCACAGGAAGTAGCAAGACTCTTTCCCCAGCTCCCGTACTGGGAACATGTGACGTAAGTATGGTGCATGATCATAACCAGGAACTTGACATTGGCACAATCCACAGCTCTTACTGCCACTAGAAGTCTGTGCCTTCACTTAGGTGTGTGTGCTCCTGTGCGTGTGTGCCTGTGCGTTTGGTTCCAGATAATTTTGTCACGTGTGCAGTCTTGTGTAACCACCACCATTGCAATCAAGGCACAGAACTCTGCCAGCACAAAAATCCCCGTCTCATTATCCTGTTCTAGTTAAACAACCTTTTATTTTAGTTAAATCTGTGCAGTGACAAATAAAGACCCGTTGTCACAGTAATGATGCTGAAACGGTAAGTTGGTGTAAAAAGAGGGAATCCAGTGGCTGGACCCGTCTCTCCTCTCCCCACAGGTGCAGGCCCTGTGGGGTGGACTTGCTCCCTGTCTACCCTGTTGGTGGTGGTGGCGGCTCTGGCATATGTGGTGGATGACACCTTTGCTTCCTCCCAGGTGGCCGCAGCCCTCTACCAGGCCCTCCACCGGACCCTGTGGGCAGCGGCTGTGGGCTGGGTCCTTTTTGCCTGTCAGGGAGGCTATGGAGCTATGATGTCCCCCTAGGATTTGTCCCTGGGATCACACACTGTTCCGCTAAAGGGGACAAATTTAACACCTGAGAAGTATACCCGGAGGGACTTCTATTTGCTGGCATGGTTGGTGAATGACTGATACTGACTCAAAACATCAATTGGTCTATATTTTTGGGGAAAATATCCCACGTATTCTTTTTTAGAATTTTACACAGATTGATGTACAAATGCAGGTTCTGAAAGAAAAAGTTATAGCCTCTCCAATGAAGCTAGTTTTGAAGTTGTAAGAGAACGCAAGCAAAGTGATATCACGAGGAAAAAAAAAAGCCTAACCGTGCCAGTGCTGGGGCAGGGGGAGAAGTCATCTGGTCACACCACCTTTGGCCTCAGTTTCCCCACTGGAAGGCATTAGACCAAATAGTTGCCAAGCTCCCCTTCCATAACTGGGGGGACTGTTTCTGTTGAGTCAACTTTCTTTTTTTTTTTTTTTTTGAGACAGAGCCTCAAGC
>NW_003852422.1:16044679-16045863 GCF_000181295.1 Otolemur garnettii | reverse complement strand
CTGGGCCCAAGCTCCCCAGAAACCCAGAAGCAGGAGAAGCAGACCCTGGTGGAGGCATGACAGCTTTAGACTCCAGGGAAATAATCAGGAGTTTAAACTTAGCCTGTGAACCAAAACCAGCCAGCCCCAGCAAAGCAGTCGGAAATCAGAGTTTAAAGAGAAAAGTAATTAAGTGATCAACAATTTCTGCCTATTGAGCACATGCTGTTTACCAGGCCTCGTGGAAAGCCCCACCCCCGGGATCCAGGCAACACTGAACCCCGTGAGGGAGACCTATCATTAGCTCTGTTTCTTAATGAGAACAACTGTGCGTGGAGATGAAGTGACACAGTAAAGGGACTCAGCTGGTAAGTGGCTGAGCAAGGAAACAAACCTAGGCGCAAGTGGGAAGTCTGAAGCCTACGTTCTTCATTTCTAGGGGGATAGGATCTCTCCCAGATTAAAATTGCTCCTAAATTTTACCAGTATTTTGATATAACCATCAGGGAGTTGTTCCTTAATATTTTGATTTAAAAGCTTTCACTTCCATGGAAAAGTGATGTTAAAGAGGAAATGGGCTGCATCCCCTCTGACTGATGTATTTGCATTTACAGGAAACTCTGGGTCACAAGACCACAACCCTAATGCTCCCTCACCATCCTGTGACATTGTCCCTGAGGCTGTCATAGAGCCTCATAAACAACTACTCCCCCTGGCCTGGCACAGGCAATTTATAGTGTGTCAAACATCACAGTATTCCTGTCTACTGTGAGAAGTGCTAGGGGTTATCAGGAATAATTGGCTAATGTGAAAGGTGATTAGAGAGGAATGACTTAGGTCAAGTTAGGAGATTAACAAATTTGCAGTATTATCATTAAGGTGCAACCAGGAACTGTTCTCCGTCATTAGCCTGAGGAAAGGGTGCTGACTCTTCATCCAGGTGATGAACAAGCCTCTTTGTTTATTCTCAAACAGTTTATCATTCAAAGCTCATTAGCCAACCCACGATTATAGGTGGAACTGATGTCTAGGTTTGTATCTCCAACACTGTCTACAAGATTGACCTCCTTGGGAGGCTGAGGCAGATGGGTCACTTGAGCCTAAGAGTTGAGGGCTATCGTGAGCTGTGGTTGCACCTGTGAATAGCCACTACACGTCAGCCTGGGCAATATAGTGAGGCCCTGTCTCAAAAAAAAAAAAAAAAA
>NW_003852422.1:16011399-16044659 GCF_000181295.1 Otolemur garnettii | reverse complement strand
TCAAAAAAAAAAAAAAAAAAATAGAAACATATATCAAAATTGACTAGTAGGTGAATGCAGGAGTAGTGAATATGTGTCCACATGATGACCTTATTAAAAAAAAAAAAAGGGACATTTGAAGGATGGTTGAGACTCTTGGGACCAGAAGGGATCTTGATGGTTCAAGGAATCTTTTTAACCATCTGTGGTTGGTATCAGTGTGGACCATGGTAATCTTGTTAGTCAAAGTCGTCTTCCATTGAGCTGCCAGAGTTATCCTGTGATCATGTCACTTGTTCAATGAAAACCCTTCAGTGGTGCTCTGTCACCTATAGTGATGGTCCTCAAACTTGAGCATCGTATGGGTCCATTCTAAAGAAGTAAGAGTTCGTTTGGGTCCTTGGTGTTGGCCTAAATCATTTTTGTTCTAATTTCACCTAAAAATGAATAAACAGAAACCTGGATACAAGTTTTTAAGTTCACAGCACATGCATTTATAAGGCCAAAACAAATTTATAAAGTAACCATAAAACTATACGACCAATAAACTCTGATTCATGTGATGAATAGTGTGCTAGAGTCAACAATCCCTCCCAGTGTGAATATGGTATTGTTTGCTTTGGGGCACGTTCTTTTGTGTTTGGCCTACCTGTCTGAGTATGGGTTCTTTGCTAAATTAATTTTCCTACAGCTGTTTTGCTTCACAGTAAAATCTTGGTTTACCTTATTTGAACTTCTCTTGTCTCTTTTGTCTATAAGTCTATCTCTGTGTGTTTACTTAATTACATAAAATGCTTTATTGATTGCTTGTTCTATGTCGGGCACTGTTCTAGATGCTAGGGATGAAAAAGACAAGAAAAATCTCTCTCTTGCAGGAGATCACAGTAGGGTGAGGGAAGTGGGGAAACCAGGAGACTTTAGGAGGCTGAAAAACAACCCCTGAAAACGTCAGGTCCTAATCCTGGGAAACTTGCAGGTGCAATTAGGTTAAGGATTTTCAGATGGAGAGCTTATCTTGGATGATCTGGGTGGACCCCTAAATGCAATCACTTATATCTTTATAAGACAGAAGCTGAGGGAGATATGACTTCACATGGAAGGGACGATGATATGAAGACAGCAGAGAGACAGGAAGGTGCTGGCCTTGAAGACTGGAGTGATGTGGCCACAAGCCAAGGAATGCCAAAAGCTACCTAGAAGTTGAAAGGGACAAGTAAGAGATTCTCCCTCGGGCTTCCAGAGAAAGTGGGACCCTACTGGCACCTTAATTTTGGTCAGTGATACTGATTTTGGACTTCTAGCCTCTAAAACCACGAGAGAATATATTTCTGTTGTTTCAAGCCACCATGTTTGTGGCAGTTTGTTACAGCAGTCACAGGCAACTAATTCAGAATCATATTAAGCAAATAAACTTGTAATTCAGATGCAGATAAACACAGGAATAAAAATAAAGCAAGGATTCACAGGTATCTGAAGCAGGGGGTGCATTTGCAAAGATGTAGTGCAAAAGCCTCACAAACAGATGTAATGCTAAGACAGAGGTCCCCAGACTGGAGTGAGCTTAGTGGATGTGAGAATAGCAAGAAGACCAGTAAGATAGGAACCAAGGGTCACAGGAAGAGAGACCAGAAGTGAAGTCAGAGAGGAAGGCAGGAGCTAGGTTAGGCAGAGCCTTCAAGGCCATGAGGAGGCTTTGGATTTTATTCCAAGTGCCATGAAGCATGATGTCTGAGTCCCTTTGGGCTACTATAGTAACATGCCACAAAGTGGGTGATGTATCAGCAACAGTTTATTTCTCAGGGTTCTGAAAGCTGGAAAGTTCAAGATTAAGGCATTAGCAGATTCAGTGCCTGGTGAAGGCCTGCTTTCTGGTTCTTAAATAGGAACTTTCTAGAGATGTCTTCACATGGTGGAGGGGGAGAGCTAGCTGGCTAGCATCCTTCTATGAGGGCACTAATTACATTCATGAGGGTTCTAACCTCATGACCTCACCTGCCATAGGCCCCACCTCTTGATACAATCATCTTGGGAGTTAGGATTTCACCATATGAATTTTGGAAGAACCCAAACATTCAGACCACAGTCCATGATCAGACTTGTGGTTTTTTAGAATTTATTTTTAAATTGACAAATAGTAATTGTATTTATGGGATATAATGTGATGTTTTGGGATAGATACACACACAAACACACAGTAGAAGATTAAATCAAGGTAACTAGCGTATCCACCACCTCACCAACTTATCATTTCCTTTGTGATGAGGTTGTTAAAAATCTATTCCTTTAGCAATTTTGAAATACACCATACATTATTATTAACGGTGGCCGCCATGCAGTGCAATAGGTCACTAATACTTATTTCATGAGTCTAATCAAAACTCTGGACCCTTTGATCAACATCTCCCCTTTCTCTATCTCTCCCTGATTTGTGGTTTGAAAAGATAACTCTGGATGTTGCATGGGGCTGTACGGTGGTAAGAATGAGAGCAGAGGCCACTAGCTCCATTGGCCAACCACAGAGCTTCACGGGAGAGAGGAGGGAAGATTTATGAGGGTGTTAGAGGCAGGGGGAGTGAGTGATCGTGTGATTGGAGGTGTGTTTTTTGAGACAGACTGATAGCACTCCTTGGGGTGCAAGGGAAAGAAAGGAGTCTGGGATGGCTCCAAAGACTTTGTCCTGAGCAACTGAGCAAACTGTGGTGCTCTACTGTGCACTTAAAATGAAGCTCGTACAAAGGAGAAATAGAAACTTTCTTTCTTTCTGTGGCTTAAACCAACAGAAATTTATCCTCTCACAGTTCTGGAGGCTTGATACCCAAAATCAAGGTGTTAGTAGGGTTGATCCCTTCTGGATATTCTAAGGAAAAAATGTGTCCCATCCTCTCTCCAAACCTCTGGTAGCTGCTGGCAGGCCTTGGGATTCCTTGGCTGGTAGCTTCATTACCCAGTCTCTATCTCTGTTATCCCATGGCCTTCTTCCTGTGTCCCTCCACTGCGTCTATGTGTCTTTTTCTGTCTCTTATAAGGACACTCATCATTGGGTTTAGGACCCATCCTAATTGACAATGATCTCATCTCTAGTTCCCTCCCTTAATTATATCTGCAAAGACCCTTATGCCAAATAAGGTCCCATTCTGAATTCTGCGTGGATCTTTCAGAGGATCACTATGCAACCCACTAGAGATAGCTATAAATCCTATTCAGAGAGGAACTTCTATTGTATTTAATTTTAATTAATTTTAGCCACCAGGGATGAGTGGCTATTGTCTGGGAAAGTGCAATTCTAGAAAATATAGCAAGTTATAGGATATTTGTCCTAAAAGGGACCCAGAAGGTGATCAAGTGCAAGCCTCTCCCTGACACATGAAGAGTCTGAAGCTGGCAATGATAAATGCCTCATCACTAAGCTTGGCAGATTCTGTGCCCACATTTTGAACCAGAACCCAGCTCTGTGCAAAGACTTTATACTTTATTTTATATGTGAAATGTTTTGTGTTCAAGGGGTAAAACCATGCTAAGAAAGTAAACTCAATATTAGCATCTCTCTTATCATATTATTCAACAGAAATTTTTTTTGTATACTTCCTTAAAAATTCTAATGTGTAATAATTTTCTTATAACCATTTGGAGACTTAGGTGCAGAATCCAAAGAGAACAATGATGATAGGTGTCTTCAATGGCCCCGAGAGGGGCCTGTGACTTCCTCAATCAGTGTCTATTCCCTCTAGGTCTGGTGAATCAGATGCTTTCTTGTGGTATGTGGAGTTTCCTGGCCAGCGTCAGTTACACCTGCTACTCGGTGCATCCAGTTTTGATCATCCTCTACAATGGGCTCCAGGAGACGCTTATTCACTACACCGACACCAACACGGTGAGTAAGCACCAGCTAGTTCTGCCAGGGTACCAGAACTAGTACCCTGTTTGTTCTTTTCTTAAACAACAACAAAAAACTATTCGCTTTTGAGGAAGACTTTCCTTTTCTTTCCTTCTTTCTTTTTTTGGGGGGGACTTGTTGCTCTTTGTCGTATTTGTAGGAAAAAGGAGAGCTACAGCATAGGATAACGTTGCTATTTTTAAAGAATGTTTAGGATGGATTGTCCTACACATGTATTCCCTGTAGCCAGGATGGCACACTGGAAGATCTAAACACATCAGCAATTCTGGAGTAACACTGCGTTCACCTGCCCTTCTTTCTCTCCAGTTCTATCTTTTCTCTGGACACTGTTTGCTGACACTCATCACCAGGCTGGCGCTGACACTGTTCATTGAGAAGCCAGGTCAGGAACTGAAACGGTACCTGCTGGGCCATGAGTGTTCTGGTTAAAATCCAAAAGAATGGATAGCCGTTTGTTGGCAATGACCATGTTTCTGTCATGAATGCTTATGTTCCTGAGAAAGGACGTGAATCTGATTTTGTGAAGGTTTAATATATACAAGTTTTCCTGTATTGACAGAGTTCTAAGTGTTTACTATATAAGAGTTCTATGACAATATTTTGAGTAGCACAAATGAACTTCTGTTGTACCTTTTTAACAAAAAAAATGGGTTTTTTGTTCTTGACCTGTATTTGATTTTCTATATCAATAATCATAGGAAATAATCAAATATAGTGAATTCAATGTAATTTGGGTTGTGGCGATCGCTTGGGTTATAATGCCCACTATTCTCTGTAAGATCACAGTATGTAGTTTTCTACAAAGTAATGGTTTATGTACTATCATGGTATCTTTGTAGACTTTTAAGTTTATCCTAGAACCTCAGGGTGGTATGACCCACTTGCACGCACAACTCATGTCATTACAGACCTTTCAAACATTATCTGTTCTTTTCTACAAGATGGTCCCTGGTTGGGGTTGAATTGTATCCTTACAAAACCTTAGGTTGAAGTCCTAACCCCCAGTACTTTGGATGTGGCCCTATTTGGAGATGTGGCCTTATTTGGGCCATTACAGAGGAAATTAAATTAAAATGAAGTCCCTGGGAATGGAGACCCTAATCCAATACCACAAGTTTCCTTATGAAAAGCGGGGACAAAGACGTGCACACAGAGGAGCTGATGCGAACACAGCAGGAAGAAGACAGAGAACGCCACGGATGAGCCGGCAAACACCAGAAGCTGGAGGAATCAAAGAAGGACCCTCTCCCAGAGCCATCCGAAACAGCACAGCCCTGCCAGACACCTCGATTTGGGACTTCTAGCTTCCAGAACCGTGAGAAAATACATTTCCGTTGTTTTAAGCACCACGTGTATTGGTACAGCAGTCCCAGGGAATGAATACAGCGCCCCAGCAAAAGTCCTCACAGAGGAGGCTGCAGCTATAGCAGCTTCTACCCCAAACCCTCAATTTCCAGCTCTGAAGCCTGAGGACAGGCGTGCAAGGCCAAGTGGAGAATCAGGGGTTCTGGATATCATGCTGGTGTTTTTTTCTAGGCATATTAACTTCATGTTAGCTGTCCAAGCTTACAGATGTCGACCGTCACTCCTTGTTTGCGTAATCATTGAAGTATTTATTAACAGTCATGGGGTATAAGGCGTGCCACATCTGCGCATGCGCTTGCTGTCCAGCAGCTTTAAGAGGCGACCACCGGGGGTGGGGAGGGCTGAAAACCTCAAATCCTCGGATGGCAACTAGCAGCTAACCTTGACCTTTGCCAGCCAGCCGCGGGGCGTGAGCCTCATCTCCCTGAGGTCCGGTCTCGCTGCTGGCAGAAGCTGCCCTGAGTGAGGGAGGCTCCAGGTCTCACCTGGCCCGCGCAGCCGGGTAGGCTTTTTAGAGGACGCCGAAGTCCATGGAGCTCCTCGGGAGCCCCCTGGTGGCTGTTTCGGCCCCCGACTCCCTCTAAATAAGGCCTCAGACAGTGGCATCTTCAGGGTCACACTGCAACGGGGGAGGGCTCCGGTGGGCAGTGACTCACCTACCAACACTGTTATGCAGTCAAATTGCCAAATGCTTCAAGTTTGGGGGCTAGCAATTCGAACCTGTGGAAATGGTTTTCCAAAGATTAACATGGCAGTGAAAATATTTTTTAGAAGAAAAAAACCCCTCCCTGCTATTGCATTTTCATTAAATGTAAGTTTATTCTGGGTTTTGTTTCAACACAGAATTACCTGTAAGTTATAGAATGTGTGGATCTTATTTAGGTCCTGAAAGAATATTGTAAAAAAGTGTTACGATATTAAGGAGACTGGACATTTGAACACTCAGTAGGTATTTGATGATATTGAGGACATTAAATTTTTATGTGAAACAGTATTGTAATTAGTATATATTTATAAACAGCTCTTATTTTTTAGAGGAATACTGTAATATTTATGGATGAAATGATAGAAAATCTGGTGTTTGCCTCAAAGTAATATTGGAAGAAACTGGCCCAATGATTATTATTTATTATTATCTTTTTTTTGGGAGACAGCGTCTCACTCAGTCACCCTGAGGGTGAGTGCCATGGTATCATAGGTCACAGCAACCTCAAACTATTGGGCTTAAGCAATTCTCTTGCCTCAGCCTCTCAAGTAACTGGGACTACAGGCACCTACCATGATGCCTGGCTATTTTTAGTCCCGCTCTGGCTCAGACTGGTCTCCAACCTGTGAGCAAGCAGTCTGCCCGCCTCGGCCTCGCAGAGTGCTAGGATGACAGGTGTGAGCCACAGGGCCTGGCCCCCAATGTTGTTGAAACAAGATTGGTCATGTGCTTAATTTTTGAAGCCAGGTGATGGGTACACGGTACCCTGGCTATGCTATTTTCTCTTTCTTTGTGTATATGTTTGAAATTCATATGGTAATAAAGAGAAAAATTTATAGAAACAGCATTGTCAGGGTGTCAATTGATAGTTGCCTCCCCTAATTCTTCTAAATGTCGAAATCCGTGTTTTATCCCCATATACCAATCTGTGGGTAAAAATAGATCACATCAGTAATAATCACCACAGCAGATTGAAAGGAATGTCATCTTTCCCCCCTTAAATTCCTCTGGATTTTTCAATTGGGGAGGATTTCAGGGTTGCCTCGCTTGTCTGGTGAGTGCCTGGATTCTGCTCTTCCTTGTTTTCTGTATCTGGTTCCCCTCAGAGCTGCCCCACCCTTGTCCTGCCACCAGATCTACTAAGAACTACATATGGGGTGGTACTTCCAACACCTGCTCAGGTCCCTCCTACACTTCCCAAAAGCATGTCACCCCCCACCCTTCCTGGCCGGGTTTGCTGCTCAGGGCTCTGTGTCCCTCAGCACGCACATAGTCTCTGCAAATGAATGGCGCAGAGAAGTTCCCTCTGCCCCCGTTCCTGCCCTCTGTGCTTTTGTATTCAGGCTTCGAGCAGGGCTGGTGGCGTTCACCACGTTTTTACCTAAGCTGCCCTTACAGCTTTCACTCATCATAATCTGTATATCCATCTCCCTCGGATGCAGCTGAATCCCTGTGTGCTGGCTGGAGGGTGACCTGAGCAACAGCTGCTTTCCCCCTGCATTGGTCCTTTTCATCACTGTGCCTGCAGCCCTTGGGACCATGACTGGCACACAGTAGGTGTTAAATAAACGTTCGTTGACACAGCGATGGAAACAACCCCTTCTTCCTTAGATGATCCCTTTCCAGGAGGCTTCTCACATGGATGGGCAGGCCCCTCTCCAAGGGTCTCCATATGTTTACTTTGATAAGAAGCATTCCCCAAAGATTTCAGTCTCCCTTCTAGTGAAGCTCAAAGTTGAGAGGCCCAAGGGCACTTGAAGGGGCAAGAAGCCATTTCAACTTCAGTCCCTAGCCCCCAGGGGGATTTAAATTGACACAGAGAAGCAGGTCACATTAATGCTCCCTCCCCTCTTGTTAAACAAACCCTGTGGTTCTTCCAGCGTCCATGTGCCCTGACCAGGGGAAGAATCAGCTTTGGTAGAAACCGGTGAGGCGCTGCCTGTTTGCCTCTGCCGGTGATTGGTCCAGGGGTGGAGATGTGACTCAGCTCTGACCAATGAGACACTAGAAGACTTGCACTGAGGTCTTTGGAGGGAAAGATGGCATTGGCTGCAGAGAGGGGCGGGCACCAAGGAAAAAGTCCTCAAAGCCCCACCACCTCCAGCCATGTCAGACCACAAGCTCTGGAGATGCCTCTGCATCTTGTACGTATGGGCGAGGCTGATGCACCGAAGCTGACAGAGCAGCACCCCTGAGTGGGGGGCCCCAGACACACTGAGGATGTGGACGCTACCCCAGAAGCAGAAGGATGAAGCAACTGTGCGTGCTGCGTCCCGCAGGCCGCCAGAACCCGGAACGCTGCGAGCAGAAGGTTGCAAGTTGTTTCTTTGAGGATCTGACTGGTTGGATGACAAAAGTCCTAAAAATATTGACGTTAAGAGGCGCTTTCAGAAATGGCCCAGGCTCATCTCTTCCAATAAAGCTCAAAGTGTAAAGCTCAAAGTTGACAAGCTCAAGTTGTGAGTTCAGAGGAGGGTGACCCGCTCAGCCCCCTTGCCTGGGACTTTCTCAGTTCTGGGTGGAAACTTTCCTGTCCTGGGACACTCCTTAGTGCTTGTCAGACAGGGATGGGTGGTGACTCTAACTCCCAGTCAGCTTTTTAGTCCCTAGCCCTTAACTGTGTGCCGCACCAGGACCGGTTACCACAAACCTGACATCTGCAAGGCTTAAGACTCCAAGCAATCCGGAGAACAGGAATTCAGAGAGAGGAGATGATCCAAGGAGAAGGAAACTTAAAACGATCACTACCCTTGAAAAGATAAGATATTGCCCTGGTACGACAGAAATAGAAATGATTCTATTTTGTTTCATCTCGTCGTTCAGTCACTAACCAAATATTTCTGGTAACTGCCTGTTTATAAGGACTTTGGGAACATTAACACGAGGGTCAGAAATCCTGTTTCAAAGGAACTTTCCATCTGCTGGGTTTGGGCAGCCAGAGCAGGAGAGAATGGCTGGAAGTTGCACCTTGTTCTGGATTAAGGAAGGGACACAGCGTTGGGTATTTCAGCGGATTCTGAGATTAGATAGATAATGTTGATTGTTATTATATTTCAAATGCAAATTGAATTTTAAAAATTTATTGATTACAACTAGGAAGATATTGATATAATGCTTCTAAGTAACAATCCTATTTTATATGTTTTCTTTTTGGTAGGCAAGAAACATAAAAGAAATAGTATCTAATGCTGCCCCTTTTGTTCTGACATTATTCATAGATGCGATTGTTAATTTTTATGTTATTATTAATGCATATTTTGCATATAAAATTTATTTTTTAAAAAGTGCACACGTGTGGGTTTTGACAAAGGCACACACTTGTGTAACCACCACCATAGCCAGATGTAGACTAGTTGGGCACTCATGAAAACGCCTGGCCCTAGCCCTTGACAGCACCAATCTGTTTTCATTCCTCCAGTCTTGCCTTTTCCAGATGTATTTATTTTTGAATGTTTGACTTTAGAAAATATTCTGAAAAGCAAATAAAAGGATAAAATATGTGAAACATTCAAACAAGTCTAGAGAGTGAAACAGCATATATCTGCCATCAGAATTAAAGACAAAGTAACATTTGGCCATTTTTCCGTTAGATGTGCTTCTTTTTGTTTGTTTTTTAAAAGTAAAACATTATACGTTCAATCATAGATCCTCCTGCATCCCATTCACATTTTCTCTCTCTCTTTTTTTTTATTAAATGATAGCTGTATACATTAATGCAAACATGCGGTACAGTGTAGTGTTTTCATATACATTTTGAAATACTTTCATCAAGCTGGTTCACATAGATTTCAGGTCATTTGCTTAGTCATTGTGTCAAAACATTTATATTCTAGTTCCAGAAAAGTTCACTTGTATCCTTGTTAGACAGATATATAGGTGATCTTTCCGGTCACCCTCCCACCACCCAGCCGCCCTTCTCTCTTTTATGTAAGTTTCACCCATGGGTTTTTTTTTTTTTTTCCTAACAATGTGCATGGGTCTATAAATGGTATATACTACTCTTCGTTTTTAAGTTGTCTATAATTGGATCCATACAGTACTATCCTTTCAAAATACTATTTCTTCATTAAGTGTAGTTTATATAATAAGTCCATTAATTTTTAATGCTAATGGTCTTCTATCATATGCATGTGTATTTCAAATGTTTATCCATTCAGTAAACAAATATTTGGTGTGTTTCCAGTTTTTCAACATTGCAGACGTAGCTGTAACAAACTCCTGTGCCTGCTTCTTTGTGGCGATGTATTAGTTTTCTATACTCAGGATAGTAATGGCAGAATCAACCCTACCTAGAATGCTAGACAGTGTGTCAAAGTGATTTTACCAATTTACATGTCTACTAGGCATGTGTGGGAGTAGATACTGTGATTATGCCTCAGCACCTCTCCAACACTTGGTATCACCAACCTGTTAATCTGCCACCTCCCCGACGAGTGTCAGGTTGTATGTGATCATTTCTGCTTTCTTGTCTACCAACCAGGCTGACCACTTTCCTTGTGTGGATTACCCAAACAGCGTTTCCTCTTCACAGACTACTATACTCTTGGGCCATTGTTCTACTGGCTGTTTGTCTGTTTAACATTGATTCTCAGGTATCTCTTACATATTCTAAAAGTGAATCCTTTGTCAATTGTCTGTGTTGCAAATGCTTTTTCTCCGGGGATGGCAACTTCACATATGATGTTTTCATATGGAAGTTTTACATTTTACTGTTGGCCACATTATCAATCCTTTCATTTTGGTTTGTCCTTTTTGGGGTCTTGTTCTATAGGAATATTCTTTTATATTTTTTCTACGGAGGAAAAAGTTTCCAATGAAAGTTCCTGATCTCATGCTGTAGTACTCTGAGTTCTCTGTGAGGTGAGTTTATAAGGTTAGAGCAGTTCTCAATGGCAAGAGGGGTAGGAGAAGCTCTTTTCTTCCCCCGGGGAGATTTGGCTACATCTGGAATCTTTTTTATTTTTTTTTGAGACAGAGTCTTACTCTGTCACCCTCGGTAGGGTACTGTGGCGTCACAGCTCACAGCAACCCCAACTCTTGGGCCTAAGGGATTCTCTAGCATCAGCCTCCCAAATTGTGGGGACTACAGGTGCCTGCCACAACGCCCAGCCATATTTTGGTCATAGTTGTCATTGTTGCTTGGCAGGCCCGGGCTGGTTTCAAACTCACCAGCTCCGAGGAATGTGGCTGGTGCCCTAGCCGCTGAGCTATAGGTGCCGAGCCCATCTAAAAACATTTTTTATTGTTCATCCATGAACTATGGCCTCTGGCCACTAAAGAACAATAAAAAATAACTATGTCCTGCTGAACATCCCACAGTACGCAGGACAGTGCCACACCCTCCTCAAAGAATGAGCCAGTAAAAAAATGTCAATAGTGACCAGGTTGAGAAACCCTGGAGTGAATGATGGGAATGACTGCTGCTGGGTCCACACCAGCCAGCGATATCAGAATGTAGAGTCCCTAGATGAGAAGGACTTAGCCTGGGCAGTCACCACAGGGACAAGCACCGTGCCATACTGTGCTGAAGTTGGCAAACATACCCCAGCCAAGTGTGACAAGTCTATTAGAGGAAACTTGACTGACTCTGCTTTGATCACAATAGGAGGAGGAGGCTGCATTTCCATACTAATGAACCCCACCATGTATACTCTGTATTACATGCTGTTTCCAAAGGCAAACCGTATTTTCTGGTCCCAAGCAAGTTATCAGTTAACTTTGTTCATTAAAAATGTCTGTGCTCTCTTTACTGATATAGTGTAAGTGTGCCTCTGTTTTCTCTTCTATAAAAACAATTTGGGGGCAGGACCTGTGGCTCAAACGGGTAGGGCACTGGCTCCATATGGCAGAGGTGGCGGGTTCAAACCCAGCTCCAGCCAAAACAACAACAACAACAATTTGGAACAGGAAGGGACTTTAGACATTTTCTATTCAACCACACCATTATAGGTGCAGCAACTGACTTGTTACCTGTCCAAGTTCATCCACCTGCTCTTCTTGCTGCCCAAATGGCAGGACAGTGGAGCAAAATAAACTTCTTTCTCTGTCTCTCCCTCTGTCTTTCTCCCTCTTCATCTCTATATGTATGACACACACACACATATCCACACACACCCACACACACAAGCATGCATACACATACATAAACCTGTTTTCTTTCTTCCCAAATGTCCTCTTTACAAAGTCTAGAAAAATCAATATTACTTGCCATGATGATTTCTCTTGCCTCTTTTTTTTCTTTTTTTGAGACAGTCTCATTATATTGCCCTCAGTAGAGTGCTGTAATATCACAGCTCACAGCCACCTCCAACTCTTGGGCTTAAGCGATTCTCTTGCCTTGGCCTCCCAAGTAGCTGGGACTATAGGCGCCGCCACAGCACCTGGCTATTTTTAGTTGCAGTTGTCATTGTTTAGCAGGCCTGAACCAGGCTTGAACCCACCACCTTTGGGGTATGTGGCTGGCGTCCTACTCACTTAGCTACAGGCACTGAGCCTTTCTTACCTCTTATAAACTCCAAACACTGGTGAAGCATCAGCCACAGCAGTAGTTTCAGACTTGTGGGTACAGCCTGATGGTGGCCGACTGCCATCACCTTTCCTCCTTTGGTAGAAACAGCCAGATCCTGAGCTCCGCTCCTGCGGCTGGGAACAAAGAGGTGAGCCGATGAGCAGAACCCGGGAGAGTTTCGGCTGCGTGTGTTCAGGTGACCACAAGAGGGCAGCACGTGAGAGGCCAGCGTAGGGCTCCAGCGTCTTGAACATACAGGGAGCTTCCCAGAAAAATTATAGACTTACAGGGGTACATGTGAAACTTACTAAATGTAGAATATAAATGTCTTAACACAATAACTAAGAAAATACCATGAAGGCTATATTAACCAGTTTGATGAAAATATTTCAAATTGTACATAAAACCAGCACATTGTACCCCATGACTGCATTAATTTACACAGCCATGATTTAATAAAAAAAAAAAAAAGAAAGAAAAACTATAGACTTGTTCAACTAAATCAGAAGAGTCAAAGAACATTTATGCTTTTCTTGCATAGGAAACTTAGAATGCCCAAATAAGGTTTTCACTTAATCTCTTAGGAAATAAATCTATTATTTGTAATCTGATGTATATGTTACTTTCAATAGAAAACAGTTTCTATCTTTTCAGTGGTTTCTACCATCTTCCTTCAGAGGAATTGCAATGAACCTTATGTTTTATTCATTCTTCTTGATTTTTAAGATTAGAACTTCCTGTCAGACTTGACCTCAGAGTTCCTGGATTTTTAACAGCCAGTACATCAGACAATACCCTGATGGGCCCTCCTCATCTCCACCCCAGACTTGGCTAAGGGGCAACACTAGATGCTGGTGACTATCTCTGACATTTCTGGGTCAGAGGATGGCTGGGAGAACTACTCAGTCCCATGTCTAAGCAACCCCTGGGGGCTGGCCTAGAGATATCCCAAAGCTAAGGACCAACAGGGAGCCTGCATTTGCTTTAGGAATGAAAGGAAGTCAGGTGGCCTTCTGGGACAGCTTTGGGACTAGATGCTCAAGACTGAGTGCCCCATGGCATTGCTCAGCTCTCAGGCTGACCGCCTTAGCCCCTTCTGGAGGCTTCATTTGTGCATCTTTGGGTCTTGAATGGAGTGCTGCAACACTGGTGCTGTCTCCTCGGAACCACAGTAAGACAAAAGCTCAGAGTCGTTTGTTGCCTCTGGCTGGGCCAAAGTCCAGGTAGCCATTAAAGCGAATCTTTCTCCCTAGCATGGTCCCCATGCAGTCAGCAGCACTGTGACTATTGGAAGTGCCAGCTCTCAGCTCCCACCCTAGACCTCCTGTATCACAAACTCTGGAGATAGGACCTCACAATCAGTGTTTCCAAATGTGCTTCAAATCAATTCTGGTGCACGCTCAAGTTTAAGAACCAGTAATTGCAGTATTTAAGTGGAAATGTTTATGGTTGCAAAGCCAGGTGGACCTTGAAGTAAATTACAGAGGAACTGAAAGCAAGAATACAGAAAAAGAGTCAAAATAGAGAAGAAAAACGTTTACAAGCAAGCATAGAGGGAACGAGCTTCCCTCCCGCCTGCCAGGGTGTGAAATGATGGTTGCACCTGCCTTGGTGCAGCATCAGCAACTTAATATCTGGCCAGAGCTTTCAATGCTGCTGTCGAATTTATTTAGCTAAAAGCAACCCTTGTGGTAGTGACCTTTTATTCAGCTAATATTATTGCCCTCAATGCCTCCAAAGCACACAGAGAAATTGGAGGGCTGATGAAAATCTTTAAAGTCTACTAAATACTAAAGCCTTCCCAAACACTGTGTACTTTTCAGAGAGAGTTTCTTTTTATTGGAATTTCAGATTATTGAAAGGTTATCTGTGTTCCGTTCCTAGAGGGATTCAAATAAAACAAAAGAAAGGAGAACATGCTGTGATGTGTGATGTGTGCTTTCCTCACTCAGCTGGCCGTGCGTGTCTGATGCAGCGACGGGCAGCCAGTGGGAAGATTCTGAAGTTCTTCCTGAAATTGTCCCCAGGAACTTGGGGCTGATTGGCAGCTCTCACCAGAAGGAGAATATCCCTTGGCATTCTCTTGAAGGGGTGATTCCTTCCCAAGTCCTGCAGCTCTAACTGCTGCAGTTGCAAGCGACTGCCTTGTGCCTCAGTTTCCCTTTCTGGAAAGTGATAACTTCAGGGCCTAGTGGCTCTGACAGCCATTGTTCTCCCCTGCCTTGCTCTGTTGCTTCTCATTACCCTCCTGGCTCTTTTCTGTGTTACAGCCATTTCCAGTCCTTGGGTTTCTCTGATCCGTGCATTTTGTGCTGTTTGATAATCTTAATTTGCATTTCATCCAGCAAGTATCCTGCTTGCCTTGTTTGAGCTCCACAGATCTGTACTTTGAGATAGAACAGAATTGAAAGTTAGAAAACCAGATTTTGATTCTTTGGATAAACCACTTGAGCCTCAGTTTCCCCATCTGTAAAGTGTTTGTCAGGTACCAGAGAGAATCATTTCCTTTAATCCTCACAGTGACTCACAGGTACCCAGCAATCTTTTCAAATAGACACTATTAATGTTCCCGTTTTATAGTTGAGTGAAATGAGGCTCAGAGGGGTGGAGTGAGTTCCCCCAGATCACGATGCTGATAAATGGCAGAGCTGGGGTTCCACTCAGGCTGTCTGACCCCAGAGGCCACCTCTTGTTAACCGTGGCTCTTCCTGCCTTGTGGCTGTGTTATATGGAGGAAAGGAGACAACGCGTGTTAAGAACCGTTTGGAAAACTAAACCTCCGTGGCTGCCATGCAAAGGAAAGGAAGTGCGCTGTGTTTTTCAAGCTGGTAGGGGACCCTACTTTCTGTCCTCCTCACTCTGTCACAGCTCCACTTTAAGCCTCTGGTCAACTTGTTTGACCAAAGTAGTCCACTAAGTTGGAAAAAAAAGGGAGAAGGATTTTAAAAGTCTAAAGCACAAATGCACAAGCAGGGGCCACATGATGAGTCTGACATGGGGCTGGTGAGGCCCAGAGACAGAACACGTCCTCCTTCCCACGGCCGTCACAGACATTGCCCTCTCAAATCCCAGAATAGCAAATTGGTGACGTGCTCTGATGCTGCAGGGACTGGTATCTAACCCCAAGGCTTTCCCTCAGCAAATGGAGTTTTTTCTCTACTTATAATGCTTTCTTCTTGTCATTCTCATTGGCTTCTCACTCACTAATTCTTTCCTCTATCTTCTTTTTCCTTCTTGGTGAGAGAGACTGCTATCTGTCCCCCAACATTCATGGTCTTCTCTCATAATGGCAGACTTGCAGCCAGGCACATGGTTGCCCAGCAGAGAGCCATTTCCCAGCCTCCCTTGCAGGCGCAGCCATGTGACCAGGTCCCCACCAATAGAAGATGAGAAGTGGCAATGGACCACCACCTGGGACAACCTCTTTCCTGCAGCCTTGAACCCCAGCGCGGCAGAGACCCATCCTTGACCATCCGTAGAGGGAACAGAGGGAGCCTTCCAGCAGCCAGTCTTATATGAAAGGAAGAAACTTCTCTGTTCTTTAAAATACTCCATTATCGAGTCTCTTTGCTTCAGCAGCCCGTGCAGTCCTAATGGGCACAGCTGCCCCCAGCCTCATCCTTCCCCTGCCTCTTCACACTCCTCTTGTTTTTTGATCTTCACCTTCCAGATATCTGCAAAATTCTAGAGTTTTCCCTACTTGTGACTTCTGCACTTTCTTAAGTGCTGGGGCTCTCCTCACTTTGATTTATAGAAAGATAGGAGACCATAAATCCAACTGTCTGCATCTCAAAAGAGCAATCGCAAGCATGTGTTAAAAATGACTTTTTTCCTATTATAAAAGGAACACATTCTTAATTCAGAAAACTTGGAGAGACTAATGCAAGCAAAAGAAAAAGAAATGAACCAAAGACAAGAAAATTACCCTCAATTCTACTACCCAAAGGGTGGGGGTAAGATTGCTGTTAACATCTTTGGTGTATCTACCTGCCATGGCAAAAAGAACTTATCCTTGCTGCTGGGAAGGGGAGAGTGGGTTTGATTAAGCAAGTTGCATGCTTTCCAAAGGAGATGCAAGGGTGGTGGTAAGGTGATGCTCTTATCAGGTTTGGAGGTGAATGTATTAGTGAGTTAGTGTGGATGGAGGACCTACTGTGCATCTGATGATGTACCAATTCTCTTGTGGATTTACTTAATCCAACTCCATAAAATAGTAGAGAAAAGTGAGAACGGAGTGGATAAGTAACGTGCTCAAGGTCACGCAAATGGTAACTGTCAGTGAAGGATTTGAAGCAGGCCAGCTGATTTTCTGGCCTTTGCCTTAATCAACTCTGTAAACAAAGACTAGAAGGCAGTCCTCTGGACAGGAGATTCCAGATCTCGAGAACAAAGATGCTCAAGGGAGCTTTATAATGACCAGAGTCTATGGGCCATCAGACAACTCCACCTCACTTGACTTTGTCCTCTTTTGACGTCTGCCACTTGGCCACAGAATATGATCCTCTCACTGCCTCCCAAAGTGAGCTCACAGAGCCCTCCCAGACCTTCCTGACCTAATCCTCTAATCCAGCAGTTCTCAACTTGCAGGTCGCAACCCCTTTGTAACAATGAAAATACATCCTGCATATCGGATAGTTATATTACGATTAGTAACAGTAGCAAAATTACAGTTATGAAGTAGCAACAAAAATAATTTTCTGGTTGGGGGTCACCACAACATGAGGAACTGTACTAAAGGGTCACGGTATTAGAAGGCATTAGGAAGGTTGAGAACCACTGCTCTAATCCTGTTCCATGGAGAGGGCTCAGTACCAGTGACTAGCGGGTGCACTTGTCTGGACAGCGAACATGTGTCATGCACTTGAACTCTCCCCTTTCCATAAACCTCTCGAAGAGGTGGGGGTTTCCCTGCAGCAGGCCCAGGGATAGCCCTTCCTCATAGGCCTACAGGTAGTGCAGTGAGCAGTGAGCAGAACTGTAAGGCCTGAGATCACATCATATGTGATGCTGTCTTGTGCAAAGGAAGTGAGAGCTGGAATTCGGTTAAAACCACAGGGCTTCATTCCGGAAAGCATATTTTGTTTCTCTGGTGAGAAAACATGTTCTTGGAAGGTGAAATATTTCTTCTCATTTAATTACATGCTCTTCAACTCCATCTAACACTCAGAATCTAATTCACCAAATGGCACTGGACGGTTTCATTGAACTTGCCCTTTACCCTTTATGCCTACGGTGATGCCTTTGTATTCATTCCCTGGGGGCTGCCGTGTCCCAGTGCCACAGGCAGGGTGGGGGGGTAAACAGCAGCAGTGTAATGTGGCACAGTTCTGGGGGCCAGCTGTGCAAGATCAAGGTGTCAGCAGGGTGGCTTCCTTCCGAGGGCTCTGTTCCCCTTCTATGGTCTGTTAGCAGTCTCTGCCTTCATCTTCCCATGGTATCTTCCCAGAGGGTGTGACTGTCCCAAAGCTCCCCTCATTAGAAGGACACCAGCATATTTGATTAGCCCACCCTACTTCAGCATGACCTCATCTTAACTAATTCCGTTTGCAATGAACCACTTCCAAATAAGGTGACATTCTGAGTTACTGGGGGTGAGGGCTTTGAAATATGAATTTGAGGGGGACACAATTCAATTTATAACACCACCAAAATTTTAGGTTTCTAATAAGACCCTTCTAGAGGCTCTTTGAGACAATAGTTTCTACAGTTAAAGAAGTGTACCAAAGAAACACCTTTTTAAAAAATAGCAAAAATTGCTGTCTTCAAGATAGCTGCCACTAAAGACACGAGAATACAAACCATTCCCTTCACTATCAAGATGACACAGGAGGCCTAGGTGCAGGACCTGAGTGCTTGTCCATCTTCAAACGCTACTGTTTTTGCAATGAGTTACAAAGGAGGTGGAAGAAACAGCAGCTCTGGCATGAATTTAACCCCCCACCCCCACCCCATCACTCTGGCTGCTGCAAGACCCCAGAGGGAAAACGCTTTGCTCTTCTTTCCGTGTAGACAGGTTGGGCTCACACTTCTGGTCGTCTAAGTGTCTAAGGGGCAGGTTGCAGCAGGACCCAAGGAAGGGAAGAATTCTCCTTTGGGCCCACAAACCTTCCCTGTCCTGTGAAGATGTGTGACATCCATCATTGGCTGGCTGCATGGTCCTCTAAAGCACAGTGTGCCCCATCTGCTGGGCCTGGGCAGGCCTGGGGTGTGGGATGTCGGGAGGGCCACGGGGTGGCGGGGGCTTTTGCATGCAGCCCAACAACAAAGGCAGAATGGGACTCTGGTGGGCCACACTGCACGGTGAGGAGGAGGAGGACCACGCCAGAGGCACAAGCTGTCAGTCCTTTTGTGTTTTGAATGGCGGGTGGTCTTTGGGGGGTAGTGGCATTTCCTTTTACTTCTTCTGCCCATCCTATCCTGGGGACTGTGAACTTTCTGTTCTTGTCACTAACATTTTCCCACAACACCCCTTTGTAAAAATCCAATCAAATTGCTGCAGAGGAAGGAGGCTGGGGCTGTGCTTGGCAGAAGGGCCCCTGCAGGAAAGGCTGGCCATTTGCCTGGGCACATAGGCTGCTTCCAATACCACTCACTAGGCCTGGCTGAGCACTTTCCCAAATGGCAAAATCTTAAATCTGAGAAAAACCAAGGCCAGAACTAGCTGGGGCTGGAGTGGCTGTAAGAAACCAGGCATGTTGAATCTGGATGAAGTCGCTGAATACTCTGAAGGCCCAGGGTGGCTTCTGGCATGGCAGCCTCTTGTATGCTAATGTGTCTCTAACTCCAGAACATTCACTGGGCTTCTGAAGCTGGCCCTCCTCAGCTCTCTTAACCTCAGGCTCTTTGGGGGCCTCTCTTGCCTTAGTCCTCATTGAAAAAGTCACGAGATTTACATACTCTGGGGTTGGCCTTGTCCACGCAAAATTCTTTTCTTAAATTGTGTTAGTGGTGGGAGTCCTCTTCCGAAGCACCTCTGGGGTTGTATGGATGCTTTGGGCAGGAGAATCTCTCTGAATGGCAAAAGTTTACTTGCATACTTTAGTCAATCAAATAGAGAAACTTAGTTCCCTGGGGCTTCTGCACAGAACTTTCAAGGATCAGTTGTTATCTGAGAGCATGGCCCAGCTCCTGCGTGCCTCTCTCAAACATCCACCTTCACAATGCATTACAAAGAAATGGATACCTTTATTGATAGTTTCCTGAGAAAAAGGAGAAGAAATTAATCAAATTCCCCATTAGAACTCCAAAGTTCTTTGCTCCAAAGTCCCTCTCCTCACCTTCCCTCTAATGTGGAGCATCTAGGATCCCCTTTTGCTTCTTAATATTCCTAACCCTGCCGGGTTTCAGTTTCCCCATACTTGCTTTCACTTAGAACCAAAACTTGTCAGAGGCGGAACTTCACTGGGCCCACTGCCCTGTTCCTTCAGTCTGTGTAAGTTCCTTGGTATAACTCGGTGGCCCTTTGAGCTTCTCTCGCTGTGTGTGGTGTCTTCTGTGGCGGAAAGGCCCATGAGAGCTTCTTCACCCCATGTCTGGTGCCTCAGCAAGGATGGCTCCAATGACTGGGAGTGGTTGGGGTGGTTGGAATGGCTCCCCTGGGGACATCGCTCTGGGACCTCAGTTTTTCCTGTTGGCCAAGTTCCATGCTTCTTCTTCTTCTTCTTCTTCCTCTTCCTCTTCCTCTTCCTCTTCTTCTTCTTCTTCTTCCTCTTCTTCTTCTTCCTCTTCTTCTTCTTCCTCTTCTTCTTCTTCTTCTTCTTCTTTTTTTTTAAGAGAGTCTCACTTTGTCACCCTGGGTAGAGGGCTGTGCCATCATAGCTCACAGCAACTTCAAACTCTTGGGCCCAAGCAATCCTCTTGCCTCAGCTTCTACAGGTAGCTATGACACTAGGTGCCTACCACCACGCCAGCTAGCTTTTCTGGTTTTAGTGGAAAATGAGGTCTCACTCTTGCTCAGGCTGGTCTCAAACTCCTGAGCTCCAGCAATCCACCTGCCGCAGCCTCCCAGAGTGTTAGGATTACAGGCGTGAGCCACTGCCACCCAGCCCATGGTTCTTCTGCATGTGGTTTCAGGCCTTTTGCTTGTCATTCTTACACGGTGGCTCAGGGCTTCCCAGTGCACAGAGTGGAGGCTGTCATGGCTTCCAAGGCTTGGGCCCAGGGCTGCATGGCATTACCTCTGCCACGTTCTGTTGGTTTAGGCCAGTTGTTGGCCCAGCCCAGAATGAAGAGGAGGGAACTAAGCAAGGTGTGTGAATCAGGTGTTGTGGCTCCTTACATTTTGCAAATGGAATAGTCCACCAAGCCCCAGTGCCACCTGCTGAGCCACGGAAGTCCCAAAGCATTGTGCTTTCTTTTGACTTTGTCCCTTCTCTTCTGTTTGATTTCTTTTTCTTTCTTTTTTTTTTTTTTAGAGACAGAGTCTCACTTTGCTGTCCTTGGTAGAGTGCTGCGGCGTCATAGCTCACAGCAACCTCAAACTCTTGGGTTCAAGAGATCCTCTTGCCTCAGCCTCCCCAGTAGCTGGGACTCTAGGTGCCTGCCACATGCCTGGCTATTTTTAGAGACAGGGACTCTGTCTTGCTCAGGCTGGTCTGACACTCTTGACCTCAAATAATCCACCTGCCTCGGCCTCCCAAAGTGCTGGGATTACAGGTGTGAGCCATTGGACCTGGCCTTGTTAAATTTCCTATTCTCTCTTTTCCCTGATCCTCATGACAGAATGAAGTGGCACTTCCCCAACTTTGCTTAGTTTATGGGTGTAGTACAGACTCTGAAGACTTCTGATATTTCCTGACACATTTATATTGATTTTGTGACGGCACGAGGCACAATGAACGCTAGAGACACAACACTTCTCCTCCAGCCTGTAAATCAGCGCGAGACAATGGAGACGACGGTGGTTGGGATCAATACAACATAGAGGTGACAAATAGAAGACAGTGGTGTGGATGTGGCGCGAAGCCCTCTCATATTTTTGACCGAGGGGTCTGACAAGACAAGACATTACATTCTCCTTCACATTCTGCACTTTGCACAGGGCTTCCATGCACCGTCTTCTGCTTGCTGTTACACGGAGCAGAGAGGGTTGGGGGAGTTCTCCCATTCCATATGGGGCCCTGAGGTTCACGGTCACCCTGCTGGTCAGTACCTGGCCATGTTGATCTACTCTTCTGATCTTGGGTAGGACTCTTTACAGTAAAATGTACTGCTTTTCTGAGGTCAGTATTTCTTTTTCTTTTTCTTTTCTGGGACAGAGTCTCACTCTGTCACCCTGGATAGAGTGCTCTGGGATTGTAGCTCACAGCAATCTCAAACACTTGGGCTTAAGCAAGCCTCTTGCCTCAGTTTTTCATTTTTTGTAGAGATGAGGTCTCACTCTTGCTCAGGCTGGTCTTGAACTTGTGAGCTCAAAGCGATTCACCCTCCTCGGCCTCTCAGAGTGCTAGGATTACAGGTGTGAGCCACTGAGCCCACCCTTAGGTCAGTATTTCTTAGATAAGTGGTTTGTTTACATTTTTTATTTTTAATTATTATGGGTATACAATAGTTATGCATCTTTACAGAGTACATGTGATTTTTGATACAAGCATACAAAGTGAATTAATCAAATTAGGGTCATTAGGGGTATTCATTACCTTGGGCACATATCATTTCTGTGTGTTAGGCGCATCCCAATTCCATTCTTTTAGCTACAGTATGCCCTAACTTATTGTTGATTATAGTCACTTGGCGGTCCTATCAAATATTGTTCATTCTATCCAATCATCAAGCTATATTTGTGTACCCATTAACCACCCCCACTTTATCCCCGCCCCTCATTTGTTTTTAAGCAGCAGAACTTTATCTCTAAACCAAAGTAGAACCCAGTAAATAAAACCATCAAGGGCCAAACTGACCTAACTACAACAGGATGAGAATCTTGGAGTCCTGTGATTGTTTGAAGGAATACTGAAACTATTTTGTGTCCGGCGCTGTGCAAAACTAGCAGATTCTCTCTCACAGTTGCCCTTGATCTAAGCATAGACTCCTAATTTTAAAGAAGCTAAAGATCTAAGAGGTTGAGAAATCTGTCCAGATCACTCACCTGCTGTTTCCAGTTGAATTGTGTCTCCCCAGGGTTCAAACATGGAAGTCCTAACCCCTGATACTTCGGAATTTGACCATTTAGAAACAGGGTCCTCGCAGATGTAACTGGTTAAGATGAGGTCATATTGGAGATGTCCTTAGAAAGAGACACGGAGATAGTTGTACACATAGGAAGAAGACCACGTAGGGGTGAAGGCAGGGGTTGGGGAGATGCAGCAGAAGCTGCAGGACACCAAGGATTGCCAGCAGAGGACCAGAAGCAAGACCAGAGGCAAGAACAGAGTCTCTCAGCCCTCAGCAGGAATCCTACCACCCCAAAGCTTCATCTCAGTGCTACAGCCTCCAGAATCCAAATGGGGTGGGGGTGGGGAGAGGGCGAGATAACCCATTACTGCCTAGCTTGTGGTCTGTTGCTATGGCCGCCCTAGCAAATGAATACACCTGGGCACACGGAGCAGGGACAAATCCAGGCTGGCTCCAATGTCCCTCTTTGGAAGTCAAGGACAAAGTGCACCAGAGGCCCACACAACATACTGACAAAATGATTCTGAGCATTTTAGAAGAATTCCTGGGAATGAGGAGAAGCAAGGTTAGGTTAATTGACCCTCAAGACTTTGTCTTCTGTACCTTCTGTTTTCCTGGCACAGGCAAGGAGAAGAGGCAGGGAAGAGTTACTGCCAAGGCTGATGATGATGGATGCCAAGAAATGCAGCAGGCCTGTGGGGAGTGTCTTCCAAATAAAGTGCTCCCCAGACACCTCCATGTGGTTTCTGGACAAACAGGTAATTGCAAACACAATTTCCTCCCTGCCCTCCACCAGCTGGACTTCGTTTGTGTCTGCGACAGCTGGTCCCTACTAATCTACATGCTTCCATTCAGGCAAACTCTCTGGCTAATACACTCAGCACTTCAGCAGGCTGCATGGAAGTGGACAGACCTGCTTTGTTTGCCAGGTAAATAGTGTCAGTGCTGGATTAGTACAAAAGCCTTTAACTAGTAAGGCAAATAAAGTGATGGAAAATACATTATTTTGAAAATTAAAGTTCAGCTGATTCAAGGCACTGAGGAAGCTCTACCCACCCACTACTGAGGGCGAGTGTAGATTTAGATCCTTGCTCCAAGGACAGATAATCTTTAACCATTCAAAGGAAGATGCCCCAGGCCAGGAAAGTGTCTAAGAGCCAGGTTACTATGTTAGAATAGAAGAAAAATGTTTTCTAATAAATTCTATCTTATTCCTGTTAATAGCAGAGAGCAGGACACACAACGTAAAATGTGCATGATCGTTTTCTTATGTAGTTCATTTAGTAAAAACAAAACAACAACATTCCCAGAAATCATTCTTGAAAACAGAATATTTTTGGAAGGGAGAAGGGTGGGGATAATAAATGAACAGATGTTTCTATCTTCAAATTCGGTTATAAAATTGCCTGCCTGAAAGGGAGAATTCATTTTTGTATACACTTTTGTACTGTTTGAATTTGTATATGTGAATATGAACCTACTTAGAAAGCAAATTCAATTAAAATTATTTTTTTAAAAATCATCTGCTTGTTCCAAAATACAGCATTGACGTCCTTCTCAAACATTCTCCCTTTGAGATTCCTTCCCGCCCAAGCTTTCTCTTGTTCTCACCACTCATGAGTACAAGTGGAGTTTGCTTTTTCATCTGTTGACTTATATTAGGCTTCAACTAATCTGGTATCAATTATTTATTCAACAATTGCCAAGAGCTCTGTCCTAAATTACATGGTCTGATGAATAGGTGAGATAAGACACAACCCTTCTCTGAAAGGTTTATTGAAACAAGAGTTATACCCAATAATACAAGGAATTTATGCCTATGTAATAAAGACTTAACCTTACCCAAAGAAAGGTCTGTGGTTTGGCCTTGGCTCCTGAGAGGCGATTTCTAAGCCCATGGAGTACCATGCCTCATAAGAGTTTTTTTTTTTTTTTTTTTTTGAGGGGGGAGCTTTGGGTGATGCCAAATAGTCAAACAACATCATTTAGGGTGTGGTCTTTGGATCACACAGTATCAGCTTGACCTCTGCAGGGGCTGCAGACAAGCTCAGCCACAAAGGCAACTGCAAATGTGTACGTGATTGAGCCCCAACAAAAACTCTGGACACTGAGGCTTGGCTGGTAATACTCTGCATATTGTCACACATGGTTGTTGAGGAAGCTAGTACTACCTGACTCCACTGGAAGTGCAAACTTCATACTTGGAACTTTCCTGGGCCCTCCTGCATGTGTCCCTTCCTTTGTCTGAATTTAATCTCTATCTTTCCACTGTAGTAAATTATAACCATGACTATAACAGCTTTCACTTTTTTTCTGTGAGTTCTCTTATTGAATTACAGAACTTGTGAGCTTGCAGTTAGTATCAGATGTGAGGGTTTTCTTGGGGACTTTGCAGTTAGTATCAAAAGTAAGTGTGATTGTTCCCTAACTTATCAGTGACTAAGTACCAAAATTAGTAGTGCATATGTAAAGAGTCTCGAGAGTTTAAGTATAACCAAAAATTATTGAGTTCCTAATGTATAAGTACTTTATATATGTAATCTGTTTGAAGCCTAATAACAAATTTTGAGGAAGATATTAAAATATTACAGATTAGGAATTTAAGATTCTCAGAAATTAAGAATATTATCCAAGGCCACATACCTGACAGGGCCAGGCCACTGCACCCCAGTGCCTATTGTGGATCTTCATGTGGGGAGAACTTGGTCTCTACCTTCCAGGCCCAACTCAATGGAGGGGGCAGACAGGTGAACAAACAAACACAGGTGATATAATCACAATACAAAGCACTAAGTGTGGTGGGATACGGGGGGGGGGGGGGGCGCACTTGTCTTTTTGTATGACCAGCATTCCCTGCCTTTCCTTTAAGGACAGCTCCCCTAAATATTTCTCCTTTCCAGCTTCCAACCTTGTGGTTCCAGTAGAAACTGCCACATCCTTGCTCCCTTGGTTTTGGGACAGCCTTGGAATCCTGACCCAGGCAGGCCAATCATAAAACTCGTCATTAGAGTTTGATTGACTAGGTATGGACATCTGAGCTAAGCCAGGTCAATAAAAGCTTTCTTTGGGATGGAAGAACTTGAACTGAGAAAAAGAGCCAGTCTCTCTTTCTGTTGATAAAGTCAGAAAACACAGACCTTGAGAGCTTGCAGCAGACGTACTTATGCTATATGGACAGAGCTGGTCTTTATGAAGAGAGAAAAAGAGCTGAAACTTCTCCTCAGAGAAGAGACAAGGAGAGAGAGAAACAATGGTATATCATTCCCTGGCTTCAGTTGTTTCTGAGGCCTGGCCCCATGTCTCCCCATAGCCAATGTTCTAGGGAAACAGGGTCTTTAATTCTGGACACTCCAGCAGCCTGATAAGAAAGTTCTCTGTTGCCTAAGTGTGTTGGAGTTAGGTTCTTTTTCTGTCATTTGCAGCCGATCATTTTGGAGAGTCCAAGATGGAGAGTCCAAGACTCTCTCTATGGAGATGATAATTAAAAAATGTTCATCAATAAGAGTCAGTGTAGGGGGAATTTGGAACTTGGCATGGTCGCTGTCTCCGTTCTCATCTTGTGCTCTCTCTTTCCCCTTTCCATCCACTCACCTCACTCTGCCATGTCCTTCTTGGAAGAGGCACTCCTGGTTTCCCCCAGCAAGTAGGTTGGGCCCAGAGAGAAGGGCAACATGCAGATCCACTTGGCTTGGCTGTGGGAGCATGTCATGGGCCATCTTGGGGGTCTGAATGGGCTGCAGGCTACAACCTATACAGTGCCTATGATTATACAATGCCACCTACAGAGAAAGCTGTTGCAAAGACAGACATTCAGACAGCTCTTCTTTCTGTGTGTTATAGAAGAGAGGCTCTCCGTTCTGGCGTGGCTGCAAAGCACTTTATAGATGTAGGAGCTGGTGTCATAGATGAAGATTGTAGAGGAAGTATTGTTGTTGTACTATTTAATTTTGGCAAAGGAAAGTTTGAGGTCAAGATTGTACAACTCATTTGTGAACAGATTAAAAAAAAGAGTCAGTCTAAAGCACAGATTGAAGAAAATAGAAGCTTACATGGAAGAGAGTGGAGTGGGAGTGCCTCAAAAGGGATTGCTCCCCTAAGAAACATATATAGTTTCCTAAGATAATGATGCAGCAAATTGAATTATGACTATGAGAGTTCTGCTAATGGGCCTGGCTCCATAGACCTCTTCAAGGTTGCCTATAAAGCTTAAGGATCACTATGTAATATTTGTTGGTCAAAGCATCAGAGAACTTAAGCTTCCTAGACTAAAGGACAAAAGTCATTGTCCTCTAAGAAGGCTACACCAACCTATACAGTCTAAACCAAGTATGTCTTAAATAATGAAGAAGTGAGGAAGACTGTTTTTTAAAAAATCTCCCACAACAAGTAAGTCCAGAGATATGGCAAACTATGGAGTTGTGAGTTGCAATTCAGTAATGTCAACAAGGACCTAGATTCTTAGGTTCCTGCCATCGTTGATAGGTTGTGTTATTATTTCCAAATATTTACTGTCCCCTTGTGTTAAGATTATGCCACCACTTCTGTTCACATCAAGTTTGGCCATGTGATTTACTTTGGCCAGTGAAATGTGAGTGTAAGGATATTCAAAGCAGAAGCTTTAAGCACTGTATTCCAAGGTTTCGGCATGTATATTTTCCACTGCCATGAGATGATCAGGTCCAACATAGGATGTTGCCAGAGCAAAGAGCCAAGCAAAGCTCATCATGTTGGACATGTACCACTAGCAAGACATAAATCCCTATTATTGTAAGCCATTTTGATCATTTGTTACTGAAGCCTAACATAGTCCCAGCTGACTGACACAGCATCTGTCCAGCCCACTATCTTTGGTATTAGCTTCGTTCTCAAATTGGTTACAAGATGGCTATAAGCCTCCAGGTATCACCTCCTGATATAACGATATCCAGAATCAGAAGAGAGACTTACTATTCCAGGGAGTTTTCTCTAAGAATGAGGGATTTTTCTTTTTTTTTTTTTTTTGACAGAGTTTCAGTTTGTTGCCCTTGGTAGAGTGCCATGGGGTTACAGCTCACAGCAACCTCACACTCGTAGGCTTAAGTGATTCTCTTGCCTCAGCCTCCCGAGTAGCTAGGACTATAGGCACCTGCCACAATGCCTGGCTATTTTTAGAGATGGGGTCTGACTCTGGCTCAGCATGGTCTTGAACTTGTGAGCTCAGGTAATCCATCCTCCTCGGCCTCCCAGAGTGCTAGGATTACAGGCGTGAGCCACCCCACCTGGCCAGAATAAGGGATATTTCAACAAGGCCCAGTAGACTTTTCTTTATCTTATTTGCTGCATGGGAGAGATGAAACAAATCTAGGTTCTATTAGAAAGGAAGGCTAAAGAAGGCTCCTAATGGTGGTGGTGGATGGTGGGGGTATTCATCTCAGGCAGAAGTGTGGGTAACGCCCAGAGCCTGTGCAGGGCTAAGGCTATAGCAAACATACTCCATCAGGGTTCCCTTGAGTGGCCTGAAGGTCCTCTGTGCCCAGGAAGACTGGCCGACAACAGAACTTCTATTATTATTGATAATAACCACCAAAACTAATCAATAGCCGATACAACTACATGCCTGAACCCTAAATCTTTTTTTCTGACATTGTATTTCTATCCATCTGTCCAGGAGAAAAATCAGGGAAGTGTGTGCTAAGTTAAATATATGTATGTATATTTTTATGCACTGAAGGGATGAAGGGTTGGTGAGCCCTCGGCAGCTATTTCAGTCTGGTGAGGGAGAGAAGAGCATCACAGCAGAAACGTCCACAGGACATGGGAAGCATGCATGGCAAGTCTCCTACTCAGGACCCAGAGTCAGAGGATGCACTGACTCTGAGGATAAGTGGATTTTCTCCCATCCACAAGGGGGCGTGGAGGGACAAAGGATCCAGGAAAGGTCTGTTCAGCTGCACAGTTCCTAGCAGACAGCAGGTTCCCAGGAAGTGCTTATCCAAGAGATTCAAGGGGCATCTAGGAAACTCTCCTCCCTCACTCTGACCCTCTTTGCTTGTTGACCCTCTGTGTTTGCTTGTCTAAGGTTACTGAGTGACCTTAAATTTTTTTTGTATGCATATGAAATATATCATGCTTACAAGAGGGTGTATAGTGTACCTTTATAGTTTAAAGAAAAATAAATATTCATGTATCTGCCCCATATTTTAAGAAATAAAACAGGAAAGGTGTAAGCTGGCTGACTAGAAGACATTGGTTGCCAGAGCGTCCCAAATAGAATAAAAAGTTTCAGGTGAGAAAGCATATCCCAGGTGAAAGACGGAGGGGAGTGTTCCAGAACCTACCCTTACCAGAAATTCCATGGGAAAAAGCTGCAAGTCAGAAGGAGAAAGAGCAAGATTTGGCTGAGACTGAGCCCTAAAGGATGTAGGACCAGGGGAAAAGGTAGGTGCTCCCAATCTGTGGGAGAGCCCTTCCACCCCAATGAATCCAGGTGCTTCTGCCATTGTCAACCAGAGAGTTTGTCGGGAGCAGAGCACCCCGCTACAGACTCAGGTAGGGCTGCTTCCCCCACCACAGACCTGGGCAGAGACAGTGGGCACCATATGCCTGCACACACTCTGGGTGCCTCTAGCCCCTCCGTCTCTTTGTCACCGAATCTCACATGAACAATTCCCAGCAGCGTCTTGGATTGTGAATGACCTGGGAGAGCCGTGGTATTCACAGGTACTACCCGTAGAGCTGGTGGCCCTGGGGGATGGGAAATGTTGCCAACTCTTTTTAGGACACAGGAAGGTGAAACATGCACTGTCCTTCACCAGATGACCCGGAGCTTATGACTCAGAGTTGTCTGTGGCCCTTCTACTGCAGCCGCCCAAAAGACTGTTTCTGCTTGGGACTGGCAAGGGTTCCACAGGACAATTAAGCTAGGGCACTCAGAGGTGGCTGCCTTCCCTCTAGCACACACAGTCTTCCCTGGAGTCTGGGGCTCACTCTTTCCCCTCTAAAAAGCTACAGTAGGTGCTTTCATGTGCCCCAAGGACAAAAGTTAGCACTTCCTTTGAGGGAGGGTGGGACTGTAGTCCCCTCTCCAAGCAGCTCACCTCTTCTGGGAGGAGCCTACCCCCAGAGCCAAGTCTATGGCATTGGACTTGCTGGAGCATTTCAGTCACAGCCCGCAGCTGTTCTGGCAGCCTTGCACATAGTGGGTGGGTTGAACCTCATCAGCTCTGCTGCAGCTGGGTCAGGGTGGGAGCTGGGAATCTGGGTACTTTGTGTCCCCAAAGGAGAGAGACCAATGTCACTGATGAGAGAGAGAGAGGTATCAGCAGCTTGTGTGTCCCACAGCTGTCTTCCTCTGCTAATCTTGTCAAGAGGGGCCTCCCCTCCTGTGACAGGCCTACAGAACCTCTGCCTTTCTCCTGCCTAAGTATTATTCTGGAGCAGATGACCCTGCCCCTCACACTCGAAGCCAGCACCTGATCCCAGGGAAGCTTGAGGGCAAGTTTGCTAGCCAGGTCAAAGTCTAGTCCCCTCTCCGCACCCCCTAGGACTCAAGAACAGCCTTCAGGGATCTGGGAACTGGGGATTACCTAACCTAGTCCACTACTGCTGAACCTGAATACTTTCCCAGGGTCTGAGGTCCAACTGACCCAAATTGCCAGGAACACCATAGTGGATACCTACATGCATGAGCTGGCTGGGCACCTGTAGCTCAATGGTTAGATTGCCAGCCCCATGCACTGGGGGGGTGGGTGGGTTGGAACTCAGCCTGGGCCTGCTAAACAACAACAAAAAGCACCTACATGCAAGAGCTGAAAGGCTGTGTCCCTCTCCCTCTCCATGCTGAGCAGTCAAGCTCCTGGCAGAGGAAAAGGGGTGAACCAGTCAACTGTTTTGAGCTGAGGAAAGAGGCCCCAGATGAAACGGAATCAACTTAAGTACTCTGGCAATATGAGAAAGCAGGCTATTTTGACACTCTCAAAGGATCACACTAGCTCCCCAGCAATGAACTCCAATCAAAAGGAAATTTTTGAAATGTCTGTTATAGAATTCAAAATGTAGACCAAGAGCTCAATGGGATTGATGAGACAGTCGAAAATTAATCCAAAGAAATAAAAAAAAAAATTCAGGACATAAATGAAAAAAAATCATTAAAGAGAGAAATACTTTAAAAAAATAACAGACCTTGTGAAAATAAAGGTGTCATTTAGATAATTTCAAAATATAATAAAAAGTTTTATATTTTTATTTAAAAGTGTATCTTAATTTTCCATGTAAATTTCTTTTAAATTGTTTTCGTTATTGATTGCTAACTCAACAATTGCATTGCAGTCAAAGAATGCGGTCTGTATAACAATATTATTTTGAAAATTTTTGCCACTTGTTTTATAACCATGAATATAGTCAATTTTTTTTTTTTTTTGCACTTTTTGGCCAGGGCTGGGTTTGAACCCGCTGGCGCCCTACTCCTTTGAGCCACAGGCACCACCCAGCCAATTTTTTAAAAAGTTTCATATATGCTTGAAAAGATGTACATCCTTCACTTGCTTGCTACACTTTCCCATGTATTTCTATTAAATCGAATTGTGGCTTTTTTTCTCTAATTTTTCTGACTTGTTAGCTGTTTGAGCTATCGGTTTTTGAAAGAGTGTTAAACTCTCCCAGTATGGTGGTGGCTTTTTCAGTTTCTCCTTTCAGTTCTGTCATTTTGCTTTATTCAAATGTGAAGCTCTATTATCAGGAGCAAACATATTTAGACCCATTATTTCTTTGTGGTGAATTGAACCTTTCAGTAGCATGTAGGGACCTTCTTTGTCTCTAATGATGCCGTTTCGCTCAGGCCTATTTTATCTGAAGTTAAAGTAGTGACTCAAATTTTCTTTTGAATAGTACTTGCCTGAAATATCTTTTCCTTTTACTTTCAACATTTTCATGATATTATGTTCCAGCTGTGACTATTAAAAATAGAATAGAGCTGAAATTTAAAAAAATCAGATCTCACAGTTTTTATCTTCTAACTGGAGAATTTATTTACATTTATTTTAATTATGTATTTAGACTCATGTTACCATCTTATTTTATACTTTTCTGTTGGCTCTATTTTCTTGGTTCTATTTTCTCTTTTCTCATTATCTTTTGGACTGATTTTTCTCCAGAAATAGCCCATTTCTTATTTGCCCAATTATTTAAAAGTTAAACTCTTTAGAAGTATTCTTTTTGTGACAGCCTTAGAAATTTCTGAACCTCATTTATTGTGACAAGTCTAAAATTAACTGATTTTTACTGTCTCGAATAATAGGAGCATCTTAGAATATTTTATCCCCAATCACTTCCCTTCCAATTTATAAGCTATTACTATGTTGAATTTTAGATCACTTTGATGCTTTATGACCCATGCATTAAATATTATTTTCATTGTTTTACTTAGTGTTTGCTGAGATTTCACCATTAATCATTTAACCATTCACTTGATCTTCACTTATTCTTCTAATTTCTTCTTTCTGGGATCAATCATTTCTCTCTTACTCCCCAGAGAGCCTTCTAATAAGTCCCTGGAGGGACTGCTGGTAATATTCTTGGTTTTTTATTTGTATAAAATATCTTTATTTTTACTTTACTTATCTTAAAAGACAGTTTTGCTATTTACATAATTCTAGCTTCTTAGTTATTTTTTCTCAATAGTTCGAAATGGTTTCACGATATTTTCTAACTTCCATTGCTATAGCTGAGAGTCTCTTGTCACGCTCTTTGTCACTCTTTAGTATATTATCTGTCCCTTTTTTTTCCTAATGGCTTTTACAGTCTTCTCTTTGCTTCGGTGCTCTGCAGCTTCATTAATATTTGTCTAGATGAGAATTTAATTTTACTTATTCTGCTCAGGAGTCATTGGAATTCCTGAAACTGAGGATTAGTGTCCATCTTAGTCCATTCTGGCTGCTGAAAAAGTACTATAAATGGGAGGCTTATGAACAACAGAAATTTATTTCTCCCAGTTCTAGAGGCTGGAGAGTCTGAGATAAAGGGGAAGGCAGGTTTGGTGTCTGGGGGGAGTCTTTGTTCTCATAGACAGTTGTCCTCTCACTGTAACCATACATGTCCAAAAAGGAGATTGATCACTCTAGGGTCTCTTTAATAAGGGCACTAATCCCATTCATGAGGGCTCCACCCTCATGATCTAATCACCCCCCCAAGACCCCACCTCCTACTATGATCACCTTGGGGATTAGGATTTTAACGTAAGAACTGTGGGGGACATAAACCTTGATTCCATTGCCACGTCCTGTACTAATTCTGGAATCATTTCATCTACTATCTCTCCTACTATTGCTTTTCTCTCATTTTCTTTACTGTTTCCATATAGAACTCCAGATAGGCATCTGAATCTTCTTTTTTATATTCTAATATATTGTCTCTCTGTGAAAATATTCTGAGGATATTTTTTCAGCTCTATCTTCTGGTCCATGATTTTATTCTTATCTGCATCTAATCAGCTACTTGACTCATTCACTAAATTTCCAATGATAAATTTTATATATTTTGTCTGCAGAAGTTATCTGATACTTTTATACATCTTCCTAGCCATGTTTGATAGTCTCTTTCCCCTTTGATTTCTTTCAATATCTTTTTTATTTCTTCAAATATGTTGAGAATTCTGATTTTGTATTTTCTACTTGATAATTTCAGCATCTCTGATCCTCGCAGATCTGTTTCTGAAGTTT
>NW_003852422.1:16010033-16010610 GCF_000181295.1 Otolemur garnettii | reverse complement strand
GTTACCACAACGAAGAAACCCTTGGAGTGCCACCGCCACAGGTTGACAGCTGAAAGACCACTAGGGGACAGAGCTAGACTTTCCCATAAGCTTTTAGTCTAGAAGCATGTGAATTCCCAAAAGTGAACTCCTGATCCAAGATCCAGTAAATAAAGAAATATTTAATCAGACACATTTGATGAAATATGTCTGAATTAAACAATGAGGAAAATGAAACATAGTCATTTGCTTCAAATATCTTTGGCATTGTTTTTATATTCTGTTTTTGCATGGGCATATAAAAACTCACTTTTGCTTCTTGGTCTGTTCCTAATGATTTACTAGGCAAACTGAAACACTTTAAAAATAATACCTTGTTCTCCCTGACATGAATCAACTGTTTTACTGAGTCCTTTAACATTGCATGGCAATGTAGTTATTTGCATAAGTCCAATAAAAGGCTATCCTCATTTTTCTTTTCTTTTTTTTTTTTTATTCAATGATAGCTGTGTACATTAATGCAAACATGGGGTACAGTGTACTGTTTTCATATACAATTTGAAATATTTTCATCAAACTGGTTAACATAGACTTTATG
>NW_003852422.1:16007705-16009633 GCF_000181295.1 Otolemur garnettii | reverse complement strand
GATGGAAAGATAAAGGGCACTGAAAATGCAAATTTGGATTCCTTAAGAACTTTCTAGAATTCTTCTTCTTCTTCTTTTTTTTTTTTTTTTTTTTTTTAACAGTTTTTGGCCAGGGCTGGGTTTGAACCAGCCACCTCCAGCATATGGGGCCAGTGCCCTACTCCTTTGAGCCACAGGTGCCACCCTAGAAGAATTCTTAGTAGATGCTTAGCTTTTTATGGCTCTGGTTTGCTGATTGTGCAGTAAGTATATTTATTTCAACACCACTTGCTGCCCTTCCTATACATGTGAACCAGGCCTAATAACAAAAATACAGTGATACTAGCCTTTTTACTTTTTTGTATGCATGAGATTGTAAATACTCTTTGGATATTTAGAAACACAATTGGGATTATTAAGAAGAGATATCTGACATTTGGAAATAAGGCAAAAGGATAACTGCCTGACCTACATTTGTCATCTTAGGGCGGTTTAACCAGCTTCCTAGAAGTCATCTGACCCTCTAGGTAGGCGAAGGCAATTTTTCTTCTTTTACTATTTTCTACTAATTAGAGGCCAGAAACCTCATAACTCTAGAAAGTTGATGTTAGTTTATGCAAAATAATTGATGAGATGCAAACAATTTCTATCTGATAAAGGAGGTGATTCCAAAAGCAATGGCTTTTTTTCCCTATAGGATATCAAACCATTTAAAAACTAATTCATAAATCATGATACATTATATATATATATATATATATATATTTATACACACATAAGTTTATCTTCTCTTAAACTAGTTTTGTCATTCTGCTGGTTCTCTTATTAATGATTTGAACAAAACTTCGATATATGCTCACTGTATATTTGTACTTGGATATTCTTATCCCCCATATATGTGGCCCATTAAAATCCAGTCTCTAGGCCACCAGGGGCCAACAAATACTGGCAATAGTATTGTTTGCCCTCTGGGTTCAAGGTTTATTGAGAAATTCATTGGACGTGGTTCCACTGTGGTTCAACTGTGTAACACACACACACACACACACACGCACGCACACACGTGTGTATGTTTTGATACAGAGTCTCACTCTGCTGCCCTAGGTAGAATGCCCTAGAGTCATAGCTCACAGCAACCTCAAACTCTTGGACTTAAGTGATCCTCTTGCATCAGCTTCCCTGAGTAGCTGGGACTATAGGCTGCTGAACCAAATGGCCAGCTATTAGTAGAGAAAAGGTTTCAGTCCTGCTCAGGCTGGTCTTGAACTCTTGAGCTCAAGCATTCCACCTACCTTGGCTTCCCAGAGTGCTAGGATTACAGGTGTGAGCCACTGCAGAAGAAAAATTTCAGTGTGCTGTATTGAAAGTGTTCTCTCTGAATATCTCGTCTGCCATATTGATTAACATTGAAGTACTTACAATAGAGTTTTTAAGAGTTAGATGTTCATTATATTTTGCTAGTCAGGGCCTTTCTGGATGAGGAAACTGCTTCTAACTGTTTCCTGTCACCCCAACTTTCAGTTTATCTCAGGGCCTTAGAGGATGGGAGGAAGGCTGGGGTAGGAAACAGACAGATGAGTCTGAGACAGCCACAGGGCTGCATGACTGCTCTGGATGTCTAAGGCACTGGAGGAAGGGCACGGGACAATGAAAGGAGTGCAGAGATGTAGGAGGGTCAGGTGTTTCACATCCATGTTCAATGTTGTCCTCTGGAACTGCAGTGTGACTTGAACTGTTGGAGGGTACAAAGAGGACCACACAGAACAGCACTGGCAGCCCCAGTGCTTCCTCTTGAGCTCTCAGGCTGGCAGTGAATTCCTCTGCTGTGCCCAAGCTGGGGGCACCTCCCCTGGTTGCCTTCTCCACATAACCTGGCCTTACATTGCATCCACCCACACTCTCTCAGAGATTTGCTTCCTCTTAGGATTAGGGGAGCTGAATGTGATGGG
>NW_003852422.1:16005935-16007150 GCF_000181295.1 Otolemur garnettii | reverse complement strand
TAGTTGAATAAATATAGACAAGTTGCCTACCCTCTCAGCCTCTGCCTCCTCTTCTGTAAAATACAGGGACACCTACAAAGAGGATATATGTTGTTTGGTTCTGCCTGAGACCCTCACTGTCTTATGGGAAAAACATACCTGTTTGAGGAAACAGTTCCTCTCCCACTATAGCGCTCCAGTCATAAGGTTCTAGAGGGGCCTTCAGGCAGGGTGTCTGTTACCCCGAGCCACAGAAGTGACATGTATCCCAACCTAGTGAGAATCCTCCAGAATTTTCCCACCAGAATTAAGTGATTCCTTTCTTTCCTAGGGGTAAAGCTAGAAAGGTAATGGCCCCTGATGGCTGTTAGATTTTGATCCTGTGGAAAAAGTCAGTCTGACAGAATGAATCTAATGTATCAAGAAGGTGAAGGGAGGCAGAGAGAGAGAGAGAAGGGAGTCCTGAGTCCCTTCAAAGACCAAAAACCAAAGAGAAGGAAAGCCAGTCTTATTATTGAGAACTGACTATAAACCTCAGATAAAGATGCACTGATGATTCTTCCTTTTAAGAGGGGGTATGGGGAGTGAGCAGTGTGATTTTGGGAAAGTGTGGATGTTGGGAAGATTCTTATCATATGTCTCTTGGGCTGAGTGGTTTGGGAAGTATGGGGTGGGGGTCGGAGGCTCCCTGGGAAACTGAGCTTTGTGGGGTCTGCTGTGTTCTCTCCCTGCTGTAGGATATCAAGAGACAATCCGCCATGCGGCCTGTGATCCTCTCCAGGTCTCCTTGGGATCTTGTTCAATTTTAACAAACACACAGCTGCGATGTGCTGGCACTTCTGGCAAAAACATATTTTGGCAAATGCGAAATTCCTAATCAAATTAAGTAACATTTTGTGCAGCATCTGTTCTGTGACCAATTTACCAGCCTCTAAGTAAATTGGCACTTGAGTGTATTTTCAGTCACCAGCCTCAGATGCTTCTTACCCTTGGCTCCAGAGAGCCTCTGTGGGAAGAAGGGGTCAGGGACCTAGGAAGGGAAGGGTGTGACAGTCCATTATTCCCTTCTGTTATTGAAACCAGCATAACTCTCCCATTCTCCCTATTTCCATCCAACTCTACCTATACAATTGTAAGAAGGCTATGAATTGGCTAGGATTTTGCTGGTAGCAAGTGACAGAAACCTCATTTAGTCCATCCTAAACCAAACAGGACCTTACCATGATAGAAGTAGGG
>NW_003852422.1:16004618-16004903 GCF_000181295.1 Otolemur garnettii | reverse complement strand
GGCATTAGGAAGGTTGAGAACCACTGCTCTAAAGTGACATCTTTCACTCAGTTGTCCTAGGTCATCTTTTTGGTGTCTAATGTCTGGCATGCCCTTGAACTAGTTCAAGGTAGTTGTGGCTCCATCCTTAAGAGCCCTTCAGCCTGTCTTCTTGTTTCAACCAGAATAGCTTACTTTTCTTTTTTTCCCATCTAAGTCCCATCCAAGCATCCAAGTGCTCTTACATCCCCATCCTCTCTCTCTGTTTTCAAAGCTTCTTTCTTGATGAGCTGTAGTTATTAACAT
>NW_003852422.1:16001189-16004205 GCF_000181295.1 Otolemur garnettii | reverse complement strand
TCCTAAAACTCTGGCAGGTGGATGAGTTGCCTTCCTGCTGAGACACTTCCTGCATGGTGAGCCTGCCTGCTAGATTTCCACCATCTGCCCCTGGTTCCTCTTAGATGTTGGCTGCCAAAGCTGAGGGCTGGATTGCACACCTGCTGCCCTACTTCTCCCACAAGAGGCACTGAGCCACATCTCTACTGCAGTGTACTATCTTCTGAGACTTACCCTGGGGAACAAGGGCCCCAAAGCTGCCCGGGGGATAGGTATATGTTCAGATTCTATCTGCCCAAGTATGCTGTCATTGAACATTTGTCAAAAGAAATTCTGTTATAAAATCAAGGACAATTTTAACCGAGAAAGGTTTTAGATGCACATGTTAACATGTGTGTTATAGATTGTAAACATGCACACAATTCTTCATTGTGCTTATAATAGAGAGGAGTCTATCCTCCTAGCCCTTGTGACTTGCTTTCTTTCTTATTCCCATTACTCCTGCATCCCACACTCCCCTAACCTTCCTGTGAAGCAGTGATAGCTTTCTAAACACTGTTACAGCCCGTAACAAAGGGTCAGATTATTACAGACACTTACAAAACAGCTTTACTGAGATATATTTCACATAATATGCAATCCACCCATTTAAAGAGTGCCATTTAATGCCTTCACTAGACACTGAACCTGCTGGCACTTTGATCTTGGGTTTCTCAGCCTCCAGAACTGTGAGAAATAAATGTTTATTTTTTATGAATTACTCAGTCCAAGGTATTTTGCAATAGCAACATGAACAGACTAAGACTATAGTTTATCTTTTTGCTCTTAATTAGTAGAAATATTTTTTCCAAAAACACTTTTAGGCTTGAACTTTCCCATATTCTGTTTCAAATGAAATCAGTTCCTTTGGTGAGTGCTTCAGAGTTCTCTGTTTTCATGGACTTTGTCTCTCCACTTGCCGAAATCTCTGACCCCGTCTCAGGGAGCTGAGCAGGCACAGTAGCCCCTTGTCTTCTTGGCTTATCTCCCTAAGCGTAGAATCTGCTTGGGAAGTGAGCTGGGCAAAGACCATCAGCTCCAAGGATTCATGGCCGGTGTACCCGGGGCAGAGGCGCCATCCGGAGTGGGAGCTTGATGAAGAAAGAATGAAGGGACACAGACTTTTCATTGTACTCATCAGAAATTTAGCCTCCTATTTGTGGTTAGAAGGGCTGAGAAATGGGGGCACCGGGCCCATCTTTGTGAGCTATGGGGACTTCTGGTTGGGTGGGGAGAGGGAGCGCCATCTTCTTGTCCACACCCACCTTGGGTAGAGCTTGGGTGGATTGAGGGAGGGATGGGGCGTGGTGCGAATGCTCCGAACGCTTAGTGTTTCTACTGAGCTTTAACAGATTTTCTCGAAAAAATGTTTCTTCATTTGTTGTATGACCTTTTTACAATTTCCAGAGATTTTAAACACTTGTTTTTAATACATTTTTACCAGTTTTACTTGTTCCACTGGGCCCTGTGTCCGTGGAGTTCCTCATGCTACCATCCTGGAAGGGACCAAATTACTATAGACTCTTAAACTCCCAGTAGGGGCCATAGTCTTGAAAGTCTGGACTTTAGACAAGAACTAGAATCCATAAGAGAGAAATGGCTTTTTATTTTTTTTTTTAGTCCCAAAGCAAAGTGTGAAAAGCAAACGCCAAAGACCGCTGGCCCTCCTTTGGTGCACCTGACTTTCCGTCTCCTCCACACCCGCTCTGGTCCCTGAAGATTTGGGGGGTGGGGCGTGTATTTAGCACATTGCACCTTAACTGTCTCAACTCCTCTCTTGATTTGTAAGTTTTTAGTGGGCCAAGACCATAATTTTTTCATTTTGTAACCCTTAGCGCTCTTCTTAATTGCTTATGCACATAAAATGAGTGAATGAATAACAATAAAAGATGTAAACCAGCCTATCACTAAATGGCATTCTGGTTGCTCCTATCTCAGTGCCATCTCAATTTGGAGGGACCCAACCTCATTGGAAGTCACCACTCTATCTGAATTTCAAACTGGGAGTAACATCTTTCTACAGTCCTGATCATTTACCCATTGTTCACAGAGGGTCCTAAGGGACATCTTTATACTTCAGGCCTTTCCATTTCAAGGCTTTAGCAATTGCTGGTCTCTTTGCCCAGAGTGTTTTTTCCCAGGGGCACAGAATGGCTGGCCCCTTCTCTTCATTCATAATATTATAAATGTCTGAAATGATCCTATTTTTTTGTGTGCATCTGTCTCTATGTTAAGTATGAGACAAGCCAGGACCACGTCTGTCTTGTACACTGTTGAATCTCCAGGTTCTAGAACAGCATAATTAGTCAGGATTCATAAAGGCAGATTCATAAAAGTGAGGATTCTTTAAGTTCTTCATTTTAAACATAGAATTGACATTTAACAGGGTCAAGTCACCCAGTCACAGAATTGTCACACCTTTGTATGCGGTATTAATAGTTTTGTTTCATTTCTCCGTGTCCACTCTGTTAATACCCGACATGGTCGTCGCCTCACCATAGACAGCCAAGCCTGAGTTACCCACTCTCTGCAAGAGGAGTCCTGCAGAGTCTGAGACTAAAGGTGGTAAGTTCTTGACCTCTCAGGTGGAAGGCATCATTCAAATGCAAGACCAAAAAGATACAATTAGGGAAGCTATCTAGGATAATCCATTTTTCTTTGATTCCCATTCAAAATTCCCTAAGGTAAGGCATGGAAAGGAAGGTGAAAGGAGAATCAGAAGAGGCGACAGGGCCATCTTTGACTATGCCCCTTTCAGCATGAAGGTGGAATGAAGTATAAAGATACTTTTTAAGATTGATAATTCCGTACCTCTGTGTGTCAACAGCCTTGCCAGTGTCCCTGGAGCCACAATGGTATAGGACAATAGAATAGAGATGGGTTCATAAAGTTAACGAAGAGAGGCTTAAAAAGAGAGAGAACTGCCAGACTCAAAGACACCTGAGGCTTCGGGTCTGACTGCAGAAGATGCAGGTGGGTGTGAGGACCAGAGGCGTGG
>NW_003852422.1:15999726-16000889 GCF_000181295.1 Otolemur garnettii | reverse complement strand
GGAAAATGATTATATTCTTCTGCTGCAAACTAGGCAGAAAAGGGCTACAATGTAACTTTTCTAAATTATAGGAAAACAGGGCTACATGTTTTTTCTCCCTAGAATTCTTACTAGCCACAGAATACTAGAGGCCAAACTTTATTTCTACAGGGGAGAAAACTGAAGTCCAAGGAGTAAGATGGGTGCTAAAAGGGACACTGCTATGTAGGGCACAGTCAGGAGAACGGTCTGATTTCCTGGGTCTTGTTCCAGGGTGCCCAGCATCACGGAGTGTTGCCTTCCTGAGTCTAATAAATTCCTGCAGACAGCATTGAGTCTCACTGATGTATCAAGCTTAAGAAAATGTCTCCCGAACATTTTTTAAAAAAAACAGAGTATACAGTTAAATTTAAGAGCCAATTTTAAAAGGTCTTAACTGTTTCATATGAAGTAGCATGGAACATAAAGTCAAATCAAAATGAACCTTTTTCCTACGCCTCGCTCTCTCCTCTCTCTTTCTCGCGTTAGTCCTGACACTTTTCTTGCACAAAATTCCTCATAGCTGGTTGTAGCAACTACAGGAAAAGGGAAGTAATGAGAACAGTCCAGGGTCAGGTGGGGGAGTGGAGGGCAGTCGCTGAGACATGACTGCTTTGACGAGAGCACTTAGATGGCAGAGTGGGAGATGGATTGAGGAGAAGAGAGAGGCAGCCCGAATTTCCTGCCTTACATCCTGGGTAAATGTGGTGCTTCTGAGGCATATCCCTCTACAGATACAAACGATGGGGAAGGCAGAGAGTGACTCAGAGCTGGTGTCTGGCACCATTAACCAGGTGCCTCTGACTCAGATCTGAGATGACACGCCTCATTCCTACCCAGACAGAGTCCAGTGTCTCTGCTGGGACTGATCAAATTCCAACTCATCCATCAGATGTCTTCCTGTTTGTGCTGCGCTTACAAATGAGTCCTGCCTCTCTCCATCAGGCACAGGCAGACCTGGTCCCCAAGATTCTGTGGTGCTCGTGTGACTTGGAGCTGCTGTTGGTTTCCACCCCTCTCAGGGTGTAGACAGCAAATTGGAAATTGAAACTCCCATCTGAGGCTGGGTCTGCTTCTGCGGTTTCAAAGGGTAGGAAGGAACTGAGGAGGGGCTGCGAGGTGTGGGAGACTGCAGTGAGTTTGAT
>NW_003852422.1:15998856-15999105 GCF_000181295.1 Otolemur garnettii | reverse complement strand
ATGACACCAGTTAAACTGGATCTCCTCAGATACTGGCAGTAGAGTTGATAAGAATTCAATTCTGTTCTTTTTGGTGGGTCTTTGGGCGGGAACTCTTCAGGTGCGTGAAGATGCTTTGAGATCTCACTGGACTTTATTGACTTCCTTTATAAGAACAAGTCAAGCAAATAAAACTGGGGGCCGGCAGCATCGAGAAGTGGTCCAAGGGGAGGGGGTGTCTGTAAGATCACATCTGTTCACATCCATGCC
>NW_003852422.1:15995751-15998607 GCF_000181295.1 Otolemur garnettii | reverse complement strand
GGCAGTTCCTTGCTCTATTTTCATTAGAAAATTTAGAGGCTGTTCAAAACGTTTCAAGAGAGGCTTTTTGATTGCCTAATCTTTCAGAGGAGATGCCAGCTGTTGGGAGAAATTTGACCATGATGGATCCTAAATCCCTCTGAAGTCATAAATGCTAGACAGAACAATTGGCCAATAGTGGGTGATTCCAGCTGCAAAATCACCCATGGCTGAGACGTGCAGATTATTTTGTTTGGCGTGTAGGGCTATTGAAAGCATGCTTACATTAAGAATTGCCTTAGTTCTCTTTGGGTCAACAGGACTTAAATATCTGGTCATTATTTTAAAAATAGTCACTTAAAGCCTAGTCTAACAACTTAGGTTTTTCCCTTCCTTTAGCTAAGTGTGTGATACTGAAAAGTCATTTCTCTCGGAACATTAAAATGCAAGTTTACCACCTGTTTCTCTAGTCAGGAGAGGACCAAGTGTATGTGAATTACACGGTAATCAAGTGGGACCTGCCATTAAGCATCCCTAATGCATGCAGACAGATGGCAGGGATTTCAGCCACAAACCCGAACTGTGGTGATCGTTGCGCTGATCATTGGTATTAATAGTGAGGATGAGGACGATGAGGATGATGATGGGTTTAACATTTATTGAGCACTATGTGTCCTACTTATAAAAATGGCTTTTCATGACATAGTCCTGCAAGGTAGGTGTAACCACTATCACTGTCTCCAGTTTACAGATGAGGAAACTGAGGTACAGCAAGGTGAGGTTACTTGCCCCCGTCCACTCAGCTAGTAAGGTTTAGAACCTGGATTTGTGCCCCAGACAGTCTTATGCTACAGTGTAGACTGTAAACCTCCCTGCTAAGTTATCATTCCAGTACATAGAATGCAAGCTGTGGGTTGAGCTGTGTCCCCCCAAAAGACATTTCAAGTCCTAATTCTTATTACCTGTGAATGTGACCTTATGTGGATGCAGGGCCTTTTGCTGCAGCTGTGATCAATTTAAGGTGAGATCCTATTGGAGTAGGGTGGGTCCTAAATCCAGTATGACTGTTGACCTCAGAAGAAGAGAAGAAACAAAGATTCAGAGGGGAGACAGCCATGGGAAGGTAGAGGCAGAGTTGGGAGTTATGCTGTAAAGCCAAAGCCTGGCGGAGACAGGAAGGCTGGAAGGCTTGGAGGAAAGCATGGCTTTGAGAAGGCCTCCAGGACTGTGAGAAGGCACATTTCTGCTGCTTTAAGCCACCCAGCTTGTGGCATTTTGTTATGGCAGCCCCAGCAAATGAATATACTGTGTTCCAGGAACAAGTCAAAAGTGAGGAAGACCTAAGCTAGGAGGCTGCGGTGGCTCTGCGCAGGCCAATGTGGCTTACGCCTCCACTTAGGGTGACAGATCCCCTAAATGGTGTACACCTAACATTTATAAAATTTACAGTTTACAGAGTATTTTTAAATAGCCTGTGATTGCCATAACAATCAGGACTGAAATGACCGATATAGTTAAAAAAAAAATTAAAATAGACTTAGTTTTTTAGGTCAGTTTTAGGTTCACCACAAAAGTGAGGAGAAATTACAGAGATATACCCATCCACCCCCAACCCCATGCATGCACAGCCTCCTCCATGATCAACTTCCCCTACCAGAGCGGGACATTTGTCACAATCAGTAAACCTACCTTGTCACATTGTTGTCACCTAAAGTCCATAGTTGACATTAAGGTTCACTCTTGATGTTGTACATTCTGTGGTTTTGGCAAATGTGTAGAAACGTGTATCTGTCATTTTATTAACAGCATCATACAGAGTCGTTTCACTGCTCCGAAAATCCTGAGCTCCATTGGTTCATCCCTCTCTACCTCCACCCCCTGGCAACCACTCATCATTGTACTGTCTCCACAGTTTTACTTTTTCCAGTGTCACATAGTCGGGATCACATAGTAGGTCGCATTTTCTGCTGGATGTCACTTAGTAACATGCATTTAGGTTCCCCCCATGTCCTTTGACAGCTCATTTCCTTGTAGCACTGAATAATATCCCATTGTCTGGATGTACCAAAGTTTATTTATCCACTCACCCACTAAAGGACATCTTTTGTTCCCAAGTGTTGACAATTATGAGCAAAGATGCTGTAAACATCTATGTACAGGCTTTTGTGTGGACAGAAGTTTTCAGCTTATTTGGGTAAATATCAAGGAGCACGATTGCTACATCATATGTTGACATTATGCTCAGTTTTGTAAGGAATTGCCAAACTGCCTTCCAAAGTGGCTACAACAAATTGTTTTTATTTAGTGGACAAGGAAAAGAATTCATGGGGGTTAATTGACTAGATTATTATTTGACAGCACATGGAGATTTGTATTAGTGACTGTACTCTCACCCAGAGCTCAGTCTAAGCAGAGCTTACGGGCTAGCTCCAAAGCACTGCCTTGAGGATATTGGACTGGGTAAAAGCAGGGTCTTAGGGTTTGTCCATCACAGAATTTTGAACTCTCACTCTTCTCCCCAAACGTGTTTCACCCACAGGTTTCCTCTCCTCTGTTGACAGTAACTCTATCCACCCAGCTCAGCTTGTCTTCTCTCAAGTCATACATTTCAAACTTGGTTCTCCTCTTTTACTCGTTCATACCCAAGCCCAGGTGCTGAGAAACATTTTCACATCAGGTACCACCTCTAGAGTAAGGTGACCAGATGTCCCACTTTTGGCAGGACAGTCCCAATTTTTAACAATTTGTCCTGTGTCTCATGGTGTTTTAAAAAACTCCCAAGTTTTGGAAAGAATACATGACAAGCTAGGGAACAGTGGGAGTATGGGAAGGGAATATACAGTTTTCAGCTGCTGAAAAGGTTAATGTAACTCCATT
>NW_003852422.1:15988706-15995267 GCF_000181295.1 Otolemur garnettii | reverse complement strand
CCAATGGTGTCCTGCTTTACCAATGTTAAAATCTGGTCACCTTACACTAGAGCCACTTCCTTTCATGACATCAGGTAAGTTGGCCTATGCATGTCAGCATTCCTAAAAGCCATTTCTACACCATGATGGCAAGAAATGACCATGAACCACATAAATATATTCACTGAACCCAAACCAAATGTATCTCAGTCGCTTTTTAGCTGGATCCCCAGAATGCTCCTTGTTCCTCCAACCGGAGGGAAAGTGTGATGGAGATAAAGCTGAATGTGCAGAAAGAGGACTCTTACTTAATAGCAATTTGAGTATCTTTATTCTGAAAATTTTACAGAACTATGGCCATGTTTCTCCCAGGCCTTGGAAGCACCTTTGCAAGTGAATGGTCCCAATGCTTACCTTCCATTAGCTTCATGGTAAGTCAGCTCCTGGCATAGTTTAAATTGCAACCTGTTCCCTTGCCCCAGAGCTCCCTATCCAACTTACCTGCTTTTCTCTTTTCCATTGCATCACCATTCTTTAGGTACCATTTAATTTACTTATCTACTATGCCTGCCTCTGGTAGAATACAAGTTTCATGAAGGCAAGGATCTTCGCATAGACTAAAAATAAAATCCTAAGTATCTTACTGACTGAATGAACCCCCTCTTGGCAAGGGGACCCCCAGAAAAACCTGAAAAACTGAGATCCTGGCCAGGATAGGATAGGAGGTCAGATATACCTATTATATTTCTCCCCTTTGAGGTTCAGACACAGCAACTGACCAGGGTTAATACAGATCATAAGACTGCAGTATAGACTCTTTTGGCAATAAAACATCAAATTATAAACAAGACCTAAGGCCATGCCAGGCAAGGGTTAAGTCATGCACCTCTACACTTAAAGAATAAACTATCTTCTGTCATAAGATTTTTCTTTTTCTCAAGCAGCTAAATGAGCACAAGCTTCAAGATAATCAATGTTAAAACAAGTGCAGTTCATGAACCAACAGATGCTGACCACAAGCCACAACTACAGCTTTGATTGGACAAGACACTGATTTCCTTAGCTCTCTCCTGAAAGAAGGTAACTAGTTATGGCCAGTTTTACAAAGGCTGAGCACTAGAGGGCCTTTGTGTCCTGTAAAGACATTTTTTGACATATAGGGCCTTATTGTAATATATTTAATATTACGCCTCCACCCACGGTGAACATGGGTCATATGTTACATGGCTGTTTGTTCAATACACATGCGGCAGGTGCACTTCATGAATATTCATAAACCCTGCTTATAACCTGTTGAATATGTATAGTTGGCCAACTTGTTTAGCATAAATCCCTGCCTCATCCCCTCCTCCTTGGAAGTGCTTGTTTCTGGTCTTTGCCAGAGGTTACACTTCCCAGAAGACTGTAATCCTTTACAAACAATAAAGTTCTCCTTTCTGAACTTATACAGATTGTATGATTTCTAAAGTTGATGCTTGCTCATTGATATGTCTCAAGTGCCTACGACAATGTCAGTTGCATAGTAGGTGCTCCATAAAGATTTGTGGCTAAATGAATGAAATTAAGAATGTATAAATTAGTAGGCAAATGAACTAAAGGTAATCTAGGATTAGGACTGTGATGATTCGGAAATTTAAAAATTTGAGTTCTATTCCAGTCTCTGCTACTTAGTCTTGGCCATGCCAACGAACTGTTCTGGGCCTCTGCTTCTCCGTATGTAAAATTAGGCCGTTATTTATTCACTCAATTAACATCCGTTGCGACACAACTATGGTCAAAACACTTCAAAGACGCTAGTTTGCATTCCAGGACTACAACTTTTTTCAGAATGCAGCACTCCTAGGCGTCAAAAGTCCCGCCTCTTTTAGACCCCGCCCACCTGCTCTGCTTATCGTTAGGTCCCGCCCCATTCTGCTCAGCCCACCCACAGTGCAGAAGCACCGCCTTCCCTTCGCGGTTATCCAATGGCCAAGATACACATTTAGATGACTGCGAGGGGGCGTTAGGTGTCTTCATGGCGCCTGACCACAGTCGGGAAATTCAGTTTCTCGTGAGTTTTCACGTACCCGAGCTGCCCTCGAGGTATACAGGATCATCCCCACGTTCACTTCGAAGGGTCGGACGAGGTCTCGGAGTCCCGTCGCTGCCCTCCTTGACAGCCCTGGGTCTTCACTGGCCGAGGCTCTCGCCCCATAGCATTCTGGGAGTGGTAGTTTTCTTACCCTAGGCCCCTTCTGACTGACTGGTGGCCAAGATTCACGGGACTACGATACCCAGATGCCCAAGCGAGTCGTGGTCACGTGGCCCGCAAGGACGCGGGGCTGGTGGGCGGGGGCCCGGCCGGTGCTCCACAGCTGTCTGTGACACCCGGAGCCGGCCGGTCGCCTGGGTCCCCAGAGACCCCACCATGGTGCGCGCGGGCGCGGTGGGGACGCATCTCCCCACGTCGGGATTGGACATCTTCGGGGATCTAAGGAAGATGAACAAGCGCCAGGTAACGGAGGCCGGGTCGGAGGCGCGCCCGGGGGCCGGCACCGGCTTTGCTTGAGGGGAGTCTGGGCTTCCCGGCTAGGGCTCTGGCAAGGACAGCTGCTGGTGACTACAGTTGGCTGCAACACAAAGCCCCCAGGTTTCCGAGGCCCTGTGTTCAAATCTTCCCAGACCCACGTGTGGGCGTGTGTGTGCGCGCTTTTTTGCATTGACAAGATCAGAAGTAGAGGAGGGTGGCCAGGAGGGGAAGAGAGTAGAAACCCTGAGCAGTGGATGGCAAATGTGGTTGAGAAAGCCATAGCTAGTCTGTGGGAGAGATGACTCGAACGCGAGTGACAGCTGTCTACGCGTATTTGAAGGGCCATTCGGTGAAGAGGGAGCAGATTTCTCTACGAGTCTAGAGGCCTGACTGCCCACTGGTGGAAGTGGCAGGAAGGCCGGCGAAAGGGAAGATCTGACAAGGGGAGCTGTCCAGTGGTGCCTCCCAAAGCAGTTTTTTCCTAACCACTCGTCGGGACTGAATAATGCGCCTTGTACCTAGAAAGCTTACAAGTATGCTCAATCATTGTGGGCGGAACCAGTGTTCCAAAAGGGATTCCAGAAATTGTGGCTAACTTCTTTATAAGATTCCATCATTTTAGCTGCACCATCAGTGTAGGAGGCAGTTTGAGTCTTTGGGCAGTTGGGATTGATTTCTCACTCCTTTCTAAGAGGACTTAAGGAGAAAACTTTTCTTTTGCTCTCTCCTTGGCCAGTTATTGGTCATCATTACTGTCTTTGGGTCTTTATGTCTACAACTTAAGTAGGCACTGGTAAGGATGCCCTCCTGGTAAGGAAAAATGATTGCTTAAGCTTTTAGGTAGAGAATTTGGAGAACATATAGGGCCTAAATATCACGATGGTTACTAATACTACAATAGTAAATTGTGCTGTGAAAAATGGAACCTTCCTAATATGGAGTTTTGATTGTCTTTGTAAAGGGCATATTTTAATGGCATCCAGTTTCATTTGTTCCATTATAGTGAGATGTAGGGTGATGGCCATGGCAGGGCACAACTTACTCTGTTGAATTTGAATGGTGTGTGTGTGTTTCCAAATAGCAGTTCAGACTAGTGCAGCAGTATGGGAGAGTTTGGTGACTTGGATTTCATGAACTGTATTTAGAATCTGGTTGTAACTAGTGCTCATAATTGATGAACTCCTGTGAGTTTTCCATGATTAAGATGAGTTCCAACAGAAACTATCACTAGTTGAAAAACCAACAGCCAATGTCCAGAGCTTTGATGTTGTTCACAAGAAAGTCTTCTAAGAGATAGAGCTTTATTTAAAAATCTAGACTTGGCTCGACGCCTGTAGCTCAAGTGGCTAAGGCGCCAGCCACATACACCGGAGCTGGCAGGTTCGAAATCAGCCCGGGCCTACCAAACAACAATGACAACTACAACCAAAAAATAGCCAGGCATTGTGGTGGGTGCCTGTGGTCCCAGCTACTTGGAAGGCTGAAGTAAGAGAATCTCTTAAGGCCAGGAGTTGGAGGTTGCTGTGAGCTGTGATGCCAGGGCACTCTACCCAGGGTGACAGCTTGAAGCTCTGTCTCAAAAAAATAAAAAATCTAGACTTATTAGCTAGGTTTTTAAAATATCTCTAAAATTGCCACTGATTATTGATTGTTATAATGGGCAAACTTCAGACAATGCTTTCTGATGGGTGTATTGATCCCTAAACCAGTTTGCCTTTAAAGGATCTGTGTGTTTCTACTGTCAGTGATAAGGCCTGTCAGTAGCTGGTTTTATTGTCCATTTTGCTAGTCTTGAAATTAAAATTTAGAAATTAAAATCCACTGCCCCCTGGTTCCTTTCTCTTTTTTAAAGCTTTGTCCTTCTGTGTGTTTTTCTTCTTACAGACCACTGGTCTGGTCTTGGAAGCAGGACTTCCTTTCCCTGTTGCTCCCCCTTACTGTTAATTAAGTCAGAAGCCAAATGGAAGACAAGGGCTCTTTGTTTCCACAGTGAGCAAGAGAAGAAGAAATACAGCCAGTGGTATTGCTGCTGTTCTCTCAGCCAGAATATTTGGGTTGAAACGTTTGCTTAAAAATCTTATTAGACATTGGCTATTTCATCTTTGGCTGATAATGACCAAATATGGGTCTTACTTCTAAACTCTTTTGCAACTCGTAAGTGCCTAATGCACAAAGTCAGTAGGCAGAGATGAACAACAACAAAAGGCACCAGTGAAACTTAGTGGTCTGTTTTTAGATCCCATTCAGCTTTTAGTAGTTCAATAAAAATTATGTTTTTAGATTCCAGGATTTTAAACCTCAACTCAGATTGGTAGGTGCCTTCAAAATAAGGTGTTGGAAGTATGGGTATGCCCTGTGGTTTCACAGTTTCTTTGTTAGGTGTTTGTGTATTTGGCTGTTTCCATAGAAGGTAAAGGTCTGGCTCAAAGGAAGTTTTTTGGAGGAATTAGTTTTACTTTCCCTTGATTAATTTTTCAGATATAGAAAATCATACAAATGTTGATGAATTTTCAAGGATAGAAAATCAAGCATAAGAAAGTATTCTTAGTATGAGGTCTTTATTAGACAGGCGGCAAGATTTTATGATTTGCTTTTATCAGGGTGGAACCTGATGGCTTGAAAACTTTTCTAAAGATGGCAGTCTTTGTTTAAAACCATGGTTTGGGGCTTTCCAAATCAGATATGTAATTCATATTGAAACCGAGGTTATTTATCAAATCCTTTAAGTCACACGGAACAGGTGAAGTTTTGCATGTGAACCCCAGTAGACAACTTCTGCTTTAGATTGATGTGAGCCGCAAGGCTGATTTTACTTTAGAAGCAACAGTTTAATGTGCTATGGCCCAACGCTTGAACAGTGTCTGCTCAGCACTCCAGTTTCCTTTTTCTTTCTTCTGGGGATATAATGAGAGTTTCATAATTTGCTGTTACACACTAGCCAAGTACTCAGAAAATGGAGTGTAACTTTAATATTGAATTATATTTATTTTCCCATTTTCATTTATTGCACCAAAATACCTTAACAGTTATTTTGATTCACATTTTATGTCCTCCCTTTCAGTTGTATTCTTCATAATTTCCTCAAATTACTTATCTCACATGATTAGAATATTAGCAAGAGACAGCTTTGAGCTGCTCTTTTCTGACCTTACATCATATCAGAATATTTTCATGTTTTTCTACACTCTTCCAAATGATTATTTTAATGGCCATATTATTTTCTCTCAAATGGCAATTCCTTTAAATACTTTTCCCCTCTAGATTTTAGAATCAATTCATGCTCATCATAGGAATTTTAAAGAATAGAGAATAATTTAAAGAAGAAGATTCAATAACTCACAATTCTACCATCCTAAGATAGCCTATCTCCTTGTGTTTGTTCTGTAACCTGTTTTATAGTTTGTTAAGATCCCACAGCTTAGATTTTTTACTCAACATGTTTTAAGAGTTTGGTCTGGTTTATTTGCTACTTGTATTTTCTCTTTGGAAATTAGTTTTAAGCTTTTAGTCTTTCTGGTTGGTGTTATAGGGTTTTTCTCACTACTGCTTTGTTCACATTCACTATGTATTAAAGAATTTTATTTCATATGTATTTATTCAACAGATTGAGTACTTTTTGCCAGACCTGTGTTGAATATTGGGGATATAGCTATAAGCAAGGCTGGAATGATCCCTACTTTTGTGGAACTTATAGTCTAGTGTGAAAAACACATTAAATAATTATGTGCATAACTATGATGGTGATGGATGCTTTAAAGAACTACAGAATGCAGTGAGAATCTATAACAGGAAGACCTAGGCTGGCCTTCAGTGGAGGTTGGCAAACTACAGTGCATGGCGTGTTTTTATAAAGTTTTATTGGAACAAAGCCATGCTTATTCTTTTACATATTGTCTATGGCTGCTTTCCTGCTGCATTGGCAGAGCTGAGTGGTTTCAGCAGAAACTGTGTGTCCTATAAACCTAAAATATTTACTATCTGGCCCTCCATGCAGAAAGTTTGGTCAGGGCATACTTCCCTTGGGCACTGACAATTAAGGCTGGCCTTAAAGATGAGTGAGTGAGTGTGGACGG
>NW_003852422.1:15974355-15988629 GCF_000181295.1 Otolemur garnettii | reverse complement strand
AAAAAAAAAAAAAAAAAAATAGATGAGTGTTTGCTATACTAATGGGTCCAGGGAGGAAGCTTTCTGGGCAGAAGGATAGCCTGGTGGCATTTGAAGCACTGATAGATACCACCAGTGCAACTGGGGTATAGTGAGTTTCAGCAGCTGAAGCTGGGGGCAGCGGGATATATCAGACTATGTTAGGTTTGGTCCTCATCCTCACAGTAGTGGGGGTGCAATCAAAGGGCTTTAAGCAGGACATAGATAGGAGCAGATGTGCATTTGGAAACAAGTATAGTCACATGCCACATAACAATGACATTTCAGTCGTTGTTCAGACTACATATATGACAGTGGTCCCATAAGGTTATAATACCCTACTTTTACCGTACCTTTTCTATATTGAGATACACAGCTGCTTCCCACTGTGCTACAGTTGCCTACAGTGTTCAGTATGGTAGCATGCTGTTCAGGTTGTAGCCTAGGAGCAGAGGCTGTACCACATGGCCTGGGTGTGTCATAGCCCATGCCATTTAGGTTTGTCTAAGCACATTCCGTGATGTTCTTTCAGTGATGAAATCACCTTCTGACGCATCTCTCAGAATGTGTCCCCATCATTAAGTGACATGCAGCTATACTAGTGTGGCATGGAGAATGGATCAGAAGAGGTATGTGTGGGTGTCAGAGGCCCATTAGACTCTCACAGAGGCCTGTTGGTGACCTGATGAGAGTGGTAACAGGGCATAGATATGAGTATGGATGGAGAGAATAAATTCCAGAAATGTTTAAAAGGTAGAATGTATCAAATAAATGAGTAGAGGGTGGTTCCAATGGTGGGGCCGACAGTAATGCCATTTATTAAGAGAAGGATCACTAGCCCCTGAAAACCTTTTGAGAAATTCAGTTCAGTTTTGACATGTTGATTTTGAGGTACCTTTAAAGTCACCCAAGCGGATGTCAGGTAGGCAGCTAGAAATCTCAGTATTGGGAGTGGCTAGCACAATGGAACAATGCTAGTATTTGAAGGTTCAGGTAGAGGAGAAGGAAGAGGCAGGAAAACAAAAGGAAGTGGTTGAAAGTAGATGGCATACCATCCTGGCAGCCAGGGACAGAGGGTTTGGAGAAATGGTCATCTGTGTTGAAAGCTGCCAGAAGGTCAAACAAGGTGAGGATTGGCAGTTGCTGTTGGATTTAGTGAGCGTGGCGACTGATGGCGTAGGTCCAAGGATGAATGTAGGTGGCAAAGAAGGGGAGAAGCCTGGGGCAGAAGCTCTTTGGAGAAGAGCTACAAAGGAGAGAGAGTGAGTGCGAGCCTGGAGGAGGATGTGAGGGGGAGGAATGTTTAGAACCGGAGAGTCCTAACTGAGGGGAAGAAGGGGGAGAGCAGTAGTTCAGCTTTCCCTGCATATCAGGGTCACCTGGCCAGCTGCTTAGGAAACATGGACAGTAGTCTACCCCTCCTGCTGACTCAGTTGGCCTGGGATGGAGGCCATTATGCAACATGTCAGAGGCTTCCCAGATGGTTTGAGTGTGCAAGCAGTGTTGAGAACCAATGGTGTTCTCAAACAGTGGTCCCCAGACCAGCAGCTTCACCATCCCCTGGGGAGCTGTCTGAAATCCAGGCCTCAGACAGGACCAGCTGATTCTCGTGCACGTGGATGTTTGAGAGCTACTGCCATAAAGAACAGTCTGTACACCCTACAGAACCACTTGGCACATCCCTATTTGGGCTTTCTGCGTATCTTCAGCCCTGCTTTTCCTGGCCTTGTGTATTTTAAACCGTATTTAAACTGTTTAAAACGGCATTTTAAACTGTATTCAATACTCTAAAATTAGAGTCCATAACCCTACATTCTACATTTTAACCCTAAAAGATTAAATTTGGATATTTGAGGAAAATGGTGTTGTCCAGAGCCGCACCATCTGGACCCTGGCTCCAGACTCAATTCAAAAGGATGTTTGGGAAAGCTGGTGGGGTAAGCTGCTAGGTGGCTAGGATGGGATCTAACCTGCCCAATGTCACTTCTTCTGAAACACTAAAACTATAATAAGGAGATTTTTAAAAGTCATCAGTTACTCCAAGATAAGTCCAGGAAAGGAAATAAGGTCAGCCAGAAACTGGAGGCCAGCAATGGGGGACCCGTAACCAGCATGACCTGAGAAAGCCCAAACCCTCATGGCCGTGTGGGAAGCTGCGGAACAACTCTTCACTCTTTGTGCTGCAGAATCCTCAAAGAATCAGCAGGGCTGGGTGTCCCTGGACCTGGAGGTGAAGGGCAGGGAGGGCTAAACTAGATTAGATCCCCAGCTCTCCTGCCTCCTCCACCCCAGGTCTGTCTCTCCCAGGAAGTTTCGTTTACTCCCTGAAGAGGTAAACAGGTGGTGTTTGGAGTAAAGGCTGCTGGCCTGGGGGAGGTTGAGGGTCCCACCCTGTAAATGATTTTACATCGCAGAAGTGAGGGGTGGAGGCCCTCATGTGTAAGTGAGCAGGATGCCACGTGTGGCCTGGGGGTGGCCATGGACTAGAGACTGAGGAAGGAGCAGTTTCAGTTCCAGACTGTGTTGCTGAAACACTAGACGGTCCAAGTTGTGGAAGGAAGTCACTGGAGAGGTAGAGGTGCAGGAATTGGGACAGCAGAGTGTTCCATGGGCCATGCCCCTGGCTCTTCAAATCACCTAGACAATGGCAGGGGTCGTGACAAGAAGCCTGCGGCAGGTAGCAAAGTGCAGCGCCTCCCTGGAGTCCCGTAGTACTAGGCACTGCTGTAACCTCTGTAGCCTCTGGGAGGATGGCAGATGTTTGGGCTGACAAGTGAGCCCCAGCCTGACAGGGCGTTGGGACGTGGGCAGGTGTTGCTTTCCTTTTTGGTCCCCAGGAGTTGGCGAGCGTGTCAGGCAGCTGTGAGCAAGAAGAGCCTGTGTTTCAGTACGTGCCCCCCAGGAGGGAGCAAGGGAAGCCCCGTGGATCTCCACTCAAGGTCAGAGGTGGACTAGGTCAGCTTACACCTCGTCCTCGGAGCTAATGTACCTAGTGATTGATACTGTAGTAACTTGGGTGACCCTTCCACCTGTGTGCTTCACCAAATATTTGTTGTTTATCTTTTAAAACACTTTTGGAAAATTTAGCCATCCTTGCTGGTAAAGTTTTTGTTCACTCTTGATGTAATTTTCAGATGCAGAGTGGCCTCATGGTTAAGCACTGTGGTACTCTGAAGCTTCCAGTGAAGCTGCCTTTGGTCTTGGGGCTAAAAGAGAGTTCTAGATGAATTTACACTATGTGTGGATCAGGGTTAGAACGCTGGCGCCCTGCTCTAGACTGTGTCTGTGACTAGCCTGCAGCAGCAGGCTCTGGTGGTTGAACTAGGGTGGCCGAACCCTTAGGGTCTAAGGTGCTGGAAAATCCCAGACCAGGTAAGTAGAGCGTCCTTGAGGTCTTAGCAAGGCAGGTCCCACAATGGCTCTGTGTTTCCCTCCCCTTTCTCCCACTTACGGAGAGATGATATATAAAGGTTCTTTCTTGGGACAAAAGTTGAAATACTACCTAGTTTTATACCTTGCATGATTAGTTTCGTGTCCTAAAATTGCATCTTTTTTCCAAATGTTATAAGGGCATCTCCAGCTTTGTGCTGGGAATATTCTGCCATTGTTTCTCATTGTGGTTTGTCCTTTTCCATTGCAGCTCTATTACCAGGTGTTAAACTTTGCCATGATCGTGTCTTCTGCACTCATGATATGGAAAGGCCTGATCGTGCTCACTGGCAGCGAGAGCCCCATCGTGGTGGTGCTGAGGTGGGTCCTGCAGGCTGCCCGCTGGCCTGGGGAGCAGTGTGGCTGATAACCCACATGACAACCAAGATTCAAGATTTTAATTGGATAAATCATTAGAGTCTTCTTTATTGATAGCTGTCTTGAGAATGCCTCATTTTTTCCCTGGATTTTCTTGAAAAATCTTACTTTTTTTAGCAGACATTTTAGAGCTTTAGTCATATTAATGCTAGTGTACTTAATCCACTTAAAAGATTTTAGTGATATGGCATTAATGCATTATTTGTGTACAAATTTATTTAAACACAACTAATTTTAAAATGTTTTTTGGTTTTCTTTGTACCAAAAAAGGCAGGGACTGTGTGTTTCCAGCACCTCGCATTGTGTGCAGTACTTTTCCAAGCTTCTTCACTAATACTGGTGTAAATGGATGCAGTCTTCTTGGGACTGTTATGCTTATCTGTGTACAATAAGTGCAGCATGTTCATATTAGAAAAGTTAACACTAGAGTTAACTTCATGCAGCCATAAAGTCATCCAAGGAGAAACACTCAGCAGTGAATTTGAAATCAAATGACTGTGTTTGGGAGCCAGTAGGTGCCTCAGGATGCTCTCTGTCCTGTGTCCTTAGGTCACTGAATCTGACTGTTGGTGGGACCATGTCCCTTTGTTTTCTGGGTGGAATGGGTGGGCTATAGCAATAACTTGGGCAGAGCCATAGCTGACCAGTCCAGCAGTTGAGGCCAGACAAGGGGCACTTGGCTCCCAAACTATTGCCCTTTCCCTCTGCTGGCCCTGATGCCACATTATGGGGCCACAGCCACGATCCCTACTGCACCAGGGTACCCTCATGTGACTGGCCAAGGGGCATTCTTCTAGAGATACAGCCTGAGAATAGCATAACTCACAGCAGAGCCGAGGGGACCTCCCATTTACTGGTGGTCACCCTGTACTTGGGGAGGCCCCTGGAATCCAGGTAGATAGATTAGGAAGGAGAAGGGGCCAATGCCCATTGATTCCAGACGCCTTAGCCTTGCTGCAGCAGTGACAGCTCACTCTTACATAGTTTGTGTGGTTATACTTCCTGGTAAGATCTCATTTTTTTTATTAAATCATAACTGTATACATTAATGCATTTATGGAGTACAATGTGCTGATTTTATATACAATTTGGAATGCTTACATCAAACTGGATAACCTAGCCTTCACCTCACTTACTGTGTTAAGACATTTATACTCTACATTTAATAGATTTGACATGTACCCTTGCAATATGCACCATAGGTGTGGTGCCACCAATTACCCTCCCTCCGTCCAACCTACCCCCTTTCCCTCCCCTCCTCTTCCTCTTCTCTCCTTCATCCTGGGCCATAGTTATGTTTTATCTTTCATATGAAAGTGTGGGTGATTATATATTGGTTTCATAATAGTACTGAGCACATTGGGTAAGATCTCATTTAAAGGAAGGATTTTGAGCCTTTTTAAAAAGAAGGGATTTAAAACCTTGAGTTTAGAGGTAATGAGGCTCAGCGAGGCCAAGCTGTGAGCATCTCTCAGTCACTCTCTATTCACACTGGATCTGAGCTGTGCTGGCTCCTCTTCTCAGATCACACAGTCGCACAGACCCTGCCCACAGAGGTGTTGTGAAATTGCTGTACTTTAGGGGATTTTTAAAAAGACAATCCTACACAGTGCTAAGGCAATTTGGTTTGTCAGCATAAACCGTTTACATCCCCGAGGGATGTTTGGCCTTGGGGGAACCCCTGGCCCATCGGAAGGCAAGTGGAAGTTGGCATCAGTGAAGCACTGGAAAGAACTGCTGTCCTGATGGGACACAAATGTGACCCCGACGCCAAACTTGAGCACCCTCTTCTCGCCTCCATGGTCTTTTCCTCACTGCAGTCCCTTAGCTGTTCCTGTGAACCAAGAGGGTTTTCCATCAACATCTTCAGGAATTTTGTTGAAGGAGTGAAGGTAAAGCCATAGACGAAGAAGCAGTTATCTTAGTGCTTTAGCTGTTGTGCATTAAAAGAAAGCAAGGCCCTGAAGCAATTCTGTTTTATTTTCCGGAGAAGACAAAATGAAATTTGATTTCAGGGGACAGAAAAGCCCCAAGCTTGTTTTTGCTCAGATGTTTTCTCTTTCTTTCCCTCTTAGTTCTCTTTCTAGCCCTTTCTGCATTTCTATTCAGATTTCTTATTTTTGATCGCTGGATCCATTACTGGCCTTAGAGACACTAGTTTCACCTAAACGTAAACCTATCGGTGGGCACTTAGTGGCAGGCTGCTTTTCTTTTTGCTGACCTTAGTGTCTGCTGAGACATTTAAAGTGTGCCAGGGTGGGAGGGCAGAGAGGGCCACAGTTTCCTTTAAAGCTCACTCGGCTTCAGTAGCCCGGATCTTTCTCTCTCCTTTCTGTTCAGCAGCCGTTACTCATCCTCATTGAACAGCCCCATAAGCCATATTCTTAGGCCTCCTTATTTTCTCATGCATTAAAACAGAGCTTGAGCATTACACAATGAATTCTATTTATTAAATGTCAGCTTCCAGTAGATTATGATTTACTTTGAATCCGTGAGTTTAAGTTGGTGTCATGTGGAATTATCTATTGACCACCACATCAAAACCAATTAGTATCTGTTAGCATTGGGCTCGTGTGGAGTATGTACAAAGGATGATGCTGCAGGAGGCATGTTTCGTCTCAACTCTCAGCTTGGCTCTATAAACGTTTGTTGCTCATTCCTTAAACAAGTATTAGAGTATCCTAAGCCCTGGGGATATGCTATAAAACGAAAAGAATCACCCTTTCAAGGGTGTCCGACCTTTTTCCTTGTCTGCCACACATTAGAAGAAGAGTTATCTTGGGCCACACATTAAATACACAAACACAAACGAAAGCTAATGAGCAAAAGAAAAAGTCCGTGCAGACTTTTCATGATGTCTGACAGCACAGATGAGCAAAACACACTGTCAAATCATCAGCATGCAGCCGATGGGCTGCAGGTTGGACACCCCTGCTAGAGTATTAACCACTTGTAAGAGTCTGCAGTTCTGAATGAAAATAACGGTGTATAGAGAGTGCCAAAACATCTATACACATTTTTAAGAAAGGTAAAAACGAAACTGTATTAAAAGTGTAATGTTCAATATATACTGATAACAAAAGATGAATACAGGTCAAATTGAGCTCCTCTTGTAGTTGCAGAAGTCAAACATGACTTGAGTATTACAAATTTAATAGTTTTTTCCTTTCTTAAAGTGTGTATACATTTTTTTTTGCACACCCTGTATTTGTAGAAGGAGGACTTTATTAAAAGCTACAAATTGGCAGCTTTTACTTCAGAGGCCTCATTATTCTTGGTTCTTTTTCTACCTAATACTGACTGCAGAGGGGCCTTCCAGTGCCTGTTCGATGCTTAATTCCGAGTAGAAATCATTTCCTTTCTCCCCAGTCGTTATTATGTTGGGTGGGCAGAAGGAAACCACTGGGGCTTATTGATAGCTCTGGAGACTTACTTGACTGTTGAGAAGAGTTTCAGCTCTAACTTCTCTGTTTGTTCTCGGCACCTTTTGGACGCAGGGTAACGCTAACATTGACTTTGTGTTTCTTTCTAGTGGCAGCATGGAGCCGGCCTTTCACAGGGGAGACCTTCTGTTTCTCACAAATTTCCGGGAAGACCCCATTAGAGCTGGTGAAATAGTGGTTTTTAAAGTTGAAGGACGAGACATTCCGATAGTTCACAGAGTAATCAAAGTTCATGAAAAGTAAAGAAGCTTTGTTTCTTTTTGTTTTTGTTTTTTGCAAGTTTTTGGATGATAGTATTAATGGTTAATTAGAAAGTAATACAAGCAATGGTTTGTGTTCCTAGTTCTGCTGTTTACTAACTGGGTGACTTTGGATCAGCCACTTAACTCATTCTATAGGACAGGAGTGAGAATATTTTACCCCCAACAATTTATAGGATGATTATGAGAATTAAGTGAACTAATGTTTACTAAAGCACTTTAAAAATTTAAATCATCACAAACGTAAGACAGGATATATTATAACATGTTAGTTATTTGAAGGAGCTTGAGCTTGAAGGAAAATCCCATTGTAACAGAGGATTATATCAATATGAAAATTGTTTTCTGAGATGGAGGAAAGCTAGCTGTCTCTGTCACGTTGGCCAAAGTGGCCTTCTCAGCAGTAATATTCCATGCTTTGGTCATGGCTTATCCTGCATTAATTTCCCTCCCTTCCCAACAGTCTTTCTTGTCCCTTAAATAACAATGATGACTTACTTATTAAGATCCTTTCCTTGGAACCAGAAATGTTTATTTCTAGCTCAAATATATAAAGTTCCCATGAGAGTATTTTGCATGATTAGCAAATATGTTACATTTCATATACTTGGTTATTTACTTATCTTTATGCAGCTTAGGGTAGATTTTTACCTGCATGTGTTGCAGAATTAAAATTAGATGTTAATAATGGAGCATTCCTCACTCCGTCTGTGGCAAGCGTGTGTATTTGGAGACACCTGGCATTAGATTCTCATTGCATTCACTGCTTCCCCAAAAGTGTTCCCCAAAGGTATTGAAACTTAAAACATTCATTTCATTGCACTCTAAACATGAGACAATCCAGTTGCAGTTTGTGTTGGTACACTGGTACTGCACTGGTGGTTACTTGATGTCTACTTAACTTGCTAAGGAAGAAGCATGCTTGGTCATATGTGACAGCGTCACCTGATTGAGAAATAATTTTTAAAGGTGATAAATTGTTCAGAGTTGAGAAAATATGACTTTTTGCCGTGATTTTCATGAATTATGAGAATATCCCAGGATTTTTATCCTCTTTATTTCCTTTATAACTATGGCTACAAACCAGCTTGCTTTTTTTGATGTGGTTTCAAATATTTGGGGGCTCTTAGTATTTTATCTCATTATCATAGTGTTTTTGTTCATTTGTCTTATTGAAAGAAGAGCTTCTGTCTTGTTCTATAATGGTACAATATTGTGCTTATAGTGTCAGGCTATCTGAGCTCCTGTTTAGAATGCTTAAAATTAATCCCACATGTCTTTTTAATGTGCTGGTTTGATGCCATTTGTGATTCTTGTTTCCTTGCACACTTGACTTTATACCACTGTGCTCAGAGGTGAAGGAAATAATGTATTAACCCATTCTGCATTGGCAAGGAAGGTAAGTTTGAGGACAGCTAAGAGCACACTTGCATTTAAATTACCTTGTGCTCAAATCTGTGTGATTTGGGACCAAATTTATATCTAGAGTGAAGAGGAATATCTGTGTGGACAAACTGGTCTGTGAGGACTGAGAAAGAATGAAAACAGTTTAAGTTCAGCACAGCTTATTAAACCAGCCTCATGTCCCAACTTCTGACCTATTCTGACTTGAGGTGACAACTGAAGTGAGCCTAGAAAAATCTCCTTGTCAGCAACATTTTGGGGTATTCTGAATGTAGATTTGAAAGAATTGCATGGTGGTTATTCTCATAATTTTGCTCACTGATGAATGCCACTGATATTCTCATTTTAAGACTAAAATCTAAGTCAGGTACTAGCTTGTGCTTCCTTCCAAGAAGGCATGAGCTGACAAGTGGTTCTTTACTGCGTGTTATGCTGGAAGCTAATCAGTGCCCTTGTGCTTGGCCATGCTCTTTGGTTGTCAAGGTTACTTGTGTGTTTTAGAATTTAAGTCTACAAAACTGACATTAGATTTGTCAGATAACCATCAGTTGAATGGTTATCTGTAAGCCATCATCTTAGACCAGAGGAAGGTCAAATTATCTTTAACTGCTTTTCTAAGTGGTTTGACGGTAAAGTCTTGGGTAAACTATTATTTTTTTAATGATGCTATGCTGAAAATATTATTTAAGAGGACATTATTTTGCTTTCCAGAGATAATGGAGACATCAAATTTTTGACCAAAGGAGATAATAATGAAGTTGACGACAGAGGCTTATACAAAGAAGGCCAGAACTGGCTTGAAAAGAAAGATGTAGTGGGAAGAGCGAGAGGGTAAGAATGCACTTTTATATTTGATAGAAGGTTAAGAAACCAGAAAAGCAAAAGAAACCAGAAACAGAGAAACTAAATTTATAGGATAATAGAATTATGTGTTACAAATATGTCAGAAGAGTTCTAAGCAGATCTCATTTGTACTGTGAGGATAAATAAAACATTGAACTTCCTAAAGACATATTAATAAAATCTAAAACTGAATCTTCTTCAATTATCTCTAACTTGATGCTATTTAAAAATTAATCCTCACCTAGAGATTAGTCATCTGTGGATTTTAAATAACAATTACAAGAAATCCTCTTGGAGATAACCGCTACTTCTCATTTCAGTAAATGCTCTAGGCACTATCTGTGCCTTTACAGATGTGTGTGTATGCAAATATGATCTATGATGTCACCTAAAACAATTTCCTATTGTTCACCCACTAGGAAACTGGAAATAGCTTTCTTGTATCGAATCTACATCTATACCTTTTTAAATGGCTACATGCTCTTTTACTGAGAATTGTAGCTTATTTAACCAGTCCTCTTTGGATGGACATTTAGGTTAGTTCCTACTTTTATTGACTAAAAACAGTTCTGTGATAAGCCTTTTATATAATTGTTTCAGTAACGAGTTCTGCTTCTGATCGAAGTAGAGAAAATATCCTCTCCATTAAAAAAAGAAAAAACAAAAAAGGGACAGTGCCTGTGGCTCAAAGGAGTAGGGTGCTGGCCTCATATGCTAGAGTTGGTGGGTTCAAACCCAGTCCCAGCCAAAAACTGCAAAAAAAAAAAAAAGGAGGGGATTCTTTTCCTTCCTTGGTAACCATTTTTTATGTTTAACACTTGTCAGCATAATCATTGGCTGGTTTATGCACTGAACTTTCTCTCTCTGGGATCATAATCATACTTATGGTATTCACATTTGTATTCACGGCCCAATAAACTTGTTGGTTTCATCTGAAAAGCACTGTAAAATGAAAATGATGTTGTAATTTAAATGACAAATTAATCATCCGCGTACTTTGAAAGCGTCATCTAACAGCAGTTTTTATGTAGGCTATCTGAATGTTATTTCTCTTCTGAAAAAATAAGAACTGGATTTGTAAGTTGCCTATTCTGTTTAGTAGATCAATTAATTGTTATAAATTGTAGCAAGTGAAGACAAGTAGCACTACTCTCTCAAATCATGTGCTTAACAAAATTGTCCTGGCTGTCAGCTGTGATGGTTTTTACTAATAAAGCCATTAGACACGGGGGTGAATTTATCCTTACAGCCCCAGTCAGTATATCTCCTGTTAAGATCTGTTTCCTAAAACTGATTTATAGTGTTTTCAAATGCTGCCCTCATCATATTATAAACAATTTTTAAATTTCTTGTTCTTTATCCTACAATTTAGGTTTTTACCATATGTTGGTATGGTCACCATAATAATGAATGATTATCCAAAGTTCAAGGTAGGAATTTATGTGTGTCTGTATTTACTTTTTTAAATATTAGAGCTTATACTTGTATAGGTATAAAGATGTAATTTTCCTAAAATGTTTTGCCCTTAATTTTTCTGCAGCATATTTATAGTTAACTAGAAATTAAGATGATCATTATATTATCAACATTTAAATTAATTATTTAAAATAGGTACTTTCACCTTTTGTGTTCACAATGCATTCTAAAATGGTATTTATATAGTTGTTACTTTTTATGATGGAAAATTTCAAATGTGCAAAAAATTAGTATAATAAACCCAGTAATCTCTCAACTTTAACAACAGTGTATCTGCATATTTTTAAAAAATCACTTGAAAAACAATAGGAAATCTACTCAGGGTAAGCACTTCATTGGCTGTGTTTGTCAGGTGTTTGATACTTAGTCCAAAATTGTATTTTGGATTTTTAACTAAAATGTACCATTGAACAGCTAATTTGGAGAATGGGGCATGAAGGAAGAGGTCATCTTTTGATTTTGTTCTCAGCCACTATTGAACCGACTTCATCTGAATACATTTATAGACCAATTTCTTTGTAGGCCTCACAGTAATTTTCCACTGTGTTTTCTTTACAGTATGCTCTTTTGGCTGTAATGGGTGCATATGTGTTACTGAAACGTGAATCTTAAAATGAGCTGTAGTTCCTGAAACCAGACCGACATGAATTCTGTTGAAAAAGAGAAAAACTAATATATTTGAAATGTTCCACTTTCTGTATAAAAAGGAAACTGTGGAGATGTGTTTGTCTTGTCCAAATAAATGATTCATCAGTAAAGATGGTTTTCTTTTGTGGACTCTGATTTGAATCCGCCTGGTCTGTCTGCCAATTGTGCTAGACTCGGAGTATGAGGGTCTCTGCCACTTCAGGAAGCAGGCAGGTTGTCATGAGCCTGGCCTGCTGCTGGGACAATGTGCCGTTCACATGTAGAATGGTAACATCTGGGTTTCAAAAGTAAAATTCTTAATATAATGGCATTTCTAGGAGAAATAGGCCCTTAACAGGAGATGGTTTCTTATTAAAATGTCATCTGATCAATTAATAGAGCCTGACACCTTTCAGAAGGAAGGGATGCAATCTGGTTTGTTTTTGGAGCATGAAATATCTTGAGATGGTTTGTTAAATTTTTTGAAAATTGTTTAATCAGTTATAAAAATCATGCGTACTCCTTTGGAAAATCCCCAGATTCATCAGGATGACTGAAGGGTGCACACTGCGAAAACTACAAAAGGTCCCTTTCCTCAGTCTCCCCTTCCCATTTCCTAGGGAGCTCCACTGTGAGTTAGAGATTCGCACTAGCTCTAGTCCTGCATATAAAAGTCTCTTGTGCAAATGTTTGTCCAGCACTTTCACCACGTTTTCTTAGTTATTGTGTTAAGACATTTATATTCTACACTTAGTAGATTTAACATGTACCCTTGTATATCCAGCACTTTTATCCCAGCCACTGTCTGAGGTGCTGGTGGCACAAAGGCCCAGCCCTAAGGGGCTTACACTGGACTGGGAGGAGCAGATGATACCCAAGGTAGTGACCCCTGCTGTGAAGAAAGGTAAAGCAGGGTGAGTGCAAGAGGGTGACAGAGGACACTGCTTTTCAGATGGAAGTCAGGGACACCCCTTGGAGGGGGTGACATTAAGGAGAGTTTAGAGAAATGAGAGGGACTGAGGCATGCCAGTCCCAGGAAACATAGAAGTGGGAACAGCCAGTGCAGAAGCCCTGACAGGGGCATGCTGTGGGCGGGTCACCTCACTGATTCAGGTCAGACGCTGACTCAGGAAGTTTGGGGCGGGGCCTGAGACTGTGCATTTCCAACGTGCTCTCAAGGGATGCTGCTGCCACCGGTACCCAGACTACACTGAGCATAGGCAAGTGTTACAGGAATAAAAAGGAAGCCAGTGACGTTTTAAAATATACTCCACTTTTACAAAAATTTCTCTTTTCGCTGAATGATACGACATTGTCATCCTTTCAATCGGACTTACACATCCACCTCGTTCTCCTAGATTTGTTCAATTCTGATGTAAGATTGAGAATCTTCAAAAGTCACTTAGCCACTATGTGGCCCTGAGCAAGTTACTTCCCTCCACTTCAGATGGAGGATAAGAACTGCCCTTACAAGTTGGGCTGTCATGAGCTTAATTAAGTAGCACGGTCCCTGACATGTAGCCATTCGGTCAGTGCTGCCCTTTGTTACGTGTGCCGTCCTTTTCTGCGTAAACCGGTGCCGCATGACACGTCTATATGGCGACTTTGCCTCAGTGAGCTCCTGGCTTGGGAAGGACCAGCAGGAGTGATCCACCGGGGGCAACTTGCCCTTTAATCCTCTATCTCTGCTAAAACAGGCTATTACGACAATAATGGGCCTCCTCCTGGTGAAATCAGCAAAGTGAAAGGAAAAAAGGCTTAGAGAATACTTTTGAAAAACATTATTCCCCTGTGCCCTTTAATAAGCTGTTTTCTTAAGAAAAGATGGATTTTTCTTCCCTTAACTAAAAATGAAATTTTTAAATGTTTGGGTCAAAACGTCATTATTTTATCATTTTCCTGGGGTTCTGTAGTAGGTTCATATAAACTTAAAAAGCTTTTAACATGGCTAAACTTTTTGGTGATTCTTTGACCTTGGCTAACATTTCAGAATGAACTTTGCAAGGACACCCCAGAGCCCTGATGGGGTTCAGCCAGTGCCAGATACAGGATCAAAGTTCTTTTATCTGGAGGTTTCAGTCGCAGCCTCAGCTTCTAGCAGATAAAATCAGCGCTGCGACATCCAAGTTGCTTACAGTTCATTTATCAGGTTGAACCTCTTACTGGGGGGTTTTCGATGTTCATGTGACACACATTTGTCTCATGGTTAGGCAATTGCTTTTCCACTCTGCAACATCTTAGAGGCAGCAGAGTAGAACTGGGAGGCGTTGGCCAAACTAATGATACCACCGAGAACAGAGAAGACGAAATGTACAAAAAGGATTCCAGGACTTCAGAACACCACCTAGCATAGGGACAGTCCCCGAAGGCTCCCCTGAGTTATAAGAGGACACTTT
>NW_003852422.1:15957351-15974093 GCF_000181295.1 Otolemur garnettii | reverse complement strand
ACACTCCAACCACCTCAGTGGGCTCGCCACTATCCCAGCAAAGCTGGGCGAATTAAGCACAGGTGGGAAGAGGAGGCAGTCTAACCTTCCTAAGCAAGGAGGGTAGGAGAATATTCAAATAAGGGGAAGCGAGCCTGGGCACTGGCACTTTTACAAAACTCCCTGGGTGACACATGTGCAGTCAGCACTGCAGACCACTGAGATCTTGCTAGACTTGGGAAGTCTAGGGTAGTTCTCTTTTCTTCTTCCTTCTAGGAAAAAAAAAAAAAGAACCATGGAGAAACAGATGCCTGCACAAGTTAGTCGGGAATAAATGCGATTAGGATGCTTGGTTGCTCATATCCTGCTTATCTTCATGAAGTCATTTTCAGATTGCATTATAGAAAAAAATCCAGAAACACATTGTGTTTATGTGCCGTCCTCTCACACCATTTCCACACCACACCGATGCTCCCCTTTCTACTGATGGTCATCTGGGCACTGGACACTTTAGTCTCATCCCGGAATTCTGGGTGGAGATACATCCATCACCACTCTTTGGGATCAACATGTTCCCTCCATTTCAAATGAGAGGCATGGGATAGGGCAGGAAAAGAGGGATTTGGAGTCACAGTGCAGTTAAAGGCTGCTCAGGCTCAGGTTCTTTAGCTCCAGAATTAGCATCCAGCTAGGTCAAGAGTTTTTAGATGCCTGGATTTAACCAAATAGGGCTTTATTATTGTTTCCTCAAGATTACTTGAACGTGAACACTTAGAATTAATTAATGAAAGCCTCTCAGTCCTCTTGAACATTCTTCCCTATTGTCTTTGGCCATGAAATACTACTTAGATTTACCTATTTACCTATTTTTTTCTCCAATTTCCACTGAATAGTTTTATTGGCAACCCGTGATCATTTCACTGGCTCCAGAGTTTTGCCTTTTCCGTATGTCGTATAGCTGCAATCACACAATGTGTAGCCTTTTCAGATCAGCTTCTTTTACATGTTTCCTCCATGTATTTTCACATTTCCACATCTCATTTCTTCTTAGCACTAAGTAATATTCCGTTGTCTGGATTTACCGCAGTTTATTCATTCACATACTGAAAGACATTGTGGCTGTTTTGAAAGTTTTGGCAATTTGGGCTTCAAGCTGCTATAAACACCCCTGTACAGGTTTTTGTGTGGACATAGAGTTTTTGGTTCATTTGGATAAATACCAAGAAACACGATTGCTGAATCATATGGTAAGAGGATGTTTATGGAACGTATCAACAAGAACCAGGACTGTGTCTGAGCAGATAAAATCAGTGCTGTGACGTGTTTTATAAGAAATTGCCAAAGTGTCTTCCAAAGTGGCCCAACCCTTTCCACTGACAGTGAAGGAGAGGTTCTGTTGTTCCACATTTTTATCAGCACCTGATGGTGACAGCGTTTTGGCCACTGTAATAGGTAAGTACTGCTGTCTCACTACTGTTTTAATTTGTAAATTCCTAATATTGTGTTGAGCATCTTTTCACGTTTATTGGCCATCTGTATATATATTTTTGGTTAGGTGTTGAGATCTTTTGCCCACTGAAAAAATTGACTGTTTTTCTTACTGTTGAGTTTTAAGAGTTCTTTGTACGTCTGGAATAACAGGCTTTTACCAGATATATCCTTTGTAAGTATGTTCACCTACTCTGTAACTAGTTACAGTCTCTTGGCTTTGCCTTTCAGAGAGCAGAAGTTTTTCGTTTTAACAGACTCCAGCCTATCAATTTTCTTTCAGGGATCATATCTTTTTAAGTGTTATACCTAAAAAATCATCACTGTATTCAAGGTTATCCAGATTTTCTCATATGTTATCTTCCTGGAGTTTTAATAGTTTCACATTTTACATTTAGGTCTATGATCCATTCTGAGTTAATTTTTGTAGAACTCAGGTCTGTGTCTAGATTAACTTTTTTGCATGTGGCTGTCTAGTTTCCAGCACTGTTTGTTGAAAGGACTATCTTTTCTCCACTGAATTGCCTTGCTCCTTTGTGAAAGACCAGTTGTCTATCTATGTGTGGGTCCATTGACCAATTTGTCTATCCTTTTGCCAACACCACCCTATCTTGATTCCTTTAGCCTCATAGTCTTGAAGTCAGGTAGTGTCGCTCCCCCAACTATGTTCTTTTCCTTTAATATTGTATTGGCTATTCTGGGTCGTTTGCCTCTCCATATACGTTTCAGAATCAATTTGCCAGTACCTCCATGGGGCCTTTTTATTAAGAATTCATGTTTGCAGAAAATACACAACCTTCCATTGCCATATTCCTTTGTACATTTCAGTTCTCAAGCCCATCTATGAAGGGAGAGTGTTTTTCCTCTTTAAAGTCTCAAGGTGATTTTTATCTCTTTTCTTGGATTTATGCATTGGTGTAGAAACATCTGAGTTCTTCCCGCCCTGAGAGTTACTGGGAGCTTCATCTGTTACGTTTCTGTTTCACTGTGGCATGGCTGATATCATCCATGGGCATCCGGTTAATCTGTTGTGGCTGGGTATACATTCCCCCGCCCCTTGGGTTGTTACTTTCAAGCCCTCTTGATTAGATCAGAGGATTTAGAGGCTGAGAGATTAACTCTGACTTCTCACAAAGGAAGAAAATGATCATAATAGAATCAGCTTGCCATTTAGAACTCTTACATGGTAGCACCAGGAGCAGTCAACTGGAGCTCAGCAGTGGATTAGAGACCCAAGGAGAGTTTGGTGATTCTTTCTCAAATTTAACTAATTGCCCCAAGATGGTATATTTTAGTTCTTTGTGCCTCATGGTTCCACTCCATGCATTGCACATTCGCCAGATGGCTTTTCAATCAACATGGGAAATAGCAATGAACAATAGCACTGAGAGACCATTTCTCCCCTTTATATACCTGAAATGTCTTTTAAATGAATAAAATGCTGTGAAACATTTTAAAACTGAACAATGGCCCATAGAAACTTCTTTCTATGTATGTAGGAAGTCATGATTCACAAAGTGCTTGCTTATTATTTGCTCTCTGGCCATCAGGAGCAGGGTAGGCTGCTGCATTAAAAGCCATCGGGAGCAACCTTGACTATAAGAAACTAAATGGAATAACATTTCCCTTAGAAAATGTTCTCCTCCGTGGTTTTGAATTTTATTTTCAAAGAACCTCTTGAATCTGTTGTTTCCAATGTGACTCCTCTGACTGTATTCTGCTCGTGAGATGCAGAATATACATCTCTGGACTTTTCTAGACTTTCTCCCAGACTGAATACTATTCTACAGGTGGAAAATCTAGATGAGAGAGTCCTTGAAAGGTCCAAAGAAGTGCTGGAACTTCCGGGGAGTTGTGGATGCCTGGGGTTTATCATGCTGTCTCCTTTTCCAAATGCTGCATTTTGATGTGGTAAGCTGTTAGGTTCAGTTAGCAAAACCACCCAGAACACTTGTCAAAGTACTTGACTAGAGAGCCAGCTGTGGTTTATCCATAATAACTTCCTGTTTCCCAGCATCAAGGAAGACAGGACTTTGGGACACACTGACACTGAAAGGGTGAGTGGAGAAATCTAGGAAGGAACATGACTGGGAATGGCTTGTGTGCACGAGAGAGCTCAGGAAGGGAGGGATCCACAAAGTCACTCGCTGCCACGAGGTCATGTGAAACAGAAAAAGCACCTGCTAGATCCTCACCAGTGACCAGAGTGAGAGCTGGTTTAATAGAAGGGCAGAGGTTAGAGTTCAGTGGGGTGAAGGTGGAATGATGCCAGCATGACACTGAGCGTTCTATGCAAGGCTTCACAGCCAGGTAGCAGCCCCACCAGCAAATTACTACCTTCCATGTACTCATCCCAGTAACTTTCTATTTATTTCATTTTAATAACCCAGCCATCTCTAATGATGTGTTACCTTACTAAATGTATTCACAAACTGTCAGAGCCCTGGGGATGGACATTAATCCAAAGGTTACCCTGTCATATGAAGGCACTGGGGACTAAGGGGTAGTCTAAAGGGCTGCATCCTCCCATTTTGGGGCTCTCAAAAGAGGTCTTTGGTGGCCACAACCATCGTAACTGACCCAGGAATATCACATGCAGTCCCTGGTGAGTGGCTCTCTTTAAGGCCACATTTCACAGGTATGTTTCTGCTGTTGTGCTCTCTCCTGGAGCAGGTAACCAGGGCTGTCACACTTCATTGAGCACAAATAACACCAGAAAAGGAAAGACGCAGATTCCTAGTCCTAATTCCCAAAGAGTCTGACCAGGTGAAAGGACCAACCTTCCCATGGTTGGTTTTCCTTATTCTGAAGTAGGGACTGGCAGAGGGTACCTGGGATTATCTCTAAATTCTTTTCCTAGTTTTGATGTTCTATTTCTTCATTCCACAAATATTTACTAAGCCTTTACTGGGTGCCAGTTCCTATTCTACATACTGGAAATGTAGCTGTGAACAAAAGAAGGAAACATTCTGTCCTCATGGAATTAGATCCTAGTAGGGAGAGAAAGATAATTTCAGGGGAGGGAGAGAAAATTAAGTGAAATAGTAGTCTGTCAGAGGGTGTTAAATGTTAATTTAAATAAAGCAGGGAAGGAGGACAGAAAGTGCTGTAGGTAGTTCTAACAAGGGGGTCGCTATGAAAGTTTTGAGACAGACAGTGCTATAGTCCATATTTTACTTCCAAGAAACACAGCGGCATCCTTTCTGATTCACTCATGCAAATTGCAACTTGCTCAGCTCATCAGTGTTGCTGGGAGGGCTTACCAGTTTGCATTTGCACAGATTTTATGTTTCTTGACTTTATGTGCCTCAAAATTTTCATAATGACCCATAAATATTAAAAACCTTCGCCAGGGAAAACCTTTCTGAAAAGGTAGCATTTGGGTAAAGAGCTGAAGGAGGTGGGGAAGTCACGTTGGCAGGTATCTGGGGGCAGGATTTTAGGTGCAGGGAACAGCAAGTGCAAAGGCCCTCCTAGGAGTCAAGGAGCAGCCAGGAGATCAGTGTGGCAGCACTAAGTGAACTAGAGTTTGAGGGATAGGAGACATGATAAAGGCAGAGACAAGATCTCGGCCAGGAAGACCATTATAAGGAAAAGTCCTTATATATTGCGGCTATTCTGAGATCGTGAGCTTTGGAAGGCTTTGAGCAAGGGAGAGACCAATATAAAAAGAGTTTGGGGAGCAGAAAAGAAAGTTACAAAGGTGAAGAGACAGGAGATTGTTGCAGTAAGGTAGGTAAGGAGGGATGGTGGCTTACACCAGTTAGTAGCCATAGGGGTAAAGAGGAATAGATTAGGGATTTATTTTGAAGGGTTTTGGTCAGAGAAACTTGAAGGAGTTGGTCACTTGTGCAGATGGGGGAGAGTGTGAGAAAAACTTTAGGAATTCAGTGTGAGACAGGGGAAGTCTGTGATGCAATTCGACACTCTAGCTGAGATGCTGAGAAGGCAGCTGGATGAACCGGTCTGGAGTTCAGGGGCGAGTTCGAGGCTGGAGGCATAAATCTAGGAATTGTTAACCTAATGATGCCGTTTAAAGCCACTGAAATGAATGAGTTCAAAGGAATGAGTCTAGATATTTCTTTGTGTCCGAAAAACTTCCTCATTTTTATAGTGCAGATCTGCTAACAATAACTTCTCTCTTTCATGTGTCTCAGAAAGTCTTCAGGGGCCTTGAGTTTGGAGAATATTCTTGCTGGGTACAGAAACCTGGGCTGACAATTTTGTTTCTGTTCTGTTCTTTAAAGATAAATTTGTATTACCTTACAGTTTATGTACTTTCCAATATAAAGTCTGCTGTTATCTTCATTTATCTGGTCATAATACATTCTTTTCTCTGGATGCTTCAAAATTTTTCTATTTATTACTAGCGTTCAGCAGTTTGAATATGCTTTCTGATACTTTCTTTTTTATATTTATTTCATTAGCATTCCTTGAGCTTCTTGGACCTGTGGGTTTATGGTTGTAATCAAACTCTGCCCATTTTGGTCTTCCAATCAGAAATACATTAAATGTCCCACAGCTCATCGATGCTTTGTTAATCTTTTTTCTAGTCTTTTTCTCAGGGCTTCATTTTGGGAAATTTATATTGCTATGTTTTTAAGAAAACTATTTTTTTCCTCTGCAGTTGTGTAATCTGCCAATAATCTCACCCAATGTGTTTTTTACTTGTTGTTTTTTCACCTCTAAGTATTCTGTAGCATCTTCTAAAAATATATATTTTATTCCATCTTCATTATGATAATGTTTTTCTACCTTTTTAAATATAGGGAACGTATTTGTAAAGGCATCTTTGCCTGATTTCTGAGTCTGTGTGATTGACTGATTTCTCTTCTGGTTCTTGAATTTTCCTGCTTCTTTACGTCCCTGGAAATTGTTGTAAATTTTTCATTGTTGGGCCATAGATTTTGATCAAAATCCTTTAGGTCATGGTGTTGGGGTGTTTTTCATTGTTTATCCTTCAAGACTTATTCTTGAGATTTTCTTAGGGTAGGTTCAGACTAACGTTTAGCCCAAGGCTAATTTAACCCTACTAGGACGCTGCTCCCTCCAGAGGACTCTCGGTGATGAGCCATGCTGGGAAGGCCTTTCCTTCTGGCTGAAGGGATACAAATTCCTCTGACTCTGTGCATCACCGTTTTGCCTTTTCCTTCACGGTGGTTCTTTCTCTGGCCTTGTTGATGTATGTGCAGATTAGTTCTCAGTCAGAACATTAGGAGGTTCCTTCCACAGACCTCAGGACTTCTCTGTGCAGTTCTCTCTCACCAATACTCTGCCCCACAAATTCTAGCTGTTCTGGCCTCTCTAAACTCTGATCTCTATCTCCCCTACTCATCAAGTACCTGGAGCCCTTTTGAGTTCTCCCTCTGGAGCTGTGGCCTGGAAACTGCCTCTAGGCAACCAGCCAGTGCAAGTGTAGACCTTACTCTTCCTCTCTGAAATTCCAGGCCAGCCCCAGCTGTTGCCCAGTGTGTAAGAACTATCATTCCATGTTTTATCCTGTTTCCTGGCAGTCTGAAGTGAGGGGATTAATCTTGCGCCTATTAACTCCATTTTATCCAGAAGTAGAAATGGTTATTTTTTAATTCTAGTTTTATTACCACCTAATAGTTCTTAACTTATTGAATTTTATGCAAGATCTCTAGTCTAAGTTGTAGACAACAGAAACTGATTCACATTCAATCAATCATAAAAGTATTTTTTCTGGAAGGTTGTTTGGTAACTCATCAACTTGCCATGGAAGCAGAGACCCAGACTCAGAAAATAGAGGAACAGAGGGAGGTTAAATTTACAAAACTTAAGAAAAAAAAAGCCACTAACAGTCTTATGAATATACTGTGTCCACCACCTTGGAGCACATGACTTTGGTGATTTCATCACTAACCATGAACCCTGGACAATGGATGCTCTCAGGAGCATTGAAGTCTCAGTGTCTTAGAGACTAGACAGGGCTATCTTGGTCACATTCTTCTGTCTCTGCTCCGTTAGAGGCAAAAATTCCATATGGGTTATATTCGGTTGACTGAGCCTCAGTCATATACTCATGCCTTGATGTAGAGGAGGCTTTTATGTTGGGGGGAGGGCTGTCCCTTCCACCAATACTCATGTGGTAGAGTCTTACGGAGACACAGGAACGTGGGCTCCAATGATGAGGCACGTGGGTGCACATGAGTACGTGGCTTGCTCTTAGAGTGTAATGGGGACAAGATGAGATGATATCTGTGAATTCCCCAAGCCTATGGAGTCACATTTTTGCTTTCATTAAACAGGGTATCTAGTTAACAGAGTTTAGCACCTTCCACAGTGACCCACACTGACAGACTTACTTCTCGTATCCATCAGGGATTGACTTTATGAAAAATGCCTTGTGTTCTGTCTGTCCTATCACTGTGCATGCAATACACACACACATGCCCCACATATGATGAGCAAGTAAGTGTTTTTTAATCCATTGGTTTGTTTAAATTTTTGATCCAAATTGGTTTTATAAAAAAGCAAAATAATACATTTGCATCATGTAGGCAACTGATAGAAACTTACGACATGAGAAATCACTGCAAGGACCATGACAGGTAAGATGTAACACGGAGATTAAATGGTTTAAAAGGAGATTAAAAAAACAAATAGCCAAAGATAAAAAAGTAAGTAACATATTGTCTGGGAGTGGAGCTCCAGATAATTCTTATAATTCTCCCTGGCTGTACACTGAGCAACTCCAGCCCTGGCACTGGCAGAGGTAAGCCCCCGGGTCTCCCTGGGGGCTGCGAAGGGTTTTCCCATCAGAAATGCCTCTCACTCTTGCGACATGGCACATGTCCTCTCAGAGGCAGCCTCTCCCTGAAAGCCACACTCTTTTCACTCTCCTCCTCCTTGGACTTTCTCACCAAATCCCTCTCTCCACAGCAGTACCTACCTGAGAAGGGCACTAGGGTGGTGTGTGCGTGCAGCTTGGGGATGGTGGCATCTTAGTCCATTCAGGCTGCTGTGACAGTACCATAGTATATGTGGCTTATAACACATGGAAATTAGTTTCTCACAGTTCTGGAGACTGGGAAGTCCAAGACCAAGATATCCACAGATTCTGAGTCTTGTGAGGAGCTGCTTTCCAGGTTACAGTTGGCTCTCTTATCCCTGTGTCCTCACTGGGAGGGGTTGGGGGACTCTCTGAGATCCCTTTTATAAGGGCACTGATCCTATTTGCAAAGGTTCAGCCCTCCTGACCTCCCAAAGGCCTCTCTGCTTAATACCATCATACTGGGGATTGGAGCTCAACCTATGAAACTGGGGACGGGTGTGTGGGGGGGAACACAGACATTCAGTCCATAGCAGGTAGAGAGGTTAACACTTCGGCTCCCACACATATAAATGCCCCCCTAAGTCAGTGTCTCCCCAAACTTCCCTGCATTGAAATAATTCAGAAGGTCAAGGTTGGGGCCTAAGATTCAGCATTCCTCCCATGCTCCCAGGCGGTGCTGGTACACTTGGAACAGCAAGGTCCCAGGGTGCTGCTGCCCTTCAGTCCTTCCTCTGAAGTTTTTGGGGTTTGGACTTGAACCTACTGGGTGAGATGGTTTTACAGGTGAGGGCACCAGAATGAGAGGACTCTGTGATCCCAGCTTGGTGTAGGATGTGGCTTTATTGATTTGATACATACAACCAGAAGCCCAGGTGAGATGTGCTTCTTCTCCTGCCAGGTAACAGAACATGAGGGCTTATCCACAGAAAATCAACCACGATCTCACGGCAGCATGGAAGGACTGTTCCTCTCCTGTCTAAGCCCTTCTGTGACTCTGTCCCCGCTGACCTGACTATACTGGCATCACCTGATAGAATCTGTCCTTCAACCACATGCCATTTCCTACCCTGATCCTTGGAGCTTCCGGAGACATCTCAGCAAGTCTGGAGCTGAGAGTAGGGGCTCAGTAATTACATTTTGTGAATAAAATAATTCCCTTGAATCTTGCACTCTGTGTTTCCACAGTTCCAGCATGAGGACAAAGTGGTGTCATTTAGAAGACAGTATTAAGCAGGACTCCATGTTGCAAACATTCCATCACAGCTACAGCTAAAGGCATTCCTGGATTTCCTTTCTTACTCCCAAACTGCCTTTCTTAGCCACAAGTTCTCAGTCTCTCATCATCATTGTTATTGTCTTCCCAGGTTCTCTGCATAAAACCTCTTTCCCCAGAAAAGGGATCAGGCAGGGCCTTGGTGACCCTCCCAGGAAGGCTAAAGCTATTTGCATTTCTAACCACAAGGAAATCACTACTGACAGCCCAAAGTAAAGCAGAAATATTAAGAATGACGGACTGGAGTTTCTGTACCAGAAGAAAAATGGAACATTAATAGGAAGAGTGCAGCAGTAAATTGCAGCTTATTAATTCATATTTAAAGTCTGCATGAAAGTAAGCTGCATGAAAGTATTCTCCCTTGGAATATACAAAAATGTGTTAGGTTTCAGTTGATTGTTTCAGAACTCTTGATAATGATAGCTTACCGCCTAATTTCCTTATATTATTGTCCTTCAGAAACACTGACTCCATCTCCATTTTAAAATTCTATAAAAAGACAGGTGAGTAAGATATTTAGGGATTGATCACCCAGTTTGTAAATAGTCCTGACGTTTGAATTTTCCTACCACTTGCTTCTGGCTAATGCATGCAAAAGAAGAAAAATGAAGGGACATGAAACTCCAATCAATATATTATATATTTATTTATTAAAAGTTCTAGTGGAAAATATGTAGACTGCCAAGAAGATGAAGGTCGTCTATTGCTGGTAAACTTGAGGTTTCCAGGTTCTCTGTGGTGGATCTGAACCTCCCCCTCTGCCTCCTCTGCCCACTGTGACATGTTCATGTAATATTAATTTGTTGGAGCTAAAGATCACTCATGAGCATGACATTAATAAATATTATTAAATTAAAAAGTAAATCTATCCATCATGTCCTGTTTTTATTATTCAGTACAAAGCACCTTTTGATGGTTTTGCTTTGAGCTTGTGAATTAATGAAGGGTCAACACTCACTAGGACCCCATCCTGGCCACTGAAATATGTGAAGTTTAACGTTCTACATGAAAATTTAAATAGATTTTCATTTCCTGAGAAATGAAGCAATGACTTTCACCTATCCCAAACTTCTTATTTAAGACCAATATATATCCTTACCAAAATGTCTACATAAGACAGTAATTGATGAATAATCTTTTAATTTCCCACTCTTAAATGAAGGCTGATGTCTTTAGCCATGATGTATTTAAGGAGCTGAAATCAAATATGTAATTAAACTCTATAAGAAAATAAAATGGAAGCTCAGCTGCCTGTGGCACACCACACCGAAGCCATCAGCAATTCTTTGTCCCATTGATATTGGAGTTGGTTCACTTCTCAGCCTTCTGGCTGAGATCAAGTGTGATATCAGAGGTGGGTCTTGAGGATGGGTTTCTCCATCTTGGAATATCAGCTACATACACAAAATCTCACCTGTGAGTACTCCTTCCTAGGTGTAATGTGGGTAGAAATCAGGGAAGTCCATGAACTTTTGCACAGAGGAAAAAAATTAAAGACCCAGGAGAATAATTCACAGGAATGATATATATTTTGATAGACCACTGGCAAGACCTTGGTTGTGAAATGCTACTTGGAGCTATTGGAATATCATTCTGAGTGTCAGCCAAAATGGGGAGATGATGAACGTGGGTGGCCTTGATAGTTCACACTTTGAAGACAATCCTCCTATTAGCATCACCTCTGCAGATGCTGGCCTGCAGGGCTCTTGGCAAAACTGGTCTGGGGTACAACTCTTTGGGGCGTCATAGGGATTCAGAATGCTATGAGGAGGGAAATGGGGTCAGGGTCTCTACCTAAAAGCAGAGCAGAAATGTGGCTTCCCTGAGTGGAAAAAAAAGAGTTGGAGAAAGCTGCTGCAACAGCTGATTTGATTTCTAGTTTTTTCAGAGCTGCATGCCTAGGAAGGAAGGTGGGAAGACACAGGTACATCCTTTCACATCGGACCTGAGCTATGCTGCCACTTGATTCTGTAAGTACAGTATCTCTGAGGTTTTTATAAGAGCTGGTTCTGAACTGTTTGCTATGGGGATGTGTAAGTTTGGTAGAGACAGGAGCAAAGCTGAAAGAGAGAGGGAGAGAGAATTTTTCTGGAAAAGATGAGCCACCTAAAAACCAAAATTTGAAACTTGAGTAGGAAAATTAATATCAGGAAGATAATTGATAGAAAGATAAGATAATTGATAGATTGAAGCAAATTAATATCAAGAAGAATTGATTCTCTTTGAAATTAAAATAATACGATAAAGTTAAAAGGTTTTTAAGTAATTATGCTAAAGATCATTAAAGACAAATGAAGGAAAATCATCTATAAATATCAACAAAATGTGATGAAATATCTATGAAATCTATGAAAAGTCTATGAAAAATAAGCTATCCAGAAAATAAAAATATATAGTAATTATAATTAAAAACTCAATGGATAGGATAAATTTTAGACTAGAAACAGGCAAAGAGATAACTAGTACATTAAAGGGAGTGTTATGTAATGCGCCAAAATGCAGGCAAGAGAAATGAAGAGACTTGGAGATAAGCAAACAGACAGACAGGAAAGCTGGACTGAAAGACTGCATGCACCAATAAAGGTTTACAAAAGCACAAAAGAGGAAATTTCAAAGAAGCATTATTTGAAGATGTTATAGGTAAGAATATTCCAGAAGTGAACAAATCCATGAACCTTCATAGTAAAAGTATTCTCTATATACTTAGAAAAACAAATAAAATTAAATCTATATGTATGAGGTCTGACAATTAAGTTCATGAACTCATTCTAGAAAAAGTGCTATAGACATCATTGCTAAATATCACAATGGTCACCTTCTAAGTACTCCCCTTGGGAAGCTGTACACCAATGCCAGTACCTAGTACACCCTTCAGAGCAATTCTGGAACTCTTTCTGGAATGGCCATCAGAGCTGTCATCATATTAGCCTTTATCTTTGGGTAAATTAAAAAGTCATTGGGGGCCAGATCAGGTGAGTAGGGAGATTTTTCCAATACGGTTATTTATTTACTAGCTAAAAACTCCCTCACAAATAGTGTTGTGTGAGCTCTTTGCTTTTGTTCATTGGTCAGCTCCTTTGGGACCATTTTTGTATGCATCTTTCTTATGCCAAGATTTTTAGTTAAGATTTCCCTAACTGTTTCTCTATTGATGTTTACTTGGCCTGCTATGCTTCCCACAGTCAGCTGATGATTTTGAAACACAATTTGATGAATTTTGCAATGTTTTCATCAGTTCTGGTCTTCCTGGCTTCCCTGACCTCTCTTTATCAGTGACTCTTTCTCATCCTTCAGAAAAACATTTGCTACCTTTTTAACTGCCATTTTCTTCATAGCACTATCCCCATAAACTTGGACTAACATGTCCCTGATTTCACTTCCACTCTTGGCAAATTTAACAAGAAATTGAATGTTTGTTTGTTGCTCTAATTTGAGTTTTGAAATTCTCATGATGGCACACAAAAACATGAAACAACAATGAATGCCACTCAGCAAGACACCACCACACACTGACACAAACACAGCTGTGAAACACTGATATACCAGGGTTATAAAACCTTAGTGAGTTGTTTGTACAGTGCTGCCAATGAAAGCACAAGTTCACAAACTTAATTGTCAGACCTCATAGACATAACTGTGAAACTGAAGACCATCAATGATAAATAGAAAAATCTTTGGACTATCAGAGCAACTTATTACCTTCAAACGAAGGTAAATAGTGAGGAATTCCTGCCCTCCCAGAGGATAAAAGCAGGGGCTCCCATCTTGATGCTGCCGCAAGTAATTGCCACATCTGAAGAAGGATAAGGGCAGGTTTCCTGACTTGGTACTGCCCTGCCTTGATCCTGCCCCAAGCAACTGCACACCTAGGAGAAGGAGAAACCATTGGCAATCTGCAAAAGAATACGGGGGTGCTAGGCAGCCTGGGAAAAATAGGACCTGGAAAGTGACTTGGAGTAACCTAAGGCTAATTAGCCAATTCATTGAAGTGGTGACCTTTGAGCCATGAGGAGGGCCCAATTCAGTCTCTATAAAACAAGACCCTAGACCATAACCAGAGCCTCTTGTTACAACAGAGGTCTGTTTGGTTGTCTGTGGCAGATGTATCTGTTCATGCTCTATAAATATGACTTGCTCTTCCTCAATAAACTTTTTTTTGCATTCACCCTGCTTTTAGTGTGTCTGGTCATACTTCCGCCAAGAACATACCAAGAACCAAGAATAGACTGCCAACCCAACAGAACATGTAGATTGAAAGCCAACCTCTCATCAGCAACAGTCTATTCCAGAAGATAATGGAGTAAAATTTTCAACGTATTAGAAAAACATGTGGTAACCTGGAATTGTACCCAATTTTTCAGTTGACATAAAAAATAGGGACACATTGATGACCTTTGAAGACATAGAAAGACTAAGGGACTATACTACCCAGACTCACAGAATAGCCCCTAAGCAAAAAGAACAATGAATCCAGACAGAAAAACAAATGGAATCAAGAAAAATAGCAAATACAGAAATAAAGAAGAAATTGGTAAATTTAATCCATTCCCTTTTAGGAAATGTCCTTTGTAGCTCATTAGTAAGCTTAAGGCCATGCAAGACAACCTGTAGGTCCTCAATATACGTGACAAATTACTTGAATCTGGGTATGTGTCCCTCAGCTTGTCTCTTATTAACAGACTTCCTTATCTTAACTTAAAACACTCTAAGCCTTTAAACAAAGCTTCATTACTTCAACCAATTACAAATCAGAGTCTTTGTACTCACCTATAATATGTAAGCCCTCACTTAAAGATGTCTCACCTTTTGGGGTCAAACCAATATATGCCTGCCATGTATTGATTTATGACTTAATGTATTAATTCCTGTCTCCACAAAATGTATAAAAACCAAATTGTAACCCAAGCACAGTGAGTACTTGCTCAAGGTTTCTTGGGTGTGGCTCTAAGCCATGGTTCTCAAATTTGGCTCATAATTAAACCTCTTTAAATTATTTTACAGAGTTTGGCTTCTTTTTCCTTAACAAATATAAGCCCTCCAGGACACAGGATTTTAGTTTGCTTTCTGTGATATTTTCAACATTCAGCATAGTGAGTGTCACATAGAAAGGATTCAAAAGATATTTCTTGGCCGAGTATGGTGGTTCACACCTGTAATCCCAGCACCTTGAGATTGCTTGAAGCTAGAAGTATGACTAGCCTGGGCAACACAGCAAGACACGGTCCCTACAAACAAAATTTAAAAATTAGCCGGTGTGATGGTGTGAGCCTATAGGATTGCATGAGCCCAGGAGCTTGAGACTGCAGTGAGCTATGATTGGGCTCCTGTACCTCTAGCCTGGGAGACAGAGAAAGACCCTGTCTCAAAAACAAACAAAAAGTACTTGTTCAATGAGTAACCGAATGAGGTGAGGTAGCAGCAAAGAGTTAATGGGCACGATACCAAGTTTTTGTCTTGTTGTGGAGGTGACTAGAAGAGCTTGGTACATTGTTAGAAAAAAATAAGGTTAATGTTACAAGAATAAAAATACTACAAGAAAAAAAACCATCAAGAGCTTCTGAAACAGCAGAGGAAAACAAAGAGGATATTTTTAAAAATATTAGTTTAACAGAATGCAGAGAAGAAAAAAGAAAAGAAAAATAAAATGCTGGTAAAGAGAAACCAGATGGTAGAAATAAATTCAAATGTAACAGTAATGGTAATAGATATAAATTGAATCAACCTACCTATTAAAGGACAGAGACCATCAAATTGGATTAAAACAAATGAACAACAACAATAACAAGCCAAATCTAGAAAATTTCTAAAAACAAATCTGCCAGTGAAAGGTTAAAAAGGAAAGTTTGGGAAATGGTATTCAAAGCAATGATATTAATCAAAGGAAGCTTTTATAATATTAATAATAAAATAGAATTTGATCAAAAAAGGTTACTAAGGATTAAAAAAAGGCCCTTCATTATGCTAAAAACAATGCATGCCACCAGCATAATCGTGTATGCACCTAACACGCAACTCTGAAATATATCAGGTAAAAAGTAAAAGAATTAGACGTTAATAAAACCAGAGTGGAAGATTTTAACACATCACTATCAGAAATTGCCAGATCAATGAAACAATCATTAGAAAGTCTATGGAATATTTGTTTAACATGATAAAAAACTTGACATGAGAGGTATAGGTAGAGAACACTGTGTCCAACAGTAATAGATAATATGTTCTCTTTTAAAGAACACCTAGAACATTAGGAAAAGGATTACAAATCAGGGCACAATTTTCCAACAAGTTTTTTTTTTTTTTTTAACTGAGTTACTATTATGAAAAGCAATTAACTAAAAAATTCAAGTAAAATTTTTGATGTATTCAGAAATTGAAACATGCACTCCTAAAGAACTTATGCGTTAAGGATTACCTCATTAAAAAGTGGGCAAATGAAATAGACATTTTTTAAAAGAAAACATGCATGTGGTCAAAACAAAAAATGTGAAAAAATGCCCAACCTCTCAAATCATTAGAAAAATGCAAATTAAAACCATAAGGATCAAATTGTATATGAAAACACCACACTGTACCCCATGATTGCATTAATGTACACAGCTATCATTGAATTAAAAAAAAAACATAAGGAGATACCATTTTATACCATTCAGAATGGATGTTATTAAAAACTCAAGAAACAATAGATATTGGTAGAAATGCAGAGAAAAGGGAAAGCTTAGACCAGGGGTCCTCAAACTTTTTAAATAGGGGGCCAGTTCACTGTCCCTCAGACCACTGGAGGGCCAGACTGCGGGCCCTGGGACGAGTTGGCTGCTAAGCAGGACAGGCAGCAGTGGCAAAAACACCCAGTGGGCCAGATAAATGTCCTAGGTGGGCTGCATGTGGCCTGTGGGCCATAGTTTGAGGATGCCTGGCTTAGACATTGTTGGTGAGGATATAAATTTGTACAACTTCTATGGAAAAGAGTATGTTGATTTCTTAAAGAACTAAATGTAGCCCTACCATTGGTATCTACACAAAGGAAAGAAGTCATTATATAAAAAAGACACCTGCACATACGTGTTTCCTGCAGCACAATTCACAACATCTAAGTCATGGAATCAACCTGAGTGTTCATCAGTGGATGACTGGATAAAGGAAATGTGGTGTGTGGATCCCAGGGAGCAATATTCAGCCACAAAAGGAATGAAATCATGTTTTTTTTTTTTT
>NW_003852422.1:15956680-15957205 GCF_000181295.1 Otolemur garnettii | reverse complement strand
AGGGAGGGGTGTGAGGGATGAAAAATGACCTGTTGGGCACAGTGTATACTACTCGGCTGATGGGCACGCTGAAGGCCCAGACTTCACCATTATGCAATATATTTCCATGTAACTAAACTGCACTTGCATCCCCTAATCTGTAAAAAAAAAAATTAATTTTAAAAAATGGAAGACAAATGTAAAAAAATTAAATCACTGGACAATAGTCTCTGCCTGAATCATAGATCCAGGTGGTTTGCAAAGGCATTTCACATAATATTCAGGAATTGATACTTTCTGTATTTTGCCAACTTTTTCAGAAAATAGAAAGAGTGAGTAGGTCATTAGCCACTTCTACATCCATCTTTTGATTCCCAGGCATAAGTGTTCAGCTCCAAGAAAGACAGATCTATATACTGTTCTCTGATTCAAACCCTGTATGCATCCTCTGAGAGATAGCACCACACTTGCCAGGTGTCTTATTCAATGGGTGTTGTAACTTAGTCTTCAGTGAAACCTCCAAGCTTTCAATCAGGCCAGCTGCCT
>NW_003852422.1:15956134-15956400 GCF_000181295.1 Otolemur garnettii | reverse complement strand
GAGTAAGCACTCGCTGGTAGCATTCCCCTGGTCAGCCTTGGCAAGGGAAGTCCCAGGCACTGAGCCCATGCAGAGCCTCCATACACATTGCCACAGCTGCTTTGCTCCTGTGCGCACTGAGTGAGCACTGGGGTGCCTGGGGAAGGAGGCACCGAGCAGGTGTCTCTGCAGAGCCTCGTCTGCAGTGAGTGCTTTCTGTGCAACATTCATGTTGGACACAGATATCTTCATAGTCGGTGTTCATGGACCCATTCCCCCAACTTTCT
>NW_003852422.1:15935811-15955634 GCF_000181295.1 Otolemur garnettii | reverse complement strand
TTCAGTCTCTATCTAAGCCAACAGCAAGGCAAAACCTTGTGACTGAGAATAGTTAGCTGCACAAAAAGTTGTGCTTTGCTCCTAAGTCCCTCGGATCTGTACTGTCATTCTCCTATTGAGCATCCCTGGCAATCCATGTGACATCCTTATTTGCCATGAATATTTCTGGCATCATTAGACTTGCAAGGTCAGAAGACCCAAGTGGTGGGGAAGTTTGAACTGCAGCCAGAACATGCTGTGATGCCTTAACTTTTTCTGATCTCCACTCAAAGCAGGCATCATCATGGGAGGTGATAGATTGGTCATAATTGTACACTCAAACATGGTGGATGTAGCTTATGAAACCCAGAAATAATCATCAAGCATTCTGTCTTTTTTATGGCAGATGGTTCAAGGTACAGAAACTTATTTTTCACATGGAGGGAAATAGCTTGACATAGTCCAAGCCATTGAACCTCAGAATCATTAGTGAAGTGGAGGGCCCTTGTATTTTGTGGTGTCTATTTCCCACCTTTTAGCTAGTAAACTAACTGTTTACTTGTTGCTTATCATATTCAGTTAAAATAATGTCAGTGCAGTGTATAGGTGTGATATTTTGTGCATTGTTAAGATGAACAAGCTGTCTGTGGACTACATCAGGGCAGATGGCGATGGAATTGACAAAGCCCTGGGCCAGGGCTGTGAGGGTGTACTTTTGACACTGCCAGGTAAAAGCAAATTGCTTCTGGTGGTTTTCACAAAAGGAGACAGAGAAAAAGGGTTTGTCTAAGGCTCTAGCTGCATACCACATGTGTTAATTTTCTCAAGTTAAGATACTATATCTAGGGCAGTAGGTACAATTTGAGTTGCCACCTAATTAAGTTTATGATAGTCCACAGTCATTTCTCAAGATCTATTCAATGTCTGTCTGCACAGGCCAAATAGGTGAATTAAATGGGAATGTGACGGGTATCAGTAGCCCTGCATCTTTTAAATCTTTGATGATATAATTTTATAATTTTCCCAGAGATGTTTCTGGTTTATTATGTTTTCATGAAGGAAAGTTCCAAGGGATTCCAATTAGCCTTTCCTAACATACTGGCCCTCATTCCGTATGTCAGAGACCCAGTGTGGGCTTTCTCATTGGATTCTCCCAGTTTCCAGGGATAGTTATTACAATGTTGCACTCAGTGCTTGGAGAAATAATCAGAGTGGTCTGTGGACTAAGTGGGCCCACTGTAAGTTAAGCCAAGATCCCGTCTATCACCTGACTTCTGAAGGCTTCCACTAATATTTGTGGACACAGTGGCATTTTGTGTCCCTAAAAATTAGAGTTTATTTAGATTCAGTGTTTTCTCTTTCTTCAAAGGTCTAGGTATTTCTCTTTCCCCAGTGCCCTGTTCATCTAATAAATGATCTCAGGTTTCTTTGGGAAAAGCTTTGAGGAAAATTTATAAAATGCACATCAAGAATTTGTACATTTATATTATGTAATGTTAAGTACATAAGTACGTTTGTAGATATGCATTTCTCCCAAAAGACCCATGTTCCCTTCAATGAAAGGATTCTGGGGTCTGTTGATTGATGTACACCTGGAAATTCAGTGAATGATCATGACTTTCCACTGTGGAGACTCAAGTCGGGTTTGGGAATACCAGTGTAGGAGACACCTGAAAAGAAACACCTTGGTATTAAGTGAATGGGGAAGAGATTGGTCTCGCATTAAGGAGCAAGAGAGTGAGAGAGTACATACATTATTGCTTGGCAGTCTCCATGCCTGTGGTACAGATAGCCCCAGGATCACATCTATAAATAGCCTGGGGAGAAGTTAGTCAGGGCTCCTCCTACTAAGACTGACTAATTTGCCTCTGACCTGACTGAGACAATGGGGCTCCCCGGCACACATGGCGAGCGATACCCCAAGCGAAAATGTACTGCTGTCTGCATCCTGGCAGCTTCATGGGCTGGGGTGGTGATCTAGAGTCCTGGCTCCGACAATCAAACTTAGAATTTTTCCTGTTACATAAACCAAGCAACACCATGGACACCATGATCAACTAACCACCATTATAGATCTTTGAAGGTCAAGGAATTCTCATCAGAACATCTCTGCTTCCCTTTACGGGGGATGTTGCCTCCTTGGCTTTGGTGGTTAAACACAGCCATTGTCTTCTGCTGCTCTGGGGTAACATTATCCCCCCTGAAATCATAAAGCCTGTCTCAGTGGTGGTTTCCATTTCTGCCCTAACTCTTCTATAAAGAAGAGCAACTACAAAACTTTTCAAGGATTCGGGTTCTCCCCTCACTTATGTATTTCTTAATGCCTTAGTTAAGGGAGAGTCCTCTGGGCCTTTTAGTACAAGGTAGGTGGGGTTGGGTAGAGTGCTGATTGCACATGATAAATTCAGTCCAACCTTCCTGTCAAAATACAATGTGACAGACACTCATCCCATGAAGAACTGGGGTCTGTGTTTCCTTCTTTGAATCTGGGCATGGACTTGGAACTATTTTGACCAATAGGGTATGGCTGAAATAATGTAATGCACACACTCTCTCTCTCATCGCCTGCCTGGGAGAGGCCAGTGGTCATGCCAGCCCTGTGGAGAGGTCCATGTAAAGAGAAAACAAAACTTTCTGCCAACAGCTAACAGCAACCTCCCAGCTCTTTTAAGTGAGCCATGTAGCAAGTGGATCCTCAAGCCTGCCAGTGACTGCAGCCCCCACCAACATCTGATTATAACTTCAGAGAGGCCTCAAGTCAAGTCGGATCAATCAAGATGTTCTGGAATTCTCAGCTCACAGAAACCAGGAGGGAAATAAGCTCTGATGATTTTAAGCCACTATGTTCTAGGGTGATTTGCTACACAGAAATAGATAACTAATACATATTAACTACTTGCAGATATAGAAACATTTCATAAAAATAGAGGAAAACATGCATGGATGTTTCTTTATTGGGATAGTGTAACTTCTAGAGATAGAGAAGGGGAATGGGACTGGTCAGGAGCTCAAAGTAAGCTTCAGAGGTATCAGAGAAACCAGGGGTATTTTATTTTTTAAAAAAAGAAAAGACCTAAAACAATAAGACAGAAACTAAGATCTGTTAAAATCTGCCTGGCACATACAATGAAGTATATATAGTACCATTCTATGCTTTTCTATCTGTTCAAAAAACTAAATTAAAATAGCAAGGGTGAGGGGACTGAGACGTACTTTTGCCTAGATGGCAAGTTTGCCTAAGGTTAATTTTACCCCCAATTCTCAATGGCAGATTTTGGCCGGTGACACTTTACTCAACCTGTCTGGGCTTTAGCTTTTCCAGCGAGACCTCTCAGTTTCTATTCCTGCTGCAGAGAACGTGGCGGAAGAATGTCCCCAAATTGCTCTGGCACCCCTCCTAGCGGCAGAGCTGTGGGAGTTTATTTTCTAAAGCCACACGCACACTGGAGAAGCTGTTTATAACCCTCTCAGGGATTGCTTGGATGGGTTTTATTTTTGTGAGTGAAAACATACATGAGGGAATTAAAGGAACATTATGTTATAGATGATAGAATTTTGAAGCGGAGAGGGAACTCCTGCTCACTTTCTCTCCCAGAGCAGGGATGTCTTTTATAATGTCCCTGGCAGGTGGTGAATCAAGCCCTGCTGTCACACCTACCCGTGACCCGGGCTCACCCCTTCATGGAGCAGTGTGTTCTGTGGAATGGCCTGGAAAGTGCTCAAGTCCTACTGAACAGAAGTCCCTGTGACTCTCATCCACTGCTTATAGCTTCTAAAGCGACACATTAAAAGTTTACTCACTTCTCCACGACAGCCCTTCAAATGTTTGAAAACAACAATCTGGTCCTCCTTTAGGCTTCGCTCCTCCTGGTACAACATCCTCAACTCCTTCAGAAAAGACAAGACTCCACCAATTCCTGATAGCTGTTATATGTGCCTGGTACTTACATGGGTTTTGTAGAATCCTCAATCTTCTGTGGTTGTCCATACTGAAGAGAGGGAAACTGAGGCTCAGGGAGCTTAAATAACCTTGCCTAAGGTTTCAAGGGTAGTAAAGTAGCAAAACTGATAACCGTGAGGGACTAAGCCCAAGGGGTTTCTTCTACTCAGTCCTCTATGTGAGTCATGGAGTCTCGCAGGGTACTAAACCCTCTCTACCTTCTCCAATCCCCACGTGCTCCACCACGCAGACCTGAGATGGGTTGCTGAGAAATGGATATGATGTAATGATTTGTAATGGGCCTCTGTAGTAGTTTAGCTTATGGCATCCTCTTTCCAACCATTTGAGACATGCGGGAAAGTCATTAGAAGTCACAGACCAGGAAACTGGGGCTCAGAGTGATGAATTGCCTAAAGAAACAACCCAACATTTGGGGAAGGATTGGGATGCAAACTCCAATCTTCACATTCAATAGCAGCCCTTTCCATGGCACCAAGATACCTTGCCACATTCCAGAATCTCATCGGCATTAAGAACTAGTTCCTGCCCTGATTAATCTGGATTTAAGTATCAATTAAGCCAGTTTAAAATGGCCTTAGCTTCTTTGGCAGTCATGTAACACTATCGCCTTATGTAGATTCTGTGAGTAACATTCCTCACCCTGAATCTCTCATTTTGTTTTATAGAAATTACTGCAACATCACACTCTCTTCTACAATTGAGCTGCATTGATCCTGGTAAAACCTCCTCTTTCCATCCTTCCACTTCCATCCTTACAGCGTGCCCAGGCCCACAGCTCCAGCCTGAGAGCATCTTTTGAACTACTGCTGTGTCATCCACTGTGGTGTCTACTCCTGTTAGAATTGGGCCACTTGCACGTTTGATAGGCACACATTTGCTCTCACAGTGGAGTTGTTGATCACATTGCTGGAAAGCACAAACCTGGGAGGGTGGCGGCCTAGGGTGTGGATTCTATTTGAGTTTCCTGAGGAAACATGATTGCAGAGCAGGGAAGCCAGTGTCTGTTCAGATGCTACCACTGCGTCTTCACTGTGCCAACTGTGGGTGTGTGGAATGTCAGCTCCCCAGAAGTATATTCCCTCCCTGTGGCAGCGGGAGGCTGCTGGAAGGAATGAGACACACATGGGACATCTCCCACATCCTCCTGACATGGAATCATCGTAATACTTTGTGCTCAAGGTCACAGTGAAGGTTCTTCAATGCCATTGCATTTTCCTGTCTCTGCCTCACTAGTGGACTTCAAGTTGCTTGGAAATCCCATCCCAGGTCCTTCACTTTGGTATCAGTTCCGCCCCCCACACCCCCACAGAGCTTGCCTCTAATTGCTTAGCATCCTCTCCTTTTCTGTAACCATTTTCTCCCAAACAGATGGTGTTTATAGACAAGAAAGAAATGGAAGTTATTCGGTTGCAAGGCTGGTAATCAATACCCAAAAACCCTCTGAAGATGCCAGCCAGACTGGGGCTTTCATGAATGCATCGACTAAAATAGCTCTGAGCAGCACCAGCCTAGTCGGGGCTGTGTCTGAGGGACAGGATGACAGCCCAGGGCTTGTAGTTAGTTACATGGCATAAATATTTGTGGTCTGCTGGCTTTTCCCTGGTTCCCTCTGGACATTCAGGGCTGTGTGTGGGCTGTGTGTTCATACAGCTCGCAGCAGAGACCTGCTCTCCCCTGAGCTAGTGCTCAGCCCCACTGCCAGGAGGTATTATTAAGCTCCTGTTCCATTCTCATTCTCTGCTCTCCACTTGTTGCTGTGGGAGACCCAAGAGAAGTACCAAGGCTCTTGAGTTGATGGTCAGGCTGCCCTGCCAGGGCACTCTGCCCTTTTAGTCATGCCTTAGGCAGAGGTATTTCAAGATAGGGCAGGAGGCAGAGAAAGAATGAGGAAAGAGAGTGTTTATATATTGGGAACCATAGGAGTAATCACTAAATGTGAAATAACACAAATATACACACTCACATTTGGCACCCAGGAATCTTGAGGGTGGATGGAAGGAGAGGTTTGGGTCGAAGGTGAGAGAGGGTCCTAATTTTGGAACCAGTTGTCAAGGAAGTTCTGATGAAGGGACCCAACAGAGGGTTGGAACTCTGAGGTAGCAGGGGGTCCCAGGCACTGAGAGAGATCATAGGAAGTAACACAGGCTCCTCACTAATCCCAGGAGTGAGGCTTTACTGTGAGACAGGCTTCCTTGTAGGTCAGGGATCTGTCTGTAAGAGGATTTAGTAATAGGATTTAGCCAAAGGCAGGCCCCTAACCTTAATCACTAGTAATTTTAGGGACCTCGCTGTCCTTTCCTTTTGCATAAAAAGATCATTTCTTTTTTGGCCAACACCTTAAATGTATGTGGCAAAGGGACGTATTTTTAAACCATAATTATACCAAAATTATAGAACTTTATGCAAAATATGCTCAAAGACCATAACAAGATAAGGCCTAAAAAGCAATAGGTCCATCTATGAGAGACACCACCACAAGCAGGTGAGAAGCGCCGGGACCTAAGACCCATCCCAGTTCTGCCATTTGCTTCTTAGGTGGTTTCTATTACTCCCAAACCTCATCATCTTAGTCTGTAAATCAGGGACTAAAATTTATACCATCCTTATGGGGTCCTCTTAAAAATTAAAAGAGCTATTTTTTTTTTTTGTGCAGTCATGTTTGTAAACCAATGACAAATAGCGGCTATTATGAGGCCATCCAAGCAAGTGTGTTTTACTTAAGGTGTGAAAGGTTCATTGATCAGCACATAGAATGGAAGAATTTCTATTTATGGAAGAGAACAAGTAAAAAGAACGCAAAAGACACTGAAAGTCTTAATAAGGGAGAAGTAAGAAAGGGGAAGGAAAGGAAAGGAGCAAGAATGACCAAAGCTGGCAGCTAAAGGGACGTGAATGATCTTGGCCAGAAGCAGCTTTTGCCTCCGGTGAGCAGTTTAACTATGCTCAATGAGGGGCTATCATGCTGCATTTACTGAAGCAAATAGCTCAGCTTCAAGCTACTTCTGTGAATATTTGACTTGGGCAAAGGAACCTTATTACCAAGTTAGTTGTTAACTAAATATCCTTCAGGTTGAGACTTGATCCCTGACCTCACGCCATATATAGTCTGGTGAGAAGATTAAGTTCCAGCAAAACAAGAAGATGATGACTGGTAGGATTTGAAAGGTGCTGACTCGAGCACTGGAAGCAGGACTTGGGACTAGACAGCTGGAGACCACCTGGAGACTTGAGGAGTAGGATGTGTATAGTTAGGGCCAGTGGAAGGACATTCCTGGAGGGCAGAACAGACCACATAAATGGACTTCCCTGGAATGAAGCGCTAGTGACCAAAAGTGGCAGGGAGCAGCTTAGGTCCAAATAAGACCACACCTAGGGAAGGCTGTAACATGTGCAGTTGAGACAGAGTCAGATTCTCAGGGAGGTATGTTGATCTCCTGAGGGTGGGGCAGAAATTGATGGCACAGAAGGGCGTGAAGGTCAAAGTAAGGTGTCCAAACAGAAGCGACTATTTCAGAAAATACGAGGAAAGTGGGACATGCTTAGAGTGGGAGGATATGGCAAGGGTCTGGTCGGGTGACAGTGGCACCCAGGTTAGGGGAGGTGAACTCGAGGAGTCTCCAAGTTGGGTGACAGTTTTCCTGCTCCCCCATTTCTAGCTTAAGGGGCTAACAAATTCTACTACTATTACACATATAAGTTAACCTAAATCTTCAGAAAGAGTACAAACTTTTGGGAAATGAAGCAGTAAGTACATATGCAGAAGGGAAAGAAAAGGAAGAAAAGAAATTTCAAGGTGGTTTGGTTTTTTGGGCTCCATTTTCTGGAATTGTCTCAATTGTACTAAGCATGCGTAGATAGCCAAGTCCTTAGCATCAGATTCTAGCGTACTCAGATCTTATCATTCCTGTCCTTGGAAGTCACTGTAACTACATTATTATAAGCTGAATGATGACAAATATGTGGCAGTTTTCATCTTTTGTTCTTGTCATTTCCATACATACTATTTTAATGGCAAAGCAATGAGATTACTAGCATTAATGTCTTCCTGTCCCCAGGCTCATTCCTGGATCATTTTGCCTGAGGTTGAAAAACAAAACAAACCAAATCAGTAAGGCATTTTCCTTCAAACTAAGGAGATATTCCTTGGTATTCATATTTTAAAAATTGATTAAAATTCGCTTGTCTGGTTTCTTTAGAATAAAAGAAAGTTAAATGGTGATTTTGGGGGGCTCATAATAACGAATTTCCTCATGATGAACCTTACTGTTAATTCAACTTGTTTTGTTAAAATATCGAAGTCTTAGATAAAGAATAAAAACTCAGTATGGTGGGAGAATTGGGGTTAAATTCATTCCTGTGTTGACCAACCATGGGGAATGACTGGGAACCCCCCTAGCCAAGCTGAAGCCAGGTTTATCACCCCTACTCCATTCGTAAAAATTAAGCATTAACCTTAATACAAAAATATTCATATAAGCAGATGCTCCAGAGAGCCTTCTGGCCACAATGGCCCCAGTATGTTAATTTTCTGTCCTTAGTCAGCTCTTTTACTGGAGAAGTCAGCATGTGAATAAAGCCCAAATATTTCAGGCAAAAGTGAAATGAATGACACTCCAACAGGTTCAACCACACAGTAGTACTTTAAAGTTATCCCCTGGGCAATTTTCATAATACCAGGAAAAATTTTTAAATATGCACATATTTAGATAAAGCAATGCCAGTTTTAGGACTATGCCATGCAGAGATACTCACAAATGTGTACAAAGATCATGTATAAGGATTTGTGTCACCACATTATTTGCAGTAGGAAGAAATTGACAATAACTTAAATAACCTTCAATGGGGAACAGATTAAATACCTTCACACAAAGGGGTAATATTCCTTCAAGAGGATAAGATAGATTTATATGGGGTGATGGGAAAACATCCTCAGCATGTCGTTTGGTGAGTAGAGCAAGCTTCAGAATAGCGTGATCTTAATAAAAACAGGAAAAAATAAGAGACCCATGTACGCCATTGTGGGTAAGAGCATACTCATGTGGTTAGCCTGCCTGAGCTTGTACTATGCACCAGCTGGTCACCATGGAAATGTGAAGGAGGCCTTGTTTTCCTCTTCTTTAAAATGGAAATAATAAATGCACCTGCCCCATAGACATACGACAGGCTTTCAGAATGTGTCAGACCAACTGTTAGTAGTGATCAACTCTGGGAAGTTGGACATGAAAAAGGGGGAACTTTAATCTTTACCATATTCACTTCCAGACTGTTTTATATTTTTTATAAGAATGTTCAAATAGGCTTTTAAAAAGATGTTCTCTCTGAACTAGAAGCTATCCATTAACAGATGACAATTCTTGGCACACCTTCAGGAGGCTGAAGATTAATGAGGGGTGAAGATAGTTAATTCAGTGAGGCCCTCAAGACCCCCTGGGAACTTTTCTCTTGGAAGAGGGTGGCCTTGATCAACAAGGAAGCCATGATGAGGGGAGGGGGCTTGGTCCGCAGGAAAGCCATGATTGGGAAGAGGAGGACTGACTCCACAAGAAAGCCACCAGATGCTGTACATTAAAAGATTAGCACATTTCCTGGTAATAGTCCAAACCTCAGAAAGCCATGTCCACTTATAACCTCAAAACTGAGCACAAGTGACTTCATCCAACCTCCTCGCACTAAGCAACATCTGCAGACTCTCTCAAGGCCTCTATCAGCATAAGACTGTGTTCCTGGGATAAGCCCAGTCCACCTTAAAATGCCTGCCTGAGAAAGTTCAAATACTACCAAAGGAATTTACTGTTTGTTCCAGCTAAAACCTGACTATAGGCCCCTGACTTGCCTTTCCTTCCAGCAGTTACTTTAGAAAACTCAGTTATAAATCTTTTCACTGCTCCTTGGAGGTGTAAATCTTTTTCCACCCAGAAATGTTTCCTCAGCGGCCTGGGAGCCATCTCTTTGAAATGCAGATCTCTAGAGAGACGTCTCCCAGTCTCTGTGGGAACATAGAGACTAAATTCAGGGGGTGTCTCGCTCCAATTTCCCAAATCACCTCCTGTCATAAAGATAGATATTTGTTTCTCTTCCATAAGAGCCAATTAGCAAACAGGTAGTAATTACACTGACCCTCCCCCCCAAACACACACTTTTACACACTTCAGTATTTTTCCCTGAGCACAATCCAGACTTTAAAAAGTCTCCCACCTGTTGTTTCAGTGGAGTGGAACGGAGTGGGGTTCTGCACTGGAGTCTCTCTCCCCTGCTGCAGTATCTGGATAACATTGACCCTGCTGCCTTTCACAGCTGTCAGCAGGTGCCACTGGTCAAGGAGGATCTTCATCACCCAATGGTGAAGCCATGGGTGTGGGGGAGAGGGGAGTGAGGAGAACTTAGCATCCACCTGAATGGTATTTTCTAATCCTCTGTCTTCCCATAAACAGCAAGGGGAGTGAAGCGGGCTAAGGTGTTCACCAGGCAAAAGGCAACTGAAATGTGCAAGAGACTTTGCCCCATGAACATTACAAAAGCTTTCAGTACTTTGTGAAGTACTAGGAAATGTGCCAATCCCTTAATAATATACAGCATCTCATTTAAGCTTTAGAGCAGCTTTACAAGGTAGGTGTCATTATCTTTTGGGAATCCAAACCTCAGAACCTTGCTCTAGTTCACACAGCACATAAATAACAAACACAGGAGTCAAACTTTAGGGTCCCTGTCTCCAGAAGTCTTTGCATGGCCCAGAGAAAAAGTATGGTAGCTGTGCAAATGAAGTTCAGCTGCCCTGTTCTCTGCATGGCACCTGCTGGTCTCTGAAATGCCTTCCCTTGCATGCCACCTCTCTCCCCAGCTAGAAGGCCAGCTCCCTATGGGCAGGGATGTTGTCAACTCCTGCATCCATCTACCGTGTCTATGAAGGGACTGGCTGATGGTTGGAGGCCAAGAAGTATTTGTTGAAGAAGAGAGGAAGGAAGGGAGAAAGGGAAGAAAAGAGGAAAAGAAAGAAGAAAGGAGGAAGGAAGGGAACTTAAATGGGATTTAGAAATGTACTATCTCTGGTTCCATCTCTACCCCCACCCAGACTTAATGGTGAGGGAGCTGTGGCCAGGGAGGTAAAGTCACCAGCCATCAGGGAGCAGATGTCTATTTCTCAACCAGGTTAAGGGTCACCTGGCCACCACCAGGCAGGGGAGGAGGGGAGGAAGCTTTGAGAATAGCTTAGAAGTTACAAGGTTTCTCATCTTCAGCATTACTTGAATGGAAAGGGGAGGGTTGGGAAAGGATCCCTAAGAAGGAGAGGAGGCCAGTCCAGGCATCAGAAAGAATTTCTTAGCAGAGAAAGGATAGAAAAAGAGCAGAGTGGAGTCTGACCAGGAACCAGCTCACTTTCACACGGTTTCAAGAGGCTTTCCTTATCCCTTATCAGTAGGGTTCCCAGAGGGAGTCATCTCTTCTGCAGAGGGACTGATTTTTGTACTCAGGGCAAATCTAGGCCTTACTCTCTTAATTGTCTCCCAGCTGGGTCAGGGTAAAAGTCACTGTTCTGTTTCTTCCTAGGAACATAGAGAGGGTGAGCATACAGTTTGGTTCCTGGCCTGCTTTTTCATACCGGCTGTTTCCCAAAATGGCTGCACTCTTGTTAGGGTCCATTCCTTTCTCTGACATTTGGGGCCAGAAAATCCTTTGTTGTGGGATGCTGTGCTGTGCATTTTAAGACGATTAGCAACATCCCTGGCCCCTACTGACTCCACACTACTAGCATTGCCCCTCTCCACTCAAGTTGTGACAACCAAAATATATCCAGGCATTGACACACGTCCCAGCAGGGCTGGGGTGGGCGTGGGGGCCAGATGTGTGGCTGAAATTGGCCAAAGTTGAGAACCACTGAATTAGAAGATAATGTAGTCGCTGGCCATGAGCTAGTTAAAGAGTATTTAAAATTCAGCCCTCAAACAGAAGCAGAGGCCATTTTGGGCTTTGGGGGTCTTCGGAGCTATGGCACAAACTGTAGAGACAACAGGAATCTTGGGTTTTGGCCTGATTCCAAACTCCTGAGGCAAAGGACAATTCATCAACATGATGACTCAGGAAATGAATGTTCTCATGATCTGCCTGCCATTCCAGGTAAGAAGTTAAGAAATTTAATAAGAAAATTGATCTCTACGCACATGGGGAAAGAGAATCTAATGAGCAACAGGCCAGGCTGATTCAAAAGCCTCCAATTATTCTGTCTAATACAGGCACAACCATTTCTGAACACAATTATGAACTTGAAACCCCACAGGGGAATTCAGTGGAAATCATTTAAACATTTATTTGATGTGAAACCTCTGACCCAAGCAATTACAGAGGTAGGGCCTGGAAGAGGCAATGGTAACAGAGTTTGGGGTTTCGTTGACAAATGGTCAGTGCAAGTAATAATCGGTGGCATCTTAAATTAGATCCAAATGTGAATAAGGATCAGGAAGGATCCCATAGGCTTCAGTACCGGAAGCCATCCCATCCAATATGTAGTGCTCATTAACAGCCTGGAGGAGAAAGTAAATTTGACTTAGATTAAATTTGCAGATAATGCAAAATGAGTGAGAAATGGCAAATACAAAAGATAAATTAAAGTTAAAATGACAGAGGACCCGGATATTTGAGAACCTTGGTCAGAACTCAGTAAGGAGAAATTTAATATGAAAAGGGAAATATTACATGGTTGGGTTGGATTACATGTGGAGGTCTGAGCACACGCGGGGAGAGGTCTGGGCGGTGGTGTACTTGGTATTCCTCCACCTTGGCAGGTTGGCTGAAGAGCTTGTTAGATTGGGTTTTTAAGGAAATTTTGCAGCAGGAGAAGCAGGAAGTGGCAGGTGCAAATCTACCACCTGCAATCCCAGTCTAGAGGTCTGAGGGTTTGCTATAGGAACGCACACAGTTGTTCTATCATCACCATCACCACCGCCACCTACTGTCTTCCTAGATATGCTAGACTGTATTCTAGGAACTTTATTTAGCCTTAAAAAAATCCTCACAACAACACGTCTTATTATTCACATTTTACAGATGATGAAAGTGGGGCATAGAGAGGTTAAGTGTTTTACCCAAGGTCACACTATCAGTGGCAGACAAGGAATCATGAACCTACATTCTTTTTCTTTGGGGTTTCACTCTTTATGTCGTACACTCCACATCCCCCAAATATGGAATGCTTCACGAACTTGCGTGTCATCCTTGCACAGGGGCCATGCTAATCTCTGTGTCGTTCCAATTTTAGTATATGTGCTGCCGAATTCAGCACCATCAACCTACATTCTTTGGGAAACAAATAGCAGTAGAGGGAACCTGAAAGAAAGCCCGGGCAGATTTAAGGAGGAGTGAATTCTATTTGTAGGCAAGATTGGCCCTAGGGAAAGAAACATTTACCTTAAATATGTTCCTCCCCTTATCGGCTAGGAATTTGTGTGGCTATAACAAAACCTTAACTGTGGCATAAACAAATAGGGCTAATTTGTCACATGTAACAGGAAGACAGCAGTGGACAGATACTCTGGACGATTTCTCATTTCAGCCATGTTGGGGCTGAAGTCTCTGTGTACTTCCTGGCCTTTCTTCAAGATTGCGAGATGGCTACAAGGCACTCCATGGAATGTGAACCTTCAAGGCAGAAAAAGGTGGAAGGGCAGTGCCATTTATATTTTTCCCTTTATTGCAAAGACATAAACTGTCCCAGCATCCACTGCGGGAAGACTTGTCCTTAGGTCTCATTGGCCAAAACTTGTTCACGTGGCCACCACTGCCCATGGGGAGACTGGGAAAGCAGAAAGCAGGTTGGCATGATTGAGTTGAAGCATGATTCATTGCCTGGGCTTGGGCCTGGGGTTCTCTGCAGGAAAGAAAGAAGTGGGTATTGGGTGAGCTACTAATGGCATCTACCATACCCTTTTTCTCTCCTCCCCTGATTCCTGCAGTGCCTTGATCTGAGCAGCTGACATATTCTAGCTAAAGTGTGAGCCAGGAGGGGGCTAAGATGTCCCATTCTTATTGTTTATGTCCAGTAGAGTGTATCAAAGGAACTGAGATCACAAATCTTTAGGAGTGGGTTCTGGAAAGTCATCCCTTTGCAAGGACAAGTACCCACAGAGAAGTGTGAGCATTCATTAGGATAAAGGCCTGTCAGGCAATTTTTTGTGCAGTAAATAAAGTCAGAATTAAAGGCATTCTCAAACATGGGGAAATATGTTGACAGATTCTCCAAATATGGGGATCAGCTTATCAGCTTATGTACCAGGAAAAGAGTCAAGCCAACAAACAAACAGAAACCAAAATAAACAAACAAAAAAACCCTGGACAAACTCAAATAGCCATCAACTGGTGAATGAACAAACCAGTTGAGGGATAGCCACACAATAGAACACCACTATCAGTAGAAAGGCGCAAACATCTGAACACACAATAGTGTGTCTGAATCTCAAAGCATCATGCTACATAAAAGCCACAACACAGAACAGACTACATAGTGTAGAATACAATTTATATGAAATTCTAGAAAATACAAAACTCACCCCTAGGAATAGAAAGCTTATCAGTGATTTGCTAAAGTTGGGGGAACTATTTGAGGGGACAGGAATGTTTAATATCTCCATTTTGATCCTTAAAATAGGTACATTTTAATATGTAAATTATACCTCAATAAAGTTGATTTATATTTTTTAAAACTTGTCCACATCGGGTGGTGCCTATGGCTCAAAGGAGTAAGGTGCTGGCCCCATATGCTGGAGGTGGCGGGTTCAAACCCAGCCCTGGCCAAAAACTATAAACAAACAAACCAACCTGTCCACATCTCCATTTTCAGGGCTTTTTTTGTTTGTTTGTTTGTTTGTTTCCATTGTTTCTAGCCAAATTCCTTCTGGAAAATTTCACTGTTGTTTAGGCAGGAATCCAGGGAAAATGAGATTTGCCCAGTACTTAAGTGATACCAGTACTGTAGGGGTTTCAACAGTACTGACAGCAGTTACCCCAATTCAACAGTAGGGAGAGACAGTGTGATGGTTAATTTTGTATGTCAACGTGCCTAGGCCATGGTACCAGATAATTCTAGATGTTTCTCTGAAGGTATTTTAAAACCTGTAGTTCTCGACCCCTGGATCACAGACTGGTATTAGCCTGTGGCCTGTTAGGAACAGGGCTGCACAGCAAGATGTAAATGAGCAAAGCTTCATCTGTATTTACAGCCACTCGCCATTGCTAGTATCTCTACCTGAGCTCTGCCTCCTAGCAGATCATCCCCAACCTCTGTGTCTGTGGAAAAATTGTCTTACTGGGCTCTGGTGTCAAAGATGTCAGGGACCACTGTTTTAGATGGTTAACATTTCAATCTGTACACGTTGAGTAAAGCTGATTACCCTTCATAATGTGTGGGGGCCTCATCAAATCAGGCCTTACTAGAAAAAGACTGACCTTTCCAAGTAAGAAGGGATTCTGGCCAGCAGGTTGTCTTTGGACTTGAACTGTAGTTCCTCCCTGGTTTCCAGGCTGCTGGTCTACCCTGCACATTTGGACTTGTCAAGCTTCCACAATCACTTGAGCCAATTTCTTAAAGTCATTCTCTTTCTCTCTGAGAGAGAGATTGATTTTTATATGAACACACATGCACTTGTCCAGCAGGTTATGCTTCTCTGGAGGACCCTGACTAATGTAGACAAGTAACACTGTGGGATCAGAGTAGCGGGGCTGTGAAGCCTCCACGTACAAACTGTTGCTGCAGGTTAGCAGGGAGGAGCAGTGTTCAGAGGGAGGGTCTGCACCACGCTGCCAGCTGCTCAGTCAGGGACAGATGGTTATGTTCTCTAAGACTCCCCCTTTCCAAGAAAGCACCAATAAAATCATCTACCCATCGATAAGGATTGAATGAGATGTCGATACAAAGCAATTCTCACTTTACATTAATGATAGTTTCTATCAGAGGGTGACTTACCCAAGGTCACACAGAGTTAAGTCTCTCAACTGTTGGGACAATTTTCTTTTCACTATCTCTGGATACCTATAGAGCACCCCCCCCTTTTGTCTCTGATGACCACTAAAGTAGTCCATACTCCTCTGACCCTTAAAAGGGCCAACCGTAGTTTAAACTTGAATTAAAAGTCCAGTTTTGGTGGAAAGGACTGTCATATTATTATAATATTTGGAGCCATGATCAGTAGTCTTAAGTGGCTTCCCACTAACTCATTCGAGCTGACTTTATTCTCTCCATCACCATGGTCAGTAAGCCACAGAAACCTCATTCCTGCTTCCTGACACTCAGGACTCAGCCTCTCTTGAGTTCCCCAGGGACTGTGCAGGGAAGCTCCACGTATTTCTTGGTCCTCCCAGACACCCTTGTTTCTGCCATAATGTAATATACTGGTCTGAATACTTGGGTGCCACAGTGATAGGCGCCATCAAGAGAGAGAACAAGAGAGATGGATGGATGTGTCTTGATTTGATAAGTCAAATCAGATTAGACTAATGGCATTTCAGAGATTTTTCTGAATAATTTTTTCCTTAGGATCTTGCTACTAAACTTGGTTGCAACTTCGCCTGGCTAAAGTTGAGAGACTATGTCTAGGAGAATGAAGCCAGTCACCTGGGGTGGGGGTGAAGGGTGAGGGGTGAAGAGACGATGACTCGGAAATGATCATGCCTTATATTTGTACAATCAGTTCATGAAAAGCCTATGGATCTCTTTCATAGTCATAGTCCTTTTTATTTTTGCCCTAAGATAGGAAGAAAGGCAGGATGAGGAGCACAGCTTCTGCGGATGGGTCCTTAGAAGAAAAAACGAGAGTTGCTCAGCCCCAGAACTGTGCCAGCTCCACCCTTTGTCACCTCTCCTCTCTGGCCAACCTCCTGCCTTTAGTCCTTACCACTTCATTATTGGAGGAGTGGTTAAGATATTGGAAGCTGCCCAGCCTTCCAGGCAGCATTGACCTGGAGTACACCACTGGCTTTCATTTTCCCAGGTCTGGGTCCTTTGGCCAAGAGGCCTAGAATTGTTCTGTTCTTCCACTGTTCTGGAAAACAGTGCCCCTTCCCCAGAAGATCCCTTGACCAATGTCCAGTTCCCTCTAGGGGTGATCTGAGGAAGTAACTCCTCTGTGGTCACACTCAGCACCCCTATCTCTCATCTTCTCAACTTTAAAGGGGAAAATAGTCACACTGGAGGGTGCTCAAAACACATCAGCCAGGACAGGGGAGGGAGGAGCAGTTGGTCCAGGTGAGGAGCTGTTGACAGCAGAGGGGATGTCAGACTCAGAATGTGGTCACAGGAGTGTCTGTGAGACTCCTTACAGACCAAAGGGGCAGGGTAGAATGGGACCGTGTGATGAGGAGTTGCTAGACATATTCAGTTTCAATAGAAGGGAGTTTTCTCAATCCAGTGTTCTCCAAAGATGGGAACATGTGAGTTCTCTAGCGCTGGAGATGCTTGGTGTGGGCACCAGGAGAGCCCACAAAGAAAGAAGCTAAGGAGATGAGCAGTTAGATTAGACCCGTAGGTCTCAGCTGGGGGTCATTCCACTCCTACCCCCTGAGAGGGATGCTTGGTAATATCCCGAGACATTTTGGTTGTCACAGCAGAGAGGTGCTACTGGCACTTGATGGGTAAGGGCTGGGGTGCTGCCTATCATCCTACAATGCCCCCCAGCCAGTGCCCCCCACAACAATGGAGAATTATCTGGCCCCAAATGTGGACGGTGCTGAGCTTGAGAAGCCCTAAGTTAGATAAACTGTAAAGCTGGAGTCGAGGGTAGTCCATCTGTTTGGTAACTCTGAAGACCATGGAAGGTAATGGGTCACATGCTAGGAATATCTGGATATTAAGGATTTTCACATAGATGAATCTCAGAAATATGTTTTCCATTTCAGACACTATAGGCTATATTTTGGGATTCTGCCCATTTCTTCTGTAGCCAAAACTATGAGTCTGTTATTTTCCACAAAGCAAATTTTATGTTCCCACCACTTCCACCTACTTTCACATACAAATTGGAAGGCAATGTGCCCAAATCTAGAGCTAGTGGGCTGGGGGTGGAGAACAGATGACAACAAGCAAACAGAGGGGACTGCAGGTAGATTTTTCCTAGACGTCTCTAAAAATTATCCCGGATTATCTTGTGTAAGATTTTTATTTTATTTTATTTTATTTTTAGAGATGGGGGTCTTACTATGTTGGCAGTCTAGCCTCGAATTCCTGGGCTCGTGTGATCCTCCTGCCTCAGCCTCCTAAGTAGCTTGGATGACAGGTGCCTGTCACCATGCCCTGCCTCTCTTCTAAAGTCATCTTTTAATGCCTTCTGGGTGGCAAAATTCACCAAATCCCAGAAAATTCCTAGCACTACACGGAAATTCATTTCTACCAGATTTACTGTACTCCAAGCTTCAGAATCCAATGGATCTGAGGTTGACTCTTGGCTCTGCTAATTACTATCTGGGCCCTGGGTTTTAACCTTTTTGAGCATCAGTTTCCTCATTTATAAATGGGATAAATAACACTTCATAGAGCAGCTGTGAAGATTACACAAGCAGATGCACATGGCAACCACAAATAGCACCTGGAACATCATAGATACTAAGTAGCAGCTATCTTTTGTATGAGGATTTGAATAGCAAGTGGTGTTGGGTTACACACTGAACAAAGAAATTGTACCATTCTTAAACTCGCAGTCTAATCCAGAAATTATCTTGCCCTAATTATAGTTTCCATCATTATTAATTCACAAAACAAGTAGCTATTAGTCAACAGATACATATATCTCATTTAATCCTCCTAACACCCTAGGGAGGGAATTATTATAACACAGATGAAAAAACTGAGATGAGGAAACTAAGTGAGTGGCCTGAGTTCACATCATAGCTCAGACACGGCAGAGAGAGAATTGGAACTCCGGTCAGCCTCCCCGCTCCCTGTCATGCCCCTTCTTAGCCTACTCCCTTTGCTCTGGCCTGGACCTGGTGATTTGGGGGCATCTCACTGCAGCATATAGCTTAAGGTATTTCCCTCGCTGAGCTATTTTCCTTTTGCTAAAGTAGTCCCTTAAACTTTAGCAGAGATTCCAAATTTGGAAACCCCTAAGAGCGATGGCAGAGAACTATGAGCTATTTTCCATGCTTCAAAAAGCAAGCCTAGAAACATACATTTGCCCCTGATGCAGCTGAAAAGACTACAGTGAAACATTTCATTGACTTAGGTTGGAATTTACACCGACTCTCTTTGGGAAGGCTGGCTATTTCAACCTGATTAGGAACCAATGGGCAGTTCCTTATTTTTTTGATGAATAATAATTAAAAAACCCATATATATAGCTTGTTACACAGTAAAAAGCTTGTTGAAACCTGAATCCCCTGGGAGAAAATAATTTTACAAATGGCTTTAGTGATGGGAAGTCACTGAGCTAAAAGGACACAGCATGAATCATGGACTGTGAGGCACAAGACTAGGTGCCTGGGGATCGAGGGAGAAGGGACATTGTGCATGAGACATCTGGGTGTCTGTCCAACCTATGCCTTCTGTCCAGGGAACACAGTCCTGCCCCGAGCTGTATGGAGTGGACACAGCCACATCTGCTACCACATGTTCCTAGACCCTGACAAATCTGGTTAGACTTATGGACTCACTTCACCTATAAGCTATTGAGCAACCTATGACCTGTGGGTCTGGATCAAAACTATGACCTGGGTAACTTATGTTTCTTTTAGAAATCGGGAATTGAGAAGCCGAAGGACAGAGGCAGGCTGCAGAAGAGGTTGTCTGTTGCAGCCAGGAGGCCATATGCAAAGATGTCCCTGATAGAGGGTGCTGGGGTGGGGGTAATCAGTGGGCCACAGAGTAGGCTGAAGTTATGCAGAAATGGAAATCCAGGGGTAAGCAAGG